>NC_064281.1:94760531-95385531 GCF_003254725.2 Canis lupus dingo | reverse complement strand
TTAATCAGAAGCGGTGAAAACATCCAGGTGAGGCGGAAAGAATGCGTTACCCTTCCAAATGCTAAAAGTTTCCAGGATATTTCAGTTACGAATTTGGACCTTTATAGTCTTTCTTCATTGTTGCCATATATATTTAACTTATCCTCAACTGATCTGACTCTGGAAATAATTTTACCATATAAAAGATTAATGTTTCAAAGTAGCATCTGTAGTAATAGGGTAATAAAAACGATAATGATAATAGCTAACCCTTACAGAGCACTTCCAGACTGTTCTGATTGCTTTAGGTTGACATGGGTCAACTCTTTCAACCCTCCTTCCCTATGGTTAGGCACTATTTATACAGATTAGGAAACAGAGGCATCTTACAGATAAAGAAACTGAGGCACAGGGAGGAGAAATAGGAAATGATCTATTCTTACACAATAGGAAAGAAATGCCCACATATTTGTGCTACAAAATAGTCATAGTTTGTGTAAGAAAATCCAGAATGGTGTATAAATCACAGAAGGTGCAATTTTCTGACAACTGAGAATTATAGTTGCAGGAAAAGCAAACAAGTTTGGATAATTATTGTTTATTATTTGTTCATTCGAAATGGAACTGGGAATGCCATCCTTATTTGGAATGACGGGGTTTTCCTGAGACCAAGGGGAGAACTGACTTTGGAGTATTTCCAGAATCATGCTTTGGTATAGAAAGGGGTGTATTAAGCTGCTGCGAATACCGATGGTAGTTTATGCATTGTCTCCTTGAAACAGAGAAAAATACAGTAATTTATGGAAATTATATTTGTGCCATTCTAGTGAGGCTAATGGATTGTGTCTGTATGATCTAAAATCAAGCCTGCACATGCTAATCTGGTTATTTTGGCCACCATAATAGGGGACTCAGATAATCATGTGGTTGATCTATAGCACTTAGCTGAGATTGGCTGTTGACGTGACTGAAAATAAACCTAAATGCAAAATGGTCATTTTTGTGGCCTCTTGTATACATGGCTATTGACTTTGGCAACTACGTGGTTAATATGATGAGATATATATATATCTATGAGCATGGAAAATTTTGGTGAATATTCATATAGAAATGGTATAATAGTGTCCATAAGCCTCAGCAGAATGGAAAAGGAGCTTCCTTGGAAACTATGTTAAATGCACAAGCTTGCATTCAACATTCTCCCCTCAAGGCAGCAGTAGCTTTGACAAGAATCATAGTGGAATTTCTACCACTTTCTTTCCTTTATGGCGTGAACGCCTAAATCATTTCACTGAAAAAAGGTACAGTGGAAACTCACAGGGAAGATGCTCTGTAAGAATTTTTACATTTCCCTTTTCTCATTAATGAAACTATAGCCATTTAATAACCCACATTTCACATGGAGGCTATATAAAAAGTGACTGATGGGTCAGCCCCATGACATTTTTAAAAGGATCTATTAAAACAAGACAAGACTTTATAGTTGAGTTAAAAAGACCTGTCATTTTCCAGTTTTTTTCCCTCCATTAATGCAGCTTCAAAATGTTTAACATTCATTTTAAATAGTTTTGTTGCACAAGACAGATTTTGAGGTTGACATAATGAAATGGCTATAAAATGCTGCACATTTAGTATTTATAAAAATGCATTATAAGGAGCATATTGCATACCTTTTGAAGAAATGTAAGAGGGAGTGAATGAAAGCGGATTAGCAATAAGAAAAACAGATGTAAAAACACTGCAAAATAATATATAATGTTCTTGTTATCTGTAATCATACCGGAGTTTCTGAGTTAATAATAAAATGTATTTTATGACCTCTGAAATGCTAATAAAAGTGAGCTATGTGCTGTAACCTTCATCCTGTAAGTAAATTTTGAAATCTGCACTTTACTAGCTTCACAAGACCAAGAGCTGAAACTGTAACCACTTCTGTGCACAAACTCTTCATCATGCTCTTTTCTCCCCCTCTTCTTTTTTCTAAAGTATGTATCTTTTCTACACCCTATTCAATGCTCATTCTATGACAGGTTTTTAAAAAATGTGCAGAATCAATCTTTGGCTCATATAGTATTTTCTGATGGGAATAAGTAACCATCTCCCAGACTGAGAACTATGGCGTTCAGCCAGAAAAGTCATAAAATGGTTGCAATAAAAATCCTGCTATTACATCATTAATTGATCACCACATCACTACTACTTGGAAGAGAATTTGCAGTAGGATAAGACCCTAGTCAGACATCAGCAAAGGAAAAGCTATTGTTTAAAATGGAGCCCCCAAATCCTGCTGTCTTTGGGTCCCATTCATTTCATACTCTTCATGTCTTTTATTATTTTGCACACATTTTCCATTTTACAAAAGGTCAGCTAACCTGAACAGATGCCCTGCCTCCTCCTCTAAAGTATCTGATATCTTGCAGAACTAGAGAAGAGTAATGCCTTTGGAATAATATGTACATGGTAATCAGATTCAAGTTAGCGTTCTCCCTCCAGTTTCTCTGTTAGAATTCCCCCAATCCTCCCACCTTCACCCTGGCTAGACCTCAGATGTCCCTGCAGCTTCAAAGAAAGTCAGCAGGGGGAGCATTTGTCTGGAAGGACTCCGACTTTGGACTGCTCCGCAAGGTTCTATCCAAGTTTTACAAAGGAAATAAATTACAGATTAAAAAAAATTGTAACATTTCTGTCAATATTAGTAAATCATTATAGAATATACAATCAAGACGTTTGCACGAGGTGTGATCCTTAAGGAGAGCACTATATGGATTCAAGAAGGAAAGTTGTTGGTTATTTCTCATCAGAAATCGGCTATGTGGCACTGACTACAGTTTCAACTGTATTCCTAAGGAGTTTTAGGGACTAAAAAGCAAGTAAGATATTAACTGCTAGTATTTGTGAAATTAGAGTGGTGAAGAGCAGCCAGTTTAATAATGAGGATAGCTACCCTTTACTGGGAACTTACTATCCACCAGGTACTGTGCTTTACATTTTATGGATGAGAAACTGTGGCTTAGCCAGATTTAGTAACATGCCCCAGAGGTTATACAACTCCTAAGCAGATTGGGGATCTAGTGAAATTAACTCCAGCACCTGCATCCTTAACCAGTAGGCTACCTCCATCTGGCTACACCCACTGCCCATCTTCCCAATCCCCTCCAGGGGAAGAGGGTTGAATGGAATCTCCTCATACTTTCCTCTCCTCACTGCCCTACACAGATCAGTTTGTATATGGATATAACCTCAGCTTATCACATTGATTAGCCTCTCTAAAGGCAATTCAGCCTCCAGCTGAATTGTTCACTCCAAACAACTGGAGTAGTTGAAAATACCAAACCTAATATTGACATGGGCTCTTTAAGCTTCCAAGCCCCTGTCAATACCTTTATTTAATGGAAACAGAATGATGCTCAGCGTTCCTCATGTCGTCTCATTGTTGATTTCCCACACTTTTACTCTGAGTGGGCACGTGCTTGGCAGCATTTTAAGTGCCCACTGCCTCCTTTCTTTAACAACCGGGGCAAAGGCAGAGTTTCATTGGAGGCTGGGAGACTAGAAAATACTCCTGTGGACAAATCTGAGGAAAAGAATGGAACAGGCAATGCACCTTCAGATCCGTAGTGGTGAGGCAGTGGGTGGTAGTGGAAACAGTTGTACTGCTGGCTCTTAAAACCTCTATGACCCTGGCCTCCACCACAGTCTCTCTCTGGGTACTGTTCTTTTGTTTGTGCTGTGAAAAAAAAGCAGCATGAAGTGGAACAGCCTAGGTTGTGGACTTGGAGTTAGGTTTGAATACTGGCTCTGCCATCAGCCGTGTGACTGGGCAAATTATTTACACTGACCGTCACCTTCTTCCACTTAAAAATAAGTACGAGGCGGCAGTGTTTTGAAGATTAAAATTTGTATGATAATACAGGAAAAGTACCTATACACGGCAGGAGCTCAGTGAGGGCTGTTGTCCCTCTGCCTTCAGGAAACAGAAGCAGTTGGGTCAATGTACCTGATGTCTCCTCCTGCTATAATAGTTGGTAGTTTTACTTTAAAATGTGGTCTCTTATAATTCCTTGAATTGCTTCAATTTTGGGAAAAGTCAGAGTGTACAATGCATGTTCACATTTGGGGCTTTCTGGAGAGTCTACATTCTAAGTGTGGCCATTAAACCAAGTATAACATTGACATTTGGAGCCAAGGCAACCATGAATCTTAGAGTACAACTATGTCATTATCAGGAATTTCGAAATCTGTTAATAGAAGAGCACATTTCAGTGGACTTTTCTGTTATATGATTGAGCACAAATATATAACCAGTAGAGCTCTCAAGGAGAAAAAAGTGTGCTACAAAGTATAAAATTTTATCAAGAGGCTTAAAGATATAATTTTCTTTGAAGGACACAAAAGACAGTATTGAAAGAGGGATCACCCATGTGGTAGAAGATATACATAGTAATAATTTATTACTCAAAAGCACAAAAAGGAGGATGTTACTCTAGACCAGTGTTATTCCATAGGCTATGTGCACCATTGCTGGGTT
Organism: Canis lupus dingo; assembly: GCF_003254725.2. Classification (NCBI taxonomy): domain Eukaryota; kingdom Metazoa; phylum Chordata; class Mammalia; order Carnivora; family Canidae; genus Canis; species Canis lupus. The sequence goes on along the minus strand of NC_064281.1, from coordinate 95,381,024 downwards.
GAGTTGCAATTAGTGTTTAAAACAACATGGCACACTGTAAGAGTGATGTTTGGTAAAACTTGTGTCATATACATGTTATATACATATATATGCACTGAGTCATGATGGAAAATGTAGTTCGTATTGAGGGACATGCTCAAAAAGTTTGAAAGCCATTGCTCTATATGACAGTATCTAGTGCAGTATAATGAAATGTGTGTCTCGGAGAAAAAAGGATTAGATATATATATATGCCATAGAAGAGCCACAGTTTAAATTCTGCTACAAAAAAAAAAAATCTACCCAGCTTGTCATGTTCAGGTCATCATCTTTAAGTTAGTACTTAATGAGGCAATATGCATAAATACTTCCAAAAACAGATAGCTTTTGAAGAGTCCTGTTTGAGTATATAGAGTAGTATGCAGCACTCCAGTGGGGATAACACAAATTTAGTTTTGAAAATTCACTTACAGAAACCAATAAAATCTCCAGCCTTAATGACTCTTTAGCATTGCCTCAACACAGATTACCAGCCATGTTAAAAATCACTCAATTACGGGATCATTCAGAAACCCTAGTCTCCAAGTGAACATTTTAAAAAATAAGAAAAGAAAGAAACTAGCAAAATAAATGAACTCCCAGTGGTACCACATGGGAGATGACACACATTGTAAGCACAAAAGGAACAGGGAGTGAAATACTTTGGAGAATCTGACCAAGCAGATTGAGAGTGGCAAAAGATATGACTTAGACAAAAGAGGCTTGTCCCATATACATTACATTAGAAACTTGAAGATGGTTATCCATGAGTTATGCTGCAAATCTTCATTTGAAATGTTTTGTGCTCCAAGTGGATAATCTTAAAATGAAGTAGGCTGTAAAACCATAGTAGTTGACCTTCTGAGTCCTTATATTCTAAATGAAAGTCCCCATATGTTTGTATAATGGACTCTGGTCAGTATTTGGATTAATGTTCAATTTTACCAAAACTACAACTTTTTATTTCAGAAAAAAACCCACTTCCCCCTGCCCCGATTTTAAAGATGCTGCATTTGCTTATAATATTTTATGATTATGAATTCAATACTGTTTCTGTTTAGGTGAGTTAACACTTAAACTAAGTGGGCAAGGTCTAGGACATTCACATTCAATATTTTTAATAGCTTCACTGAGATAAAATTTGCATATCATAAAATTCACCAATGTAAATGTACAATGAATGATTTTAGTCAACTTAAGAGTTGTGCGGCCATCACCACAATCCAGTTTTGGAACATTTCTATCACCCTGAAAAACTCCTTCATGCTCATTTGTGCTTAATCCTGACAGGGCTGGGACTAGGGTGAGACAAGTGAGGCATTTACCCCATGCACAAAATTTAGAGGGGTACCAAAATCTCATTAATCAAGATAAATAACATTTTAGTGCAATATTTAAAAAAATCAAGATTAATTCAAGAAACCCATGATGAACAAATATTAACATTTTAAATAAAGACTGAATTTGCCCCTTTTGCTTGCTGTACTCAACCTCACCTGCCTCAGCCTAATCCTCGTCCTTTTTAGCTTTGCTCTACTCCAAGTCCCCAGAAACCATTAGTGTACTTTCTGTCTCTATGGATTTGCTTATCCTGAACAAATGGAACAATGCAATAAGGGACATTGAATAACTAGAATTCAATAAATAGAAGAATATAATATGTGGCCTTTTGTGTCTGGCTTTTTTCACGTAGCATGATGTTTTCAAAGTTCATCCATGTCATAGCACATCAGTAGCTTGCTCTTTTAAATTGACAAATAGTATTCCATCAGATGGATGTGCCACATTTTGTTCATCCATTCACTTGTTGATGGACATTTGGGTTGTGTCCACTTTTTGGTTTTTATAAAGCGCCTATGAACATTTATAAGTCTTTGTGTAGATATAGGTTTTCTTTACTCTTCAGTAAATAACTAGGTGGAATTACTGTGTCATGTTTTAAGCACATGTCTAACTATAAGAGAGTGCCAGTCTGTCTTCCAATTCAGCCATAGCATTTTGCGTTCATGCTACTTAATGGATGAGAGCTATAGTCATTCTATGTCCTCACCACCACTTGGTATTGTCTTTTTTATTATAGCTGTTCTAGACAATATATAGAGGTATCTCATTGTGATTTTAATTTGTGTTTCCCTAATGACTAATTATGTTGAGCATCTTTACATGTGATTATTAGCCATTTGTATATCTTCTTTGGGGAAAGGTCTGTTCAAATATTTTGTCCATCTTAAAAATTAGGTTGTCTTCTTTATATTGAATAGTAATGCAAGCGATCTTTATATATTCTGGATTTAAGTTCCTTATCAGATGTATGATTTGCTAATATTTTCTCCCAGTCTGTGGCTTGTCTTTTCATTTTCTTAATGATGTCTTTTGAAATGTCAAAGTTTTGAATTTTAATGAAGCCCAGTTTATCAATTTTTAAAAAATGGATTGTTCTTTTTGTGTTTTGAAAACTCTTTGTCCAGTCCAAGATCATATAGACTTCCTCTTAGGTGTTCTTTTTCCCCTCATCTTATGTTTTCTTTTAGTAGTTTTAAGTTTTAGTTATAAAACTTGGGGAAGATACTATAATGAATAGTTCTAGGCAGTCTCAGAGTGAAATAAAAAAGGTAGGATGCTGAAAGGGGAAAGTAGGAGGGCTTTTAAGAAGAGTTCTATATTCTTTCAAATTTTTTTTTCTAGATCCTATCTCTAGACAAATAAGAAACTGTTTTAGCTCAATTGAAGAAACCATGCCTGACTGATCTGATCAAGATTTAGTATTAGCTTTATCTGAATAATAATATTAATATTAGCTGACAATGTTACCTTTATCCAGAGTCCAAATGTTTGTTATAATATGTACAATACCATAGAAATGCATGAAGGACATTCAGAATAACACCAATAACACACTCACTTCATGGACGCAAGCAAACAAAATGGCTTGATGATAATTTGTCATTGGATGGAATGTTAAATGAAAGAAATCTGGACTTGAGATGGGTGTACATGAATGGATCATGGCCACAGAATGCAAGGAGGCATTAGGTATGACATGGAAACAAACCTTGGAGAAATATCACATCCTTGCTGCATAAAGGCACCCAAGGAAAACCAAAGACTGTTAAATATTCCAAATTCATTTGGAGGATCAGGAGGGCTTTGTGGATCACGAGGTTCTTCATTGTTGTCTTCCAAGTGCCATTCATAGGGGCTGAATCTGCTGACTAGGAAAAGAACTACGCTGACTCCAATGTAAGCAAAGACGATGCACATCCAGATTTCATAAGCCAAGGGATCCAGAAATGAGAATACGCCTGGTTTTGACTTCTGAGGCTTTTTTATCATGATGGAGATGCCCAAGCTCATAAACGGCTTTGAGAAATCTATGACTTCTTCACGGACCAGGGTTATAGTGAGTGGAGCAACAGCTATATCAGCCCTCTGGAAAAAAAATTGACTTTTAGAGATAGTATTTCCATTAGTCATTTGACACTTACTATACCTCTTTGGTGGAAATATAAACTCTTAGATCACTATAACCAATTGATTTGTCAATGCTTTGGTCAGAAAAGTAGCATTCAGTGGTTTCTATAATGCTTTAACTTGATGGTAAGGTAAGGAAAAGACACTGGCTGGCCTTTTGTCCTTTGTGACCTACGGGCTTAGGGCACCCAACTCAATTTTTCTTTCTTAGAATTTTTTTGCTCTCTTGCAACTCAACTTGTACCCCCTTGTGACATATCACTGCTTAACTCTTTTTAAAAGTAAGTGCTATGCCCAATGTGGGACTTGAACTCATGATCATGAGATCGAGAGTCACATGCTCTATGGACTAAGCCAGCTAGGTGCCCCTATCACTGTTTAACTATTGTTTTGTTTTTAAGTCTTATTTATTTTTGAGAGAGAGAGAGAGAAACAGAGAGAGAGAAGGGGCAGAGGGAGAGACAGAATCTCAAGCAGACTCTGTGCTGAGCATGGTGCCCTACAGGGCTCAATCCCATGACCCTGAGATCATGACCTGAGCTGAAACCAAGAGTTGGACGCTTAATCCATTGACTCACCCAGGTGCCCCAACTCATGTTTTTTAAGTTTTAATTCTCATGCTCTTATGTCTTAGCTCTCTCATGTGACTGGGAATTCTTGAGGAGCAAGCATATAGTTTAGACTCCTTATATGTGCCTCTCTCCCCACCATGAGGTGCAACACAGGACTATAGGCTTCAGTGTAATATTTCAGTGTTTGCTATTATTCTTGAACCATTTTTTCAGAGCATGTCTGTTAAAACATAGGTTCTTTAAAGGCAAGGACTCAATCTTTTGTTGTAGTTGTTTTTTTTTTTTTTGTATCTATCACTGCAGCACATCTTAAACTAAAGAAACTATGGATGTCCAGAAAATAAGTTGTTGACTATTGAAAATAATCTATGCAAACATGAAAGAATTCCACATGGGCATAACAAGGGTAAAGCAGTTATTAGAATACATATTAATTTCTATAGGAAGCCATCATGTCTAGTGATAAATATCAGTGTAGTACTCATGCATATTGGATCAATAAAATAAATGTGTCAGTAATGCCCTGCATAATGGGATCAGGCAAAGTCAGGCAATGTTTTCATGTTAATCCCATGGAAAAAGGCACTAGGAATTTCTTTTCTTTTTGGCAATAGGAATTTCTACATTTACTTATTTGGTCTTCCACAACTGTTTCTCTACAATAGTAGTAGGTTTAGTAGGCTTTAGTCTAGAGCTAGGCCTTAAAATACACACCTGAAAAATGCTCCTAAGGAAAGCCTTTTGGATGGTGTATCAGATATGAAGTAAAAACACCAATTTTGGGGTGCCTGGGTAGCTCAGTCAGTTAAGCGTCTGCCTCTTGATTTTAGCTCAGGTCATGATCCCAGGGTTGTGAGATTGAGCCCCACATCGACTTCATGCTGGGTGTGGAGGCTGCATAAGATTCTCTCTCTGCCTCTCCCTCTGCCCCTTCCCCTGTTTGCTCCTACATGTGCACACTCTCTCTCTCAAAATAAAAAATAAAAACAAAAGGACCAATTTTGATAGTTGTTTTTTATACCTCAATATCCTTATCAGTGGGGAAAGGTGGAGGAAGAATGATGAAGTCTGAGACAGAGGATGTTTTCAAAGAAATGTTTTACTATCCTTAGTCCCATATGGTGACTCAAACTGATTCAAAAACAGATCTTAATTAATTTAAAGGGAAACGCAGATAATAAACAGCCAGCTAACATTTATTCAGTGCCTTCACTGTGTGTAAGCACCTCATATATATTATCTTATTTAGTTCTCACAGCAAACTTAAGGTTGGCACACAATCATTCCCATGTTAAAGAAGGAGAAACAGGCCTGGGATTAGAACCCTGGTCTTCAGATTTCATAACTCACATGCCTTTTTTCTTTCACGTTTTTATGTAAAATCTAGATAACATATAGTGTAATATTGGTTTCAGGAATAGGATCTAGTGATTCATCACTTACATGTAACACCCAGTGCTCATCACAACAAATGCCCTCCTTAATGCCCATCACTCATTTACCCCATCCCCCACCCATCTCCCTGCATCAGCCCTAAGTTTGTTCTCTATAGTTAAGAGTCCCTTATGGCTTGTCTCCATCTCTTTGTTTTAGTCCTTCCCCTATATTCCTGTTTTGTTTCTTGAATTCCACATGAGTGAAACTATACAGTATTTATCTTTTTTTGACTGACTTATTTTGCTTAGTACAATACACTGTAGCTCCATCCATGTTGTTGCATTTGGCAAGATTTCATTCTTTTTTTATTGCTGAGTGATATTCCATTATATATATTCCTTAACCATTCATCAGTCAATTGACATTTGGGCTCTTTCCATAATTTGGCTATTGTTGATAATGCTGCTAGAACTCATGCTGTTAACCACCACAGTGCCCTAACTCCATATATATGTGCAGGTTTCTACTATACACTGTTTTAATGTATGATAATCAACTCCTCTCGGATTTACTCCAGTGCATATTTGAGTGCCTATTCTGTGACAAGTACTACTCTTGGTGCTGGGGATGAAGCAGTGAGCAAGATAGACAAAGCAGACAAAACTCCTTACCCTTGTGGAGGATGTCCTATAGCCTGGGGAGAGCTGCAGAAAGTATGCATTTCTTGAAGACAACAGCCCACTGACCAAATCTACCTGAATGGCTCACTACCATCTCAAACTCCCCATTTCTGAAGTTAAATACATCATCTATCATAGGAAAGCTGATTCTCTTCTAAGTCTGAGAGTGATGCATATTCCAAACTTTATGCAGTGCCTAATCCTTACTAGCCCACCTTCCCTGCAGGTGATCTTGCCTCTTTCTTCTTTTTAAGATTTTGTTTATTTATTTGAGGAGGATGGATGGAGAGAGAGAGAGAGCGAGAGAGCGAGCGCCTGAGCAGGGGTCGGGGGAGGCAGAGAGAGAAGGAGAAGCAGACTCCTGCTGAGCAGAGAGCCATCTGATACAAGCCCTATTGTCTCAGTGTCTTTTTCCTTCTCCATATTGCTGTATCTTCACCTATTCCTTCTTTTTTTAAAAAAATACTATATTTTTTCTTAAGTAGGCTCCACATCCAATGTGGGGCGTGAACTCACGACTCCAAGTGTTGCATGCTTTACTGACTGAGCCAGTCAGGCACTCTGATTTACCTATTCTGTCATTCTCATCTCATAGCAAATGAACTTTCTAAGGCTTAATCCACTTATTCCTTGCAGCCCATATTCTTCTGTCTCTTCTTAAAATTCAGCTCCATTGGTTCTCTTTTACTAATTTTTCCTTCTCAACCTATCTCACTGGTTCTCAAAGGGTGGTTTCCTGGACTAGCAGCATCAGAGTCACCTGGGAACTTGTTAGAGATGCCAATTCTCAGGCCCCATCCCTGATGTATGGAATTAGAAGCTCTGTGGGCGGGATTCCAGTGGCCCTCCAGGTGATTCAAATGCTGTCATTTGAAAGACATTAATTGATCTTATTCACTTAAAATCATACTCAGGTAATTATGTTTACTGACAGCCTAAAATGAAACAGAAACCACTCCTCCCACCTTCTTTTGATCCTGATACCCTCTTAACCATATGACATCTTTGTCTCCCACCAGTAATCTTCTTGAAGAAATATACCTTTTCTATCTCTTGATTTTAATCCCACTTTGTCCTTATAAAACACCTGTGATCTACCTTCCATCCCCTCTGGTTTAATGACATTGCTTCTTCAACTATATACTTGGTTATCAAACTCAAAGTCTTCCCCTCAGACATCCTCCACTCATGTGACACCACTGGCCTTTTGCACAATGTACCCCTTTCCTTGGCTCTCTGACACTGATGACTATAGGTTCTCTTCCTACCTCCTGGAATGTTCCTTCTCTGGCTTTTTCCCCCAGTTCTTCTCCCTCGACCAAGGTGCACCTCTATAGCCCCAGAATCTACCCATGGAGCCTAGCTTAGGAGATAGTCAATGAAGGTTTGTGAAGTAAGCAGGTTTATGTCCTGTTTCACTTTTCCCCCTCAGTATTATTACCTATGGCTTCGACACTCCTCTCGTTGCCACTAACTCCTGAATCACCAGTTCTGCATTTATAACTGGACGGAGGCCAAACCCAAATTTTACCTATTTTACCCTTTTGCTTGGGGCCAGACCTGATCTTAGAAACAAAAGCTACTGAGAAGAATGGAATTGGCCAGAAAGCTAGTGGGGGTTTTGGCAGAGAGAGTCTGAATCAGCTAGAAAGAGGCCTGTCGTGCCAACAGAATTCACAGATGAAGCCACCTTCTATCCTTGCCAACGTGTTTCTGCCTCCATGCAAATGCCCCACTCGTATCATTTCCCATTTGATCTCATTTGAATTTAATTACTTCATTTAACTAGTTTTTTGATCATTTAAGTATACATAATTGATAGTCCTAAGAGAAATGGCCATTTCTTTTGCTTTGGAAGGAAGAAATAAGTGGCATTTGAGAAAATCACTTTGGATTGAATTTTAGGGAATTGGGCTCTTTTCAAGCAGGTAAAGAAAGAAGTCTGAAAATCTTGACATCCTTTATGAGGAAAAAAAACCCCACCTCGGCACAAACACTCACTAGATGATAAGCACAGCTAAACACTAACAAGAGGTAGCTAGATAGACAAAGCGGGGCTTCTTGTCTGGTTCCCAGGAACATGCAGCAAAAGCACAGATTCCCAAAGGAAGCCACTGCTAGTATGAAGTACTTCTGAAGTCACATAAGACAACAGAAAGAACCTGCTCCCCTCAGGCACTTGCCTGTTTCCCTCAGTCTGGCTTTTTTTTAAAAAGGATTTTATTTATTTATTTAGGAAAGTGAGAGAGAGCACATGCATGAGCTGGGGGAAAGGGAGAGAATCTCAAGCAGACTCCCTGCTGAGCACGGAGCCCAACCTCATGACCCTGAGGTTATAACCTTGAGGTCAAGACCTGGGTCGAAACCCAGAGTTGGATGCTCAACCAACTGCACCACTAAGGCACTCCAGAAATGTTTCTTCCTAAGGAGCTTTTACAAAGCAGGTGGAGTTCATCTGTTTTTTGGAGGGTGCTCCGTGTTTGATTAATCTTCCTTGATGTGGACCTGGCTCCAAAATGAGATTTCCCATGCTGAACCTTACAAAAAGACCCATTATGGCCAGAAAAAGACAAAGGAATAGCAAAAAGCAGGTGGAAGAAGGCTCATTCAATGAAAAGCAAGGAGCTACTGATCAAGCTGCAGGGATGGCCAGCTGGGTAGGGGACTTAGCAACTCTTCCCATCTCTTGTATGCCTGGTGGGACCAAGGCAGCAGGACTGTCCTACCAGCTCATAGGCTGCTGGGGTTAAGCCCTTGCCTTCTGCCACCATATCCCCTCATCCATATGAAAAAGGATGTTGTAATGGTTGGTTATTTCAGAGCCCAGGATCTGCTTGGCATAATGTCTGTGGAGCAATCACCTGATTAGCAAGGGAAATGGAAGGAGCAGTTAAGTAGTGTCGGAAAATACCAGTTAGCTCTCCTGGAGCTGCCAGGGCATGCAGGCAAGGGGGAAGGTCATTTCCAAGGCACGTTAAAGATTTTGGAGGTCAAGAGTGATGAGAAGGTAGGAAAGGCAACGCCCCAAACAGCATCCCTTTCCTGGTCTCTGCTCTTTATGGCAGGCAGCTGTGGCTGGGAGCAAGGGTGAAGAATTATTGATGGGGCTAGGGAGTAGTAGGGAGTAGGTGAGGTTCGGACTCTGTGATGAACTGCCTCTCACTTCGGGTGTCCTGAACCAGTCAGCGGCTTTTGTTCTCAAGCTTCAGCCTCTGATAGTAACAGCAGTAGACAGGCCATTTTCACAAATCGAGGCAGGTAAGTTAAGTGGTATGGAGGTGCCTCAGGTGATGGACAAAACCCAGCAAATGGAAAGAGCTCAGGGTAAGAGTTTGCTAGTACTTTTGCTGGCGTCTTGACTACTTAAAGCATTTTAATCAAGCAGCTTAAGAGCGGCTGTGTGGGCTCAGTAAACACACCAAATTAGGTTTGATTTTTCCACTCACCAGTGGCAAACCTGGAGGAACTACATTATTGGAGGGGATTTAACTTGGGGATTTATGATCCTTTTCATAGGTGGGTTTCCAAAGTCGTAAATTTCGTAAAACTTAAATTTTGTAAAACCAACTAAGTCCTATGTATAGGGATGATGCACTTAAGAGTCTGACAGGTTTAAGGCAGAAATGATACTTTGTTTAAATGGCATTTAGAACGATTTTTTTTTTTGAGCTGAAAGGCTTATATTGTATCTTAAAGTATTTTCACTTGATATAAAACTTATACTAGACCTGGAGACTATGCATGAGCAGGAGCTTGTCAGCTGCCATTTTAAAGCACTTTCTGGGGATGCCTGGGTGGCTCAGCAATTGAGCATCTGCCTTCGCGGCACAGGGCATGATCCTGAATTCCTGGGATTGAGTCCTATGTCGGGCTCCCTGCATGGAGCCTGCTTCTCTGCCTGTGTCTCTGCCTCTCTCTCTCATGAATAAACACAAAAAATCTTTTAAAAAAATAAAGCACTTTCTGAAAGCAAGGGAGAGAGGGGAGGCAATGTATTGGTGTGTAATGCATAAATTATTATGTGTGGGGCACCTGGATGGCACCGTGTCTGACTCTTGGTTTCAGCTCAGGTCATGATCTCAGAGTCTTGGGATCCAGCCCCACATCAGGCTCCCTGCTCAGCACAGAGTCAGCTTGAAATTCTCTCCCTCTGACCCTCCCGCTTGTGCTCTTTGTCTCTCTCTCAAATAAATAAATAAGTCTTTAAAAAAAGATATGCTAACCAAGAGAACAGGCAGACATGACCCAATCCCCTATCCCTGTATCAATCATAAGGTTCTAGTAGCCTTTGGCAGATATTTCTTTTGGAAAGTTTAAATGTGTTTGAGAAAGGAGTGGACAGAGTCAAGCTAAACAATAGGAATATAATTGGACACATTGAAGACAGGACTTAAACTGCTTTACTGGCTGTACTCTATGGGATATTTACTGTCTGCAATTGTTTAGATCTGGAGAAAGGGATGAGGTCTATTTAAATCTGTTCAACAACAAGCAGTGTCACAACGGGATCTCCTCGTCTGCTTAGCCAGAACAGATGTCCCAGTCTAGATCTAATGGTTAGGGCTCCTTGTCCTTGGGGAGCTGAGAGAGTTAAAAAAAAGTGAAGATAAAGGCGTATGCCTGGAGCTGGGTAAAGGTCTGGTGAGACTAAATTTGGTTGGTAATATTTCCCTACCCTCTCTGCTCAGAATGGCAGACTTCCATGCGTCATTAATGCTCCTGGAGTTCATATACAGCATTTGAAAGAGAGGGGCACTTTTATCAAACCATCAGCCCTTCTGCCAAAGCCCAGTGTAATCACCTGAAGGATAGAAGAGAATATTTGGCGTCCGTTACTGCACCCTTGCTTCTCTGCCTTTTAGCTGGAAGGACAGATCGACTTTCTGTCTTTCTTAATGGAAAATGAATCTATCTTAGATAGTGACAACCTAAGAGATAATTTCTTCCAGGTAGAGAAATGTCAGTGTGAATAGCATCTATAAAATTGCCATTTGTCCTGGGGGTGTGAAGGAGTCTGAGGGTGCCCAGGGGATGTGACCTGGAATCAACCATCCCCCAACCCCATCTCCATCCCCAAGCTTTCTGCTCTCTTCTAAGCCAGAGGTACCAATCTGAACAGTGGTTTAGCCTTTCCCAAGGCAACTCTCTCCCTGTTGTCTTTATCTTTAGTTCTAAGTGTTGGGAACGTAAGGAACACAGCAGCTGCCTGCTGGCAGGCAACCCTTTGTCAATTAGGACCTCAATTTCTTTCCAGCCCTTTTCCTGATTCTCTTTCTGCTGGGTCATACATATCTCCTCTCAAAGGGCAGAAACCCCCTGCTGTCTACTTTGGGTTTTCAAATATTTCAAGTGATAACTAGGGATGTGCATTACATTATTCTGGAGGCCACAGATAAGCAGGATGGGTATCTTGGATGGAAAAGCTCATAATCCAACTAGATTGTAAGCCCCTTGAAGGCAGGCAGGGATGTCCTATCTGATATACAACACCAATCTTCCCGTAATTTGACAAGCTTAGGAAATTGAGCCAGTGTGACCCGGTGGACAGAGCACTGGGCCAAGAGTCATGAGACTTGAGTTATAGCTTAAGGTTTGCCAAACTGTGTGATTTTGTGACCTTGTCACAATCTCTGCCACCATTCTTGTCATCCCCATCTTACCTCAGGCCTTGCCTGGTTTACCCAAATGGCAGTCATAATGGCTAGTCCTGGCAGATCCCCATATTTATGTGTAAAATGAATGAGGCAGTAGGCTAAAAGATGTCTAAGAGCTCTGTTAGCAACAAAATGTTTTTAAATGTCCTCTTAAAACACATGCTATTTTGGAGCCATAAAAACTTGTGGTCTGTAAGCCATTTAAGCTGGGGACAATTACCATGTGGTGATGTTATAGACATCTAGCTCAAAATCAACACTGCTAAAAGCAGGTGGACAGTTTTGAGTCCATAATGTTCTGAAGAGCTTACATAATGGGGTACGTTGTGTCCTACTGACGTTTGTTTCAAAAATAGCCTTCTTAGCAATACAAGGTGCCCCAAACATCAACCTTGATTTGGTTTTCTTTAGAGAGAAAAGACAACCATTCAGGAATCCTCTGAAAAGAGGCTGATTGGCTTCTTTCTCCCTGAACAAATTTAATTCATTTGACTCTTTCTGGAAACTTTATGGTAGGTACCAAAATCTTCACAAAGATTTTTTCATCTTCATTTTTTTCCTCCTCTGATCTGTTTTACATGCTAAAAGCATAAGAAAAAATTCCTGAAGGATAAAGCTGAACCTGTCTGTGTAGTTTTCATTTTCATTGCAAGAGATAATCCCCTACCTTGTTTTTTTTAAGTAGGCTCCACACCTAGTGTGGAGCCTAATGGGGGGCCTGAACTCACAACCCTGAGCTTAAGACCTGAGATCAAGAGTCAGATGCCCAACCAATTGAGCCACCCAGGAGCCCCACTTTCCTTTTTTTTTCTTAAGCAACATGCAAAACTACAAGAGGCTAGGCCTGCCAGAAATGAATACTTGTGTTTCCACTTCTCTCCATTTATATCGTTGAAAGAGAAGTGGAAAACTTGCCAGTGCTCAAAGATTAAAACTTCTAAATGAAGATGAGGACACATTCAGCTTATGAGGTCATCTGCCTGAGTCTAGAGGTCTTACTCCAAGCATGGCAAGAACATCCATTTTTCATATAGCCCCAAGTTTCAGGGGAAAGTGGAATTTGGCAGTTGGTTTGCTGTCAGTTCCCTGGAAACATCTTGTGTTATAGTCCCAGAAAACATCAGAAACTTGCTCAAGGTCAGAGGAGGGTGGAAGACATTTCCTTAAGAGACTTCCCTGGCTATTGCTTTGGTCTTTAGTAGAAAGAACTGGAGGGAAAAGGTGGGAAGGCTCCTTCAGAAGAATTTTTACCTACTCAGCAGTAAAGAGCTGGTTTCTGAATTACTAAACAAGTAAGGGACTTTAATTCTCTTTAATTCTCTCACTCACACATATTGGAAAGAGGGAGAGAACGTGGAGATTAGGTGGGTGCAGTACAGAGGACATGCCAGGAAAAAAACCGAAACCCAGTGAGAAAGCTGGATCTGTGTCTGAACAGTGTCAGGAAATCTGTCTTGCTCTACATCACTGGGTCTAATCTAATGTCTTGCTCAATGTCAGGAGGGCACTGGGCTATTTATAGAATGTGACAGGTCTTCTTCTGAGACATTAGAAAGCTCTGGCTACCGAGTCACAGTGGGCTGGTAGAACTCAGGTCAGTTACTCTGGCCCAGTAGAAATTGATACCCGGAAGTCTTTGCCGTGCTTCTGTGGCCAATCTTCTCCCCAGAAAAGCAGAGGCACCAAAAGCCTTTCAACAAGTTTCAGCTATCTTTTAGGATGAAATGGGTCTGTAATAACATGTCAGCTGCTGGGCAGTCTAGGGCAGTGGTTAAAGAACACGGACTTCATAGTCAGAGACTGGGTTCAAATCACTGTGCCACTACAAGCTGTTCAGTTTTGTTATAGGGCCACCTCTCTAGGCTTCAGTGTTTTCATCTGTAGAATGATGTTAATAAAATGGCACCTCCCTTGGAGGTACATTGTGAGGACTGAGTTACATAATGCCTATAAAGCCCTTAGCACAGTGTCTGGCAACCAGGAAATAAGCAACAAATGGTAGCTAATAATAAAAATAAAATGATACTACTAATAAATAATGATATAAGATTACCTCCTACACTGAGCTAAATTTATTTATTTTTAAAGATTTTATTTATTTATTTAAGAAAGAGTGAGAGAGAGATCACAAGCAGGGAGGCAGGGGGAGAAGCAGACTCCCTGCTGAGCATGGAGCCTAATGCGGGGCTTCCAGAACCCCGAGATCATGACCTGAGCTGAAGGCAGATGCTTAACCGACTGAACCATCCAGGTGCCCATGAGCTAAATTCAATGAACATTGGCTGGGCACTACTGCATGCCAGGCATTCATTCATTAGGGCAAAAAGTGAATATCTACTATGGACCATGTAATGTGCCAAGTGCAGGGGAGAGCTGTGAGCAAGACAGGATCTCTTGGAGCCTGAGTGTTGGGGAGATTAGGGATAGAAAAGGGAAGAAGACTTGATCACCAGCTCATAAAGAGGTTAGAGCTGTGTCAGGATGGTTCAGAGCTTCTCAGGGTCCTTAGAAAGCATGATAGGTGCTCTGCCCCTTGTTCAGCTCCCGGCATTAGAAATTCTTCTCTTTCTCATAGCAGAGTTCACTTGAATCTCATCTGCAACTCAGCTCTGCCCCAGTCCCCAGGGCCAGCCTTGACCCAAGACAGGAGATAATTGGCTCTGGCCCCACTGCTGGGGGCTAAGGTTCAAATTGCCTTGCTGCTTGTCTGACTGGAGGATGGTGCACTAGTTTTGATACTTGAGGTCCAGTCTCATTTTAAGCCTTAATTCCTTCTCTGTGCCCTTATTTTTAGAAATGAGCTTCTGCCTTTGTGCTTGTTCCTGAGGACCTGTTCCCAAAACTTATTTAGTGACCACAGTACTATCTTCTGCTGGGAGAGCTGCACTTTATTCTTGCTGTTTCCCATCTCAAGCATTGGAGTCCTTATCCTGAGCCTCAGCCCAATAGATAACATGGATGTTTGCTTCTTGCCAAGTTCTTCTCAGTTTATGCACTCCCTAGATTCCTCTGTCTTCCCCTAACCTGTTGTCTAGACAGGGACCAGTCATTGCAAGTAATCCTTGTCTGTCAGAAATAAACCTCTGCAGAGCATACTTGTGATGAGCATAGGGTGATGTGAGGAAGTGTTGAATCACCGTGTTGTACACCTGAAACTAATATAATGCTCTGTGTTAACTACCCTGGAATGAAAATAAGAAGCAGGGAGAATTAAGCCTTGGCTGCCACCACTTACACTTGGGTTAGTTTTCTAGTGACTGGTTCACCCCAATGGGCAGTTCTTTTTTTTTTTTTCCCAATGGGCAGTTCTTATGCCCAGTTCTGCTTGTCTCCATAGGCCTCACTGGGCGGCCCAAGACCTGACATTCCCAGTCAGAGGCCCAAATCTTTGAAAGTGAAGCCACTGTGGAGCTCTGAAGATACTGCTGTACCCCTTTTGAAAGCCCTAAATTAATAGTATAATTCTTCTTGGCCCATGGGCAAGCCCTGGCAGAGCAATTCTGTTCATTTATTAATTCATTCAACAATTATTTGTTGAACTTCCATTATGTGCCATGCTCTGGGATATTGAAATAAATCAGATATGGCTTCTATGTTCAAGAAGTTTATACTCCAGCTGGGGCAGCTGAACTTATAAATAGATCATTATAACACAGGTTCAAAAGGATACAAGAATGCAAAAAGCAGGGACACCTAACCAGACTGCAGGTAGGTAAATGGGATTAAGGAAGGCTTCCTGAGCATGGTGACACCTGAGTTCTGAAGGGCTGCTCGGTGAGGTTAGCTGATGGACAGAGGTAAAGGTACTTCCAAGGATGCCCTGACAGGTGGGCACCTTCAGAGAATTACACATGCTTTTTGGTGGCTGGAATGTGAAGTATGGAGGGGAAAGAGTCTAAGACGAATCCAGAGAGGTAGGTGGGTGCCAGATTATGAAGTGCATCATTTGCCATATTGAGGAATTTGAATTTTATCCCTATTTTTAAAGTTGGAGATCACAATAATATGGAGACCTGATTTGCCAGGGTAAGAGTAGACGCAGGGAAATCAGTTAAATGACCCAACCAATGCTAAGAACCTTAACTGAAATGATGATGGTGGGAATGAAGAATGTGTCTGGATTTGAGAGACAGAAGAGTAGAATAGAGAGGACACAGTCACTGCCTAGAGATGAGGGAACAACGAGCAAAGATGACCAGGTTGCTCAGGCAAAGTTGCTGAAGCAATGAGGTAGGTGGTGATTTTGCTGCCCAACATAGGGAACATGGAGGGAACAGATTTTCAGTAGAGGGCAGGCTGTATTTAATGTTGTCAGATAAAGTACCCCAAACTTACTTTGCTTTTAGCAAAATAATCCTGTCTAAAGGATGCTATTGACAACCTACCTTTACAGAAGTCAACTAGAGAAGAATTTTTTTTTTACAGACTACACGAAAACTATACAATTGGATGAGTATCACACTTGAAAATGAAATCTATTCTCATTAAGTGGAAAGTACAGAAGCAAATGAAAATAGAGTTGAAAAAACTTACCCCGTAGACAAGTTCCCCAACCATGCCATTCCATATTTTTGTCTCTGGATCCCTTGCGCCATATTTCCCATCGCCAACAATGGACAATTTGTACTTGATCCTTACGTGTTTGGCTATTTCATAGGCCAAGTCAACACAATAGCCTTCATATCTTTCATTTCCTTCCAGTTGCTCATGGTTCTTCTTATACATTACATATGGTGATTCCTTTGGGACCAGAGGAAGATTGAAGGATTACTCTTATACATTTTTCTAAGAGATGATACATGTAATAATCAAGGTTTCCCCCCATGTGGCTGTTGAAGTTTGGTGTGTGAAAAGAGCCTTTAAAAAGTGTTTGCTTAACGAGCAGGAGAACCTCAATTGATGGACTATTCAATGGGCTATATATTTCTTGGAGTCCTTAACTGATGATTTAAAGATGTAGAGAATGATTTAAGTTCTGTTTGAGGGTTTGAAAGCAGGACTGGTTTCTCTATGTAAAGTCTTTGTCTTAGTCAAATTGGGCAAAGGTATTGCCCTTACATGAAGGTGAATTGCCTTTGATTTCTTGAGATTTACCATATAGGAATCACAGCTAGCCCAGGAAAGCCCTCAAGAAACACTGTGATCTTTGTGAGGTCAGGGTCTCTGGCTTATTCAATTTTACATCCTCAGGGATGTACTAAGGTACAGTACCTAGGACAAAGTGTGTATTTAACATGTATGTTTAAATGAAAGGTAAACTTCAGCTGAATCTTCATCCAATTATTCACAACTTCAGATCTAGTGGTATACTTATTTTTGCAATAATCGCGCCTCGGATAAACCTCATTGGCTACGATACTGCCACTGCGCAAAGCTAGTGGTATACTTATTTTTAACCCTGGTTTGTACTTTACCAAGTAAGAGCATACCAAGTTTTAGAAAAACATTTTAAAACTAAATGAGAATACCATATCACATTTCAACCATGCTTTGAATTTTGCAGGAAAGCTTTAAAAGGTGAATATTGCCTTGAAAGGGCCTTATGACATTATTATACCCATTTCATTAATTAAAAGAAACATAACCTGAGGCTCAGAGAAGTTGTGACTTGCACAGTTAAACACAGGTTAGTGGTAGACTATTCTCTTTCACGTAATCCCCCCACGATGAAATATCAGTCCTACGTGAGTGTGTGTTTGTGTGTGTGTGTGTGTGTTGGGGGTGGGTAAAGAAGAGAATGATATGTGGAACTGTCCCAAATTCCTATTCTTTTTCTTTTTAGAAATGACATTCTGGGGCACCTGGGTGGCTCAGTTGGTTAAGGACTCTTGCATTTGGCTCAGGTCATAGTCTCAGGGTCATGAGATTGAGCCCCACATCGGGCTCTGTGCTCAGCATGGAGTCTGCTTAAGATTCTCTCCCTTTCTGTCTCCCCTGCCCCTCCCCTTGCTCATGCTCACTCACGAACACTCTCAAATAAATAAATAAATAAATAAATAAATAAATAAATAAATATCTTTAAAAAACTGACATTCTGTTCATGATCATGGCAAGATACTTCAAGAGGTTCCTAAACTGACCTATTGGATGTTTTCACTGCTCAAACTTGGCATCCTTTCTACTGGCTGAATAATGCTTTTCAGAAAGCAGAAGTCCTATTGTATAGAAAACCCACCTCTCTTCTCTCCATACTTACCAGAATGGTAGTCACTACAATGGTCCGGTTCTCTGAGGATGCACTATCGTTGCTGATTTGTTGATCTGAGAAAGGCACAAATCTTTCATACTCATTCCAGTAGCCAGCCTAGAAAGAGCAGACATTTGACATGGTTGCCTCTTTTTCACTCAAAAAGTACCACATGAAACCCAAACGCTGTCATGGAATAAAACTTTCTTTTTAGTTGCTGGAACTTTCTAAGGATTGATGTCCTGTCTCCCTCTGTCTTGTCATCCCCCCAGGACCCTAACCCTGAGACATACCTTCATCCTGGGGGTTCCCAACCCCACCTCACCTTTACTGGTATTTTGTAAAATAACTTAGCCCACTGCAGGATGGTCAGCCATTTTTTTCTCCCTTTAAATTCATATAGGCCAAAAGTGCTTTTCTCTGAACTGTAGGAAGGCTGGAATGTGGGGGTGGGGTGGGGAACCAAGGAGTGTCCTTAGAAATGATACAGGCTATTTTACGTTCTGAGATTTTATCACATGGCTACAGAATCCTCATTTCATGCCTAACTTAACTATTAGTGTGACAGAAGCCAAGTGGTCATTATACAATTTAGCTATAGAGAAAGGTACTCTGTCCAGCGTCTTTGGAGGGTGAGGTGGCAAAGTGGAGAGATACCTACTTTCCGAATCTTTTGCTAAACCATATGTACCTTGGCGGCTTGTTTAAATAACAACATGTCGTAAAATTGGTGATTCCTTCCCTTTATTGTTGTTAATGACTCTTGAGTCTCTCACTTTTATAGGACCAGCCTCAGAGGGAAATGCTCCTTTCAAAATGTGTAGATGGAATACTTTGATTGCAAAACAACTGTGCATCATGTCCTCGTTGTTCACCAACAGAAAGGCAAATATGATGTGTGGGAATTTGTTTTGTGTGTCTTTCCTAACACCTGATTTCTTGCATCTGAGTGCTGTCACCTTCTGAAAGACTTTTTCTTTGGACATCTGTTTTGGTTACTTACTTTTCGAGAGCCAGTGACTTTCATCTCGTACACATCGATGGTGTAATTTGTCCTACGTCCATAAGTATCAAATTGGATGTTTCCAGTCATTCCTTGTACTTGCACCTAGTAGAAAGGGAAAATGTAAAAAATTTAAATAGCACCATATTATTGCCGTCTAGGTGTCTGGGGGTAAGGTTCACTGACAGAATTGTAGTGAACTTTTATCTCAAGTCTATACAGATCTTAATTTCTTCCCCAGTGTTTTCTAGATATGCCTTTTAGTTGCGAAGCTTTGAGTGGGTGATAGGCAGTTACCTATATGATACAGTGAAGGCCCTACCTCTTTTTCAAGGGCCTGAAATTTCTACCATTAATCTCTTCTTAAGGGAGTAACCTGAAGGGTATTCTTTTCTTTAAAAATTTTTTTTTATTGGAGTTCAATTTGCCAACATATAGCATAACACCCAGTGCTCATCCCGCCAAGTGTCCCCCTCAGTGCCCATCACCCAGTCACCCCAACCTCCCGACCACCTCCCTTTCCACTACCCCTTGTTCATTTCCCAGAGTTAAGTGTCTCTCATGTTTTGGCACCTTCACTGATACTGAAGGGTATTGCTAACTAACATAATGCATTCTACTAAACTACGAGTTCTGTGAGGGCTGTGGCTGTGTCTTAGCATTCCCAATATCACAGAAACTGGCTTCAATAATATGGGCCCTGGAGCTCCTAGATTCACATTCTAGCATCATCACCTACTAACTCTATAACCTTGGATATGTTCCTTAATGCTTTTGTGCTTCAGTGTCCCAATCTGTAAAATGAGAAATCCCAATAGTACCTATCCCTCAGAGTTGTTGGAAGATTAAATGAGTTATACACATGTAGAGTTTAGAAGAGTGTCTGGCACATAGTATGCATTGCAATACATGCTAGCTATAATAATTATTATTGTTAATTGAAATGAATTTAGTTCTGTTTCTTGAAAGTGTTACACATTTACCAGCTGCCACAGTAACAGAGGTGAATTTTTCTTCTTATTTAACTTATGCCCAGCTACAAACATGTAGCAATGAGCTAGGCTGTGGAGGGATAAACCATACACTGATGAAATTTGTTAAGTCTAAGGAGTCAGGGGTACGTAATACTAGATAAGAAAGAAAGAAGTACTAGAAGAGCCTGGACACCTATTTGGGATGCCAACTGCAGATTCGTGTATGCCACAATTTTTCCTGGGTCTGGTCCCAATAGTATGAACTAATAAAAGGCCATCTCTGCTGGGTAGAGAGATTTCCTTAGCGATTATTTTATGGTTCAGAGACACTGCACAAAAGACCCTCTATAAATAGAAGTCACTGGAATTATTCATCTGGTGAGTAAGGGTCAAGGAATTTGCTTTAAAGAAAAAGCATCTGTCTCATTTTCCTAGGATGAAAGGCTAGAATACTTATTACTTATAGAGAGTGACAAGCTACTAAGCAAGTCAGAAGTGGTAATGGGCTTATGCTGCAGAAGGGAAAATTGATGTCAGATATTAGGGAGCATCTTTTGAAGGGGAAGGGGGCTTGTTCACTACCAATAGGAAAATGGAATTTCTGTTGAAAGATAAATTCTCCAGTGTGAATTCCTGAAGACAAGATGATTGTCCTACTATATTACTCAGCCATTAGAAACAATGAATACCCACCATTTGCTTCAAGGTGGATAGAACTGGAGGGTATTATGCTGAGTGAAGTAAGTCAATCGGAGAAGGACAAACATTATATGGTTTCATTCATTTGGGGAATATAAAAAATAGTGAAAGGGAATAAAGGGGAAAGGAGAGAAAATGAGTGGGAAATATCAGTGAGGGTGACAGAGCATGAGAGACTCCTAACTCTGGGAAACGAACAAGGGGTAGTGGGAGGGGAGGTGGGTGGGGGGTGGGGGTGACTGGGTGACGGGCACTGAGGAGGGCACTTGATGGGATGAGCACTGGGTGTTATGCTATATGTTGGCAAATCTAACTCCAATAAAAAAATATACAAAAAAAAAAAGATGATTGTCCTACTGACCCAACAAACCTAAGCACTATTGTCAGCTCAGGCTTTCAGAGAAGGTGATGTCACACTTCTGGGTAAAACAAAGGTCCTTTGTTGAGATAGAAATTACTTAGCCTGTCTGGTGCACACTGTGATGCAGGAAGGGTTCTTTATTCTGAGCACTGAGTTCTAGGAGAGGAGATAGGTAGAGAGAGCAGAGACACTGGCATAGGAACTTATTAAGGAAATCCTTACTCAAAGTAGCGAAGGCTTCAAGTCTCATTAAGAATGGCATTTTTCAGGGTGCCTGGGTGACTCAGTAGGCTAAGCATCTGGCTTCGGCTCAGGACTGATCTCAAGGTTCTGGGATAGAGCCCCATGTCAGGCTCCCTGCTCAGCAGGGAGTCTGCTTGTCCCTCTCCCTCTGCCCCTCCCTCCCCAGCTCATGTTCTCTCTGAAATAAGTGAATAAATAAATAAATAAATAAATAAATAAATAACATCTTTAAAAAAAGAATGGCGCATTTCTAAAGATCTAGCATATTTGGACATGATAGACAAATTGGACAACAGTCCAGATATGTCCAGGAGATTTGATATTCTAGGATTAAAACTTTTGGTGAGCAGAAGTAGGACTAGACTACTGCTCAGAGAGAAGTCTATTTTCACCAACAGGAATGTCAGTTACAGTTTCCTATCATCCCATCTGGGATCCCTTCCTTAATCACCCCCCACCTTCCCCCCGGCCCCCACTCTCCACCCCAGTCTATATTAGGTGCTTCTCCTCTGGGTTCCCACAACATCGTCTGGAGAACCTAACCATACAATTTTAATCATCTCTGTATTTTTATCTCCCTAACTAGATTGGGAGCATCTTGAGATTTCAACAGGAATTTCATTTTCCTGGGTTTTCAGCAACCAGTACAGGGACTGGAATAGAGCAGGTGCTTAGTAAATGTTTACTGAACAAAGGGGCAAGTTTTGATGACTTAGAATTGTGATCTATGTCAGTCAATCAGGCTCAGGCTGATATTTGTACTATCTGTAGATTTTGAGGAGAATGATCACCCAATTTTCAAGTGGCTTTAAGGTCTTTAAAAGAATTTGTTTGCATATTAGCAACGTATGTGTGAGCTCTCCTCCTCTTATTTCATGTTTGCATACTAACTTCAAGCCTGATACTTAGTCATTGGTGCTCAGTAAGTATTTACTGAATGAATGGTGTGCTTATTTATCCATTCAAACAGGCCCCTTAGGCGCCTCTATCAGGCAATGATTTTGTTTGCCAGATTTCTTTGAAGGAATAGAATGATTTATTGAGCAACAACTATGTGCTTGTCACAGTGAGGGATGCTTTTACACATGCATTCTCACTTTTAATTAACTCAAATAAAATGGGATTTCTTTTAATATAGTAAAGCCTTTAGTACTTCAGGCCATCCTCCTTTGTAGTCCTGCTGAACAGTGGCATTTTACTTGAGCGCTTATCACAAAGGGAACATCTGCTTCTGGAAAAGATTGACACTACTTTCCAACCCCTCTGGAGCAATAGGAAGAGGCTGGCTTGTAGAAATTGGTAGTGCATCCTTTTGGTTGAGTGTTTGATCCTTAGGGCCTGGGAGGACGGTTACTTACCTGGCTTCTAACTCGAGCTTTATCAGTGAGTTAGACATGCAGAAACTATTTGTGCAATAGTATGATCAATTTAATTTTTTTTTAGCCAAATGAATTTCTTATCCTTTACTCTGGTAGCCAGTTTTTTTTTTAAGATTTTATTTATTTATTCATAGAGACACACAGAGAGAATGAGAGGCAGAGACACAGGCAGAGGGAGAAGCAGGCTCCATGCAGAGAGCCTGACGTGGGACAAGATCCAGGGTCTCCAGGATCACGCCCTGGGCTGCAGGTGGTGCTAAACCACTGCGCCACCAGGGCTGCCTCTGGTAGCCAGTTTTCTATTTGGGGAAGGTGGTTGTTTGTGTCATGAATGGGGAGTCCATTGAAGATGCTGGTACTTGCCCCTTGAGATTTTGTTGATCCAAACTCCTTTTGATTTACTCTGAGGGAGTTTTGTATTTCACTCATCATTATGTTTCACCTGACAGTACAAATCTTGTAACTGCTATGAAGGTTGAATTTAATTAACTGCTCTTCAAAATTGTTCAGTGCTACCTCCATAAAACTACACTTAGGGCATTTGTTAGGGAACTGACATAATGACATAAAAATCTGCATGATGGGAGAATGAGTCATATCTTTTTCTTGGAGAGAGACACAGGGGCTACTAACCCCTTTTGATTGAATGCTTCCAACTTGGCAAATTTAAGGCAGCAGTAGGAGAGCCAACTACACAAAATGATGTACGTTAGGAGGCCATTACAAATTCTTCATTGCTGGGTTGTGCACAGTATTATCTTATCATTGACCACTTCTTTGTTTCTCTGTATGTCCCAAACATTAGGATAATTAGATAAGTAGAAATAAGAGAGGCTTGTACTCTCAAAGGCTCATTTTTAATGCATGCATAAAGCAAAATATTCAAGAAAGAGCTCTTGCTCGGAATGCTGCAATGAATGACTGACGCTACTCCTGGTGTAAAGAATGAAATCTGTTCAAAGGATACTGCCTGAAGCCTTAAATGACTCCTACCCATAAATACTAAAAACAAGTGACCTATTTGACTGTCTATGTATTGATTCCTTGTACTTCTTTGTAGGCTTTTTCTTTGGGGCATTGGGGAAAAGCTTCCTAAATAGAAATATATCATATTTTTGCCTTTCATCATGTAGATTAGCATGTATTAAGGTTCTCTTTGGCAACAGAACTACTGCCCCACTGGCTCAGTTCAACAGTCCATCCAAACTAATAGGCTATCCAATGGGCCAGAGGATGCTGTTGTCCTCTGTAATGTCGGCCTTCAAATTAGGAGCTCCCTATATAATATCCCAGTCCCTCTAAGGTAACATCATATCTCTACAAACTTTAAAGTTTTTGAAGCTGTTTACATGTTCAATCCATAATTTTTGAGGGTACTGAGTTTGATTTACTACCCACAGGGCAGCACAGAACTAATTATTCATTTGTCCTCAATTGACCATTTCTCAAGCTTCAAGGAAGAAACTTCTAGTTTGACATTTCTAGATGTTGATGAATAAATATCCATGCTCATCTTCCTGTACACTCTGACATTCTTAGACTCTGAACTTATTCCCTTTTTGGATGTCTTTTCTCAAGACTGAGGTTTCACTTTTTGTGTATCTTTATAAGACCCCTGCCCCACCCCAATAACCCATCATGGTCTTTACCATTTTTAGAGCTCTCTCGATATCAATTCCTTGACTCCAGGGCACAGCAGGATTTGCTAAGCAGTCTCCAGCACTGCCTCTCCGGGATACATCCACTCGCTGTCTCCTCAGATAACGGAAAGCTTCTGCTATGACCAGTATTGCGTCGTGCGTCAGTGCAGATGTATACTGAAATGGATGTATGGAAAACACGATATCCTGACAAATGACACCCTCAAAATTTGCCTTGCTCCTTATAATTCTCATTCATCTCCACTTCTTGCTCTATGAAGTCACCCTCTTAATTATTTGAATCAAGAGATCTCTCTGGGCAGGCCTGACTTTGCTTCATTCTAGAATGATTCCTCTTACCGTTGTGTGTGCACATGTTAAGATTATTAAGATCAAATGGCTCAGGGGAGTCTCTCTCTTGCTCTCAGTACTGTGTTTTGTCTTGAGTGAGTGACTACTAAAAGGCCAGGTCCTTTATAGAGAAAGAAATACACATGAGGCTAAAGGATGGCATATGTAGATTGGTTATTGCTGTTTGTAATAGAAAATTCAGGTCTGGTGTTTACTTAGGGGAAAATGGAAATAGCTAAGTTAGACAGCTTGAAATTAATTTGGAGGGAAGCATTAATCATTTCTGTCTGGACCATGTTTCTGGCAAACTAGGACCTCTGGCCAGCAATAAATCAGTTTTTGTTTCTTGGGGGGAGCAGAAAACCAAAGCTGGTTTTCGATTGTAGAAAATTACAATTGTTATTGAGTTTTATATCTGATAACAGTGACAATTCACAGGCAATACTTCATGATGCTGCCTCTTTCAGGCAAGAACACTTAGTTTCTATCCCTTGGATATACTGATATGCTCTACTAGGGATGAAACCAGTCACTTAATACAAGGGGTTTGATTATCTGTGATTTGATAGGGCAGATACCTTTTCATTAAATGAGTCAACGAAGTCTGATTAAAATAAGCTAGCCTCTGTTTTCCAGGGGTGACAAACACTGGGAAGATATAGAATTCTACTGATTTTTTTAATGAGGCAAAATGTCCTAGGGGGAGTTTTCTCTCCATAGTATGTCCAAATAGAATCGGGAATGAATACATTGTCATCTTTACAACTATCTATTTACTTTTCTTACTTTTCTCATGTTACTTTTCTTTCACTAGCAAATCTTCAAGTGTGACTATAACAGGGGGCATATAGTCTCTCATGAAAAAAAAAAAATTTGTGTCTGTCCATCCTAGCACTACATAAACCCAACATGGTGGTGTTCTCTTTTCCAGCTGACTGCATGAATTGTCTATAATTCCAAGCCATGCCAAAAGAGCTATTTAATTTCTACATTTTCAGCTCCTACTTACCAATGTGTGAGCATGTAAAAAGAAAGCCCTAAAAGGCAACATTCATAAAATATAGAATAAATTAAGCATCAGGATTGTAATCTCTAGACAATTTTATTTCCTAATAAAATATTGTATCATTTTTTTAAAGTGGGCTTTTGGTCTGATTGCTATAGAGTGAGTTTCCATGACTAATACTACGCAAAAGCATCTGAAAGTTGTAACTATCTATTTAAAGATTCCATTTTCCTAAGCTTTTTAAAGGGGTTTTCTTATAAATAGTTCTTCTCAGCAAGTTCTGAGAACTGTACTTTCTACATACCATGAGTTATCAATAAATAATCCAGAGCTAAGATTGTTTTCCTTCTCTTTTGTACAACCTCTATAACTTTTGAGCAAACATAGACTACTCTGTAGTATTCTTTTCACCCTTTTATCCTTGTTTTTTGTGCCTAAGACACGGTGACTGACACTTGGTGTACCCCTTAAAATATTGCATAAATGAATTTTTGCCTCTACCTATTACCTGTTAAAATTAGGATGGCAAAGCAGTGGACAGGTAGTTTATTAAAATCTAAATTTGTATAAGCTCACTTAAATGTAGTGGGTAGATTTAGTACATTGAAAAAATTTGAATCATCAGGGAACTGCAAATCAAAAAAGCACATGAGATATCACTTCACACCTGTTATAATGGCTAGTATAAAAAAACCAGGAAATAATGAATGTTGGCAAAAATGTGGAGGAAAGAGAGCCCTCTTGCACTCTTGGTGGAAATGTAAGCTGGTGCAGCTACTATGGAAAACAGTATGGAGGTTCCTCAAAAAATTAAAAATAGAACCACCATGTGATCCAGAAATTCCACTTCTGGGTATTTATTCCAAAAGAAACAAAATCACTATTACAAAAAGATATTTGCACTCCCACATTCAGTGCAGCATTATTTACAATAGCCAAGACATGGAAACAATCTAAGTGTCATCAACAAATGAGTGGCTAAAGAAAATGCGGCATATATATATGTATAAGCTCTCTCTCTCTATATGTATATATATATATAGTGGAACATATAAGCTCATATATAGTGGAATATCATTCAGCCACAAAAAGAAAGGAAATCCTGCCATTTATGACAGCATGGATAGATCTTGAGGGCATTATGCTAAGTGAAATTAAGTCAGACAGAGAAAGACAAATACTGTGTGATCTCACTTAAATGTGGAATCTAAAAAAAGCCAAACAAAACTGAACTAATAGAAACAGAGAGAACAGATTGGTGGTTGCCAGAGGTTGGGGCTGGGGGTAGGGGATGGGGGAAATGGGTGGAAGTAGTCAAACGGTGAAAATTTCCAGTTATAAGATAAAGAAGTCCTGTAATGTACACCACGGTGATTATAGTTAATAATACTGTATTGTATTTTGAAAATTGCTTAGAGTTGATTTTAAAAGTTCTCATCACAAGAAAAAATTGTAACTGTGGTGGTGATGGATGGTAACTAAAGTTATTGTGGTGATCATTTTGCTATCTATCTATCTATCTATCTATCTATCTATCTATCTATCTATCATCTATCTCAAGTCATTATGTTATATACCTAAAACTAATATAAGTCTGTATGTCAAGTCTACCTCAATAAGAAAGAAAATAATCATCTTGAAAGTAATTTGACTGCAAACCCTAACATCACAGGGATTGTGACCATATTTGCTGAAACACATCAGGATGCCTGATCTGACCATGGGACAGAATGTTTTAAAATGGGACTACCCTGGAAAGATCTGGCATGTATGCTATGACCACTACAACTACAGAATACCACTTAACTAGCGCGTGGCTTAAATGAATGAACAAATCATGCTTAACTCCTAACTTTTCTAAAACATACCATTTGTATAAAGTCAGGGCCCACTTGTATTATAGTCTCATGTGACTCATTTAGGGTGGACCTGACCAGGTGATACAGAACGTGTCTCTTCTCTGGTCTAGGTCCCCACTGTTCTCTCTCATTCTATTCTTGCTGGGGAGGATGTGAGGATGGGTATCTTGAAACCTTGAGAAAAGAACTATTCACCCCCTTTCTTTTTTTTTTTTTTTAGGGAAAGGCCTTGACTCTACTTTGGTTCCTTATCTTGGTCACAGGGATCCCACAGCCATGGTATATACATACTGTCACTGTATAAGGAAGGAAGAATTTAAAGTCAGTTTTGTACTTGAATCAATGCACTGAGGGAATGGTTACTTAAAATATAAACACTTAAAGGGTCATTTGTGTTACATGAATAACTTTCCTGTAATTTATCTGTTTTAATTCCTGATTTTTAAATAATGGGATTTCTAGCCATAGGGGAACACCTGTGAAAAATGTTCACTCTAAGCATGACTTTCTACCTTTAATATTCTTATCTTGATTTCATGAAAATGAGCAACTTAGGTAATCTAATTACTTTTAAAGATACTTTTCCAAGCAGGAAAACATTTCCGTTCAATATATGTACAGACAACATGCGCTCTGTATTACAGCCCAATTCACTTGGGTGTACTGAGACTCATGAAACTTATTAACACAAAGCAATCACATAAATAATGTAAAATCTAATTTTCTGTTTCAGACTATCAATCTTCCTTACCTATTCCCACTGCCCCCACTCTTTGCCCGACTCAGGTTCTTGTAATATTGTAAATTGTTATGAGCATGTTACAAATGAAATTCATTAAAAAATTAGTTAACATTCCCAAACCCCAGGTTTTAAAGGGCCTCCTTCTCAATCGCTTCTTTATTTGCAAGCTTAGTTTTCAAACGCAGCAGCACCTGCAGTTTGATTTTTAGCATTCTTGAAACGCTTCTGAGCGAAGGCCACTTGATCACAGGATGGCCGTAAATATATAAAGGCCATACTGAGATGTTGTGAAAAGCTGGCCTAAGGTTTCTGCATGCCATGGAACATTACCTTTAGTGGTGCATTCTTGGCTTCAGGGAATTCCCTTTCATCTAGCCTCACCCAGCGCTGAATAAACTGCTGAACCATAGGGTTTTCATTGTTGACAATCTGGAATCCTGTAATGTTGGCTCCCCCATGCATGACTCTTTCTAGCAAAATATCGGTAAAACCCTAGAAAGAGAATGAAAGAGAATCATTATTTGTGGGAGGTGGTGAGTTCTTACCATCTCTGTTGGTTAGAACGCTAAGGAGAAAATGAAAGGCCCTTCCTCAGGATCACTCTCCAAACAATCAAGAAAACCCTGAACACAGTGTTCTATGTCAACTACACCTCAATTATGACAACGATGACGATTACAGATACTAAAAAATGCTGGATTTGGACTAACTCCCAGGGTACTAGGTCTCCGAAACTACAGGCATGATGGAGAAAATATGCATTCTTTCGTTTTAGTGCCTCTTTATTTAGTATTGCTGCTGCAAGGACAAACATGGGTGCCAACTTCAAGCAAATGTTTTGATTTGTTTCACTTACCTGTATTTTTCGTTTCTCTTTACTGAGTACAAATACAATGCTTCATGGAACTGGGAAAGTGTTGAAACACTTGACCCTAACTAGAGGTTTAAAATCTTTTCTTCAGCTTAACATGCCAAGCACAGCAGATTGCTTCAGATTCTAATGATGAGTACTTTCAACATTTGTGACTTACGGAAATGCCAAAGAGCAAAACTGACAGCTTGGTTGTATATGATGGTACAAACCCCAGGGTATGTCTCACATGTGTTTATAAACAAGTCTTGACATCTACTTCAAATCACACACCATTTTCTTTCTCACTCTGGTTACCATCTGGTGTCTCTGTCACCTAAGTCTCCTGAAGGAATCTCTTCAGGTTCACACCAGGCCATCTCCACCTGGGTACCACCAGCTCCACTGGGCACTGCTATCTTCTAGAACACTTCTCCCAGGAATTGTGCTGTTTCTGCTGGATGCCTGGCTCTTGGTAGTTGCAGTGGATGCATTTATGTCCTCAATGGGCTGAAGTCAACAATTATATTCATAAAGAAATGAGGAGAATTCTCCTCCCTTCTTTAGACTCTCTTGCCCAACATTTTAATATACAATTTTCAAATATATAAAAAAGTTGAAAGAATTGTACAGTGAATACCCATATAGTCTCAAATCAGATTTCACAATTAGTATTCTTCTATCCATCCATCACTCCATTTTGTTTTCTAGATGCACTTTAAGTTGTGGACATTATATACTTCACACCAAAAGACTTTGGCAGGAAGTCATTAACTAGAGTTCAATTTTTGTTTGCAATTTCTTTCTTCTTTCTTTTCTTTTCTTTTCTTTCTTTTCTTTTCTTTTCTTTTTTTCTTTCTTTTCTTTTCTTTTCATTAACTAGAGTTCAATTTTTGTTTGCAATTTCTTTCTTCTTTCTTTTCTTTTCTTCTTTCTTTTCTTTTCTTTCTTTTCTTTTCTTTTCTTTTCTTTTCTTTTCTTTTCTTTTCTTTCTCCTTCCTTCCTTTTTTCCTTCCTTCCTTCTTTGAGGTAAAATTTACATCCAATGAAATATACAAATCATAAATGTAGCACTTGATGAGTTCTGATAAATGCATATACCTGTTCTCTGAAGTTTTTTTTTGGATTCTAAGTTTTTATTGAAGTATAACAATCATATAGAAAAGTACAGTTATCTTTAAGTATATAACCTGATGAATTCTCACTAACCGAACACATAAATGTAACCAATATCCAGAAGGGCCCCCTCTGTGTGCCTCTCTAGTCACCACCCCTACTCCCACTTCTTTTAATTCACCTTTCTTTATATTTTAGTGAAACAACTTTATCAGTTACTACTCACAGCCCCCTCCCTCTTGCTTTCACAAGTGGGCCTTGAGTCCATGGAGACTGGACAAAGAATTTGCATCACTATCATTCCTCCTTTCTGATAACCAAAAAACTGTTTTTAAAATTAACATTAACTTGTTAGGTTGAGCTTTGTCCCACAGTCTTCCTTAATGAAGGAAACTAAGAATGCTTTCTCCCATTTGCTGCCCCCCTGCACTACAATCAGCAGAGAGACTGACTTGGTATGAAGTAGTAGAGGCTCCAAATAGGGCTTAAGCCTATTACCCAAATCCCCACCCTTACCCCCCGACATATATACAAATAAAGAGCCTGGGACAAAATTTTAACAAATGGCTTTAATTCACTCACTGTGCCAAACTGTATTTGTCAGTTAACAAGTATTACACAAGAACATTGACCAACTGCCCACCTGCCTGCTGGCGGGGATGAAGAGTGTGCCCTCTGATGCTGTCCTGTGTCTTAAAAGCCTGGGCTGGACAAGTGGAGCTCCTTTCCTTGAAAGAAGGGGGTTGAGAATGCTTCTGCCACCATCCTGGTCTTCAGGGTCATTGCCACAGCATGCACTAGGAAGCAGTATCTCTTGCGCCCCTCACACTTTCATAAGCATCATACTCCTGTTTGCCTAATATCCATAGCATGTTAAAATGGCAACAGAGAATTAACAAAAGGGAGGGAGAGAGAAAGGATCCCTGAACTCTCATGTCTGTCTTAGGGCACAAGAGCTAGCACTTTAGTCTGGTTACTCACCATGTTGCTTCTTTCCAGAAAGATGTTTCCTCACTCTCCTTTTCTTGGCATGGATACTAAAGGGAGGGGTATAGCTCATATTTACCTCACCAATCATACCCACTTACTCCCAGTAGGCTTTATTCTGTCATGTAGGCCCACATATTCCTGCTTGGGTATCTTCCTCTCCAATAAACACATTATAATTTGAAAACATCTTCATAGGCATCCTCTGCACTCATCTTTCTACCTCACAGAAACCATACCACTGAGGACCTAGAAGTTTTTCAGTCAATCCATGTTTTATGACAGACATGCCTGCGAATGAGTTCTGGAATGCACACCTCAGAGTGGAATCAGCCTGGCTGTCCTCACAGGAAGAACTGCATCCACAGCAACTCAAATCAAGCCAGGGGCAGGTCACCTCAAACCATTCTGTTTGGTAAGATACATGCAACTCTAGCGCCTACTGACTGCCCTGAGGGCTTATCCTTCTGTAAGGTCAGAAAGCACTAACATGGACTCACAGACAAAATGGAGACAGAAGAAATATGGTAGAAAAAGAAAGGAGGTAACAGGTATATAGAGAGATGAGATACCTTGTTGCTTAAGGGCAAGAGTTGGCTGGCTTCTGGTCTTCCTTTGTTTCATTTGTGTACATTTTGCTTATTTGTAATCTCTTAGATTCTATGGCCTGAATGTTGCTCTGGTGCTCAGGATTTAGATGCAGCAACCCACATCCTCAAGGTTGAGACAATCAAGACTAGATTCTCCCTATAAACCCTCTTAAAAGACATAAATACAGCTGAGCTGACCAACAAATATCAAGGAAGTAGGAGGGGAAAAGGGAAAGGAGGTGAATGGTAGAGAGGGGGCTGTGAAGAAAGTGGTTCTGGCTAATAGTCATGTGTTGTCATCCTATTTATGAAAATTTTTTTAAAAAAGAATTTGATTTTTGTACCAAATATTGCTAAGTCCCATGATTTGAGTGGCCACCGATAGTCCCCAAGATATAAAAACTAAAATTGTTAGATTTTTCTTTTTGAAATGGCAACATACCCACCTCAAGTTTGGATCTAAATGCCAGATACCTCTAAACCCTCTGGAAAAAAGACTACATTAGAAATGTAGCAATGTACAAAAGACATGACATTAAGCAGATGAAAGGGTAAAGAGACAAAACAGTGAAGAACGATGAGGAAAGAAGGAAGTTAGGAGAGAGCTGTTAGCTGGAGAGCAGAAACCGCCTGATTCTTAGCCGTGTTTGCCATTTCTGTTCGATTGTTTTAAAACATATTGTTTTCTACCACATATTTCCATTGTAGTTGTGGATAAGCATAGTTCGTGATGCTTTGAAAACTGAGGCCTGACTCTCCCCAAAGCCTCAGCAAAGACACTGATTCAGCCGACCTGACAACCAAACCTTCAACAGACAAGGGATGCTATGAACAACTGGGGGAAAAGAGACAAATGGTAGGTATGGTGGCATCAGGGAAGAGATTCTGGTTTTCCTTCTCCACTTACCTTTCAACTTTAAATCATTATTCTTGCTCATGATCACTTGCTAGATTTTCTTTTTTGAGCTTCTCATCCACAGTCCTTGAGTTTGGAGAACTGAGGACAAATGCCCTAAACTCTCTGTTAAGACAGTAAGTGGACAGATCTGATCACCATAGATCCAGTAAGTAACAGCAGAAAGGAGGAAGGGGAGAATGAGAGCCTGAGATGGTAGAAGTTGGTGGTTTCTGGTCTTTTTTTTTTTTTTCTTGTTACCCCTCAGTGATCTTTACTTAACGTCTGCCACCCAAAGTCGGCACTTTGGGGGATTTTGGTCCCCTGTCTTCCCTAAACTTTATAAAAAAGCTCCTCCCTCCCCATCACACTGTGATCTACAAGTGGGACTTGCCATTCTGTCTGGTTTTTTGTTTTTGTTTTTTTTTTTAGAACTGAAGTCTTTGGCCTCCTTAAAGCCTTTGTAAAACTGCCCATACAGATTTTATCGCCCAAAAGCCACTAGGTAAAAGTGGAAAAGGGAAAGAGGGGTAAGATATAGAGACAGATCTTTAAGAGAGAGCTACTTTCCTCCTAGTTTCCCATTTCATTCTTTCACATGATCACTGCACTTGGGAATGGCTACCCAAAATCTGCTATGTGGCGAATTTAGAGTCCTCAGATGCTTAAAACTTCTGGAAAAATCTAATGACTCAAAATAGATGAAAGACCTAAATGTGAGATAGGAATCCACCAAAATCCTAGAGGAGAACACAGACAGCAACCTCTCTGACCTCGACTGCAGCAGCTCTTTGCTAGACACATCTAGAGAGGCAAGGGAAACAAAAGCAAAAATGAACTATTGGGACTTTATCAAGATAAAAGGGTCCTGCACAGCAAAGGAAACAATCAACAAAACTAAAAGGTAACCTATGGAATGGGAGAAGATATTCACAAAGGAGATCTCAGATAAAGGGCTAGTATCCAAAATCTATAAAGAACTTAGCAAACTCAACACCCAAAACCCAAAAAAATCCAGTCAAGAAATGGTCAGAAGACATGAACAGACGTTTCTTCAAAGAAGACCTACAAATGGCTAACAGACCCATGAGAAAATGCTCAACATCACTTGGCATCAGAGAAAGACAAATCAAAACCACAATGAGATACCACCTCACACCAATCCGAATGGCTAAAATTAATGTCTCAGGAAACAACAGGTGTTGGTGAGAAGGAAGAGAAAGGCGAGCCCACTTACCCTGTTGGTAGAAATGCAAACTGGTGCAGCCACTCTGGAAAACAGTATGGAGCTTCCTCAAAAAGTTAAAAATAGAACTACCCTATGACTCAGCAACTGCACTACTAGGTATTTATTCAAAGGATACAAACATAGTGATTTGAAGGGGCACATGCCTCCCAATGTTTATAGCAGCCATATCCACAATAACCAAACTATGGAAAGTACACAGATGTCTGTTGACAAATGAATGAATAAATAAGATTTATACATCAGAATGTTAATCAGCCATCAAAAAGTATGCCATTTGCAACAACGTGGATGGAACTAGACAGTATTATGCTAAGGGAAGTAAGTTGGTCAGAGGAAGACAAATACTATATGATTTCACTCATATGTGGAATTTAAGAAACAAAACAGATGAACGTAGGGGAAAGGAAGGAAAAATAAGATGAAAACCGGGAGGTAAACCATAAGAGACTCTTAATTACAGGAAGCCAACTGAGGATTGCTGGGGAAGAAGTGGATGGGGGGTAACTGGTTGATGGGCATTAAGGAGGGCACTTGATGTAATGAGCACTGGGTGTTATATGCAACTGATGAAATGCTAAGTTCTACCCCTGATACTAATAATACACTATATAGTAACTAACTGGAATTTAAAAAGAAATTTAAAAAGAAAAAAAATCTTCTAAGGATATATGGCTCAAAAAAAAAAAAAAAGTCTAATGAAGTAGAGTTAGGTTTTCAACACCCAAACACAAGAGTAAAAGAGGAAGGAGATGGGATTGCTAGTGGTGGGAAGTAGTAGAGGAAGGCATCCTACCTGTTTGCCTGCCAGCTGTCAAATTATTTTCCACAGCCAGCTACCTTAGACTCCACCCCAGAACCTGGTCAGTTTTTCTCATGCGACCTTTTCCAGAAAGTTCCATTCTCACTCCTCCTTGACAGAAACACACATGGGCTGGGACACCATTCCCTCAGGCAATCAGCTTTGAACCTTCTCATGAGGCCTCCTCCTGTCACATATACTTTTAAGTATTCCCACCCAGGCTTCTCCCTGGCGCATAGGCCTAGCCTCTCCTTATACTCCATTTCCAACTCAGTCCCCTGAAAATGGCTGAGTAGTAGTACAATGACCAGACAGCAATACATGTGAATAGATATCAGTTTTTGTTAAAAAATGTTTTTAGAAAATTCTTATCTTTAGAAAAAGTATGTTTGATTACCAGTTTGAATATGTGATAAATGAGTTCAGAAGGTTCTGCTTTTTAACTCACACTCTTGGCTCAAAACTAAATTGACATTTGTTTTATTTTATTTTTTTAATAATAAATTTATTTTTTATTGGTGTTCAATTTGCCAACATACAGAATAACACCCAGTGCTCATCCCGTCAAGTGCCCCCCTCAGTGCCCGTCACCCATTCACCCCCACCCCCCGCCCTCCTCCCCTTCCACCACCCCCAGTTTGCTTCCCAGAGTTAGGAGTATTCATGTTCTGTCTCCCTTTCTGACATTTCCCACCCATTTCTTCTCCCTTCCCTTCTATTTAAATAATAGTGACATTTGTTTTAAAGTTCTTTAAGTCTTTTTGGTTTGTCCTGACTTTTGTTTCAGGGCTTAAGTGCCTGACCTGAGCACTTTCCCAACAGCAACGGCTCCAAAAAGGACAGAAAATCCCATATCCTTTTATTTAATACATGTATTTTAGCATGTCTGACTCCAAAAGAAATTTCTGTGTTATGAATTCTATTTTCTCACTGAGCTTCATCTGCTATTAAAATTATGTATTTTAAATTGAACACCAATAAAAAATAAATTTATTATTAAAAAAATAATAATAAAATAAAATTCCCCTGACAAAAAAAATTATGTATTTTAAAATAACATATTTTTATCAAAAATAAACTATGTTCTAGTGGATTTATTTGTTATTTTGCGTGGGAAAAGATGGCTCATTTTGCATAAGCAGTTTGCTATTTTATAGCAACTGTCCTATTCCTTTGCTGAATCATAGCAGTTCATTTTTTGCTTGAAAACTAGTTTTGCCTTCTGGGATCTCCTATCCAAAGATATTAGAATTTGTTCTTTGTTTTTTCTTTACCTTTTTTCCATTTTAATTTTGAGAGTGGAGGTAGATAGTCATGATTTCTCATCCAGCTGGGCTCTGAGAACCTAATTTTTTAAGAGGACAACACTTACCATACATACTACCTCAGCCAATGAATTTGTTACATTTTGAGACTTCAGAGTCTATAAAACAAATTAATTCTCATTTTCTTTTGGAATTTTTAATTTGAGTTCACTGAATGAGACACCAATGAGTCTCTAATTAGAGCCTGTCTCGTACTCTAGCACCCCTTTCCTGTCTGCTGATTAAATTAACTTTCATATTCCATGAGCACCTTATAAAGAATGTGCCCCAAAGAAAAGTTATTTTATTCCCTCAAAATCTCTTCCTCTTCCTGTATCCCTTCTTTGAATTAATGTACTTTAGGCCTACTGGGTCAGTGGGTGTGAGGTCCTTGCACCTGTATCTTTATAAACTCACCAAGTGACTTCAAAATACAAGTGGGTTTCAAAACCACTGGCCTAGATTATTGTCTGAGTTTCCTAGCTGGTACTCTAATGTCCAGTTCTTTACCTCTCCAGTTAATTTTTTACATAATAAATTCACCTTCCTGGGGTATCTGGGTGGCTCCGTTGCTTGAGCACCCGACTTTTGACTTCTGCTCAGGTCATGGTCTCAGGGTCCTGAGATCAAGCCCTGCATCAGACTCTGTGCTCAGTGGGGAGTCTGCCTGAGATTCTCTCTCTCCCTCACCCTCTGCCCCTCATGTAACCCACATTCTCTCCTACTCTCTATCAAATAAATAAATAAATAAATCTTTAACTAACTAAATAAATAGATTTACTTTCCTAAAATACCAGTTAGAGCATACTATTCCTTTCTTCAAATCGTTGTAATGGTTCCCTACTTTCTACAAATGTATTAACAGCAAAATGTCTTGACTTGGCCTTTGAGAATTTCCATTATCTTTATTTTCCACTCCTCTGGCTCATCTGTACCACTTCCTTCAACAGACCTCATGCTGTAACCATATTATGCCCTTTTGAACCATGCTACCTTTGTTTTGTTCTCTTTGTCTAGAAAGGGCCCCTGCTTCATCACTGACAGCTCTGGTGGTCTCTACTGAAATTTCATTCTTCAAGAACCATTTCCAATAATGACTAAGGAAGATTGATATCAAATTTGTCTTTACAATCTCTACCAGGTAGTAAAAGGGTCCATTTGTACTCATTTTTGGCCAATTATTACGTAGGCTTTTGCACACTGTTGACTGTTTATGGGCTTTTGTCCTCCTTCATTACTGCATGCCTTCCTATACTTTCCATGGAATAAATATATGTGTATTGTCACAGCATCATTGCTAAGTGATTCCAACATTCCCAATTCCCTGCTATACTATGTGGAATATCTGTTGAGCTCATTTTACTATTTCATAGGATTTTATTAACTAGATGTGATGATGAGATACTCAAGGACTTTTGCTTAGACTGGACTTAACAAGTTCTAGTGCTGTTTGTATCTCACCAGTTCTGTTTGGTTAAAATTGTTGTTTGGCTAATTCTTTTCCTTTGGCTGGGCCAAAATAATGTGCAGAGGGAGAAAGGAAAAGAGATGAAAGAAGGCAGAGGAAGACTGGAGGCAATCCTGATGCTCACAGATTGGATGAGTTGAAACTACTTTCTCACTTTTTATGTTTTAGGTATCTGTACAGTTGACTATTTGTCTCTGTGTAATAATGGCAATATTTGACGGAAATATGGATATAATCTCTAGGAGTTATTCCTTTGAGAGGGAAACTACTCATTTGAATTTGTGAGTTCTGCTATATTTCATCAGTCATATCACTTTTTGATCACGTCACATCTGTTTGATCCATCGCACTGCTGCCCACATCCAAATGCAACTTTATAAAAACAACCATGACTTTTGTGTATAAGCAGTTTATATGGGAGACTTGTAAGCTACCCTTGACTGATTTCTCCAGGGCCATCTTTTATACAGATACTGGTTATACAATTGGCATTCAAACAAGATTGTCCTGATTTCAGAATAGCCAGACAAGTCAGTCTTGCAAAGATTTAAATGACTTTAGTATTATCCTGTCTCCCTTGATTTATATATACTGTAATTCAATTTCCTTCTGGTAGTATGGATAATGGAGAGTTGCAAATAAATATATTCAAAGCTTACTTTTAGAGCATTTATTTTCAAGATATTACGTGGAGATTCCTTTCATATAATACTATTCTTAGGGTACATTTTGTACTGAAAGGAAAACAGAAACAAGATAAGTTCAGTGACTTTCAATGAGTTGATGGCAGATTATAGGTGAGAAATGGGAAAGGTGGCTTGCCTATGGGGAAGATAAAAGCAGTAGAAAGAGGGTTGGGAAGCTGCCAAGGTCAAGTATTTATCTCATAATTTGGATGAAGGCTAGCTCTATCTTTAGTGTCATTTGAGTTGTGCGATAGGGAAATGCATAGTAATTGTGGTGACTTAAGTTATCAGGTTGCTAATGAGAGACATAAGTCTTTTTCGAGAAGCAGGTCCATCCTCCTGGGAGGGTGTAGTGTGTGGAGTTGAAGATTACACCATATAAATTAGCACTTGATTATAGGTGCTTGTATTGTTTGCTCACTGTTCTATTCTCTAATCAACATACTTTGAAGCCTTTTAAATGCAATCCATTGGTAACATAATGAGCCATATCAAACTTGCCCTGACCTCTTGGCACTTTAGTCCAGTGGGAATTATTTGTATGAATATAAGTTGATATAAGCGCTATTACTGGGAAAAATAGCCACTGATCTCTTTTTTTAAACAGTTGTATGGAGGTATAATTTAAATACCATAAGATCCATCCATTTGACACTGATTTTTTTTAAAGCAAAAATCAGTTCATGCACCCTTACTCCAGCTTGAAGTTCTTCAGTGGCTTTCTATCACTGTTGAGAAAAGCTAAAAGTCCTTTAACCAGGCTTACTGAAGCCTTACATAATCTGAAACTCACCTCTGCTCTAGCCAAGATTGCCTTCTGACAGTTCAGTGAAGGTATCAAACTCTTTTCTGCCTCAGGACCTTGGCACATGCTGTTCCCTATGCATGATATGAACTTTTCCTGATTCTTCACATAATTGGATCTTTTACATCATTTGGATCATTTCAAAGTCACCTTTCCTGAGAGAACTTGTTTGGCCATGCTATGCAGAATTTTGATTCTCCATACTCTAGCTTCTCTTCATTCCCTGTCCTAGCACCTGTTCTAGCTCCATGCCAATTATCATGAGCTCTAAAAGTTTTGTCTGTCCATTATGACTATAAAATTCTTAAGGACACCATCTTCTGTCTTCCTTGCAGGGGAGTGAACAAGGTATTGGGCATACAAGTGATACAAAGGAAAAATAACTTACTATAAAGATCTTTAGAGCAGTATTACCCAGAGTGTATGTGGACTGGTGCTGTTCTGCTGTTTGTTAGCAATCAGAGGTAAAATAAAGAAATAGAAAGCAAGTTTTCATAAACCTTCATAGCAATTTGATAGGCTAATATGGCTGTTAAATGTAATACTAAAAAATCTGGCTTGTATTTTCTATTCTTTGTTTTGTTTATTTCATACTTTCAATAATTTATTTCTGTTGCACTTTTGTTGATCTGTGACGATATGGAGGAAAAAATTGGCTTTTCTTCACAGATAGTTTGAGAAGCACTGTTTTAGAGGACATGATCTGAGAGCCTGGGGAAGAAAATAGAATTCTTTCGATTTATCTTGCTAGAACATTGGGTAGAAAATAATCTTTCTTTGTTGAGAGAGAGAGAGAGAGAGTTGGCTATTACAATGGGGGCATTTTTGGACAGGGAGAACGAGAGTCTCAATGTTGGCAACTTTAAGTTGATGAGTGCCTGTGGATTTCTAAATGCCAGGTAGGAAGTTGGACCCCAGCCCAGTCCCCAACTCCCCATCCCTTGGTGCTCTGCTATAACCTACCTCTGTTTGGAGAAGAAAGTGAATTCTCAGCCACCAGAGAAGTTGTGTACCCAGGGGGGGGGGGTGACTGGGCTCCTGGCATTTGGGACCAGTGGGGATTTTTCACTTATATCCCACTTCCTTTGCCTGTAAGGCCAGGCTCCAGTCCAGTGAGCTCTGTGTTTACATGCTAGCTTCTGAGGTGTCATTGTTCACAACATGTGGCTTTGAGCATTTGAATTTTTTTAAAGAGAGAGAAAAGGCAGAGGAAGAAGGAGGATCTTAAGCAGGCTCTATGCCCAGCATGGAGCCCAATGTGGGGCTCGATCTCACAACCCTGAGACCAAGACCTGAGCCGAAATCAAGAGTCAGATGCTTAACTGACTAAGCAACCCAGGTGCCTCGAGCATTTGAATTTTTTATTTAGAATATAAAAATGGAAGAACAAAGGAAGGGAAGGAGTAGCAAACAAAATGAGAAGACCTGGAAGGGGAAGGGAGCAGAAGGGAACAATTGTTATTGGCAAGCAAAACACATGACCCAATCTCACTTGAACTTGTTTTCCCTCTGAACAAAGGGAGTCCCTCTCTGTTTCAGGTACATTAGAAGATTTAGAAGACTGTAGAGTTCAGTTCTTCAAGCTTACATTACTCCTTGTGGTCTCTTTTGGATTTTGAATGGTACTTTTGTTTTAATAAAAATTTGAAAAAATTAGATGTAAGCTAGTGCCCCCCATTATTTCCTGGCATGCTAATAATATGAATGGGGCAGATAAGAGAAAAGAGGGAGCAAGAGCAAGAGGGGAGATGAGAGAGCAGGAGAGAGGGGTTTGTGTGTGTGTGTGTGTGTGTGTGTGTGAGAGAGAGAGAGAGAGAGAGAGAGAGAGAGAGAGAGAGAGAATAGGGAATGTGGCACAAGAGAAGAGAGTGATGGACAGATATAATTGGTATCTGTTAAGACGCATTTCAGATTGGCTCTTGGACAAGTTTCAGACGCCGTTTCACAAGGCTCCCCTTGGTTTTTAAACCTTTTTTCTTTCTGATCACTTTACTCTCATAAATGTATAGTTTGTATTTCATTCATACGCATTTATGTCTTTGCAAATGTTCTTAAGTGACCTTTGTGGGGCTGGCCTCTTGTCTCACTGAGATGCTTGAGTGGGTCAAGGGAAAGAGGAAGGTGCTCTGTCAAGAGTCTGCTCAACCTGCATTGGAGGCCTAGCTTGGCAATGGATTAGCTCTGAGACTTTGGGCAGGTCATATATTTTTTCTGAGCCCATTTTCCTGATCTCTAAAAAGCTTAGGGAGGTGCCAAGGTAAGAAGTCTCTCCTCATGGGAGTTCTGAGTAAATTTAGTAAGCAGTCTGAAGAAAATAGCTGACACAGCAATGAGGAGTCTAAGATATGCTAGCTTCCTTCCCTTTGCCCCCTAGCACAATGGCCTCCTGGAATGTCTGCTCATGTGGCCCTCTACCACTGGCAGCTGACATTATCTAACTTCCACTTGTAGGATCAACAACAGTCCCCCACTCTGGGATTAGTCTTGATCCCTGTTGGGTCTTCTAAGATAGTGGTTAACTGGTACAACACTGAATAAGTCCACTATGGCTCATGTTCTCCCTTGGGCCACTTCAAATGCTTGGGATTTTGTTTTTTTGGTCTTATTTGGGTGGCTGGGTGCTGAACATCTGTTGTTGGACCATCTCAACCCAGATCCAATTCATTTTGTGTTGACTGCAAGGTGGTTTTGATTGATTCTTCAGATCATCAGCTATGTTTAGAACTTAGGTAAGGAAAAAAAAAGAACTTAGGTAAGGATACTCAAACCCCTCTTGGCTTCTGCCTACCTGAATGATTTTAAGTCTGCCTTATGACTTTATATCCCTAAGGATAACAGGGCTCTGGTTTTGTTCCCCTATTTATATCCTTAGCTTTTGCCTAGCTGGTGTGCCTATACTCTCACTCAGAGCCTTTTCTGATCCATACTGATCCTCCATGAGGGAAGAAATGTAGAGTTGGAGGTGACCTTGGAGTGTTTCCTAAATTTTAGTCATTAATATGCCACCTTTACAGTTTTTTTTGCCGTATAGGTGGATCATCTGAGCCATAATTTACCTAATATTTTTCTTTACATTGGCTAAATTTTTAAATCTAAATATCTACTTTATCCTCATTCTAAGGAATGGTATCTGTAAAATCACAGAATTGAAAGGATAGTTATCTTTTTGCAATACACAATTAATATAAATTCAAAAGTAGTAAGTTTAAGAAATTTTGCTGTGTATTCCCTAAAATCCTCTTGTGTATAAGTAGTACACTTGGAGAAATTGTAATCTGGTCTAACTCTCCATTTTGTGGATTAGGAAGCCTTGTTTCCTAGCTCTGGGTCTAGTGCTTGTTTTTATTATGTTATGCCTAGGGTTGTTAGTTTAGGGTTCTGCACACAATGACTGAGCTATCATTATTGACATATATGAAAAGATTAAACCACATATACAACATGCTTGGGAATGCAGTATAAAGGATCCTGACCCAGGACCTTGCCTTGAAAGAGAGAGAGGTTGCCTGACTGGCAGATTGTATACATGCTGGTTACCTCTGGTACCAGAGTGGAGAAACATTACCACCTTAGAGTCCAGGAAGAGAAAACAATTAATTATGGAACAACCCCTAAAAATTGACATTATCAACTGAAATAGAATTTGTAAGAGACTTACTTGCTCTCTCATCATTGGGATGTCAACCTCTGGCCTGTGTGCTCACCATATCACATCTCTGGCCTGTGCTTCTTATGGAATATTTTGTTTCTTCCAGGGATTTCAACAAGTTAGAAGTTTCTACAGCTTATTATTCACTATGAAATGTACACCCTGACCTGTGAAAGGCCTGTGTCAAAGCATTCATGGACTATCCAAGTCTTCTCATTTTAGGATTGCTACCAGAGAAATGTCCACGTAAAAGCACATAGAAATCTTTGCCAGATAGATGTAGCTCTGTGGCAAAGGGCACACATCGTGCTCTGATGTAGGTGATTCCAGAAAGCT
The DNA here is from genome assembly GCF_003254725.2 of Canis lupus dingo. Classification (NCBI taxonomy): domain Eukaryota; kingdom Metazoa; phylum Chordata; class Mammalia; order Carnivora; family Canidae; genus Canis; species Canis lupus. The sequence continues at coordinate 95,338,074 of NC_064281.1, read as the reverse complement.
TAGGTAAGCTCTGTGACCGTTTTTGACTTTGCATTTTGGAGAAGAAGGCAGTGGTTCTGTGTTATCATAATACCAGGAATCAGATTAGACTTTGTTCCTTTGTGTATATGTCTTCAGCTTTCATCCACCCTGCTCATTTTGAGAGGAAACAGCTCTACTTACCCTTTTTTGACCACCTGAGTAACTTCTAAATAGTTTTGGGGTGTGTGTGTGTGTGTGTGTGTGTGTGTGTGTGAGAGAGAGACTTTGGTGGACGTATTTGGGGTATTTTAATCTGCTTTTATTTTTTTAAAGCTTTTATTTATTTACTCATGAGACACACACACACACACACAGAGAGAGAGAGAGAGAGAGAGAGAGAGAGAGGCAGAGACACAGGCAGAGGAAGAAGCAGGCTCCATGCAGGGAGCCTGATATGGGACTGGATCCCAGGTCTCCAGGATCATGCCCTGGGCTGAAGGCGGGCACTAAACCACTAAGCCACCCAGGGATTCCCTTAATCTGCTTTTAAAAACCTGGAAACCATGGTGGGATGATCTGTCTCATTTTTATCAGAGACTAGCAACAGTTCCTATCTCTATTGCCTGTATACAATTTGATATAGAGTACAGGGACTTATGGAAACACATGACTGAGTTCAGATGAAAAGAAGGTCACTAGAGGAAAGGAGTGGCAGCTCAAAGCATGGTGAATGAGTTCACGTTTTCATTAGGCAGACTGACATGACACTATATATTACATTCATTCTGAAGGACCAGACTTTACTTGTTTTTGTAGTAGGCTTCCTCCCAATGTCTCATGATTCGAAGTCCTGGTTAGGCATTCAGTTAACCATTCTTTCCCCCAACTTTGTCCTAATATTTCTCTCTTGCAGTTCTATCACTCCACAGGCTTTCATTTCTGTCAGGTCTAGGTCTCAAGTTGAAACCAAAGCTCATCTGAAGGATTGTTGTCAGGAATAGGGAGGCCCAGTTAGAATTCTAGAATGGGGAAGGTCTTTACGTATCATCATCCGTATGCATGGCTCAGATCTCCCTTTAAGATGGAACCTGCCTTGAAGAGTTGAGTTAGCTGACAGCCTCCAGCTTCATGATCTTCCTCAGCTTTCAGGCAGGAGGTATGTGCTTCCTGAGCAGCTGTCAGCCAATGGCTGAGCAAGGTGGTGGTGCAGTGGATCACCGTTTCTTGGCAGTGTGGAGGTGTTTGCACTGGAACTCTCAGTTGTGCTCGCCAAGATGTTCTCAGAACTATACTACCATCATCAAATTTCCTTTCCCTTTCCTTAGCTGATGTCAGACCTCAGTTGTGGTCTTAAGCTCTCCCTTCCCACTTGTGACCCTCTCCCTTTCATTTTCCAGAGGTATCACTCCCAGTAAATGTCTTGCATTTCTAATTATATCTTAGCATATGCTTCCAAAGGGCCCAACAATTACATCAATGAACTCCTCACTCCCATCTGAATTTCACAGTAAAGAAACTAAAGTGACTTAGGCAAGGTCCCACAGCTAGTTAGTAGTAAAGTCCATATGACAACCCAAAGTTTCTGACCCCTCATCAGTGCTCTTTCCCAAACTTCAGTAGTCCACATGCCACCACAGCCACATCCACAAAACCAGATCTTGCCATATGTTTATCCCCCCATGCTATTGTTTACATGACACATTTTACATGTTACAAAATGGATTCATTTGTTATTAAATCTGTACTTTAACCCTGTATGACATAATGATATTCATGAAATTTGGATTTTGATGTGCTCGTCTCATATTTTTCTAACATATAATAAATAATACATTGCCATTATAATAAAAAAAGTTTATGTGTGTACTATGTAAAATCATCTCATGTACTGTCAGTGATGGGTGAACCCTGGGATATGTAAGGCAGGAGAGAAGGAAAATGGAGAAGGAATGAAGGAGAGCAAAATACTTATTGATGAGAAAGAAATGGTAAAAACCCATCAGTAACTGCCCTCAGGTGCCTTGCTATGACATCCATGTTTTCTGGGGAGCCCTGGTCTAACTTCCAATGAGTCAGCAAATATCCTTTACTTATTGATTGCCAAAAAAAAACCAAATTGAATGTATTCAGATCTAAATGGAAAATCAAGATTTCCTAAAAGAGTTTATTCATTTATCCCCCAAATGGTCTGGAGTGCTCCACTTTGAGCAATCTATTGGAGAAGATGCACACTACATTTTAAAGCAGTAGCTCTAATCTTCATCTCATAAAGTGTTGGAATGAACATACTTCCTAAGTAACATCTCTTTTCTCATTTAAAAATTTTTCATCATTAAAACAAAATAAGATTTTTTCTTTAAGAAATCTAAGAATATAATTATAATAATATTTCATTTTTGTTGTTATTCTTTTGGTGTAAGAGCTCCATAACAATTATCATTCTGTTGTGATAATGAAACGAGATTGGGGTTAGAACTTGTGATATGTAATAATTTAAAAGATTCTTAGTATCACAGTGATCATTTAGCATTTCTCTTTCATTTTGGGGAGGTAGCATTATTCCAAACCTCTGCCAAACAGATATTACTGACTTGGAAGCCATTTTGTTAATTCTAAGACCAACTGTCTTTTTGGAGAAAGAACTATAATCTAACCTAAATGAAATACTAGCTTCTAATGCGTCATAAATTTTAAAGGCATGGGAAATATGAAGGAAAAGATTCAACTTGTGTTTTATTATAAGTATAAAGGTAGCTGTATGCTTTGACAGGGTCCCTTGATGTTCCACTTTCAAATCTACTTCTGGTATCTGGTTTGAAAGGATTTGGTAGTGGTCTGATTCTGGAAAGACAAATCCAGTACTGATGTGCACATATACTTGGGTTAACTGGGGAAAGAGTCAGTTAGTTTCCTGTGTCTCCTGTCTCTTGTGTTATATTTCAAGCCTGGATAAAATGTTTTACATTTCAAATCCAAATCTGATCTAAGAATAATCGGTAAAGAATCATATCAAATTACTATATTTTAAATGAGGAGAGAATATAAGCTTCACAGCTAAAACAGAGACACCATAATTGAAAACAAGGATATTGCATTCAAGTTTTGGTATTTACTTATTCATTTCTCTAAGTGTCTAGAGGGCACGTTACATTCTTCATGTATTTCTTTTTTGGATGATTATAGATGACACAAACGAAATAGAATATATTACCCTGGGAAACAAAAACTCCACTTGTTCTTACCAGGTTAGCAAGCATGTAGTGATAACCTCTTGAATGTTTCCCCAGGATCACAACCTGCAGAAGAAGAAATAAGAGATATTGCTTATTTAAGAAGGGCATTTTCAATTGCCCAATCAATGGGAAGTGCAATAATCAATCAATGGGCTAGAGCAAATTACTTTTAAATGATCAGCAAAGTGTTAGGTCTCTTGTATACAGTAAAATCACAGTTAACTGGACCAGAGTTCTTTTTGCACATTTCAATTTCAGTCAGAGGATACAGGAAGAATTGCTAACATCAAAGTTAAAAGTGTCAAAAACAAGGGAGAAAAAGCTCTCTAAACTTCCAGGTCAGTAGCATCCTTGTCACTTAAAATAGATGGCAGAAGCGATGAAGCTGATGATCCCCCACCCATGAACTGGATTCTGTACTTAGCTGCTGAGATGGAAAATGGGCTGAACATGGAATATAAATTAGAAAATAGAATGTACAGTACTTTTTTTGTTGTTATCTGGAATTCTTAGGGAATAGAACACTCCAGGAATGGGGCTAATGGGATTTTCAGGTTAATCGAGGTTGCTTTTGCTTATTGAAACTTTTCTAAAATGCTTATCTTCCTTTTCCTGCCTTAATATGAAAGATTTGTGACCATTTATACAGCTTTTGGTGCTGGATACAAGGCCCAGGGCAGTGGGGGAGAGGATTTTCCCCTAGGGGACATCTGGAGATGCCTGGAGGCATTTGGTTGTCACATCTGGAAGAGTGACTAGTACATAGTGGGTAGAGGCCAAAGATGCTGCTAATCATCCCACGATGTACAGGACAGCCCTCCACATCAAAGAATTGTCTGGTAAAAAATGTTACTAGTGCTGAGGTGGAGAAACTCAGTTGGGGGTCATCATTCTTAGTTGGGGTCATCATTCTTATGGTAATTTTCATGAATAACACTGTATTCTAAGCCTTACAGTTTATAAAATGCATTTTTGTTATTTTAAAATATATAAGTGCATTGAATGATTTCCAACGAAATGTATTGGTTGTCAGTCGGAAGTTTTTGACTAAATACCTCACATAAGCTTATTTCCAGATAGCTAAATAGGACAAAATCTGGTTAATTGAGATTTTATAAAATGTCACTTTATTAAGTACTATGTACAAAGTACGGTACTGAATGCAGCGAGTGGGAATAAGGGGAGGGGGGTAGCATACAGGTTAAAGATACAACCAGAAGTGGAACCAGATTTTGTTCTAGGTCTGACACTAATACCTAACTTTAGGAGCCTTCTTTAAGAAAAGAGAAACAAAATCATGAATAGTAAGGCCTTGGGAGAACCCATGCAAGTAGGGTACAATTAGGCTTAAGCTTCATGACAAGTTCTATCATGGACACAACTATCAAAGGATTTAAAAACAACTTGGGGGGGGGGCCTGGGTGGCTCAGGAAGTTGATCATCTGACTCTTGATTTTGGCTCAGGTCATGGTCTTGGGGTTGTGGGATCGAGCCATATGTTGGGCTCTGTGCTCAGTGGGAGTCTGCTTGAGATTCTCTCCTTCTGCACCTCTCCCAGCTAAGTAAGTAAATAAAAAAATCTTTTGTAAAGATAAAAAACAACTCGAGAAGATAACAAAATTACATAAGTATCAAACCAGAACTATATATAAAAGGCTATAATAACAGTAAAAACAGCTACCCTTAATTGAGTTCCTAGTATAAGACACACAGTGTGCTAGGTGCTTTATATGCATTTAATCCCTAAAACAATTTAGCAGATTATGTTTCATTTTACAGATGAGGAACCTCAGCTAGAGAGAGTTTAAGTAATATGCCCAAGGCCACACAGCTCATAAATGGTAAAGCTGGAATTAGAACCTGGGTCTGTCTGCCTATGGCAGTACATTACATGGTTTCTCAATATGTGCTAAATGTCAAATACCAATAATTGTTCTAGATTCTTGGAGAAGAAGAAGAGGTATCTAAGGTCTGCTGGGATGGATAGGGAAGGTTTCCTGGAGAAGATAAGGTTTAAGCTGGCTCAAAGGAGTGGAACCATGTAGTTAAATATGCTTATCATGCTGGCATTAGAAGCTCTCCAGTCATTTCAAGGGCTGAGAGTGAGAGAGAGAGAGCGAGTGAGAGAGAGAGCGAGAGAGCTGTTTTTGATTAATTTAAAATATGAACCACATTTCTGACTGATTATTTATGGAGGAAATGAAAGGTTAATGAATGTCTTGAGGAAGTGATTTCTCACACTGTCATGACACAAAATGAGCTGTTAGGTATCTGCTGGGATGTATTCTTCAGTGTCCGCTTGTGAGAAACATCCTTACTGGTGACATTTGTTAACTTTTGATGGCAAGTTGGGGCCATACATTTGTTGAATTTTTAATTCACTGACAACCCTCAACATAATAAAATCAGAGGGTTTTGAGTTCTTCCAGAAAAATGAGCAAGATTCCTGAGGACATCTGGCAGAACTTAGAGAAATAAGGCAGCAAGCCCAAAGGAAATGGGGTCTTTCTCACTGGAGGAAGGGCTTAGTGTCCTTTTGAGCAGAGGGGAGGTGAGAGGGAGCCATTGAAGCATTAGTGTTGTGAGAAAGTCCCCAAATAAGAACCCAGAAGCCCAACCTTGTCAAGTACTCACTGTTTGCTTGTGGGCAAACCCCTCAATGTACTCCTGCCTCCATTTCCTTATCTGTAATCTGGAACAATGAACCTGGCCCTTCCTGTCTCAGTAGTGTCTTCAAGATCAAAGCGAAGAACATCTACAGACCAGGCAGGGATGCGCCTTATGTAATTACTCGAGGTTAAATAACCCGGGGAGGGGGTGGTGTCACTCCCTAAAACATTATATTTGGGTTTAGAAACTCTTGAAGCTATTGGAATATCTGCTTTAGTCCCTGCCCAGATAGTCTGTTCAGAAGAAACTCACTTATTTGAAGGTAGCTGGCTCATATTATCACTCCCAAAACTTAGCTGAAGCTGGAAGGGATGGGGAAGTTATCTAAAGATAGGAACCTTTAGGTGTCACAGAGCTGCTGTCTCGGAGGCCAGGAATTATTTCCTCATCCTTACTTCCAGTACCTTCTTAACTCTTACTTAACATACAGTTCTTACCAATCGTGGGTTTTCAGTTCAAAGTAAATGAGAAGCTGCAAATTAGAAGGGGTATATAGAGAGGGAGGGGCTAACATTGGAAAGAGGAACGTTAGCAGCAGGGGAAGTGACAGGCTGTGACTCCGGCACAGTATCCACAGGGATGTTCATGGTGAATGCCTGAGTCATCAGGGTCTGGTTGATTGCATTGGTAATCTCTGCCGGAGGGGGAAAAACAAAACAAAACCAAAAAAAACCCAGTAATACGTTTTGTGGAAGGTTTTCATCAGAAATGCTCCCAGTCCTGAGACTTTCTAGAGTGTACTCCGATATCTTGAAATCATACTTCCATGAGGCAGCAGCGATCCTACTGATGTGAGCTAAGTGAGGCCTCGCTGCAAAAAGTGCCCTGTTTTGCTCTGGGTCTTTCTCTTTTTTGCATTTTTGGTGCAGGGCTTGTGGGAGGGAGGGTGAGGTGGGAGGACCGTGTGTGATAGAATGCACAAAAGAACTAGTTAATGGGAGTGATTCTTGCGCAGTTAGTCCTCAATCTTGATTCTTGCCATCTGCTATAGATGAACAAGGCATAAATTGTACCCTGAGCTATTTAATGACTCTGGTAACCAAGAGAATATTCAACTTTGCTTTTACAGTAATTATAATAGCTCTTTCTGAATTAGTTTCAGAACTTCAAGTAGAAAAGCTGTCTTAGTCTACTGTTCAATTTAAGGAGGAAATACCAAGTTCCCAAATCCATGTACCCTATTCACTGAGCCTTTGTGAGATTTGTTGGAGATGATGGATGGCAAGTTATGATGGCAGATATGATAAATGTAATAAGGAGAGACATGTCAAATGTAGATAAGATTCATTGTTTTAAGGAAATTTATTTTGAGTCTCACAAATAGGATCTGAAAAGAACAAAATGCCACAATCCAAATTCACTGAAGCTTAAACCACAATTTTGTTTGCAGATAAAAACAGTTCTTACATACTAAGTTACTGAGTCGAGCATATAGCAGATCATTAAGTTATTTGTTAAAGCAGCCAGTGAATCACGGTCTACTCGTTTGGGGGAAATGTTTCCTTATTAACTCCCCCATCCGCTTATCTGTGACATTGGAAGCTGGGTTTCACTGAATAGTTAAAAATAATTCAGAAAATGTTCAGTTGGCTTTCTGTGTGAGAGGCCATTTCTTTTTCAATCTAAAGTTCGATCTAGACATTTTTGTAATTTTAGAAATTTGAAATTAAATTGCTCCAGAAGACTGCTTGAGAAGGCCCACAGACCCTTTGGGAGCAAAAGCATCTGCTTTTCTATGCTCACATTAAAAAAAAATATGTGTATGTGGAAAAGTGTCTATGATTTTTTCCCCCTTAGATCCATCTGGTATGCAGATTAGGTTATTTGCAGACCTAAGTAACTCCATGTTTGGATTTTCTACATCGGTGCCAAAAAAGGATCTATGTATAAAGATTGATCTTGCTTTGAGTACAGAACATGCCTTCCCGCTCACCTTAATCTGCTTCTCTTTGATTTAGGTACCCTGAGAAGTCTGGGAGACTGGGGAGAGAAATGAGGGGGGCTTCCAGTTTTAATGCACCCGATTTACCTATTGTATAGGTGTTTTCCCTTTAAGGAAAAACCCACATTCCTTGTGTTCAAAGGGAAAACATTCTTCAGCCCCCCCCTTTTCTGCTTCCTCAGTTATAAAAAGATATGTTGTCCTATGGCAACCTATCTTATTTCAGCTGTGTTGGGAGTTAAATAGTGATATTCTACAAAAATCAGCCTCAGAATATGCCACACTTCCCAAAAGAAATCTTCCATCAGATATGATAAAAGGCATTCATTTTCTTGAATGAAAACCCCGAGCTACTAAATTGCTTTAGTCTTAGTAAACATATATCAGAAGTCAATTCCGTTAGAATTATTTTGTAATAATCTCAATCTGCACACACGTGCTCTCCTCTAACTGAAAAACAGTGCCTCATCATGTGGTCATCTGACTTGAATAAATGTGCTGGATTAGTGAGGCAGAGAAGAGTCAATCACCCATCCCAAAGTCAGCCCAATGGCAGCAGGGGTGGGGGTGCTGCCGATGGAGAAAGACAGGCTGAAGCTTTTCATAAAGAAGGAAAATGGGAGTATAACCGAGAAATCTCATCAGCGCTTATGCTGTCTAGAGGGGAAGCTTATGCAGAGAGAAGGCAATTGAATAAGGCATCAAATAAAATGATAGGATGTGAGGATTAGGGGATGAGGATTTCACCAAAGAACACATCTTTGGGAAGTTTCACTTCTCAGATTTTAATAGTGCATTCACTATGACTGAATGGAATTTACGGAAGATTTAATGCTGAACAGCAGGAGAAGCAAAGAGAACGTAGAAATGCGAAGCAATACATGGCCACAAGTAAGTTAAAGAAGCAACAGATTATTCTCACTCCTGTAGATAAGGGACCATTTCAGTGCATGTTGACCATGGTGGGACCACCTCACTGTATCAGCCTGAAAACAGTATCTCTCAAATTTCATTCCCTTACAGACTTCCCTTTGTGTTCTATCCACATCTCACAATACTATTACTTACTTCATATTTATCCTTATAGCTAATCCTTTTCTTAAATTTAGCCATGTCTAAAGCAATAATATTCATGAAACTACATACAAGAAAATAAATACAACTGTATAGAAATAAAATATATTTCTCCAGATGTCACTGAAAATCCTACGGTATACTACAAGGGGTGGTGGGAAATACTGCCTTAAAGCCATCACATCTTTAGAGAAGAGAATGTAGATTGTGTCTGCCTGTCTGATAAAATAAGGTTAATTTGCCTTATGGTTCAAATCTTGAGTATCCCTACCTATTTTAAAAAGTTCACGAGTTTTGTAAGGGAGAAAAATGATGGGCAGCGTTTCGGAGGTAACAAATAATGCCTGGGACTGGGTACAAATGACAAATCTGGAAGCTTACGAAAATATTTCCTAAGGCAATTTACATGTATTGACTTACCCAGGAAGTCCAGCAACTTTGGTTAGAGTCCTTGGTCATGGGGCCAATAATGAATATTTAAAACACCTGGACCTTTCCACCAGAACTTCCTGTAAAATGATGTGCTTCCATACACTGTGCCTTTTCTTGGAGTACCTCATCTGGAAGATCTTTTGCAATACCCTATTTATATTTGGAAATATTCTAGATGTTTCTTCAGGTTAGTGGAGTAATGTGATTTTAACTAGTATTTAACCTAGAATAATAGCAGCACAAAGAACCTTAGTTTTTCTTCAACATACCCATATGTATGACTTCTGTAGTCTCTTTGCATTTGTATTAGCTATACCCCAAGTTAGTGATAACTTATTTTACAATACATACTTATTTTTTTAAAAAAAAGATTTATTATTTATTTATTTGAGACAGGTAGGGAAGGGGCAGAGGGAAAGGGAGAAATAATCTCAAGCAGACTCCACACTGAACATGGAACCCAGTGTGGGGCTTGATCTCACAACCCTGATATCATGACCTGAGCTGAAACCAAGAGTCAGAGGATTAACTGACTGAACCACCCAGGTGCCCCTAAACAATACATTTTTAAATAACAGTGTTCTTCACGTGTTCCTTTATGAAATTTATGGTCAGTTATTTTATGTTCACACTTACAACCTTGGCTTTAATATTTACAACTTTATTCTAAATATCAAATAGTATCTTTTTCCTTTGTAGATTCTGCAAAATCATTTGGGCCAAAAGCACTATAATCCTGAATTTCTAAGACCTACTTAGAGAACTATATAGGTGGGAAATAGAAGGCTTGAGAGCGCCAGTGGATTCATTCTTTGTATTTTTTTCATTACTTGGATTAAAAAAAAAGTAATGGCAACATCTGTCATATAGCTGAATAGTCACTCAAATATGTGTTGCTTCCAACCGCAACCACTTGGGGATAGGTAGAATAATGCAAGACTTCCTTCATTTACCCACGAGTCACACTTTCCCATCTTTAGGTATTTATCAGGATCAACAACATTAGTACCACTCCTAAAAATGACACTTTGTAGTGTTTATATTTTTCTTTATAGATGTGATCTGAATCACCCTGAAAGCTTGGAACAAATTGGTATTGATTAAAGGTGATATACTAGAACAAGATGGTTCTGGATTCAAATCCTGCCATTCACCTATTAGCTACATACGGTGTGCAAAACTGAGCCATGGATGGTTGGGTATTAGAAACCCAGGTTCAGCCCAGAATGATGGCGCCTTCACATTGGTGGGGGTAGAGGAAGGAACATTTGGTGTGGGGATATGGAGAATAAGACGTTCTCTTTAAAACTCCCTGATTTTGCCTGTGAATGAATCTTCTGTTTGTTCAATGCTTCCAGCATTCGACAACCTAATCTGTGAGATTTTCTGATTGCTGAAGGAAGCGAGTGAACAAGTTTATATTTTCAAATAAAAGTAAATATCTCTCAGAAACCCAGTATATTTTGGGGGCCTTTGTTTTTTAGAATAGTTGCTTACTTGGCAGATTTCTCCCTCTTCTAAGACCCATGTCATTGAAGTGTCTTTCAATTTAGCAATGGATGACAAATGATAGAGGCTTAGTTCATGGCAGACCAAACACAGAATTCTTCTAATTCACTAATGTTTGGTTTGCTTTGGTCTTTCACTCCTGCTATTTGAATTTGGCATTATCTTCCCCACTCTGACAGCTTGTCTACTTTTGTGATCCCACTGACATGATAACAGTTCAAGCACTCTAGGCAGAATTACAGACTTTCAGCCCCAAACAGGGGGCTCCTGAGAGCCGATCATTAAATATTCAGGAATTTTGTGAGCCAGTTATTAAGGCATTGGTGGCTTGAAATCAGCCATAGTAGGAGTATTTACACTATAGAAGTCAGCCAACACTACAAATCACAGCTTTCCCCCCTTGAGAGCCAGTTTACCTGCATACTGCTGGACTCAAAAGGCATATGGGTTGAGGTCCTTAGTGGATGGAAGACTTGCCTCACTTAACCACATTTCATTCAACTCTTCTTCTCATGGCCATCTGTTGAGTGCCTGCCCTATGCTAATCCTGGGGCCAGATGCTGGGGAGACAGAGGTCACCAAAACCTGGTCCTAAGCCTGGAGGATCTCAACACCAGAGTAGGAAAGACTGCCAAGTTAACAGACAATTGCAACCCTGTGGGACAAGTATGAGGACAGAAAAATGTATAAGGTACAACTGAGGAGAGAATGATGAACTCATAACCCACTTGAGATAGAAAGTGCTTTGTCTCCAACTAAAGACCTAAAGAATTTTTCCCTGTGGTTTTTATAAGTGGGAATCTGACAAACAGGTAACTTAAAGATAATGCTATTTTGAAAACAAAGAGAGATGTATTTCAGAGGGCTATTTCTCTTGATTTCAGGAGAGCCTCACTGTTTTACAGTGCTTACAAACTAGAGGAAAGATTTTTATTTAGACCAACATAGGCATTTGTTGTGATGACAGGCAGGGCTGGCTCCATAAGAAATTGTGAATGAAATGATTGGTTGGAAAAGCTAAGTTAGAAGGGGTCTAAGTGGTTATGTGGTAAATAGAATGGGATCTGCTAAGGGTAATGGGTTCCAGCATTGCCAGTCACAAGCTGTGTAACCTTGGGCAAGTTACTTAATCTCTCAGAGTCAGTTTTCCATCTGTAAAACAGAGATCATAATAGTTGATAGGTAGTAGAGTGGTCAAGAGTGCAGGGTAGACTGCCTGGGTTAGGCTCCCTCCTTTGCCCTTTAATAGCTGTGTAGCTTTGAGCAATTAACTTAAACTCTCTGTATTTCAGTATTCTCATCTATAAAATGGGTCTATCATTAGTACCTACCTTACAGAATTGCAGCAAGGAGTAAATGAAATAATGTATCTATAGTTCTTAACATAGTGCCTGATGCTTATCCTATATTAGTTATGTTCTCCCTTTCTTATTCCTATTGTAATGCTCCTTCCTTCCATCCTTGTCTGCAGAAATTGCATCTATCATTCAAGGCCTGCTCATATGCAGCCTCTTCCATGAAGACTTCTCTGATTTCATGGCCCTTACTCTAAAAATGTACGAAAGTGTTTTCCTGTTGCTATGGGATAAGGGATATGGAGAGGCATCAGAACTTGGTGTGGAGGGGTATTGGAGCCACTGGTCAGGATAGCACAGGGTTGGAGGTGCAAAGAAGGAGCTGAGATTTGCATGTGGAGTTCAGGCATTTGAGTCGAGGGTAAAAAAAGGACAAGAACCTGAGGGTAAACCAACAACAAAGAAATCCACACTGTCACCCTCCATTACTCCCTCCTCTTCTGCCCCAAACATTGATCAGGACCAGGAGTCCAAACCACACAGAGACTATGGTTGAGAAGATGTGTGTGGAGAGCTGGAGGTGGAGCAGAGACAAAGAAGCACAGGTTATCACTGAACTGATCATATGTAGTCATCACAGCATTTGTAGCACAGGAGAGAACGAGAGTTGGAAGTGGGCATTGAGAAAGGTGAGAGCAGTAATTTGACAAGATGGATTTCTCTGCTTGGTAGACAGTTGCCAGGAGTCTCAGGCCACCCCACACTAACAGTAACAACTGGTCCCTGGCTTTATCCACGCTTCATTTCCAGAGCAAGGAGGCATAGCAATTCCAGGCTTTCTCATTTGAATCCACAGAGGCCTTGGGGGCAGAGAGAACATGAGGAACACAATCCACATTCCTTGGAGTCCCAGGCTACAGGAATGTCTTAGGACAATATTTCTCAAAGTGTTTGTCATCTGGATCACCTGGAGAACCTTTGAAAATGCAGGCACCTGAGCACCTCTCCAGGGAGTCTGCATTTTGACATTCAGTTGATTATGATGCGCACTGAAGTCTATAACTACCTTTCCATATGATAATAAATGCACTTTGAAGGATTCTCAATGATGAAATTCTCATGAAAGGGGTTAAGAAGGGAGACACTGAGCTTATGGGGTGCACCCTTGAGAAGCTTCCATGGTAGGGCAGGGGGCAGCATGAGGACACTCACTCAGACTCCTGGAACAGGGGCCAAAGGAGGAATCTCTGACATATTTTTGTTTTTGACAGCATTGCACCAGAGGTGGACTCTTGAGACAAAGATTTGAAGGCCAGTAGTTGGGATTCCAGGAAACACTGACAGAGGAGTGAGAAAATGAGACAGCAAAAGGAAAGAGCCAGTCCACAGTTATTCCTGAGCAGCTTAGCTATGAGTGCTTCTGGGAGTGGTACGTGAGGGCCAGGAAACTGGAGCCTTTGTCCTTCACTCCCCATTCACCATTGGCTGATAGCTTCCTAGTGTATTAATTCCTACCCAGCACTTCTGACTTGTCTCATTCTCTGGCTGGGAGAAAGGCTTCCAGGGGAGAATAGCACGTGCTTACAATAGGAGGCCACTGGCATGGATAACAAAGGCTAGTGCCAAGGGGCCATGGGTATGGCACCCCCAGCACCTGCTGCAATCGTAGTGGCCCTTAAGTCACACACACTGCCACTTACAGTTTGCATACGGCTTTGCTATTCATCATTTGCAACAGATGGAAAAAACAAACATGAGGTGGGCAGTAGAGCGTCATGGTGGTGGGAGTGGAGCCTGGAGTCAGACTGACCCAGAGCACCAGTTCTTCCTTTTTGTTGGCTGGGTGGCCTTGGACAAGTCACTTTACCTCTTTGAATCTCAGTTTCCACATCTAAAATAGGAATCATAATGGCACCTACTTCATAAGGTTATTGTGAGGCCTAAATAAAGAAATGCATCAAAAATTTCTGGCAGAGCAAGTAGCTTTAAGGGGATTCAACCAATATCGTTTCCTTTCTCTCACCCTTGTCTTTACTCATCTCAGGTACCCCATAGCCTAGAGCCCCAGTGTATGGCACCAAGGTGATGTTCAATAGATGTTTCTAGCACAGAAGGTTTAAGTCCACCTTGGAGAAAAGTCCAGATTGCTTAGAAAGTGGTAGAAGAAGGTGCCATTTAAAGTAATACAAAATTGAGAAAAGTGTATTGTTCAGAGGGATATTGAAGAAGTTCAGATGCAGGGAAGACTCTCTTCTGGAGAGGAAGATGCCTTTTTGACTCAATTTTGAATGACTGGGGGCAAGGGGCTGTTGCTGGCAGGGAGAAGGGAAGAGAGGATCCCTGGTGGAAAGATGCCCTGGGCAAGGGCCTGGTGGTGGGACAGAACAGAAGACACACATATGCTCACATTTATTGAGCATTTCCCATGTACAAGGCACTGTGTAAACTGATTTTTCACACGCTTTACCTCACTGTATCCTTACCACAACCCTTGAAGGTAGGTATTATTATTAATTTCATCTTCCATATCAGGAAACCGAAGCCCAGAGCAGTTGGGTAACTTGCCTGAGACCTCACAGGCAGAAAATGATGGAGCCTGGAGTCAAAATCGGATCTGACTCCAAAGCCCAGTCACTGGGTGGTAGCAGCTATACTAATGATTACTGATCATAAGAACTATGATTTGACTGTGGGATGATCACTATGAATGAATTCTCCCACTATGAATGAATTCAACAAAAACTGAGGACCTACTGTTATTATGTATTATTACCAAAGGGGGGAGCAGTTATGGCCCGAGTCTTTGGAAATTCTCCTTTGTTGCGGGGCATCCTGGGAATTTCTCTTTGCTTTCCCCTAATTATTTCTCAAAGCTGTGGGCCTGGTTCATATGATCCTGACTCCAATTTTCGATTCCTTCTCAGTGTACAACATGAGTTGTCATTGTTTCATCGCAAGCTGCACTTGTGATGAATGCTGGATAATCAGAACAAAAGCACAGAAAAATAATTAGGGGGAACCAAAAGGAAGAGGCTCACAGCCTTGAATAAGAGACTGTGCGGAGGTTTCTAGGACTCAGTCCCTGAAGCTCTGACAATGTATTTTGATCCTTGTCTGCATGCAAATGAATGACTCCATCAAATCAGAGGCAGTTTGTCACTGTGCAGGTTATGTAGCTAGTTAATTAAAAGTCTGAGTGAGCTGGTGCATCTCTGCACTGGGCTCTGAAGATAACCAAACCTATGTCCTGACCAGGCAATTTAATTTAAAATAAGTGACCTCAATTGGGTAATGGCTGCAAGTTCAAATTCAAGAATCGCTATAATTAGTCCCAGATGGATCTTAATTGTTCTTCCAGGAAACAGAGTGGGGAAGGGGGAAAGAGAAATGCCCAAGCCCAAAGTAAAGGTTATTAGCCATACCTTTCGAAAGTAGGGGAGCTGACTGGGGCAGGGCATAGGTATTGTGGTATAACAGGAGTTTTGTTGCTGCTTTTCTATATACATCCTTCCAGAGGCGGTGTGTAAAATGGGTCTAGCTCTTTTTGAAATAAGGTCTAAAGAAATTCAGCATTCTGAACCATGTGGTCTCAGGCAACTTAACCTTCTTATGTCTGTTTCTCACCTATGTAATAGAGAAAACCCTATTAACCCTACCTACCTCAGAAGACCAAAGGAGATACCTTGCAAAAAAGCTTGGAAAAACTGGAAAGCTCTATAGGGCAGTGTGTATTCTTGCTTTAATCCAGGAAAGTTTCCCAATCAAAGATTTTTGATTTTAGAGTATAAGGCCCTACACATATGCTTCTTTTTATTTTTCCCTTAGGCTCTGTCATAAATCAGGTACCTTCTGAACTACACCTCATATCTGTGTGGTGGTACGTGATGTTCTAATTTCTTAGGAGGTGTACTTAACAGAGCTAAAAATGATTTTGGCTTTGTGGGTTTTTGGAAGAAGTCAGATTATGAAATCGGATCCTTCTCCATTCATGTTAAAATAAATCTTAGACTTGAAATTACATGCTGGCACAGCACTATGGTACCATGAGGTTAGTGTAAGTCACGGTGAGAGCAGGATGGCATTATCCCTGCTTGTTTTTTTATATGAATGCTTGAGTTTCTCTACAGTGTTCTGGTACATTCTAATTGCCCATATCTTCCCAAGCCTTGGAAGCCAAATTAATAAGAATTTGTACAATGGTAAAAACAATATAAGTGAAAAACTCCGAGTACAAAGCCTTGGAAGACCAATAATTTGACCATGTTGGGCTGCACGAATGACTGATTTTGAAACTGTTTTTCCCCACCTTGATTCCACTTTTTATGGTTTTATGGTATTTATTTTAAGGTTTATTTATTTATTCACAAGAGACACAGAGAGAATGAGGGGCAGAGACACAGACAGAGGGAGGAGAAGTAGGCTCCATGCAGGGAGCCCTATGCAGCACTTGATCCCGGGACTCCGGGATCATACCCTGAGCCGAAGGCGGACCTCTGAGCCACCCAGGCATCCCTTGATTCCACTTTTTAAAGGGAATTGTATTGTGATACCCGTTTGAGTCCCTCTTAATGGAATATAAGCATCTAAGACAGATTTACAACCTATGCCTACTGACAGTAATCACAACTGTTTATCCTTCAAGCCTAACCAAAACTCATTTAAGGAGCTTGCTTTTAAATCAGAGTCTGCGTTTTGCCTTGTTAGATGAGCCAAGCAAATAATGGAGTTGTGTCTTCCAGAATTGCATTATTATCGAAGGGCCGTGCCTTTTGCTGAAAAGAGCTTGAGGTCATAATGAACAAATAAACAAACAAAAAGCCCTGGCTCCACATTACCCTTCATCACTGGGAAACACTCATCCGTGGTAGGGAGCAGCAGAGGACACAGCTTTGCTAGGATTTTGCAAAGGTTAAAGTTATAGGCCGAGCCGTCATTTCTACAAATCTCCCCGGGGAGTTCCTGTAGCGCAGCATGAATAAAAGGCACAATATGCAGTGCATGCAGGACTGGCGATTATTCTCCAAGTGATAAATGTCAGGACTTTTTTTTTTTTTTTAGCTAAAAAGTCAAGAAGCTAAAGCTATTTATTTAATTCAACAAATATTTATTGAACACTTACTAGGTTCCAAACTGTTTTGGATGCTGGGGATACAGCAGTGAACAGGATACAAAAAACCCTGCTCTCGTGAAGCCTAGACTCTTGTTGGGTTAGCTAGTAATTTACTCCCTCCTGTGAATTCCTATGTGGTTTCTACCTCTCATCTTTCTCTCCCACTACTAATTGTGTGCCTAATTTAGACGTGTGTCCTGGGTCCCAACTAGACTCTAAGTCCTTGAGGGCAGGGCCTCAGTTTAAATTTACTAGTGTGCACATCATTCAGCACAGTGCCCCGTGGGGGCATATTCAATCAATGTTTGTGGATGATGAGAGAAAGAAGACGACTCAGAATACAAGGAAGAAGGATGAGAAGTGACATTAACTTGAAATGTTCTTTCTGGGGTAGTACGTTTTCATATGAACAGACTGCCTTAACTGATACAGTAATTCCAGGCAGTTGGGCTGGAAGTGGGATGGGGTGAGGAGACTGGTGGCCTATTCAGGGGGACCTATATGTAGATTTCTATTTGGTCCATGTATTGGCATAATCCTGGGTGGTGTGCCACGAAGGGTGTGGATGTTAAAATCAAATCTGGGTTTATATTCTTGGTTTTTCACCTCAGTGTCTTCATTGTAAAATGATAGTGTAGTTTAATCCCTAGGTAGAATCCTCTCATTTTGGAGACCGTGTTACTGCATTTCCTGGTGGAAAAACCCCATTTCTTGAGGATCAAAAGGTCATGATGAAAAGATAGAGTCGTGTTCTGGCCAATATAGCCTGTGTTCTTATTGGTATCAAGTTTCTACTATTCTGCTTTATGACATCTGAGCTAATCTTAATCTCCTAATTGGCACTGCTTATTAGCATTCACTCTGACAAGTAGGAAGTGGCATTTATCATACCTATTCAAATATCAACTTCCACTCCCTTCCACCAAACCAGACAAACTACTGGGTCCTTGAAGCCTCAGTTCAACAAATCATGAGGAAGAGGCCTCCCTGATCTTCAGGTCAGGCTGAAGTAGGCATGTTTCTTCTGCATTCCATCAGGATCTGTGTTCTCCTCGGTCACTGTACTTATCACACTAGACCATGATCATCTGTTTACTCTACTGTGTCCCTACTAAACCATGAGCTCCTTAATGGCTCTCTTATTTGTTTTTTACTTTCTCATTGAACTTCTTACTAGTTCTTATCCATGACGACAGACGTAGGCACCGTGAATAGGAATGTTGTCTTGCTTTCAAGGAGAGCTTGAAACCATCTCCTTCCATTTCAGCAGATCTGCTGGAAGGGATTGTGTATCAGAGCCTTCTGTTTCCTTTTCTCATGCAGTTAAGAAGATAAAGCCATTCACTTGTTTCTCCCACTTCAAATAGTATTCTGTTTGTATAGATTCTATGAAGAGGACACTTGAGCAACGGGTCCTTTTCAGTTTCCATAAATAACCAGATCTGAGCTAGTCTTGTTTATGCAAAAAGCCTTTGTCAGATATGCTGGGTTCTGTTGAGATGAGATTGCCAACGGAACCATCCCTCTCTTCCTCTGGACTACAGTAAGGGGAAATTCATTGCCATCTGACAACTTTTCAGCTAAACTCTGAGCAAAGCAAATAATATGGAACTCATGAAATTACTTTGCAGACTGAACAACTTTCATTATGTTTGGAGAAACCAGACTATTTTCTCTTGGCTCAGTACCTAGACCATTATTAACATTACTCCTTTTCTTTAAAAAATACAGTTTGATGGCAAGGCTGTCATGCATGCATTGACATAAGAAAGTTAAGAGAATGAGTTGCAGGTCACTGAGTGGTAAGGACCATAAGAGAAAGTGGCGAGGATTACATGTGTATTGTCTTTTGAAGGTTCTAGATCACTGGCTATAGTTTAGTAAGCAGGGTATTGTGGTGGAGGCTGCAGTGGACTGAATCACTGGGGAAGTAGACCATTGGGAGGTTTTCTCAGGCAAAAACTGTCATCCTATTTGGTTTCCGTATTCTGCAATTAGTGCTTTATCTTCAACAGGTTGGGTGTGAGAAGCAGCCCATAAGTCTTCTGGGGAGGAGATGAGAACCACATTCCCCCTCCCTAATGAAAGCAAATGCCTAAGGATTTGGGGAGGGACCTGCTGCCACCTGCTATTGATGTAGCTAATGCAGAGGAGCTAAAGGCTCTGTTGGGAGATGCACTTTCCTGTCACTCCTTGCACTCTCTGATGGCTTGGTGGTCGTTGCCATGGACACCAATAGCAAAGGGGTTTGGGTCAAAGTTTGAAGGATTGCACTGTGCTTGAGTGAGTGAGACTGAAATTAAGTTAATGCATGTACAAATAAGGTGTGTTTCTTTCCTTTGTGCCTTTGAGAAAACTGCAACAAAGCAGTCTGTCAAGTAACAATTGATTTTATATTGGCCAGGGAAGGGGGAGGAGGAGCGATTTATTGAGTAGGAGGTTCTCAAGTTAAAGCACAGGCAGTAGTTTGAAATAGGTCAAGAGAAGTGAAAAGGACTCTCAGAGCTGTTGAGGACATAACAGTGATGGAACTTAAGAACGGCCATTAAGAAGCTTTCAATAGTGCCTTCTTTGACGGCCTAGTCTACTGCTTAGGTGTCCCCAGATTTTCATCTCTTAATCTAAGACACAGTGCTATGAGGTTCTACTCTATTTTGGTTCTTCCTTCTTATTTACCTGTGCAAGTGTGCATGTGTCTTTTATTTTTATTTTTTTGACATTTGAGAAATCTTTATCATTTCTGCAGAGGTGCCTTCATATGTGTAACGGCTGTGTAAATGCCTTTCAGGTACCCACCATAATTTCTATAAGAAAACTATTAATATTTATTGAAGTATAGTCAACATACAATGTTACACTAGTTTCAGGGCTACAACTTAGTGACTCCATTTTGTACATTACTCAGCTCTCCCCATGAGAAGTGTAGTCACCATCTGATCCCGTACAAAGTTACAATAGTACTGACACCATTGCCTAGGCTGTACTTTCTAAATTTCTGTGGCTTATATATTTGAGAACCAGATGCTTATAGCTCCTAATATTCATCTATTTTGCCCATCTCCCACCTGCTTCCTCTCTGGCAATCAGTCAACGTAATCCATCACATTAAGAAGAGAGAGGACAAAAACCATACGGTCATCTCAATAGTGGCAGAAAAAGCATTTGACAAAACACAACATAAAAAGCACAGTGGGTTTTGAGGAAATGTCCATAAACAGAGTAAAGGCCATGTAGGAAGGCCTGTAGCTGATGTTGTACTCTACGATGAAGACCTGAAATCGTCTCCCCTAAGAGCAGGAACAAGACAAGGAAGTCCCCTATTAGCCCTGGAAGTCCTACAGTAGGAATCACACAAGGAAAAGAAAAGGAATCCACACCTCTAAGGGGGAAGTCAAACTGTCCCTATTTGCAGAAGACACGGTACTAGAAACAGGAAACTCTAGAGGCTCCACCAGAACTGTTAGAGCTAATGAGTGACATCACTTGGGGACACAAAATGAACATAGAAAGATTGGTAGCCTTTCTGTGTATCAACAATGAACACTCAGAAAGGGCACTGAGGAGGGCACTTGATGGGATGAGCACTGGGTGCTATGCTATATGTTGGCAAATTGAACTCCAATAAAAACTAAAATAAATAAATTAATTAATTAAAAAAAAGGAAATTAAGAAAATGACTCCACTCTCAGTAGCATCAAAAAGAACAAAATAATGAGACTGAACCAAGGAAGTGAAAGGCTTGTACACTGAAAACTGCAAGACTTTGGGAAGACATTGGGGCTCATGGGGTGGGAGCCTTCATCTTGTTAAAATGTCAATAATCCCTGAAGCAACCCTCACTTTCAGTGGAATTCCTATCAAAATTATGGTGGCAGATTTTATTTTATTTTTTTGCATGTGTCTTTTAGATAGAATTGTTTCAAGGTTCTGATTTACAAATCAGTTCACCCAGTTCTGTGTTCCCATTTTTAAGATTGGCAGGCACATTTTCTGGCAGTGCTGAACTTTGAAAGAGATGGCAACCTTCCTGCCCCTGTCCTCAATAATGATCCACTTATAGCTAGAATTTCTACTGTTGGGGCAATTAAAGGCATGAAAATGATTGAAATTAAACCATAGAAATTTGAATATAATACCTCTATTTGGCCCACAAAAACCACAATCAAAGCACCTGCCACCCACTTGGTAGCACTCACAAATCCAAACCTTTAAGATGACTCCTCCACTTCAGTCTCCCTCTCTTGAGATTCCCTCTCGGAATATAGAAGAAGCTTAAATGCTTTTTGAGGTCTTAGGCTCAGTGACTACACATTCCTTTCCTTGTTCATTTCTCCTCCTTAGGAAATAAGGTGCAGTGACTCTAATTATAATGCTTGATATGCTTGATATGTGTAGACTTGCCCTCTGAGGATCTTAGGATACCTTAGAGAAATTTTCCAATTCATCTTAACATCATCCTAGCAAGGCAGGGAAGGATTCTTATATTTTATGGCTAAACTCACTAAGATGATGAAAGGTGTGATGGCTATACAAGGCCACACAGTGATTTTGAGATAGAACTCAGCCAGCTTTTGGGCCTTTGACCTAATGTTGGATTACTTCAGAAGATATTGGTCAACCGCTATTCTTTTCCTGAGTAGGGTATTGGGGGTTCATGTATATTTGGGAGACTCTTTGGTAGCTATATTTATTTTTAAACGTTGAAGAGAAAATAGTGGTGCCTGAATAATTCTCTTTTCCACTTACCTCTACCTCTAGTGGCATAATAGTAATTGTCACCAGTCTCCCCAAGCTCTGGCCCTTGCCTATTGAATGGTGTTCCTTACTTGTCAATTTGTTATAGCCTCTGGGCAGAGACAGAGCTGGACTGAGGGAAGGCTGCCCCAACAAATATGGGATTTGACCAGAAAGGCTAGTTGAGGTGGTTGGTAACAAACTGACCAAGGGCTCTTTCCCATACTCCCTGTCATCAAAGTCCAGACCTTGGCATGGATCAGTTCATCGCCATTGCTGTTCAGTGTTAGGGCAGTAAAGAACCTGAGTTTGCCTCTTTTATTTTATTTTTTATTACTGCACTTATTTGGCTTGGTGTCTCTCTGTAGGAAATCCCAGAAATCTAAATTATTTTAAACATACGGGTCCTGTGGCAACAGGAGCAATAACTAGCTTTTGTGTTGCTGCTGTAAACTGTGGTTCTTGCAGCCCTTATGAAGCTGTTTGTTACAGCATCTGTTAGAATCTAGGACAAGACTCCTGTAATCATGCAGCTGTGTGATGAAGCTTCTAATTGCTACATTTTTGTTGCTCTTAATCTGGGGAAATTTCCTAATAAAGCAGGATGATGATTCTAAAAAATTCATTAATGTTTACAAGGCAGTCATTCTAACACATAGGACTTGTCCAACTCTCAGTACCTGCAAAGGCTCACCTGGCGCATTCACAGTGTAAGCCATACAAAGGAACAGGTATCAGGGTCTTTTCCTCCCATGCTAACTGAAAATGCATTCTTTGCCTATGGAGGGATAAGACACCTATGTATATGGTCAATGTTTCCTTTCTTTCTATTTTTTCTAAAGACCTGAGGTCTCACTTGATTAAGTGATGGGATCTACTTAAACAAAGGAAGATATTTTTATTAGTGCTATTTTTGCATTTGAATTGGTTCATATTAATTTTGGAATAAGGTAATAATAAGCTTTAATCCTAAAATGTTGGTGTTAATAGATGAGAGAGAAGATCTTTTGATTTAATGAATCTTTACTGTAATCTACTATCCATTGCTATGCGAGAAGGGCACCTGAGCAGGAGGATGACAATGAATATGGATATGATGGGAAACTTATGGTAGGCTTGTGATGAACCAACAAACCTCAGTTAATCAGAAGCCAACTACCAGAGATTCTTGATAGGAATTTTCCCCAGTCATTTTCCAGATATTATGAAGGCTGATGTAATATTTATATATACATTTGTACAGAGCTTTGTTCAACCAGAAAATCCTATTAATGGGAGCATTTGTTATTCTGTACTCTAAGGATAGAAGTAAATGATAAACTTCCAGGCTGTATCCTGGCCTTGGGGCATAGCGTTTCAATTTCCCCCTTCATCTGTGTCTCCAAGACTAAGCAAAGCTCACTGATACCAAGGCTTGCAAGATTCGCAGTCAGCAAAGACACATTCCGTGATGGTCACCAGCCTGGCAGTGATCAGAGAAAGTAGGAAAGCCAACTCACACAGTTTTAGATACTTATCATACTCTGTCTTCCAGAACAATTGCATTGCTTTAATCACCCCTGCTACTATATAGCATGAAAGACATGTCCTTCCGCCTGCCCATATTTAGGATGGTATGGTAACATGGGTTGGGACTCAATATTCCTCCAGTTGCCTACCTTGTTTTTCACAGCTCTGGAAATCATATATAGCCTGTTGGAACTGGAAGGGACCATCATATAGAACACAGTCATTTTACAGTTTAGGAAATGGAGGCACAGAGGGATTAAGTGAGTTTTTGGAATCCTACAGCTTGGGGCTAGAACCCGGGTCTGCCTCAAGGTTTCTGTACTCTGGTTTATAAAACTCCAAGATGCTTCCAGTCATAGCAAGGACTCTCATGAGGTTCCCTAATGAAACCTAATTTGAATTTGTGTTGATTTTTAAAATAAAACCCCCAAACCTCATAGGAAATAATCAAGCAAATAATTAAATACCACAATTTTTTTAAAATAGGGGGAAGGAACTCTTGTTTGAGCAAGAGTGGTTCCTTTTTGAGACCAAAGCTTCTATCATCTGAAATAAACAAGTGTCTTGCTGCTTCAAAGTAATGATCTTGAATGGGGTTTTTTCTCTTTATTTTCCCAGAGGGGATTTGTTTCTAAATAGTCACAAAGCCAGTCTAGCCAGTCTAGTGTGAAGTATGACCAGAGAATCAGACCATCTTTTTAATAAGCTGAAGATAAAATCTCTAAATATAGAATATTGGTGTCTGCTACTAACTATTAGGATAAATATCTTTGCATTTTAGGGAACAAGTTTGTTTAAGGCTGCCAGTGAGTGCTGAAACCACCTAACATGTGGGAGACTTTTACTGCAAGTAAAAGTGTGTGGCTCTGCCTGCTCATGTAGGGCCTGGAGGCTGGATGTTAGGCTGGACTTAAGAGAAATGATGTCTGCAGGGAGCATCTTTAAGAAATCCAACCATTTTGCTTTTGGGACACTGTTCTGCAATTTTGTGGTGCATTTTTGCTTCAAAATATCTATTAGGGTAGTTCAGTATGTATTAAGTAATATCTTTAAATCACCATGTCAATAGGGTAAGAAATAGAAACTATGGGACACCATAATTAGTGAAATAATGAGAAAGGTCCCTGAAAAGGATGTATGAGGCAGCCAATTTCATTTCAGAGAGAAACTGGAATGGCTGAAGGTGGGAAAAGAAAGGGAACATCTAATAAAATACAGTAAGAGATGAAGGAAGACTAATGGGTATGCTTGGCTATGTATCACATGTATGTCTGGAAGTATGACCATTAGGATATTGGGGAGCAGGAAAAGCAAAGAGGAATGGGGTCTTTATTATAATATTATAATACATATATGCCTTATCATGTGCGTGGGGGAAGAAGCTGGAGAGGCGTCTGTAGATGCCTTAGAATTTACATTCTCTGATGAATGAACTCCTATGCAAAACTACGCTGTAGGCTTTTCTAATTCCTTTTATTCTACCAGCAAACTATGTACCTTGTCTTTATTATATTCTTTTACATTTGTTGAGATATGCTGCTCTCTCATTTGATTTACATTGCTAGGGGCTGTTACAAATTTTAAAAAGGGAAGAAAGAGAATTTCTATTTCTTCCAATAGTGCCTAGTACAGTACTCTAATATAAGCCCTTGTATGGTGTTAACCTCAGAACAGTTGATTGGCCCTTGTCTTGGAAATTTTCCATGTACATTACAACGCCTGTTCCAGAGGTCTGACCCCTTTGCCTTCCTTCTTCATGAGTTGCCTCGTAATTATGCAGTGATTTCTTAGTTAGGTAAAGAATTATTTACCCATTCCAAGAGATCCCATTCTGTGTGGTCCTTGTTTCTCTATCATGGGGATATGGCCTTAGATCATCCTTAGAAATCCAGATAAATAACACCTACCAAATACTTTATGTGCCTTTAAAGATTCTAAAAGACTTCTCATTTAGTCCACTGTAGACACAGGCTCATAAATAAATGTCATCTTGCTTTGATTCAAGGGGTCTCCAGTGTCACCGTACTATCTCCTATCTAGTACCAACCCATCAAAAAATTTGAATGTCATGGAGGACATAGACTTGAGTGTGAAGTACAGAACCACTACCATGTGGTGGCAGAAGAATATTTAGCTCTCAGCTTATAACCACGTCTCTGAAAGTGGGTCTCTAGAAGAACTCTGGAATTCTAAGCATAGTGAATCTTTCTTAGACAAACTCTAGTGTTGAAAAGGAATTGACCAGGGGGTGCTTGGGTAGCTCAGTAGATTAAGTGTCTGATTCTTGATTTCGGCTCAGGTCATGATCTCATGGTTGTGAGATCAAGCCCCGCATTAGGCTCTGTGTTCAGTGTGGAGTCTGGGATTCTCTCTCTCCCTCTCCCTCTCCCTCTGCCCCTCCCCCTGCTCATGCTCTCTCTCTTTCTCAAAATAAATAAATAAAATCTTAAAAAAAAGAAAAGGAATTAACCAAATGTAGTGCTTGAGGGTGTGTTGCAGCAGTGGGCATGGAAAGGAGGAGAAAACTGAGTAATTTTATTTCCCTAGCACTGTCCCCCAGACTCATAATTTATCTTAACCATGTCCACTGACCATCTTCTTCTTTGGACTTTGGATAGGGTAAAAGGGAATATCTATGGAATAAAGCAAAAGATATGAGAGTATCAGGAAGATTCTCTGGAGTAGACTGTACCCGCCTCTGAGAGACAGAAGTAGGATAAAAATCTTCCAAGAGTGATGGGCACATCACTCTCTCAGTTCTACTGGATACTTGATTAACTTTTTCACAGCATTTAGGCTAGTCAGGAAGAGATTCCATTACTGTGAAAAAGTGCTCTCCTCAACCTGCCTCACCAAACAAATATCATGATAGGTAACTGGAAGAGCTACATTTACACAGAATGAGAGTAGAGTGTTGAGAAAAACCTACTCTTGGGAATAACTGGACATTTTTACTGAGGCATTTATGTTTTTAGGTATGAGAGACATAGGTGAATAGGAGCAGATTCACCCCTAACGTTTTTGGAACCCACACCAAGAATACAAATGGAGGACCACATACCCTATATTTAATGTTAAAATGTCCAGAAACAAGGCATACCTTGGCCTGGCCTGTTTATCCACATGTCAACCCAAATAAAGAGGTAAAACTAAGGCAAGCTCAAGTTACCAGAAATTGAGTTTGTGGAGGAATAGCAGAGGAAGTGCAATTCCAGGGAATGCAAACTGTAGCATGCTACAGGTAAGCCCATTTAGGGTGTGTGGTGGGCTTATGGGCAAGGAGTGTGAAAAGTGGGGAAGTCCAGTCAGGGTCCAAGCAATAAGTTCATTGGCGTGAGGATGATAAGAGATTCTTGATGGATGTTCATTGGTCTGAAGAGAAGTCAGGCATTTATGGGAAGTATTTCTCTCAGTTCTTAAGTTTCATTTTCCTGAAGGTGCATGTGTGAGATTCTCCGTTTCAGATCCTCTAGTTCCATTTTAGATTGAAATCCTTTTACACACTCATAGGCTGCAGGCCATGCCTTTGAAATAGGTCAGGATGCTCAAGGACTCAGGCTCTCTCCCAGTCCGGCACTACTACCTGTGAGATCCACACACACTGCTAGGGCAGGGCAGGGCCCTGGGCTCAGAACTTCTGCCGAGTCACTGGATCTACCTGAAGCTGGGATGGGGCAGACCTGTCAAGTTCTCCAAGAAGCCAGGGACAGCAAGTTCCCAGCCCAAAGGCTTCTGATGTGGAGTTGCCAAGCAATTCTATGTGTCTTCCAAAATGACATCATTCAAGTAGTGCAGAGGGAGGGAGCACAGTTATCTGGAGAAACTTATCTGCCAAGATTCTTCACTTAGGCTGATTTGGGGAGGCCAACTGTAAACAAAATCAGCCATTTTTCTCGTTTCCTATTGCATAAGTGGTCAGTTTCTCCTTCATTGCCCCTGCCCTTGGCCCACTCCCCCTTAACCCCGTGTACCTTTGTGCTCTGATCTGGGGAGCCCAATTTGGCTTATGTGTCCCTCTCCCTTTTTTCCCCTGATGCTCAAACAGCTACTAACCATTCAAAAAATCTCAAGACCAAAGGAAAAAAAAAGTCTCTGTGTTTTAGTGTTTGTGTTATGAGGAGTCCTCTGGATTTAAGGATGATAGTGGGTGAGAGTGAGAAACATGACCCTTGGGGGCCTGCTGCTCAAATCTAGTGGCTCAGAAAAGCTCAGCACCCATCCCAAACAGTTATCCTATGGGCATTTATGCTTTCCAAGAACCAGTCTTATTTTATGTTTGGTTTTCTGGGGGTTAATAAAGGGAAGAGGAACTGTTCCTTCCAGACTTTTCCAGTTACATTCAGGTTATTCCCTAGCAAGAGAAGGAGGAAACGGGTAACATCTAGGGCAGTTTGGGATAATATAATGGAGACTGTGGTTCTTTACCTGAGAAGAAATACACACAGATGGGAATGCTAGTTGTACTTACATATCACTCTGATAAAGTACTTCTCACAATTTATTCCTACTCTTGTGGGGCCCATAGCATAATTAGATTGTTTTGGCACCATAAGTAAATGAACTTGTTCATCATAAATGAGCTTTTTACCAAAGGGTAGGTTTAAGGGGCATATTTTCAATTCTGTGTTAATAGAATATGAATCCTCGTCAAGTGGAGAAAATATCTGTAAAATGCTTGTTGTTTAACAACGCTTGTTGTAAACAAAGCTGCTTTAGACCTCATCAGGATGCTTATCTCTTATAACCTCTTATTGAATCTACTCTGCTTGAAAACCTCAGTCAGACCCAAGGCTGATTAGTGCAGTGATTCACAGCATTCAGAGTCCGACTCCCTGGGTTCAAAATCTGGCTCCACCAGTTATTAGCTGTATAACCTCCATGTCTCAGTTTCCACATATGTAAAATATTCCCATCTACCTTACAGGGCTAATATGAAGATTAACTGATGTGAGATATATAAACATACATATCTACACACATTGATTAAAGAGGTATCTGGAACTTTTTAACCACTTAATGCCTATTTCTTATTAAAAATGCCCAGTTGTCATAGGTAGCTTGAGGTTTTAATGCCTTTAGTTATTTTGAGTGATGCTGAAAAGCCTAGTTAATTCTCAAATAGTCCTTGAGCTTATCAATCAATGTGTGTGACCCAATGTTACACTGGAGAAAAAAACAGGTCGTCTAACATGCTAATCTCATATTAGTGAGACCTGAGGCTAGCTCAAGTCTTAAACTCTGTTCTCATGTTAAGACCCTAGATTGAACTGGTATCTTGGGGAATCCATGAAGATGCAGTTCTTGAGCAACAGTCCCTAAATAACTAATTTCCATAAGCATGAAAACTTGCCCCTCATGGGCAAATAGCTACGGTTACCAGTTATTGAGTGCTACTGGGTGCCAAGCACTGAGTCAGGTCCTCTCCACAGATCTTTTTTTTTTTTTAAAGATATTATTTATTTATTTAAGAGAGACAGAGAGAATGAGAGGCAGAGACACAGGCAGAGGGAGAAGCAGGCTCCCTGCGGGGAGCTCAATGTGGGACTTGATCCCGGGACTTCAGGATCACGCTCTGGGCTGAAGTCGGCACTAAACCACTGAGCCACCCAGGCTGCCCTCCACAGATCTAATTTGAAGCCTCACAACACATGAGGATCCCATGAAAGAAAGAAAGTGGAATAGTCTTTCAAGATTAGAAATTGAGCCTCAAAGAAATTAAATCACTTTTTTCAAAGTCATGCAAAAGAGAAGTAATATAGTTAGGATTTGAAGTCAGGTCTATTTGATTCCCAGGCTGGTGCTTATTCAACTCTACCACAAAATATTTCAAGAAGAAGGGATGCTAATGCAAACAGTCTCCTAGACTGGTACGTCAGCTAAATGTTCCACAAGGAATGTTGAGAGTAAGGGCTGGGTACAGAACTGGAGCAAACAGAGGAGAGGAACTGAATGGTACCACTATGTGCTGAGTGGAGGGTGAGGCCAGAAGTAGGCATAAAGATATATATAACATTTTTAATTCACTTGACCTAGGTCTAGCCATTGACAAAAGTGCTCTAGTGACCCCAATTGCTACACATACTCTGGAGTGAACACTGTCTCTTTTGTGTTAAAGCCCTATACTTTAGAAGGGCCCCTAATATTGCTCATCTTGATTGAATTGTTGCCTTTAAAAAAAAAACTATTGCCTTTAGAGACCCGACTTACTAACTTGGATGTTTCACTCTTAAAATGACCATCTTTGAAGTGACAGAGTTCTCAAATGAAAGGAGCTGAAGGATTGACCTGCTTCAAGATTCTGTCCTTAAGAAGTATTCCTTTCATATCATCACAATGAGGTCATTTTAGCCTGAAATATTTCCAGGAGAAATCATATATTCTGTATATTTCCTGAGAGTAGCACATTGCCACATGTTGGTTTGGGCCCCGCCAAGTTTGTGTATGCCATAATTCAAGCAGGGGTTATGCTGAGATTTCCCTTTGAATTATCTATGGAAAAAATAAAAACATGGCAAAGCCCAAAGGGGGATGTTTAGATGTCTTTAAAGAGATAAACTTAAAAAAAAGAGAGATAAACTTTTAGATATGCAATGGATAGGCAATTTAGGAAATGCCTTATCTGTTCATTAAAATACACCTTCTATAAGGATATTAACTTGTCAACAGACAGGATTAACTCAGAATATTTGTCTATTCTTGAACAAAATCTTAAAACTATTCTAGATTTGACTTTTCACTACTTTGGAATGACCTCAGCTCCATATTGCCTCCACTGGAAAGCTTTTACTTTCTTCCAGCTTCCTCTCTCCTTGTAATGAGTCTTTTCAAATGCTGACTCTCTATCTAGTCCTAGTTAAGCTCATTTGCTCTGGTCCTGTCCTTAGGCAGGCAGAGCAGTTGGCCAGTGCCCTCTTATGATCATTCCTTATACCTGAGGGTGGTGATGAAACTGCCTCTTGGTTCTCTTTCACTAGCCTAAACAACCCTAACCCCATGTGGCTTTTCCTTGTAGGGCCTGTTTTCTAATGCTTTAATCATTTTCTGTTGCTCTTTTATATAAATTTATTTTTATTGGTATTCAATTTGCCGACATATAGAATAACACCCAGTGCTCATCCCATCAAGTGCCCCCCTCAGTGCCCGTCACCCAGTCACCCCCACCCTCTGCCCACCTCCCCTTCCACCACCCCCAGTTCGTTTCCCAGAGTTTTCTGTTGCTCTTCTCTGGATCTTCTCCAATTGCTTTGCAAGTGTTTTGCAATATAATCTGATGAACAAGCCTAATCTAGGGTTTGGCTTTGGCAAAATATTTAATAAATGACTTAGAAATTAAGGAAGGTGGTTCAGTGTAGGGGAAAGACCACTGGACTAGGAGTCAGAAGAACTGAGTTTTGTCCTTGCTTTGCCACTTACTGGGATTGAGCGGAGCACCACATTTGGACAAATCATTGGAGTGTCTGTAAGCATCCATTTATCATCTGTAAATTTGGGATAAACACATCTGCCCTGCCTGCCTCCCATCGCGAGGCTCAAATGAGATAACGTATGTGAGAACACGTCATTTAGCACCAAGGCACTCTACAAACACTATGTGTCAGACACCTTGTAAAAGCTTTGCATATATTAAGTCACTAGTGTACAGTTATCATTCCCATTTTACAATCAGCAAATGGAGGCACAGAGAGTTGAATAACTTGCCCCAGGTCACACAAGTAGTGACAGGATCCACGCACACTGGCTCCAAAGTCCATGTTCTGAAACTCTCTACTATGCTGCCTCTCCAAATGGACTTTAAATGTTCAACAGAGGCATATCCTTTTGTGGGACCTGATTTTCAAAAGCAATCCACAAGTAAGTGCTACTGGGATGGAGGATCTATTCTGTCATAGGTAGGAAAGTCCACAAGAGGCAACCTTTTCAAAAGTGAATGTTTAGATTGGTCATTGCATTAAGGCAGCTGTCCACCAATGGGGAGGGAGGGCCTCATGCACACAATATGGCAATAGGAATGCTATATCAGGTCAGGTCAGTGGTTCATTCATCCTAGTATACCCAAATCTTCCTATAGAAAATGTTTCTTCATTTTTAGATCCAACATTTACAGTTTCTAAATATTCTCTGTGAACTCTGACAATCTCTCATGGTTTCTTTCATCTGTCTCTAGCTCTTTTTCTATGTTAATTCTTAGAGCTGTAAGTTTGGAATATTTTCCTTGTAGTTTAACTGTTAAAGAGAGGGATCCCTGGGTGGCGCAGCGGTTTGGCGCCTGCCTTTGGCCCAGGGTGCGATCCTGGAGACCTAGGATCGAATCCCACGTCAGGCTCCCGGTGCATGGAGCCTGCTTCTCCCTCTGCCTATGTCTCTGCCTCTCTCTCTCTCTGTGACTATCATAAATAAATAAAAATTAAAAAAAAATTTAACTGTTAAAGAGAGATATTAGTACCTCATTTGAGTCTTTCTGCTGTAATCTGAAAGTTGGAAGGAGTTCAAAAAAGAGCTTTGGGAAGGAATGTTAGAAGAATTTATATTCACCCTCTAACTGAACATTCACAGGGAAATTAGAACCTATATCATGAAATGGGGGAGGTTATGCTATATAACATTATATTGAAAAACTTTATATTTGAAAAATTGCACCATATTGATGTATTTTCATTCACACCCATCAGATATAGAGTACAAGATGAACTTTATGCCAAAAATCAAATCTGTAGGGAATAGCATTATAGTGGTGTAACAGGCTCTTCTACTTCAGACTGTGTGACATGAAGTATCATTTTGTGGGAGACTATAGAGGTTTCCTTCTATGAAAATAACCTCAACCTCCAAAGTTGAAAACACCTTTGGAGGATAGGGGCATCTTTTATTTATTTATTTATTTATTTATTTATTTATTTATTTATTATTTATTTATTTATTTATTATTCAATTTGTCAACATATAGTATAACACCCAATGCACATCCCATCAAGTGCCTTCCTTAGTGTCTGTCCCCAGTTACCTCATCCCCCCACCCACCTCCCCTTCTGCAACCCTTTGTTTTTCAGAGTTAGGAGTCTCTCATGGTTTGTCTCTCTCTCTCTCTCTCTCTAATTTTTCCCACTCAGTTTGGATAGGGCATCTTTTATAAGAACTTGATACTGATTGAACTATAAATGTCATCATTCTAACCAGGATCTGTATAGTGAATTAGGATAAGTTTGTCAAAAGAATAGTTAGGAACCAATGAGAGAGTGATATCTCTGTATGTTAGCATTCAGTTCATTAAAAAAATGTTTCCTCTAAAGAAACATCATGTTGAATCTGTGGTTTAATTTAAATAATTTGTTTAGTGAGAAATCTATTTTTACATAAAAAATAAATGATGACAAATTCATGATATCATCAGAATAGGTTTGAGCAGAGAGCCACCATCTTAAACCTTTGAGAAATGTGTGCTTTAATATATTTTAATAAGTATCATGTGGCTGCAGGTACTTTTTTGCCCTTCGATGGAAGCATAGCAAAATCACAGTGGAACTTACTGAAATGTACTTGATCAATATTCATTCATTCATCTGTCCATTCATCCACCCATCGGTCCAACACTATGTGCCAGGTACTCTATTGGACACTGAAGATATAACTATGAACAAGACAAATGTGGCCCCTACTTCATAGTACTTATGGCCTAGGAGAGATTCCTTAAATAGCAGAGCAAACAATCATGAGTTGATAGTTCTATAACAATTCTTTGAAAGAGGGAAAAAGAATAAGTGAAATGAACTCTTTAGCCTTACCTGGATGTTGCTAAAACTTTTTTTTGAACAATGTTCCCTGAAAAATTGTATAGAAAGTATTTTGAGGGATATTGTGAATGGACATATAGAAGAAAGGAAGATAGAATGTGATACATGAAAAGAGAATGGGTTTTTAAAATAATGTTAGTTTAGATTTCCTGAGAGGGTTTGGTAATAATGAGGTTTTTTTTAATTTTTCTTTTTTTAAAGATTTCATTTATTAATTGGAGACACAGAGAGAAGCAGAGACACAGGCAAAGGGAGAAGCAGGCTCCATGCAGGGAACCCCACATGGGACTCGATCCTGGGTCTCCAGGATCAGGCCCTGGGCTGAAGGCGGCGCTAAACCACTGAGCCACCCGGGCTGCCCGAGTATTTTTTTTTTTTTTCAATAGCAGTTTATGTTTCTTGGAGCAATTATACCAATCACGTAAAACAGAGCAAATTTTATTTTCCCCATTATGCAGATAAGAAAACTGAGGCATAGATATTTTAATTGTCCAAGATCTCATAGCTACATAAAATTCAGAGCTCTACCCACTGCACTTTCTATTACATCATGCTGAAAAATCCCAGACTCCGGTGTAAGACCCTAAAAAACCCAGAAGATTTAACAGAATTTGAGATATTCGAGAAGCCAAAGTTCCTGACACAAAAGAAGGAAAACAAAGTGCAACAAGGAGGATGTTCCTGTGCTTTAGGCTATTAAGTAGGTCACCCACTAAAAGGCTATTTTGGTATAAAATTTTAGAGGGCATGTAGTACATACACCAGCATCACTGACCTGATTCTTCACTTTCAAGATCTAAGAAAATCAAAGGCTTTTTTTTTTTTTTTAAAGAAGGGAGGGGTGGATCATTTGGGCAGCTCAAGAGAATGTTAGTTGGGAAATCTGATTTAGTCAGGCTATGCTCTAGATTTCATGTGAGATGTGATTCACTAGAGGTGATGCCATCCTCAGGAAGGGGACGGCTTTGTGTCTCCACAATGCAGGGTCAGCGATTTCTCCCTTCCTTCCTTTCTTTCTTTCTCCCTCTCTCCCTTTCCCTCTCTTTCTCCTCTCTCCTCCTCTTCCCTTCCCTATTTTTTTTTTGCTTTCTCTTCTTATGGGGGGCATATCTGACAAATTGTTAATATTTAATTTGCTATAAAAGAGCTCTCCTAGGCAATGGCTGCTCACTATAATTTCAATCTCTGAAGCTGTTTTGGCCTTTAGGTACACTGGGATCGCATTAGAATGGAAATATTTCCCCTACAGTTTTGTTTATGGCAGCAGAGGCACTTTGTTATTAACTGGAAAATTGAGATTTCTAAGGAAAATAATAAACTTTCACCACATTTCAATTTGACTCTTTACTCCAAACAGAGTATCCATCTGGCTTAGGGTGAAACATTTCTTCTAATATTTTTTAGTCTTAGATTTAAATATCTGAGCTTAGTAATGAATACCTTTTGGCCCACTGAATTATATTTTTCCCCCACTTTAATTCCTTTTCAATTTGCTCACATTTTTAAAACCATAAACATTTTTTTCATATGCCATCTTACTTACAAAAGGGTCTAAGTTACATGTACACATTCTCTCTGTCTCTCTCTCTGGAACTGGTGGGATGTTTTTTGCCTTGACACTCTGCAACTACGCCCTGAAACAAAACCCTTCCCTTCTGCCCTGCCTAATCCCTTGTCTGTTTCCTACTGGGAGGAAGTTATGGAAAAGGAAGGGGATTACTTTGAAGCAGTCAGCGATCTATGAAAAGGAGGTGTAGAAGAGTGTGTTTATCTGATAGGTAGCATTAAATTGCAGAGACTTCCAGATTAATCACAGTATGCAATTTTCAACAGCTTACATTTTCTTTTCTTTTTTTTTTCTGCAGCCACTGAGGAGGAAAAAAGATTAGAGAGACTATCAAATACTGTTGGCCCATCTAGTCTATTGGCTAACTTAATTTATTAGCACATATGGGAGCTGCCTGTGGTTGATGATTTAACGTGTTGGCTGGGGGGTGGCATAAATCTCAAACATACCTGTTCCAAAATTGTGTTAATCCTTTCAACTTCACAGTCAATCAGGTATCGCTTTTCCTGCCTCCTGTCCATTTCTTCAATGATGCGCCGGAATTCTTGGACGTCCTTTATGTTTCCCACAGACCTGGCTGTCACTTGCCAGTTGTTTTGCACTGCTGCTTCCATAATCGCTTGGAGAATGGAAAATCCTGAAAGAAGGAAGAACAGCGATGATGTTTTTCTTTTTAAACTCTTCCTGTAGGTATTAAAGGTTCTGCTTATTTTTGATACAGTCCATTGGGTCCCTTTGAATCAATCTTATCCACTGTGGAAAGCAGGCTTACTCATGACCCCAGTCTTAACCATCCAGATAATCGGCAACACTATCTTGCTTTATTTTTTTAAATATTTTATTTATTTATTTATTTGGGTCAAGGGAGAGGGGCAGAAGCAGACTCCTCGCTGAGCAGAGCCCAATGCAGGTCTCTATCCCAGGATCCTGGGATCATGACCTGAGCTGAAGGCAGATGCTTAACCAACTGAGCCACTCAGCATCCTCCATCTTGCTTTAAGGAAAGATTCTACAACTTGTAGGCACCAGGTTGGTCATTTATCAGGACTACACTTAAGTAATCACAGCTGAATTATAGTACCTAACTGTTTTTTTTTTTATGATAGTCACACACACACAGAGAGAGAGAGAGAGAGAGAGAGAGAGAGAGAGGCAGAGACACAGGCAAGGGAGAAGCAGGCTCCATGTACCGGGAGCCCGACGTGGGATTCGATCCCGGGTCTCCAGGATTGCGCCCTGGGCCAAAGGCAGGCGCCAAACCGCTGTGCCACCCAGGGATCCTAACTGTTTTGATTGACATGCATTATCAAAACACCTATGGAATGAATGCCAAAGTTTTTTCCTTGTTTCTGGCCTCAATGTTTCCTGTTGCAGTTCATGTCTTTCATCTTCCACTAAACATTCTTCAGAACAAGACATAGCTTCAATAGAGATAGAACCTTATAACATGGCTGATTCTTACATGGATGTCACTATCCAACAAGATAAATTATGTTTCCTAAGAAAAATAACTAAGAAAGCCTGACACAAAATAACTAGGAAAACTTGAAAAAAGACAGCCTATAACAAAGATATCATGCTGGTGCTTTGATCCCAACATTATGAAAATGTTCAATCATGTTAAGTCTTCCTGAGTTTTTCCCCTTTCTTAATTAAATTTACCAGGGATCCTTCATTCCTTTTTAGTCAATTTACATCTGACAACTATTAACTACTAACACCCTATGCTGAATGGGAAAGACAATAAAGATGTGATGCTTGAGTTCTGGATAACCTTTTTGGAGGTAGGGTTTGAGAAGCTGGGAAGAACAGTGTATCTTAAAGTATGAGCCACAAAATAGCACAGCGTTTTTGTGTATTGGTCTTTTAGAGTACTTACATCTCTAATATTATATCTATATTTTTGCTTCTGGTAGGAATCCATAATCTGAGTATAATCTCATCAAGTACAGACATCATTTTATTGGGATATGGTCAAAAGCAGCTCTCTTCTTCCCATAAATTTGAATTGTTTTCCATTTATATTTAGGCAATAACAAATGGAGATGGGTAATGGGAGTGATTTGCAAAGCCAGAATGATCTGTGGCATGACCATTTGGTCACTGGAGCAATAGAGGATGGAGGAAAATCATGGTGCCCTTTGAACACATTCCAGGGCCCATCCTGTAGTGTAAGCAAGCTATGGTTGGGAATCTTCGTCATTGCACCATAGAAAATGGTATTGACATTTGGAGAGCACGCTTCAGGGAGATGGCAGCAGTGACTCAGCCGGTCATTATCACTCCTTTGTGTGCTGGGTGTATGCAGGAAGAAGATCACAAATGAGACCCAAGCACTTGGTAATTTCCAAATGAGCAATTTCAGCACAGGAGCTCAAAATTACAGATCAGAGTAAATTACCATTGCTTTAAATGTTAATTCTTACTCTTTTTAAACCAATCACGCATATTTATTTCTCAGATTTACATTTTCGTGTGGGTTTTCTGTGTTCTCTGTGCTTCAGTGGGAGTTGAGGGTACACGGTGGGGCCAAAGCATGGGATTAAGAAATAAACAGGAAGAAGGAGATTAAAGTATTTGAAAATCTTTCTTAAGCAGTGTACAATAAGGTCTCATTATTTTGAATCCTCCTAATTAAGAATTTATGAAATTCAGCAAGGCCTAGATTGGATTTTACTTCTATACTATCTATGAAGAAAGTATTGGCTGAATAATAATGGAAAGGAAATGACATCAGGGAGTCTCTGATATGTTTAAACTTTTTAAAAGACCCTTTAGCAAAAGACAAGTATTTTTGTGTATTGAGTCAAAAATCTACATTCTTATCATTTCTATTTGCTAGTCCTATTCCACCACTTAGGGTGACCCAGACAAGTTTAATCCCTTTACCATGTGACAGTCCATATTTTTTAATGACAGGTAACATATCTCCTCTTATTTTTCTTTTCTTCAGACTAAAGATGTCCCAATCCTACAACAGTTACTTTTATGACATAGTGATAGTTTCCCATACTGTTCTGTATCTCCCTTATGGATATTTTATCAATGTTTTATTGACCCAGATAGATCAGATGTGATCTGACTGGTATGGATGACAATGGGATTATTGCCTCCTTTGATATGGGCTATTATTTTGGCAGCCTAGGATTGCTAATATTTTTAAATCGCCACGTTATTTTGTTAACTGACACCAAGCTTGGATTCGACTAAAGCATGTTGGTTCTCTCCATAAAAACTTTGCTACATAAGGACTCACCATCCATGTATCAATATTCATTCCATTCTAACCTGCTTTTGTCTCCCTTTCTTTAATCCCTCACCTCATACCAGTCTGTACCTCTCCTGTATTTTTACATTCGCTCAAACCTGGAAGATGGTTTTGCACATTTATCCAGTACTCTCATTGTTACCTGCTCAAGGCAACTATATCTGCATGTCTCTTTCTGCTACATATAGACCTTTGTGGATACTCTCCTCCCTCCTGAAGCTTCCATAACTGACTTGTCATTCATTTCTCTAGAGATGAGTAGACTTAAATGCAAGGGAAGTCAGTTACAAGCAGTAAAGTAGCACTGTATGACAGGTGTTCAAAAAATCCAAATAAAACTTGTTAAAAAGTTTTAATCCAGACACTTGGAATGCTATGCTGCTGTTAAAAAGATGGCCCAATCTCTATATGATAAAAGAAAGGACTTCTGCAATGTATTTTTATGTAGAAAAAAGCTGCAACTAGCACTTATACTATGTAATTTTATTTTTGTAAATAAAAACCTCACAAAGAATGTAAAGGAATTGGCAGTAGTTATCTCTGAGGTATAGGATTACCAAGAACATCCATTGCACCACAACTTATTTATGTAATGTTTGACTATTTTACAAGAAGCAGGTATTATTTTCTGTAAGTACAAAAACAATAAAGATTAAAAAATATGACTTATGCTGTCCTCTCAGAGCATAAGCTCTTCAAAGACACAGATGACAGATGAGTGCAGCTCTGCATGCTGCCTACTGCCACAAATAAGAGGCCTTTTAACAAACACTGATTTTATAGATCTCTTTATACTTTTGTTCTTTGAATCATGTGAATGTCTTACCTACTCAAAAATTAAATAGAGAAATCCACTGACTTTTTAATGAGCTGGAGTCTGGGGCCTCCTGGGCTATGAGCCTTGCTCATATTTTCTAAGCAAGTCAGAACGGTGGCTTCATCCTGCAGTATCTTTTACCAAGCAGAATTTCCCTGGGTCTGCCTGAACGTGTGGCTGTGTACTTGAGAGCCCTGGGGGCAATGATCACTTCAATTTAGTACATATCCATGAGTAATCCCCTCCAAAAGGTTTTATTTGTTTTTGTACCTAATTTATTATAGTTTGACTGTTGCCTGTTGCAGCTTCCCAAAGAGAGTAAATATGACTTGAGGGTGAAAAAAAAAAAAAAAAAGAAAAGTTTGTCACTGGAGGCAGAGCAAAAGCAGGCGTTGGTGCTTGTAGGAGGTGAGGTACTTAACAAAGCCTTGGCTTTGTAAAAATAAGCCTGCTGTTTTAGCAGCTTCAGAATTGTCCTCCACTCTGTGTGAGCTTTAGCATGCCCAACTTTGCAATACTGAAAGCTACTTTGTTTGAGCAGCAAATTCTCTCATCTTGATTCCAGACCACTGTTGCTGTTCACCTTCTTTTCTTCCTCATTTTAAAGACTGGGAGTTACCACATAGGTAACTGGGTGAACGCTGGATTGTCATCTGCATTCAACCCAGATAATGTAGAAGCACGACAGTATAGGGATGGCGAGGTGACCATGGATGAGGAACTGGGCCCCAGCTATGACCAATCCAATCCTACTGGACTGGTCTTTGGGGTACTCTTGCTAAACAAGGAAGCCATTGTGGGAAAAGCTAGTGTGGGATGCTGTGCTATACTATTAGATGTCCTTTTAGCACCAAAGGGCTTTTTCCTTCAGCTTCCGGGAAGGTTGTTGGCTGAAGAAAGCTGCCTAGCTTCAAGTAATGCTCCCTTCCCAGAGCAGCCTGCATCCAGTGACTGCTTATTACAGGGTACAAAGGCACAACCCCTTTACCCCAGAAGGGGTAACTCTAAAGGGCCATCCCAACCTCAGAGCTCCCTGATGGGTAGGCAGAGACCTTGTTAAGACAGCACCACAGCCCAGCTCCTCCTTCTTTCTGCCCAAACCCGCTCCTTCTTTTTCTCCCATGAGTGTTGGTAGTGAAGATACTCCCCAGTAAACTTTAGCATGCTGATCTCTATCTCAGAAGCTGCTCCCAGAGAATTCAATCTGCGACTGTTGGGTTGACCTCATGACAGGGATGACAGCAGATACAAAAATATCTCAAATCTACAATTGTCAAAATAATTTTCACAGGGGGAGAGAAGGTCAGGATTTCGTTCACTATACAAATGAAATGAAAAACTGCTCCATGCTGAACAAATTTAGTATTTGATCTAAAAACAGAATGATAAATTTGCCCATCTTCTGTCCCATTCTCTCAGCATTCTGTCCTTTTCCAGGTGCCAGTGTAAGAATGGCTCATGGCTTAATGTGTTACCCCCTCCAGCTAACACAGTTGCATCTTGGCAGTGTCCTTCACACAAGCCAGTTTGGAAGGAAAGGAAAAGGAATGTTGAGCATTGTTTTAGGGTCTGCCAATCTCATGAGGTCTTTCACATGTTGGCTCTGAAAGTTGGTGATGCATTTAACAAATGAACAGCTGGTGGCTGGTGGGTATCTCAGAGGCCAGTGGAGTGTGGGGTCACTGTCCATCTTGCCTATGTTACTCAACCGAATTCAGCTGAAGGAAGCATTACTTTATTTTTCTGCATTTTTACTTACTTCTGTGGCTCTTGACTCTGGCTGCACATTATAAACACCTTGGAAGTTTTTAAAAATGGATGTCCCAGCCTCACCCTGGATGTGGGCTTTATTTTATTTTAAATTCCTTGGGTGATTCTCACGTACAACCAGGGTTGAGAACTGTTGACCTATTCTAATGGCTACCTAATACAAGGAGGTATGGGGAAGAAGGCTTGTTTGTTTGTTTCTTTCTTTTTAAGATTTTATTCATTTATTTGAGAGAGAGAGAAGGAGAGAGAGATAAAGAGAGCAAGAGGGCAGAGGGAGAGGGACAAGTAGACTCCTTGATGAGTGAGGAGCCCAATGTAGGGCTTAATCTCAGGAGCATAAGATCATGACCTGAGCTGAAATCAAGAGTTGGACACTTAACTGATGGAGCTACGGAAATAGGTTTCTTTCCTTCATGACTGGTGGAAAGGTTCTGGGTAAGAAAAGCATGATCCAAGAAGGGACCTATAACCTCCAGAAATAAGCAAAAGAGGTACAAAGGCAAGAAAAGAAGGCTCAGGCCAGGGTTATGAATCACTTCTTCCTGTGGTAGATAAGGAATCTGGGAACAATGAATATGTAGGAAGCAGACCCTAATGTATTCAAAACACTTTACAAATGTTTTTCCTCTTCTGAGATAGCATCTTTTTTTTTCTTTCTAAGTATAAAATTAATACATGCTCATTTTGGACATCTGAAAAGACACAGAAAGAATAAAAAAAAATAAAATACAAGTATAGGTGACTCTGCTTCTCAAGGATAACCACTATTACCATTTGATATATTCTTCCATTTTATTTTATATAAATATATTGTGTTCTCCTTTTTTTTCAGTAAAATGAATTGTACTATTTGTGTCCTATCTTTAAAAAGCTAACATTATATCTTGAGCACTGTTTTATGTTATTAAATGTTTTCAAACATGATTTTAATGGCTATATAGTATTCCAGCCCTTAAACATATTTATTTAGCCATTTCCCAATATGAAAATTTCAATTGTTCCTAATCTCTCCCTGTTATGAATAATGCTGGGATAACAACATTCATATAGCATCTCTAATTATTTCCATAGGAAATTATAATTATAATTTCCATATTCATACATATTGCCAAATTGCCCTCCAGAAAGGTTGTATCACTTTATGTCCCCATCAGCAGGTTACAAGAGTACTTGTCTCTCTGCCCCTTTGCTAGCATTGACTAATACATGTGCTCATTTGATAGGTGGATATAAAAAGATTCCCTTTCTTGTTAGCATTTCTTTGATTGTTAGTACTAAGCTAATGATTTTAAGAAATTTTTTGGAAGCCTGGGTGGCTCAGTGGTTGAGCGTCTGCCTTCGGCTCAGGGCTTGATCCTGGAGTCTCAGGATTGAGTCCCACATCAGGCTCCCTGCATAGAGCCTGCCTCTCCCTCTGCCTATGTCTCTGCCTCTCTCTCTCTCTCTATCTCTGTGTGTCTCATGAACAAATAAGGTCTTTAAAAAAACTTTTAAAAAAGAATATAAATTGTGTCCATGTTTATTCTTTATTTTGATAATTTCCTCTTTATTTCCATTGTTCAGATTTCTACTGTGATATTAATGGTGTTCTTTTAAAATTATTTTTATTTTTTCTAAAAAATATTTTTATCCTTATTCTTATTTTAAGTAGGCTTTATGCTCAACATATGGCTTGAACTCACAACCCCGAGATCAAGAGTTGCATGCTCTACTGACTGAGCCAGCCAGGCACCCTGATGGCTTTCTTATTGATTCATAAGAGTCCTAATATATTAAAGATATTAAGTGTCTGTAATATATATCACATATATTTTAATTCAGTTTATTTGACGTTTAATGTTGTCTGTGACATATTTTAATCAACAGAAGTTTAACATTTTATGAAATTAATATCCTTGTTCATCAAAAAATTATATGAGATGGAAGGAAGCAAATGAAAATTTCTCTTCTGCTCTTTTTTTTTTAAAGACTTTATTTATTCATGAGAGACACAGAGAGAGAGGCAGAGATGCAGGCAGAGGGAGAAGCAGGCTCCATGCAGGGAGCCGATGTGGGACTCCATCCCGGGACCCCGGGATCACGACCTGAGCCAAAGGCAGATGCTCAACTACTGAGCCATCTAGGTGTCCCTCTTCTTCTCTTACTCTAGTGCTCACCTGAGCTTTAAACCCAAAACTTATGTGAACCACTCTCTTCATTTCGTACAACTTCTTTGGTCTTCATGGAATATCAGATTTTTCTTGTATATGGTGGCAAAGTAAGTGAATGGGAGAACTACATATGGAATATGAAGTTGGTTTCTGAGATACAAGTGAAGAGCAGAAAAACAGAGAAAAGAGAGAGATGAGAAGCCCAATTCAGCTATTTTGAATTATATTTTGTCATATCTAAGTAACCTGATACTCAAAATTCTGAACTCAAGCCCAAATACTTCAGGGTATGTTTATTCATATTACAAATGTACTTTTCTTTTTTAAAAGACATTTAATTATTTATTTTAGAGAGAGAGGGAGAGAAAGCATGAGTAGGGGTAGGGGCGAGGGGAGAGTGAGAGGGAGGAGTAGAAGAGAGAGAATCCTCAAGCAGGCTCCTCACTGTATGAAGAGCAGGAGGGGGGGGGGGGCTCTATCTCATGACCCTGAGATCATGACCTGAGCTGAAATCAAGAGTCAGATGCTTAACTGACTGAGCCACTCAGGTGCACCCCACAAATGTACTTTTCTTTAAAGAGAATTCATGGAAAGATTCCTATAGAACATCTGAATCCACATTTTGTCATTTTGTTTTTGTTTGTTTTTGTTTGAACTTGATTTAAACACATTTGGTTTTCACCAAAATCGATATAGCGATTGTCTACATTTGAGATGCTAATGCAGAATCTCTTCTGTGTATGAGGAGCTCAAGATGGAAAGATCAAGAACCCCTCTGTGTTTGCATATGGATGCCGGTCTGTGGATTTTGTGGAACAGGATAAAAACAAATATTCACCCACGCCCGGCCCAATTTACCCTTAGTGAATTAAGATTTCCCTGAGGTCTTTCTTCCTCATA
Organism: Canis lupus dingo; assembly: GCF_003254725.2. Classification (NCBI taxonomy): domain Eukaryota; kingdom Metazoa; phylum Chordata; class Mammalia; order Carnivora; family Canidae; genus Canis; species Canis lupus. Next base: position 95,294,345 of record NC_064281.1, on the reverse strand, counting down.
ATTGTGTTTGGTTAAGTTTCCCTTTAATTAAGAGCTGACCCTTTGCAAATCTTGTCTTCCTTGCAGCTGCATTATTAGGATGGGACCTTAGCTAATTTGGGAGTCAGTGAATAGAAGGTGTCCCCCCAACCCTGTGTCCCAGTTCTATGTCCTTTTCCTCTTTCCCAGTGCAAATCCTCCCTCCACATCAACCCCTTTACTCATACTAGACTGCCCATGACAGATTAAAGCTTAATTGTGACCCCTTCCATGAAGGATTTATGTTTTAAGTTAGAATCAAAGCCTGAAAGTAAAGAGGCAAACTCTAATGGAGAAATGGACATAGTAAGCGTGAGGTATTGTTTGGCAGCCTGAGGTATTTCTGATACTCAAATATCCCACTCGAAGCGGCAACTACTGACTGACTACTTGTCGAGTTTAAAGTTGGTTCTGAAACTGGCAGTGCATGTAATCCTGCTTTTTCATTTTTCTTTTTCATCCTATTCTTCATTATGCACTTTGTCCCCTGCTGGTGAATTACAAAGCTCTATTCTCATCATAAGCTGAGAAGGCATGATGATCAAATAGATACATCAGTGTTGTTGAGTGAAAGTAAACTTGGTTTGCATCGTCAGCTGAGAGGAAATTTAGAAGACCATCTGGAGTAGATTTGTTTAACATCCAGAAAAAAAGCCTTCTGATCCTCAACCACACAAGGTCTGATATAAAAAATAATAATAAAGAAACCAAAGCAAAAATTAAAAAATGGGATTACATCAAACTAAAAAGCTTCTGCACAGTGAAAGAAACCACCATCAAAATGAAAAGGCAACTTACTGAATGCGAGAAGATTTTTGCAAATCGTATATCCAATAAGGGATTAATATCCAAAATATATAAAGAACTCATACAACTTATCACTGATAAAATGAAACAATCTGATTAAAAAATGAGCAGAGAATCTGAATAGACATTTTTTCAAAGAATACAGATGGACAACAGGCACATGAAAAGATGTTCAGCATCAAATTTTTAGGGAAATGCAAATTGAAACCACAATAAGATATCACTTCAACTGGTTAGAAGGTTAGAATAGCTATTATCAAAGACAAAGGGCACCTGGGTGGCTCAGTTGGTTAAGCGTCTAACTCTTGATTTCAGTTTAGGTGGCGATCTCAGAGTTGTGAGATCAGACCCTGAGTTGGGCTCTGTGGTGGGCATGGAGTCTGCTTCAGAATTCTCTCCCTCTCTCTCTCTGCCCATCCCTCTGCTCAAGTTTCTCTCTTTAATTCTCTCTCTCTCTCTTTCTCCCTCAAATAAATAAATGAAATCTTAAAAAAAAAAAGACACAAGCAACAAGTGTTGGAGAGGATGTAGAGGAAAAGGAACCCTTATACACTGTTGGTGGGAATGTAAATTGGTTCAGCCACTGTGAAAAACAGAATGAAAATTCCTCAAAAAATTAAAAATAGAAATACCATATGATCCAGTAATTCCACTTCTGGGTATTTATCTGAAAAACAGAAAAAGCCTGATTCAAAAAGATACATGCACCCCTATGTTCACTGCAACATTATGTATGACAGCCAAGACATGGAAACAACCTAAATGTCCATTAATGGATGAATGGATTAAAAAGATATGGTATAGGGGTGCCTGGGTGGCTCAGTTAAGCGTCTGCCTTCAGCTCGGGGTCCTGGAATCGAGCTCCAAGTTGGGCTCACTGCTCAGCAGGGAGTCTGCTTCTCCCTCACCCCTGCCCCTCCCCTCTGTTCATACTCTCTCTCCCAGATAAATAAAATCTTTTTAAAAAAGATATGGTAGGGATCCCTGGGTGGCGCAGCGGTTTGGCGCCTGCCTTTGGCCCAGGGCGCGATCTTGGAGACCCGGGATTGAATCCCACATCGGGCTCCCGGTGCATGGAGCCTGCTTCTCCCTCTGCCTGTGTCTCTGCCTCTCTCTCTCTCTCTGTGACTATCATAAAAAAAAAAAGATATGGTATATATGTGCACATATGTAAATATGTATCTATATATATCCATATATATGTATTCCATCATATATTCATATATATGATACAGTATTACTCAACTATAAAAAAGAATGAAATCTTGTCACTGAAACAACATGGATGGACCTCGAAGGTCTTATGCTAAGTGTAAGAAGTCAGATTGAGAAAGATACTAATATATGGAATCTTTAAAAAAAAAAGTGAAGCAAGTGAACAAACAAAACAAAAACAATTTCACAGACACAGAGAATGGATTGGTGGTTACCAGAGGGGAAGTGGGGGTGGAGCATGGACAAAAAAGAGCAAAAGGGGTCAGTTGTATGGTGATGGATGGTAACTAGACTTTTAGTTGTGATCACTTTGTAGTGCACAGAGATACTGATGTTGTATATCTGAAACTTACATAATGCTATATTCCAGTTTTACCTCAATTAAAAAAAAGAACTAAAAAAAATAGAAGGCAACTGCAATTTGGATTAAAGGGGATGGATACTACAATGCTTGAGCACAATTACTTCATGTTTCTGTTTGGTATCTAGGTAATTGTCCTGGGATACACTGCCTGCAATGCAAACTCACAGAGGGTCCAAGTCATCTCAAAGCTGTTCTGGGGACTGCTCTGCACTTAAAAGATGTCATGTGATGATTGATTGTGCCCATTGATAGGTTTCTTATTTAACATTTCCTCACTTGGCTTTTAATCTTGAAATCAGTAATTTCCAGTACTCGTGTGACAATCTCTTAGCAAAGCAAGTGGTGAGTGGCCTGGGTGTTAGCAGGTACTTTATGGGCAGCTAGGGGAGAGCTGACTATAGGTGTCAACCAAATAATGCACTTGCCACCTCTGATTGTGTGGTGGTGGAAACGCTTTACACATGATTGAAAGGGGGCCCCACTTACAGGTTGAGGGAAGAAGTGCTGCCAATCAGCCACAGTTTATTTTCTCCCCAAGTTATTCCAAATAGAACCTAGTGGCCACAATTAAGATAACCCCTTACTCTGCCATCCCTTCTTTGGCAGGGGAGGAACTTTGAGTGGGTTCCCAGAAGTGGGTGTATTTTGTATTAAGCATCCACATCCTGGGCTTCCCTTTGGACACAGTAGTTTATAGTTTACACTGTGGCCTGTGCTTATGGAGAAATAAGGTAGATTGACCGAGGTGGGACTTAAGCTCAGAAAATATGTGCCTGCATTCTATTAAGAAAAAGATTTCTTATCAGGACAGTGACTTCTCTGAAAACATTTTTGACATTCTTAATTTTAAGAATGCAAGGTTATGGCAAATCTCTTAACATTCCCGAGTTTTGGGGGTGAGGCATGGGTGCTGGCTACCAGCAATAAAGAGAGGAGGTGGAAAGTCAAGGCAAATTTATGTCAAGATGAAAGGAGTTTGGATGTGATTGGAAAGGACTGTCACTTATTCTGCCTGGAAGTGCAGAAATTTCTTGATCCTGATACTATTGGAAGGCTGTCAAAGGTAATATTAAGGGCAAGCTTTTGCCTAGAGGATACAGAGGGGCTAAAGATACAGTCCTAAAGACAGCAGAGAGCATACTTCTCCCTTGAGGAAAGAAAGTTCCCTTTGACTTAATCCTGTGGTCTCAAAACTGCTTGGGAAACACCCAAAGTGGAATGTGCAGAATTTACAAGGTAAAGTAAGGATTTGCATGTGCCCTCTCAGACAAAAAAAAAAAAAAAAAAAAAAAAGAAACACATACATAAAAACATCGCTAAGATCAACTCATTTTTGATTAGTTGTTTTCTTTCAGCTGAGTTTTTCCAATGGGGATACAACAGTGGATTTAACAGTATGGGTGAGGCTAGTATTTCATCTTGCGCAGGCCTTGGGCTTCCGGAACAGTGGCTGAATCTTGCCTGAACTGTAGAGAAGTTAGGTTGTCTGAGATGGCCAGGATTCTCCTAAGTCTCTTAGCATTCTCAAATATGAGTCAGAATTTAGTGATGGTCCCAATCTCTTCATTGTATAAATGAGAAACTGAAGTCCAGAGGGAGAAAATGATTTATTCAACTTGACCATGACTGCAACCCATTTCTTGTTTTAACTTTCAATATTAATGTGAAATGATGTTTCTACTGTGTTTTCTGGATAAAAATTCATTCTGGGGCAGCCCCGGTGGTCAGCAGTTTAGCGCCGCCTTCAGTCCAGGGGGTGATCCTGGAGACCCAGGATTGAGTCCCATATCCGGCTCCCTGCATGGAGCCTGCTACTCCCTCTGCCTGTGTCTCTGCCTCTCTCTCTCGCTCTGTGTCTCTCATGAATAAATAAATAAAATTTTTTAAAAAATTCATTTTGGTATTGAGTGAAAGTTAAAATCCAGCAGGAAAATCATTGTGGGTATTCCCTGTAACTTTGCCTGTAAGACTTCAGTGACTTCCTTAAGGGCTGCACTCCAGGAGTTTGTGTATTGGAGCATCTCTTCCTCCTCAAATCTAGCCGAGACTTCCCTTTGGTTCTGGGGCCCATTCTAATCTACACGGGCTTTGAAACTCGTGGCTTAATTAATCTTGCCTAATCACACAGTTCTCAGGCAAGGCCCAGCCTTCTATAGCATCTTTGATCTCTAATGACTTACTCTGGCTGCCCTCCATACCTAGAAAAGCCTCACTCCCCCCATAAGCCACTCATCTGTTAAAACTCAGTTCCAGACATATCTCATCAAACAGATCACCTAGCTGAGATGGTGGGGAAATGAAGGTTCCAAGCTCTCACATCCATCCTCTATTAGTCTGAGAATTTTAGACTACAGAGGGTGACCACTATCTTTCAAGGGTTATGGGTGAATGCCACCTTTAAGTCATTGCTGGAACGGTAGATTTCTTTCAGATTATCATGTGTAAATTTTTTACTCTCATTCCTCAGATTTTATAGACTTTATTTATTTATTTGAAAGAGAGAGGAAGAGAGAGAGAGCACAAGTGGGGGGAGCAGAGGGGGAAGGAGAAGGAGGAGGAAAGAATCTCAAACATACTCCATGCTGAGCACAGAGCCCGATGTGGGGCTTGACAACCCTGAGATCATGACCTGAGCCAAAACCAAGAGTCGGACTCTTAATGGGCTGAGCCAGGCAGGTGTCCCTCATTCTTCAGTTTTTAAATTGAACTGCTTTTACTTGTCCTGTCAAGTCTGGGATAGGAATATAAATTCACGTTTCTCGAATGCCTAATTTGGGCTCAGCACTGTGCTAAGCCCTTGTACACACTATTACATCTAATCCTTCCAACAATCCTAGGCATATGTAGTTATCCCCAATGAACAGATGAGGAGATTGAGCCTCAGAGAGGTAGGTGCTTATAAATAAATGCACATAACTAGTAAATTTTGGAGATGGGATCCATATCCAGGTTGGGCTTCTAAACTCATGCTCTCCTTTCTCCTCATCAGTGGCTGAAATTACTCCAACATGTGCAGTTGTTCAGGAACTATGGAGTCATACATTTTTCTATGTATTTCTACACGACAAGGAGGGCTTTAGAACAAGGGAGAAGAAATGTCTGGGAAATATCAGAAAGGGAGACAGAACATAAAGACTCCTAACTCTGGGAAACGAACTAGGGGTGGTGGAAGGGGAGGAGGGAAGGGGGTGGGGGTGAATGGGTGACGGGCACTGAGGGGGGCACTTGATGGGTTGAGCACTAGGTGTTATTCTGTATGTTGGTAAATTGAACACCAATAAAAAATAAATTTATTTTAAAAAAAGGAAAAGAAAGAAAGAGAAAAGAAAAAGAAAAAACAAAAGAACACATTGTTGTATAACTACCTGGAGACACCCCGGGATTTTTCAGGCCCACTAGGATGCATGCTGTGCAATCAACCATAGGTGAATGCTTAACAGGAACACAGTCAGAGTCGTCTGGATAATGGCATATCGCTCATCAGTTAATCACCACCTTTGGAGTTGAGCTGCAGTTACTAGACTGGGTGGTTTTTATCATTGCTTGTGCCTGTATTTATTTCTCACACTGTCTCAGATGCCCCCTGCCTCCAAAGCAGCTGTTTTTTTCTGACTTCCCTATTTCTGTCAAATTTCCTAGTTATCAAATCTGAGCATTATCTGTGACTTTTCCATTGCCCTAAGCAAACATGAAGTGAAATTAATTCATCCTTTCTGTGTCTTCACCATTCTTTATATTCCCATGACTACCAGCTATCTTGAAATTATTACTGGTATTTGCTTGGGCTGCTGCAAACTGTCCTTCCCCTTCTGTCCAAACTGCTCACGAAGACCAGCTTTAACATTCTCATTCTTTTGATTACATAATAGCTATGCTCATTCTCAAAAAACCTTCAAAAGTTTTTCTTTGCCTCTGGGATAAAGTTCAGAGGAAGTATTATAAATGTTTCCATTTGCTTGCAATCCAGGATTTACCTTCTAAGAAAGTCTTGAGAGGCTCTTTAAACTGGGTGAGATTGTGGTTGTTCCTTTCCCATTCTGGGACTCAGTTTCTTCAATATTCTATTTTGAGGGGTCCCTTAAGGACTATATACATAAGTACTGTCAGAGTTTGGAGAGGGTAGATCAAGAACATTCTATTCTGCTAATAGACAGGGGGGCTAGGACTTAGAGAAAAGGAAAGATAATCTGAAAGAGGACAGTGAGAAAACATTTTTATAAAAATTTCTGTTCACTTATCCTCATTGTTCCTATCTAGTGTTTCACTTGGGAATGGACACTTTTGCTCATGCTGAGTGTGAAGTTAAGAGGTACAAACAAAGCTAGCCCTACCATTAGGCCCAGCCTCTTTTGCCACCCATGGCACAGATTACCAAGAAGGTTGGCTGGCCAAGATAGAGGGAAAAGTAGAAACCCATTGGATGAGAAGGAGGGTAATTGGCCCTAGCAGCCATCAAAGTCATGGCCTGGGCTTCATTTAGCCAGGGGATCCACCTAACTGAGTTAATGAGTTGCAAATGACAAACAACCATATGGCTATTGCTGAATTTAGGAGTGCTTCAGCAAACTAGAATCTGGAAGGTTTACAGAGGGAGAACCCTGAATCACTTACAGTTAAGATGCTGACTCTAGTGATGGACTGCTGGGAACAGGCACTGGCAAGGAATTTATTTGAATAAAATGAATCTAATTAAGAACCATGTAGCTAGTCATCATAATGATTGGGTTAGTGGAGGGACTAGTCAACCATGCCCAAAAAGCTTCTGTGCTCATTGAGGCAAAGTGCTCAGTGACAGAACTTAACAAAATGGCTAAGTGAGTTCCTCTTGGCTGGAAATTTGATCCCATTGGCCAGTGTGGTAGGTCTATGTATCATTTTGAAGGAGATGTGGAGTTGTAGGGTTCTATGCAGATTAAAGTATTATTCAGCCCTCCATGAGAGTTAAACAACTGGCATAGAAGAGCAGGGACAGTGGGCAAGAGGAAAACAGTTAATGATGAATATTTCTTTGGCTTGGAGATCCTACTGGAGCTAGCAATGGGCCAGTCCAGCAAGACTTGCTCCCACACAGCTACTGGAGAGTGTAGGTATGGGACCATTCTGGATCTTCAAGTAGGCCTACTTTTAAAGCCATCTTAAATTTGCCAATGTGTTTTAAAATATTGCTTGATAACCTCCTTAGGCCATAAAACATGTTTATATTTTGGCTTAAAACCACATAATCATAATGCTCTGGAATCTTCTTAGGGGAATCTTCCCATCTGCAGTGTTTAGCTCTGCAAATATCAATGTAATAGAGCATCCCCTAAGCCAAATACAATGTTCTTTAAGATTTATTTTGAATAAAGAACACAATCAGCAGCAAAGCTAAAGAGAAAAGGATTCAGGAATTAGTTTAGGAGAGAAACAAGACAGAGCATTTTCCAGCAAATTTATGTTTTAACAACTCCAGGAGTTATACACCTTGCACTTCAGACAAGAAATGGGCTTGCTCTGTCCAGCCCAGTATTGATGCACTAATGACATCTGGGGCCTCCTCAAGGGGTACATTGCTCTCCACTGAGGAGCTAAATAGTACAAAAGGCATATTTCCTATAAACTCAAAGCTGTGGCAACTGCCCAGCTTAGCTGGCCTCACTTGGATAGAAGATTGTTTTTTTCAGCATGAAATAAATGGATTGTGCCTTGGATGATGTAGCTGCTTCCGTTGTCTTAACCACTGATGCAGATCACAGCATGAGTGATGTGGCAGCAGCAGCCATCCAGATCCACTGTGAAAGGAGACGCGATAAATGGTGTGGCTGGACCCAAAATGAGTTTGGCCTGCATGATTTGCTTCAGGAAGCTGGGCAGGTGCCCAGGAAGGCTTATTCAAGTAACCCAGGTCTATGCCAAGGTCCACATTTGCCACACCCTCTGCCCAGCTCTGGTTACACTAGAGGATTATTTTAGCCTCAGTATTAAAGGATGCTATTGTTAGCTGCCAAGAAGAGAGGTCACTACCTCTTACTCCAAGTAGCGCAGTTGGGTTGAACTCATTCAGAAGATGGCAGATGTTCTTGCTACTTAAAGTATGACCCCTAGGTCAGAATATCGATTTTAGATTATAGATGACCCTAAACATGATGTATTGACATCTTTGCTACTTAAAGTATGGTTCATGGACCAGCAACAGTGACAGCACCAAGGCTGTTTGTTAGAAATGCAGACTCTCAGGTCCCACCCCAGACTTAAATGAATCAGAATCTGCCTTTTAACAAGCTCCCCATAATCTGTAAGCACATCAGAATTTAAGAAGTACTGGTTATTATTATTATTATTATTATTATTATTATTATTATTATTATATATCTACTGAGAACCACTCCTTGGCTGGTTAACAGATGGGTGATTCAGAGGGAGGGAAAGCCTAGGCTTTGATGGAAGTTACAGATGGGAAATGAATAGTGTTGGTCGGCTAGAAGGGGACCAGTGTATGAATTGGCAAAGGCTGGAGAGTGACTCACTTGCTCCAACTAGGCCCAGGACAAGTTTCTTGACAATATGCTGAGAAATTTATGTTGGTGGCTCTGTGACGTATGGAGTAGCAAGTGAGGGTCTTTATCTACTGGGAATATTTCAAGGTTCCAACCAAGACAGACCCAGTGAAAATCCTAGCATTATCGGGCTGGCAAGTACTCTTTACTACACAGGCCAAATGGGCAGCCTAATCTCATCTCTTATTCTGTCATCTTGCTTTTCCCATTGGCCATGGAGCCTCACAAGGGGCAGTAGCCAAAGAGTTCTGGGCAGAAAGACTATATAGCATAATGGCTCCCCCTACAGGCGTGAAGGGCTGCATTTAGGAAGACCCTGGACTGAGTCCTATAGTAAGTAACAAGGAACAAAAAGATCCAGAGGACTATACCCAGAGCTATCTGCCTAGGCAGCATGGAAGCTGCAGACACTTGATGAGAAACTCTTGAACCCTCTCAGAGGTGAGGTATGGGGAGTTAATGCATTACCATTACCCCTCAGTCGTGTCTCTGTCCTATGTGATATGCTATTTTATTTCAGGTTTTGAAATACTCCTGAAGCTTTGCCTCCAGTGGTTTTTGCCAAAGAACAAATTCCGTAAATCCCACATCAAATCCTATCAACTTGAAGCCATCCAGTTTTTGTTCTTGAACCAACCACAAAACCCACATGACAAGACAAAGAGAAATGCTACCTCCTATGAGTATCCCCCAACACCAACTCCAAGTTAGCAAGTTCTATGGAGCTCAGCAAAATTTGGTAGCTGATAGGATATTGACATGGATGAAAATTCTGAAAGTGGCCCTGAAGGCATCCCAAGGTTGTTTCCAGGGTGAAGATGCTGTGGGGACTTTGTCCTGACTTTGCCTCATGGTGGTTGCATGAAAATGAAAGGCTTGTAAATGGTTTCCTGTCCCTAGAGCCTGACAGTCCCCTGTGCCATTTTAATTTAAGCTTTGTGGATTGGAATAGAATGAACAAGCAGGGGAGGTTAATTATCCTAATTAGAAAAGAAGTGAAGTTATGGCCCTTCTAGGTCAGGCACTTGGACAAACTTCCCTTGGCTCCAAGCTTTGAGCATTAGCTCCTTACTTGATTGCTAAAGGATACACAAAGCCTCCTCCCCAATCTTTTGCCAAAGTCCCTGGAGCAAGACAAGATAATTCTTTTTAGGAAATGGTATGCGATCAGCCTGTGTCCCAGGGCCAAAGACAGGGTTATCTGCAGGTGGCAGATATGTGGGCACAGCCTGGTGGGTACGGGTATTTGGGTCCACCCCCAGGCCTCCCTCCTCTGTCTGTAGTGCTAAGCGAGCTACATTGAGCCTGCTTGAAATGTGATCATTTCAAAAGATATGTATCTTTCCCTGAGCCTCTCAATATCCTATCTTCAGCTGGCCAAGGATGTTGGTATCTCTCTGGAAGGCAAACTCCTCTGGGATTCTGCTGGTACTTCTTGAATCAGTATTTTGTTGTTGGACTTGTTGATTCCCAAATACAACACACTTTAGATGATGTATGTGAAATTTCTTAGCACAGTGTTTGACACATAGTACGTGCTCACTAAATGTGAGTTTACTCCCTTCCTTCCTACTAGAGAAGATTGTGTCCGGTACACAATCATAATCATCACTTGTTCTGCTCTCTGAGCCTTGTATTTGATGTGTGATGTGATAGCAATTTGTGATCTGGTGACATAAAGGGAAACATACATAAAGCCTTAGATAAAGCTAGAGTAGTAACTGTATAATATTAAAGATCAAACTGGCCAATTATTCAGACAGACCCAACAGATATGTCTAGTACTCGCCTTTGAATTATCCATGTACCCAAGGGATGAATAAAAAAAAAGACCTTAAACGCCATCTTTCAAAACAGACCTCAGATTGTTGAATGATCAATTTGTGGGTCTATTACAATTTGCCTTATTCACACAGAATCGTCCAAGAGCATTAACATCAATGACTCCTAACAGAATGATAGAGCAAGTGGAGGTCTCAATAGACCATTTAATCTACCCAACCCTGCTTCCCCTGGCCTCCCAGCTCCAGCCATTCTGTCTACCGGCTCTTTAAAATGTACTCTTCAGAATTATTTGCAACAGGGTCAGGGAATCTAAGGTGTGAATGCCACACTTAAATTCACTTATAGTTAATTTTGGAATCTTTTTTATGCTTTATAATTGAATATGTATCAGCATGATATGGGAATGGATTTAAATACAAAGGCCTGTGCTAGAAGAAATGTGAAACCACCCCACTTTTTATGCCCATCTCTCGTGCAGTTTGGACTCATGACTCTCTCCATGCTCACCTCTCAGATTCGTACAAAAATTCACCTCTGTAGAATTGTACTTCCCCAATTGTACTTCCCCCAGGGAAGCCTGGTGTGAAGGGTATGTATGTCCATTTTAAAAGATGAATGGAAAGGAAACAGAGGACGTTTGACACATTGGGGGAAAAGGTAATTACGAAAAATGGATTTTCATGGTCCAACTCAAAAGCAGTATTGGCACTGAGGGTAAGTAACCCCAATAATTAGGCAAGCAGAATACAGGAGACATGTCTTCTGAGGTCTTGAGGTTTATGCTTGGTATAAAAATGTTTGGAAATGTGTAGAAAAATCTAAATGTTGTGATATATAACTGATACAGACAATAGAGAGATCATGTAGTCATTCTTTTGACGTGGCCTTGTTCATTTTTTGCTTTGTTCTCTTAGCTCCCAAGTCTTGGCATCACACCCCTTAGTAAGTGGAGCCAATGCCCCCCAGCAGTCAGAATCAGCAGCAGAGTTTTACTTTGGCCTTTGGAGGAGTGGGCGTGGGTTCAAAATCAGATCAGCTGGTATAAACTGATTTGAAAGCAGGTTTCTCTTAGACTTCTAGAAACCTAAGTCCAAAGTTTGATTGTGGCTCAGACAAGTTTCTTGAGCAAGTTCTTCCTATGGGAGGAAGTATCCAGGTGCTAGGTTTACTAGGAGAAGAAGTGATGGCCTCAGAAATATTTATTTATTATTATAGAACGTTTAAGGTTTATTTTTCTGTTATTGAAGCTTTATACTAACACTGTTTAGGGGAAGAAGGACCAGAAGTGCATTTTGGACCTGCTGAGTGTTGGCAGAAAAAACGTCTTAAGAAGATAAGGCATTTTTGTTAAGACTGCCACCAAATCCCAAGACTGCCTGCAGCATTATTGACAGTAAGTAAAATCATCTTTTTATTTATTTTATCTGATTTATTCCAAGACTCTCTTGCCTTTCAATTAATAATGCAAACTTAATTTCAAACTAGCTCCAGGCCAATATAACCCTCTTGGAAGCAGTTGCCAAACTTCCTTTTACTTAATTCTTTATTTAATAATTCCATGCTTGTCAGATGGACTTCTGTTCTTACATGGGAGGTGGCCTCATCAGCTCTCTTGAGGATAGTCATCAAAAGGACTCTGATAGCCTTCCATAGATGAGCTCAGCAAAACCTCTGCCCTTAGTCAACTTGGGCTAATAGTCCCAAGACTGTGTCCTGGTCTCTGGTACTTCAAAGGCACTGAATGACAGAGGGAGCCTCAGAGGAACTATTTTCCTCTGAGGTAGGCCCTGCTAGAATTATTCATAATTCTAAAAATACAGAGGCCTTTCAAGAGATTGTAGAGATGAAATAATCATAGAACAGAATGGAAAGGGACCTTGGATACTATCTAATCAAATGCTTTTATTTTATGGATGCACATACTAAGGGCCATAGGGGAATGTGGCATGCTCGGAGAATTGGAGAGGGAGGAGGAGCAGGAAAGTGCCTTCTAGTAACGCATATGGAATTTTCTGGGTACTTGTCAGGAAGTCCTTGTGTTGTTATTAAACTGTTATAGAAAATATCTCCAATGCATGTAAGTCTACTTTTCTTCCCCAACAAATTTAACCAAATGATTATTGTGGAATTATTCATGATGCTCCAGGATCTTGCAATATCTCAGGATCATCAGTCTGAACATAGGTATTCATTGCCCAGGACTATAGAAGTCAAAAGTGGAAGTAGTTGGCCAAATGTGTACTGACTCTGGTGGAGTCCAAGAAAATTGTCACATTTATGAAACTCTGATATCACCTGCTCTCTCCTTTTTTTTTTTTTTAATCACTTGTTTCTTTCCTAAAAACTCTGGGCAGAAATTCTGGCTATTTGGAGATTCTGACCCATCACACTCCGAATGATTGAGATTTTACTATAAAAAGATAGCTGAATGTTATTTTGGAACCTGAAATGAGGGCAGACACATTGTATGCCTTCATTGGATTCTCCTTGGACTTAGCATTAAAACTGGAGCCTTTGGGTAGTGGGAGATTCTCCTCACAGAGGAAATGTCTGAAGCAAGCCAGGATATTCCTGGGACATGGAAGTCAGACATCAGGGTAGAGGAGTTGAGACGGTGGGATCAAAGAGTATGGCATTCATTGCAAAGCCCTAGACCAGTACTGACACTGCCCGAAATGAGCAATAATGTAAAGCATGAAGCATAAAGAGAACTTCATGGAAAGGGCTAGACCTTTTAACCACAGTGCCTTTCCAGATAGACATTTCTTTAAAATCTTTAGATAGTGAAGCATGTGACTCTCAAAATGGATCAGACCATTGCCAGGAGATATCCTATCAGGTGAATCATACATTTCATTCACCTTAACATCCTTTCCTTAACAATCCAGTGCATTGTCACCCACGCCAAAGTTACAAATATTCCTTGGAAGTATCCTTTCATTTCTCTGGCTAGGGAGAACTAAGCCTTCCTACCTGGATCAGAGCACGCCTCTGAAAACGAATGATTTCATACTTGTTGGGTTGATCAAACTTATATTTTGCCCACTATTGAGTAATTCTGCTTCCCAACGTGATTGATCAGGAGCCTGGACACACCCTTGCTAGATCCTGCAGCCTACCTTTCCCTTGAAGTGCCACAGGGCATATCTGAATAAAATCTAAATACACTAAAATTAATTTGATCTTAAAGAAATTTTGCAGTAGTCCTTGAAAGTAATAGGAGACCCTTCAGGGCTGAGAAATGGTGAAGGGCCTGGCAGTGGGAATTTTCTGCTCCAAAACTTGGATTTGAAACATTCCCTGGGCACCCAGGCCATAGGAAAGAAATCTGTTGAAGGTGTGTAATGGTGGATACTTGTCCTTTCAGGCTTAGACAGAGGATAAAAATAACCAAGGAGAAAGCCATGACCTTTGAAATAGCCGCTTCTCCAGACTTTCTCTGACCTTATCAAGAGATTAAAACCCCTGGATGGAAACTTCCAGCTTAGAGGGAAAGATTCCAGTATTATGACGATACATGGGCTCAGGTTACCCTTGACTTCTTTTAGCACACTGAAGTGGCTTCGTGTGGATAGAGTGATAGACCCATGCAGCAATCCTCAGAATGTCAGGAAGAGACAGCAGCAAACTGAGTAAATGCTTTCTACTATATAAAATTACAAGCGGGACACCTGGGTGGCTCAGTGGTTGAGCACCTGCCCCTGGCTCAGGGCGTGATCCGCGGTCTCAGGATCGAGTCCCACATCGGGCTCCCTGCCTGGAGCCTGCTTCTCCCTCTGCCTACGTCTCTGCCTTTCTCTCTCTCTGTCTTTCATGAATAAATAAATAAAACCTTTAAAAAAATTATGAGCAACTGGGGGGATGGGAGTATTATTATCTCTAAGAGAAAATTAAGGTCCAGAGAAGGGCATGTTTTGGCCAAGATCATCTAGCTTCTGCTGGGAGCAAGGAGGCAATCTTAGGTCAGTCTGGTTCCAAATCCTAACTCTTCCTGCCTCACTAGAGACCTGGGAGGAGGAAGCCGCTATGAATGAAAGATGCTTCCAAAACTATAGAGAATATATTGGGATTAGAAAGACACTTAAAGACCATCCAATCAGTCTTACTTTATAGACATGGAAACCAAGGTCCAGAAAAGGATATTGATTGAGTCAAGATGACACAGAAGAGAGCTTAGCCAAAAATTCAACACCAAACTCATCTTATCTGAATGAGAACCCAAGTCTAAAAAGAACCAAAATCTACTCTCTAATGCAGTGACATCTGATTTTGTGACTATAATATGATTCCAAACAATCCTGAACATTTTCAGATCTGTCTCTTAAAGATGTGGTTTGCCCAGAGTTCTATTTATTCCGTAATGGGTTCATGGGGGGGAGGGGGGCAGACACCTTTATTCTAGGCCTTGGGAACAACCTGAACCCCTTACTCTTTTTTTTTTGAACCCCTTACTCTTGTAAGCTGTCTAGGATGCCCTTGCCACTGGCCATGAAGTTATCCAGGCAGAAAAGTGGGAATTACCAGGTAAAGCTATACCACTCCTTAAAAAACAAATGTTTTTTATGAACTTTGTTTCAAATAGTAAAATCTGCCTGAAATCTTATATGAAGACATTACCACTAATATTTTCAGCTGTCTAATTCTTTTTTTTTCAAGCTTTTATTTATGTATTTGAGAAAGAGAGAGAGCACAAGCAGCGGGGAGGTGTAGAGAGAGGGAGAAGCAGACTCCCCGCTGAGCAGGGAGACCAACTTGGAGCTTAATCTCAGGACCCTAAGCTGAAGGCAGACACTTAACTGACTGAGCCACCCAGGTGCTCCTAACCATCTAATTCTTGTGTCGGCCCAGCATCCACAGTAAGATTGGACTCACAATAATTTGAGAAATTTAGATTTAGAATTGTTTTCTCTTTCTGCCTCCTCAGGCACATTTTAAGTTAAGTAATGGATTTAAGAGTGTGGGCTCTGGGAATGTCTGAGTGGCTTAGTTGGTTGAGTGACTCTTGATTTCGGCTCAGGTCAGGATCTTGCAGTTGTGGGATTGAGCCCCATGTCAGGCTCTGTGCTTATTGTGGAATCTGCTTGAGATTTTCTCTCTCCCTTTGCCTCTGCCCCTATCCCCCACTCAAATAAATAAAATTTTTTAAAAAGGAGTATGGTCTCTGTAGTCACAAAAAGCAGTGTTCAAATTCTAACTCTACCACCTACAAGCTGTATGATTTTGGAAGAGCTATTCAACCTCTCTGTGCATCAGTTTCCTTATGCATAAAATGAAAACAGTAATAGCTGATATTTATTAGATGGTCACTACATGCTAGACATTGTTCTCAGTGTTCATACTTTTCAACTTCTTTCATTCTCATGGGTAATTATCCCCTGAGGTAGGTGCTACTCTTTCCATTCTTCAGAGGAGGAAACTAAGGCACAGAGTTTCAATATCTTGCCCATGATCACACAGCTGGTAAATAGTAAAGGCAGAATTAAACCCAGATTGTCTGATTTCAGAGCTGGCTATTTAGGTACTGCGCAACATCTAACTCATTGAGTTAATGTAAGGATAAAGTGGTGTATTATATTAAAAAGTGAAACCTAGGGCCTTGTCATATAGAGGCATTTGATAAACATTAGCTGTTGTTACCAGTTTCCCCTACTTTCCAAAATATTGATTGGTAACCTGTACATAACTCCCATTTCTAAAAAGCCTTTCTTGAATAACCCATCCCACATGATCTTCCTTATGACTGCATTATTGCAATATAAAGCACACAATTTAGGACTAGATTACATATTGTCCTGGGTAAAAACCAAAACCAAACAAAACATGTCTTTTCCTTTTCTGTATTTTCCACAGTGCCTAATAGTCCCATAGGGGCTCAAAACATGTTTGTGGACTGGAATCTGCAGTGTAACTCTTAGTGCCTGGTGACAGGAATGACACTGTTCCCACAGTACAGTGCTTCCCAAGCTATTTGTTTGTTTGTTTGTTTAATGCTTCTTAAGCTTTTAAGCACACATGAATCACATGGGAATCTTGGGAATGTGGATTCTGATTCCAGAGGTTTGCATTTTTGACAAGCTCCCAGGTGATCCTGATGCTTCTAGTCTATAAGCCATACTTTAAGTAGTAAGGTTATAGGGTGTGGAATCTTTAGGGGCTTTTCCAGAATTGGTATATTTTGGGAGAGGCAAGCTGGAATCCATTTAATAAACTAAGGTATATAAGGACTTATATGTCACAACAGAAGGTGAAATCAGGCATTTTATTCTCATTGATAAACAATACTATGGAAATTTGAGACTGGTCATGAGCAGCCATTCATTTAACAAGACCTCATAAAAACCCTACTAATGCAAAGCTTTGTGCTAACAGTCACTGGGCAGTATGGAGATGAATTTAAGGTAGAGTAGGCTACACATTGCCATGTGGATTTGTCAACTTCGGTAAAGGCCTCTGCTTTCTGCTTCAGTGAACTAAATGGACGTTGCACGTCCAAAATTGAAATCTGGAAGGAAAGGAGTATAATTATTTATTTGTGTGCAAGAATTAGTAATGCCAATTAAGGCCATTTAGATTTGCTGATTGTACTTAACACTGTATTTTCCACCACTTATTATTGGAATAATTATTTGTGTCAAAGTAATTTCTGAGGGAACATAGTGTAATTTATCTCAAGCCCCAGTTAGATGATCTTGATATATCAGCCTCTCGAATAGTAGCAGGAGACATAGGTCTTTAAATGGTGTGTGGAAGTAGGGTGGGAGGTGGGGAGGGTGCTGGTAACAGGAGCAGGGAGATGAACCAGTTTGATTCATGAGCATGGGGTAAGCAAACAACATCCTGGACATTTATTTACAGACTTTTCTCAAATGAGGCAGGGGCAGCAAAAGCTATAGGTAGCATAGTTCAATAGTAAGAACGCTGGGCCAGAAATCAGGAGACCTGCAAATCTAGTCTATCTCCTCTATTGATCTAGTTGTGGGACCTTGGATAAGTTGCCCCACTTCTCCAAGCCTGCCAAAGCAGAATGAAGCATAGCAGTCCTAACAGATCCAAAGACATTATCTGAGAATGATAGGTTGACAAACAAAAGTGATATTAAAAATTCAGGGTCATATAAGCAACTATTTTGCACACAAAAATTGTTCTTAAATTTCCCAGATATATAATGGAAAACCAAAGATCATTCTCTCTCATTCCAAGTGGGAGTGGGAGACATACTGTTCCACTCGCAGAATATTTTTTTCTACTAGAGAAAGGGTCTCTTCCCACATATTATTTATCTTAGTGACACATTCCAAAATTTTTAAGAATGGAGATAGAAAAGAGGTTTAGGAGGTTGGATCCTCTCCCACACTTCCACCAGATATGTCCTTCATTGAAAAGAAAAATTGTAATATGAGCCTTGTGTATATCTGTGTGCCATTTGCCTGTTACATCTAAAAACTGGAGTGTGCCAAAACCCCAATCAGAACTAATAAATGTTTCTGATCAATCTGCTCCCAGTCGACTTGGGTTTTATTGCAATAATTATTCATTCCCTTTCTTATAGATCGTAATTTTGACTCAGTGAGCGTCTGGCTCCAGCTATTGGCCACGACACTTAAATCACAGTGTACTTTGGATGGTGCCCCTCTTGCAGGGTGACCATAACTCAGAACACTTCCTGGGTATGCTATTTAAATATCCAACTCAGCATCCTGCGATATAAAGAACCCCTCCGTGCCATTTGTTATGATAGGTGCTGTGAGGCACGACTCTGATTCCCGAGACTCAAATGTACAATAAATCCGACTACACTCTGCTGGCAGTGCACATAATTATAAAATATGCAGAACGCTTGTTATTAACTAGTCTCATGGAGAAGATCTACTGTGCCATGCAGGATATATTTGGGAATAGAGCTACAAACAGTGATTGATTTTTTAAAATTCATGTCTCTCCTATCCTTTTAATCATTCAACCTCTAAGAACTAGCAAACATTTATAGACATTTAATGAATGGGAAGCAAGGCCCATTTGCAAAGGCTGATAAAAATTATTGTTTGCCTCTTAAGTGAAGATTAAGTTCCGGTTTTGTTTTTAATATGAAATTATTTAACACAGCATTTTTATGGGGTCTATGCAGAAATGGAGACCAAGATATAAATCAGGTGGGAATTATCAAGGGAGCCACCTAATAGTTATAAAAATAATGAAAGCCATGCCTAACCTTTAACTGTTTGAATCCCAGTTGAATAGGCTATCACTTTTTGACCAATATTTATTCTCAGAGGATAGACTTTTGTGTACCTTAAACATCCAACAACAAAAACACTAAGAGCATACACACAATTCCTTCCTCTGCCATGAAGCTACGGCGATTCCTTGTTTGTAGGGTCCTTGTAGAAGGGACTGAATGGGAAGCCGTATGGATGGTGCCAGGCCCCGTTACAGGGAGAGGCTGCAGCCATTAAGAACAGAAATTGCTTTTGCTCAGTTGATGCCAGCTGCATGAATCTTTTTAGTGTGGTGCGTCCCGGAGTGTGATGCTACTGGGCTCCTGTTCCAGGAAGTATTCCCAGCCATGGCCACGCAGAGAGATGTCTTCAACACGGCCTTTTCCTTTTCCTGTGTGGGAGGGAGAATCTTGGGCACAGCAGATCCTGGAACGCGCTTCTGTTAGTGCCAAGTGACTCCTCACTGGAAAGTTGAGGCCACAAGGCCCCAGAAAGAATAGCTTCCCCAGATTAAGGAGCCTCCAAACGGATGCTCACCTGTGTAGCGGCTGATTTCTTGCAACTATAAGAGAGTGGCTATCACGCTCTCAGGTTAGAGGGAACACTTGAAATTCAGCTGTCTTCAGTTTCTGCTATTCACTGCTGACTGCTGACATTCTCTTCTCTGTGTCTGCCCAGCAGAGCTTATGAGCGCAGAGTCCGGAATCAGACTGTAGCACCTCATTTCTTAGCTCTGCTTCCTAATAGCTGCACAGCTCTGGGTAAGTTATCTGTCACCCATTGGGTTGTCAGGATGCAATAAAATAATGCATATGAAGCACTTAATCCAGTGCTGCCTGGTCCACGATAAGCAGCCGATAGATGTGGTTTCTTGAATTATTAGTAAGGTCTTGTTGAGTTATGAGGGGCAGAAGCCTGGCTGAAACTGCCCTTAGAGAAAGCATTGTTGGCTTTAGTTACTGGAAAGTTTAAAGATCAAATGATATCAGGACTCAGTTTCTTCATTGCTTCTCCCTGCTTCACAATGATCAAATTTCGACATAAACTTTGTACCTCAGTTTTTTAGTCTGTAAAATGGGATAATAATAATAAATCTAGGGGCGCCTGGCTGGCTAGGTGGTTGAGCATCTGCCTTTGGCTCAGGTTGTGATCTCAGGGTCCTGGGAATGAACCCTGCCCTGGCTCCCTGATCAGTGGGGAGCCTGCTTCTCCCTCTCCCTCTGTCGCTTTTCCTGCCTGTGCTCTCTCTCTCTGTCAAATAAATACATAAAAATCTTTTTAAAAATAATAAATCCACTTCATAGGATTATTATAAAAACTCAGTGCATTCATGCGTACTAGGTGCCTCCAACAGGGCTTGCTATTATAATTAGTTTGGTTGCTCTTATTTGAATATGCAGCATCTCTTTACCCTGTGTTTTCTTTCCCTTGACGTCTTGACACCCCTTCTCCTTTCTGCTTCTGCCTTCAACTGCTTCTTTTATTCTCCTTCCTGTGTCCCTTCCATGCCTATTCTATTTACACTGCTCTGTGAATTATTATCACCGTCCCATCACCCCGCCAATTTCAGTGCCTCCAGTCTATGGAGACGTTATGCAGGCAAGGTTTCCTATCAGGTATGGGCAAGCAAAAGTACAGGGGATGACCTGTAGATATGAACACTTGCATTTAATCCACTGATGTTTTGCCCTTCCATCAGCCATATCTTCCCCATTAGATTTTTTTCATGCAATCTTTGATGAGAAGGATTTATCAGAGACTGTCTATAAGTATCAATAAGACACTACCACTCTCCTGCTCCTCTCTCAGGAGTCCAGGGGCTGCCTATCCCGGACTTCCTTCAGGGACCCCCTCACTTCGCTCTGCCTGGGCCCTAAACTACAAACCATCCCATTCCTATCCCTCAAAAAAAACCTGCCCATTTTAGGTACCATATATTTAGGGCCCTGATCTTATCTGGGTGATAATGGGCCAACAAAATAAACTAGTAGCATATAACATGTCATCCTTTCCTGGGAATGGAAGGCACCCATCACCAGACAGCCCTTAAGAAACAACATTAATGGGACTTACACTCTTACAGGCCAAGAGAAAAAATATGTGGGCAAGAAGTTCCTTCTCAGATCACATTCTGTGGGTTGTTTTGCCAGCCTGCAGAAAGGTTAATTTTGAAGAGTCTATGCATTATGATCCTAGTGGCCACTCCCAGACTTCCCCAAAGTCCTTTTCCGTTCTGCCTTTCCCAAAAACAAAATGTTACTGGACTTGGGTTTCAAACTAAAGGGAATATGTGTCTGACCTCATCCACATCAAAGCAGCAAAGATCCTTTCTTTCTCGGGAGCCATTCATTCATCTTTCCTTGGAGAGAGAATTCCCAAGAACAAACCCTCAATAGAAATCATTCTGGAGCTCTTAATAATTTTGCCTTTGCTATTTTGAGGGGCAGAGGTCTTCAAAGATATCAGTCAGCAAGTATGATGAGATTGGAAGCTGTATGGGAATAAAGGTAGGGAGGCGAGCGGGAATAAAGGTAGGGAGGCGAGCTGGCACCTAAGGCTCTTGGGCCATTGTACTGCTGTCCATAGCTGGAACCTATTCTGCAGCCCATCATCAAAAGCAATTTGCAGTACATCCAGGCACAAATTCAATTAAAAAAAAGGAAGGGATTTGCATGCATAAAATAACTCTGATGCATGGTTTTTAAAAAATGACCCTGATAGCTAAAATTCAAAGGCCTTTCTTTGTGAAGGTCCATATCTGGAGCGGGTTAGCTGATGTTTGAGTCTCTGCCCCAAACTATCTGAAAGATTAGATGAAATTACATTCTCAAAGCTCAGGGCGGCTTGGTGGCTAGGAACAAAATAAAACCTGACACACACAGCTAGACGTTAGTCTTGGTGATTTACCCCAGTGAAGAAGCTTCATTCTTTGAATTCTGGATAGCCTGAGGCAAAAGCCAGATGTCAAAGCACATGGCACAGTGTTTGGCACCTAGTAGGTGCCCAGTGAGTATTCGTTGAACTGAATGAGTGGCCAAAGCTCTCCTTTGGTCTTTGGCAGGCACTGTTTGTTGTCTACCCAAGATCAATTTCCCTCTTCTTTGCTAACATAATCCTGGTTTTGTTTAAGGTGGCAATGTGCCCAGCTAAATACTCTCTTTCCCAGTCTCCCTTGCAACTGGTGTTGAGTGGGTGGGGCATGTAATATAATGCTAGCCAAGGAGATGTAAATGGAAGCCTATTGGGGAAACTGGCAAAGATTTTGTTTTCCCCCAAAAAGGTGATAGATGTGATTGGTACTGCCCTTTCTTCATCTTCCTGACTCTTGGGAGCACTGATGTCTTAGTTATCTTGTGACCATGAGGTAACAACCATGAAGGTGAAAGCCAGCATGCTCAGGATGGTAGAACAGAGAGGAAGAAGTTACGTCTTTGATGGCTCTTGAACAATGGAATCAATGCCTACAACTACCTACTTGGAGGCTTCTGTTGCATATTTTGAAAATCCCTATTTGTTGAAACTGCTGCTAGTCAGGATTTTGTTACTTGCAGCTTCATGTGATCCTAATAGATACATATCTCTCTGCCACCAGGCTTCCAGGACCTTAAAGTTAGTTCCTGGCTATTCAGTATGTCTCACTAGAGCACTTCACCCAATGTTAGGCTGCTATGCCAATGCTACTGCCAGTGTAATGCATAGACTCTTCAAAATTAACCTGTCTGCAGGCTGGCAAAATTATCCACAGAATGTGATTTGAGAAAAGTTTCGGGTCTCTCCTGACCTCCATCCACCAACACAAATAAAACCAAAGGATAACCTTTTCTGTGTCATACTTCTTCAGGGCCTGGTGTAGAGATAGGAGTTAACTGAATAAATGTCTCTGTGTTAAAGCTTTAACACATAACAGAGTTCTCCAAACTGTTAGCCTCAAAGGGTGGCTCCTTCCATTCCAACAACTGAGTTTTGATAGCTGTGGCAGGACATCAAAGGACACATTTTTAGCCAAAGAAAGATTTTGGGTGTCCATCAACCCCATGTTGGAAGTAGTCACCTTCAAAAGGTTGGGCTGTATTTGGAACTATTGTGGGGATGACTTTTTATTCCCTTCACAGATTTTATTTAGTTGTCAGTAACATTTGCATGATCCTGAGAAGTAATGCAAAAAAAAAAAAAAAAAAAAGCACTGGATATGATCCTCTGCAGAATTGTAAAAGTTACTGTGCTGTATAAATTGAGAACATGATTATGATGTCTAATGCAAACACATTTTTTCAGACAGACTCCCTTACATACACACACACACACAAACACACATATACACACACACACCCTTGAAAAGAGGGAGCAAGAGAACAAAATTTAGAAGCTCATTAAAGCTGAGCATTGATGAATTGCACGTGGTGGGTGCCCCTCCCATGCAGAAGACACACTTATTTGGTTCTATGTCTCTGTGTTCTAGGAGCCTATGCCCCCATGGTGTTTTCTGACCTTCATTAGTTAAGCCACCATGTGTGGAATTGTACTGAGAAGCCCATAATGAAAATAAACCAAAGTTATACAGTGACTAGCCAGGAGACACAAAATATATACTAGCTCTAACTCAATGGTAAACCAAAAAGCAAAAACACTGGCAGACTTGCAGTTGCCACAGTGAGGGAGAAAGATTGCATTTCATCCTCAAACTTCCAGGATCTTTCCCACTCTTGAGAGATAAGAAGAGGGGCATGCCAAGTAATGAACTGACAATATTTCAGTGCCATGGCAGGAGAGTTCCAACCCTTGTGTCTGACTATCTAATCAACGCTGCTCTCAGGTACTTTCCTCACCACCTTTTCTCCCCCCTCCTCCTTTTTCTCTTGTATCTTAGTGCATCATTTCAATATAAGCTATGGCATTTCTCAGAACATTAAAAAGACTAAAGTCAGTATGGAATATAAATAGCTTTGAAACATCTACAGAATGTGTCATAAAGAAGCAGGGGAGATAAAAATTTAAAGAGAGAGAAGGTATAAATATAAAATAAAATAAAAGCATCTTAAAAAACCCAAATCTTTTCCTTACTGGGTGGAATTTGTCAGGGACTTAGGTATGTGTGCTTTAAGCAACTTGAGAAATGTTCTAGGCAAATGGATTCATATTGTTTGCGGGGATGGGGGGTGGTGGAGGGTGGGGGTGTCATATGGAAGGGTGAAGGAGGGAGGAGCCTGGTGTCTCTCCTAGTCTCACAAGGTTTCTTGTGGGGCTTGTAGATCCATGAAAGGGGGAGTAGTGGTCCTTTAAGAGAAATAAAACTTCCCCTAGGGTCCTTGACTAAACATAACACTTGGTTAATCCTTTCTTTAGGGGTTCTCCAATTTAGTATGTACCAGAAACACCAATAACCTGAAGCACTTAAGTACCAGAAGCACCTGTATTCCCATCTCACTTCTGGAAGTTCTGATTCACTAGGTCTACAATGGGTTCCCTCATTTTCATTCTTAATAAATACCCTGGATGATTCTGCTACTGTTCATTTGGGGATTATACTTTGATAAGCACTGTCTTATGCAGTAGGGAGAGAGACCATTCTCTCTGTGGCTTCCTTCTAGACTCCAAAGCAGAGGGCTCTTCTATTTCTAGAGAAACCAGGGCATGAAAGAAGCAAATGTTTCCATTAGAAATGGTGCTAGTCAGTGCATTTGTGGTGAGAGAATGGCATTGTTTTCCAGAGGTCAGGAATATTTCTTTCTGTGACTGAGGTGCAAGGAAACATGACCCTGTGTGGGGAGATAAAGGGAAAGAGGAGGACACTGAGAAGACAATAGAACATAACAGGTAATTTTGTTTTATTTTGTTTTAATTTTCTTTCACACATATATTCTGAAATATCTCATTTTTTAAAAAGATTTATTTATTTTAGAGAGAGAGTGTGTGATGGGGAGGGGCAGAGAGAGAGAGACTCTCAAGCAGACTCCCTGCTTAGTGTGGAGCCTAATGTGGGGCTTGATCTCATGACTCTGAGACTGCAACTCTGTGATCTTGACCTGAGCCAAAATCAAGAGTCAGGTGCTTAACTGACTGAGCCACCCAGGTGTCCAACTAGGCATCATTTTAAATCTTATGGCAGTCCTAGGGTTTAAATGAGATATTTCAAAAAAATTTAAAATAAATAAATAAAATAAATGAGATATTTCAGGGGTATCTGGGTGGCTCAGTTGGTTAAATGCCCGACTCTTGATTTCAGCTCAGGTTGTAATCTCAGAGTGTAGTGAGATTGAGCCTCACATTAGGCTACATTCTCAGTGGGGAGTCTGCTTGAGATTCTTTTTCCCTTTCTGTTTCCCTCTACCCACACCCCACTTGCACACTTCTGTGCTCTTTCTCTCTAAAATATATAAGGAAATATTTACAAAATAAATAAAATGATGCCTAGGCTGGTGGTTCTAAAAAGTGTGGCCCTGGACTAGCAGCATCAATATCACCTGGGGATTTGTTAAAAATGCAGATTCTTGGACCCCACCTCTAGACCTATTGAGGCAGAAACTCTGGAGCTGGGGGCCAGAAATTAGTGTTTAAAAAGTCCTTCAGATGATTCTGATACATGCTAGAATTTGAGAACCATTGACTTAGCAATAAACTACCTTATAAGCTCCCTAAGACAAAAGTCTGAGTCTTTTGTGTATGGTGCTGATCACAAGAGTATGATCATGAAATTGTTGTTCTAAGCAGCTGCCATTCTCTAGTATCTGAATTCCTTCATTTTCAGTAATAAAATTAAAATGATATCAGTTGATCTTAATAATAATCTTACGGGTTTGATAGAACAGTCACTTTTACATATACATATGTAAAAATAAGAAATAAGAGGCATCCAAATTGGTAAGGAAGAAGTCAAACTTTCACTATTTGCAGATGACATGATACTCTATGTAGAAAACCTGAAACACTCCACCAAAAAATTGTTAGAACTAATACATGAATTCAGCAAAGTTGCATGATATATAGTCAATCTGCAGAAATCTGCTGAATTTCTATGTGCCAATATCGAAGTGGCAGAAAAAGAAATAAAAGAATCAATCCCATTTGCAACTGCACCAAAAACCATAAGATACCTTAGGAATAAACCTAACTAAAGAAGTACAAGACCTGTATTCAGAAAACTATAGAATGCTTATGAAAGAAATTGAAGAGGACACAAGGAAATGGAAAAGCATTCCATGATCATGGATTGGAAGAACAAGCATTGTTAAAATGTCTGTTTATCCAACACAATCTACACATTTAAAGCAATCCCTATCAAAATACCACCAGCATTTTTCACAGAGCTAGAACAAACAATCCTAAAATTTGTATGGAACCACCAAAGACCTCAAATAGCCAAAGCAATCCTGAAAAAGAAAAGCAAAGTGGGAGGCATCACAATTCCGGACTTTAAGCTGTTTAAAAAAGCTGTAGTTATCAAGACAGTATGGTACTGACACAAAAACAGACACATAGATCAATAGAGAATAGAGAGCCCAGAAACGGATCCATAGCTACATGGCCAACTAATCTTTGACACCACAGGAATGAATATCCAATGGAAAAAAGATAGTCTCCTCAACAAATGGTTTTGGGATAACTAGACAGCCACTGCAGAAGAATGAAACTGGACCATTTTCTTACACTATACACAAAAATAAATTCAAAATGAATGAAAGACCTAAATGTGAGATAGGAAACCACCAAAGTCCTAGAGGAGAACACAGACAGCAACCTCTTTGACCTCAGCTACAGTAGCTTCTTGCTAGACACATCTCCAGAGGGAAGGGAAACAAAAGCAAAACTGAACTCCTGGGACTTTATCAAGATAAAAAGCTTCTGCACAGCAAAGGAAATAATCAGCAAAACTAAAAGGCAGCCTACAGAATGGGAGAAGATATTGCCAATGACATATCTGAAAAGGGCTAGTATCCAAAATCTATAAAGAACTT
Source organism: Canis lupus dingo (assembly GCF_003254725.2). Classification (NCBI taxonomy): domain Eukaryota; kingdom Metazoa; phylum Chordata; class Mammalia; order Carnivora; family Canidae; genus Canis; species Canis lupus. Next base: position 95,267,452 of record NC_064281.1, on the reverse strand, counting down.
ATAAAACTCAACACCCAAAACCCAAATAATCCAGTTATGAAATGGGTAGAAGACATGATAGGCACTTTTCCAAAGAAGACATACAGATGGCTTACAGACACATGAAAAGATGCTCAACATCACTCCTCATCAGGGAAACACAACTCAAAACCATGATGAGATATCACCCCATACCTGTCATAATGGCTAAAACAAAAACAAAAAACCAAACATTAACATTCTCTGGCTACTCAGAAGTCTAGCAGTTTATCTTGGGAAACCGAAAAAAATTCATCCCCCCAGACAGTGATGCCACAGACAAGTGTCCTCAACACAAGGATGCAAATGAGCATTTAGTATGCCAACATCATATTATGCAAAATAAATAGTTCTCAACTGGGGAGCTTAAGGACACTATTATCATGGCAACTGCTATTACATTAGATATGACTTTCACCTAAGTTATTCTGAATGCTATAAAAGTTGACCACACATTCAGATATTTCTCTATGATGGGATTAGCTGAGCCTAATGTGGCCTGTGGGGGAGGGAGGAGGAAGTCAACACAAATGCGGGGAAATTAGAATCACCATGGGTATTGTGGTAGGCTTTCTTGTGGAAGGACACGAGACTGAGACTCCAGACAGTTGGTGTGGTCTCAGCCTTGGGCAAGCCACTTAGCATCTCTGGGCTTCCGTTTATGAAGTGAGGAATCTGTCTCCTAAGAGTGTAATAAGGATCAAATGAGACCTAGGCATAACAATGTATGGACAAGTTGAAGATACTGTCACATTAAATTTTAACCAGAACCGTCACTCAACAGCACTGTTCTCTCCCTATGCCTTTGATTTAAGAGACAATAGACAATCAATCTCTGAAACTGGAGATGCCACCAAAGTTGTGTCCCGAGTTAAGTCTCTGTCGGTGCTATATCTATCTTCATTTCTCCCCCTGGACATCGAGGACACATGATCCAGAACTCCAGAGCCCTGCCAGAGCCTCAAATACCAAAGATCCAATGGCATTTTCAAGGCAGGGATGTGAAACTAGACATTTTAGGAGATTTGCTCAAAATAGACCAAACTAAATGAGTTGTTTCAATATTCTTCTAATTTTAGCTCAACAGTTTATCAGAAGATTCTGTTAATTAGAACAGTCCATTCCCTGAGAATTTTGATTAACTAATCCTCAGCTTCCTTATTTGTAATAATAAAAAAAAGTGAGTTATTTAATTTGGCTTTCTGCCATAGAACTGGTTTGGCAGTCCAACGCTGAAGCACCACAAACAAAGATGAAATGTTTTCTGTACGTTTGTGGGCAACAGTTGAACAAGAAGTAAGGTGAGTCTCTTATGGGAAGAAGAGGCATCTGTATGACCTGTTTTGGGTTTGGTGTCCAAAACCTTGGGGTGTCTTTTCAAGATTGACCCAGGAGTGTGACTATGATTGGTAAGTGGCACAGTGATGATTTGTTTGCCCTGGGAGCCCTTTTTGGAGCTGTGACACTCATTTGTGAAATGAGAGCTGCTGATCTCATTTGATTCTTTTTCTCTGGTTGGAGTTACAAGCACCCACAATCCTGCAAATTTTGTCTTATGTGGTTGGGAATGGGGTGCCTCGATTAATCAAATATTCTAGTTTAATAAAGTACTTCCCTATTCACCCTTTAGGGATTTCTGATTTTCAAAGAGTGAATATAAAGCAAAATATAATTAATAATATCACATCAGGTTGAGCATAATTTTATCGTTCTTTGGCAATTTAAGGAGGTACTTCAAGGCCTTGAAGGGTTTCTGAGCTATGAGGTGGAACGTCAGGTTTCCTTGTGTTTTGTTGATGTGCAGAAGGGCTGGCTAACAGAGAGGTCTTTGGAGCATTGAAGTGCTGGGAAATGAGCCTTTGCTGTGCTATTCTGCTGGGGCACAACAGGATGCTCTCTGCGTTAGTTAGAATATTCCCCTCCCATTTCCCTCTCCCTCTGCCAGCTCCTCTCAGCCCTCTTCACCTTGCATTCCCCTGCACTCCCATCTGCCTGCTGTTTCTTTTTTTAATTCCAGTATAGTTAACATACAGTGTTATATATTTTTTCTGTTCTGAAAAACACCCTTTTAATGAAGCTTTTCTTTTTTAATTCCAGTATAGTTAACATACAGTGTTATATTCGTTTCAAGTGTACAACATAGTGATTCAAAAATTCTATACATCATTTAGTGCTCATCATGATAAATGTACTCTTAACTCCCTTCATCTGTTTCACCCCCCCACACACACACCACCCCTGCCTGCTGTTTTGAAACTTCTATTTCCTTGAAGTAAAGCAATTTTGTGTGATAGGAGAAACCTTTGAACCAACATCCAAACTCTAAATCCACTGCTACTCTATAGTGACTCATTAATGACTCTGTAATGACAATAAAAACACATGGTATTATAGTCCAGGGGTGAAGGTTCTGGGTGCATCTGTCACTTGGTGGGGAGGGACTCTGCCAAAAAGCCAACATGCACCCTACAGTCTTATCAAAGAGGCTGCTTTACAAGGAAATCTGGACTGTCCATGACAGCTGCCACACTGACTGCTCATGAAGCCAGCAGCCTGCTATGAGGACCCAGGTAAATATTTTGTCCAAACTGACTTCTGATCTTTTTTACTGTGGGTCAGGGCTTGGAAGTTTAAAGCTGGAAGAGACCTTAGTGAGCATGTAGTTCAATGATTTTCAACCCTAGTCACTCCCTAGGATCACACGGGGAAGTTTAAAGTCCAGGTCCTACTCCAGACCATTAGCTCACTGTCCTCATTATCTTACCTGATTGTCACACATATCTGGAGAGTAGGCATTATTGGCTCTATTTACAGAGAGGCAAACAGATGCTCAATGATGTTAAGTGGCAGTGCCCAATATTACACAGCTAATTAAGTAGCAAAGCTGTGATTTGAGCACAGGTCCTTGACTCCATTTTGAATGTTTGATCTTTCTCTTTTTTGTAAGTATTGGAACTCTTCCTGTCACTGTGTGTGTGTGTGGGGGGGGGCACCCAATCATGTGGCATGATCTTCAGATCTCTCCTGTTATTTACTCAGACTTCCTGAAAGAGGTGAGTTTGATTCAGGTCTCAAGTTGCACTGGCTCCATCTATTCTTTGGAAGAAATCCATTGTATTCTACTGGATGAAGTCTCACTTCCATAGTGTGGTACAGCAAGCCCTTCATCATCAGGCTCCTGCTCCTTTCTCCAGCCTCATTTCTTCCCCCTCATTTTCTGCCTTTGAGCTAAAAAGTTGGGTAGGAACCAGATTGCAGAACACTTGAAAAGCCAGGCTGAGGAGTTCAAAGTTTAGCCTCTAGAGAAGGGCTGTCCAATAGAACTTTCTGCAGTGAGGGAAATGGTATCTATTTGTACTGTTCAGTATGGTAGCTACTAACTGCGTGTGACTTTTGAGCACTTGAAATGTAGCTGGTGGGACTGAGGAACTGCATTTTAAATTTCATTTAATTGTAATTAATGTAAAGTTACACTTAACCACATGTGTCTGTACTGGACAGCACATATGGAGAGGCAGTAGGGATGGAGAGGCAGTAGGGAATAAAACAATAATGACACAGTTTAGGAAACATATTGTGGCAGCAGTATGTCAGCTGTTCTCAAGGGGATCACATAAAGCCTAAGATCATGGACACTAACATAAGACTGCCTGGATTCAGATTCCAGTTGTGTCACTAGCTGTGTCACCTTAGGAATATCACTGAAGCTCTCTGAGCCTTAGGATCCTTGTTTGCAAAATGAGAACTATCATAGTGCCTACACGAGGGAGTGTAGTGCCTACCCAAGGGAGCACTACACTATGGAATGAGCGAAAATTCACGCACCATTTCAGCACAGTGCCTGGTATACAGTAGGCACACCTCAGAAGAATTTTAGAATTTCCATCTCCTCATGGCTGAGTGGGGGAGAAAGGGGAAGGGGTCCTGTGTTGTTCCAGTTTTAGAGGACCCAGCTGAGTCTAGCAATTAAAGAATGTAATATATGGAAAATCACCACCTAGCTATGGGAATTTATGGAGAGGATGGAAAAAGTGATCCTAAGGTAGAGGAGTAGGTGGTGGCTAGAGGGAACAGAATGACTGTTTTCCAAGTGAACTTCAAAAGCAGGGAACCAGAAGGTTCTAGAAGTAAAAAAAGAAAGTACGAGAAGAGCAAAAATATAGAGGAGAAATCATTGCATAGACCAATGTCATGAAGCTTCTTCTCTGTTTTCTTCTAGAAATTTCAAAGTTTGGGATCTTATGTTAAAATCTTTAATCCATTTTGAGTTGATTTTTATGTATGGTGCAAGATAAGGGACCCACTTCAGTCTTTTGCATGTGGATATCTAGTTTTCTCAACATCATTTGTTGAAGAAACTATCCTTTCCCCATTGTGTGTTCTTGGCACCCTTGTTGAAGACCAGTTGACTATATATGCATGAGTTTATTTCTGGGCCCTTTATTCTGGTTTATATGTCTGCTTTTATGCCAGTACCATACTGGTTTTACTTACTATAACTTTGTAATATATTTTGAAATCAGGAAGTGTGATGTCTCCAGCTTTGTTCTTCTTTCTCAAGATTGCTTTGACTATTTCAAGTCTTTTGTTGTTCCATATGAATTTTAGAGACTTTTCTATTTCTGAAAAAAAATAGGGATTGATGTGGATTGCACTGAATCTGTAAATCCTAAGCAATGATTTCCTGGATATAACACCGAAAGCACCAAGTGGGACTACATCAAACTAAAAAAGCTTCTACACAGCAAAGGAAACAGAATGAAAAGATAATCTACAGAAGGAGAGAAAATATTTGCAAACCATATACCTAGTAAGAGGTTAATATCCAATATACAAGAAACTCCTTCAACTCAATAATAAAGCAACCAAATAATCTGATTAAAAAATGGGCAGGGGGTGCCCGGGAGGCTTAGACAGTTGAGCATCCAACTCTTGATTTGAGCTCAGGTCATGATCTCAGGGTTGTGGGGTCGAGCCCTGAATCGGTCTCTGTGCTCAGTGTGGAATCTGCTTGAGATTTCCTCTCTCCCTCTGCCTCTGTCCCTCCCCACCACTCCCACTAAATAACTAACTAACTAAATAAACAAACAAATAAATAAAATCTTTCAAAAAAATGGGCAGATTTGAATAGATATTTCTCCAAAGAAGATATACAAATGCCTAACAGGTATACAAAAAGATGCTCAGTATCACTAATCCTCAGGAAAATGCAAATCCATACCACAATAAATTTATCAGCTCATACTTTTAGGATGGTTATTATTAAAAGAACAAACAATGACAATAATAACAATAAACCCAAAAGATAAATACTTGTGAGGATGTGGAGCAATTAGGACTCTTGAACATTGTTTGCAGGAATTTTAAAATGGTACAGATATTATGGAAAACAGTATGGAGGTTCAAAAAATTAAAAATAGAACTACCATAGGATGTGGTAATCCCACTCATGGGTACATAGCCAAACAGAGTGAAGGCAGGATCTCAAAGAGATATATGTGCACGCCTGTGTTCACTGCAGCATTATTCACAACAGCCAAGACATGGAGACAACCTAAATGTCCATTGACAGATGAATGGATAAACAAAATGTGTTATGTTCTTACAATGGAATATTATTCAGCCTTTAAAGACAAGGAAATTCTGCCATATGTGACAACATGAGGGAATCCATAGGACATTATACTAAGTGAAATTAGCCAGTCTCAGAAGGACAAATACTGCACGATCCCATTTATGTAAAGAAACTAAGAATCAAACTCACAGAAAAAGAAAGTAGAATGGTTGTGCAAGTGGTTGAAGAGAACGGGAGACGGGGAGTTGCTGTTCAAGGGTATGAAGTTATACAAGTCAAGTAAAGTTCTAGAAATCTGCTGTCCAACATTGTGCCTATAGTTAACAATACCCTATTGTGCACTTCAAATTTTTTAAGAGGGTAGATCTCATATGAAGTGTTCTTACCTCAATAAAAACAAACTAAACATATCAGGAAAAAAATGTGGAGGAGAAAAACTGAACCAGTTTAGAATCTCCAGAAAAGCACCCTTGGACAGTGGACGTAGCACTGGATTGGGAGTGAGGAAATCACTGTTGACCTGCTGTGTGACCGTAAGTAAGTTACTTCCCCTCTCTGGGCCTTTGTCTTCTCATCTCTAAAATGAAGGTTTAAACTAGCTTTCTTTGTTTAATACACTCAATTTGTGTGTTTGGGAAAATGGATGCTTTAAAGGCTTGCTATCATTATTATCATCACTATTCTGTCATTATTATTACTACTCAAAAGCTTAATTTCCTTAGCCTCTAGTATTGTCTGGGAAATGAGCCCCTCTACTGTTCGTGCTCTACTTTGGTCATTTTCTCAGTTTGAACTTCGTAGTAAGTGCCTTCCTCATGGGACTTGGCCAACTAGCAAGATCCTAGTGCTCCCCCTCCCTTGGGTCCAGTTCCACTTCCATAGTCAGTCCACAAAGCTGCCTGACACTAGCAGAATTTTTAACTCTGCAGTTGTGCAAATTGCTAATTAGGCTTGTAAACATTCTCCACTTCACTACCCTAATATTTTTTGGCCATGGAACTCTTCCCACTGTTACTCCCGGGGTCTGCGCCTGGTGTTTAATTACATTTGGGCAGCCCTGCTGTCTGTGCAGCAGCCTGGCCACGCCCCTCCTGCCCGCCTTGCTGTTTGCTCGCAATATGCCTTCCGAGGCCCAGATCACCCTCAGAAAACACAAGGCTTGACATTTGCCAAAACTTGTTCCTTTTTCAAAGAGCAGAATAGCACAGCAGATGGCTGGGGGGGTGGGGAGGAGTTGGGGATGAGAGGCAAATAGTACTAACTATATTTCCTAAGAAGGCCTGGTGACATTACTTTTATGTCATGTACAAGTGACTAAGACCAGTGTCATGATGGGCTAGATGGTACATGTTTCTTTCTCCTATAGCTGCCTTCACTCTTCCTCCCTCACCGCCTCTCGGCCCTCCAGCACAGTGTCCCATGCTATAGGTCAATCACAACCAAGTGTCACAGGCAAACAAATGCCCAGCTGGCACGGTTTTGATGATAATTCTCGGCAGACCAGGTCTTACTGTTAAGCCAGGGTTGGCAGATTTAGCAAATAAAAAAATAGGAAGCCCAGGAGATTTGAATTTAGAATGAACAACATATAATTGTTAGTGTGAGTCCAGTGCAATCTTTGGGATATACTAAAAGATTTTGGTTTTTTTTAGTCTGAAAATCAAATTTAGTTGGACATCCTGTTTTTTATCTGGCAACCGTAAATTAGGCAAAATAGATGGCCACTTAGGTGGTGTAAGTTACAGAACTGTGAAGTTCATTTGCACAATGATATTGCCCTCGATGGCCTGGCTCATTGCTCAAAATCTTTGCCATACAGAGTGTCCTTCACTTAATGCATTAGAAGCTTTTGGCAAAACATGTGTATGACCAGGGAGAGGTTAGACATTGAGCTGTTAACCAGTATTTACTCCCTAGCCCACATTTGCTCTACAGGTGAATTCATTGATCATCTCATGCAGTTTAGATAAAATGAGACACAAAACAGGCAAATATAATTTGGGAGGAGGAAGACAGGTGGGACAGGACTAGCTAGAACCAGAACCAGGGTGGCGCCCAAGAACGGAGAGTTAACCTCACACACAGACAATCACTAATACGGTAGGACTGAAGAGGTGGCAAGCACAGTCCCAGACATCCCCAAATACTTCCCCCTCTTACAGCCACGATGCTCGATAGGTCACCATGAGTCTTCTCTTTGGGTTGCCATTGCTTTCTCTCTGAGAATCCTCCTAGATGAGAGGCAGCTGTATGTAATAAGAGCCTAGAGAGCTATGAGACCTGAGTTCGAGTCCTAACTCTGCAACTCACTAGCTGTGTGACTTAGGTTGGGCAGGCAGGGTGTCCTTTTATTTCTTCATCTCTAAGCCAGAGAAAAGGATTCTTGCCTTGGGAGTCTCACAGGATTGTTCTGAGAAGCAAAGAAAACATTGTATGTACACAGACTTTGGAAATAAGTGCTGTCAAAATGCTTTAGTATTAAAATGCATGTCCTCCTGGGAAGGGTAGCACAATCCTGGTTATTTGGTATATCACAGAACTGTCCTCCCTCAGCTGAAGAGGTGGACCAGAAGAAGGCCTGGGGTATCAGTGGTGGTAGCCACTGTGGGGCTAGGGTGGGGAGGAGGAAACGACTAGGCAAAGAAAGCTGGGACTGCCCCACCACCACCCCCAAATAGACTGCCAGCTCTAGCATTTTGCCAATGACTGATCCTATGGCATGAGCTCAGAGCAGGAAGGCAGGCCTGAAGGGAGGAGGTACGGAAGACTCCCTTGAAATAATGCGGGTGGCATTCACCAGTTCTCAAGGAAGAGCTCCAAGTTTAGGGGGGCAGGTGGCCAGCGGAGGTTTTGAATCTACCAGAGGAAATTATCCTCCCTCTGTGTGCCCAGGATAAAATCTCAGAGCCAGGGAATGTTTGTAAATGGACTCTCTCATTTAAATAAATCCCACTTAAATATTTATCAGATCATGAATATGCATGTTTCTCTCAGCGCTGGAAAGAGAACGGGCATGTAATTTTTAGATGGCACATAAATAATGTAAGGGGGGGAAAAAGAGATCTTTGTTCTGTGTTGACTGTGTATTTACAGCATCTCAAGAGGTCTTGAAATAATGAACTGATTTTTCCCCTTCCTGGTCTAAATGTGCACGTGTAACTTCACCTTTCCTGTCTTTAGTGTGATTTGCTCTCATTTGTATCCTCAGGGAAGAAATTTCTGGAAGCAAGAAAACGAGGCTGGTCAAGCTCCAATTAACAGTGAGTTAGTTAACCATAGCAACCCATACCCTACCCCCTTCTAACTGGCTATCCCTACCTCAGATTGGGATGGGAGAGGGCTATAGGTAGAGCTGGTTCTCCATCCCCCGATTCAGATGCTAAGAAGGTGAAGGGCTAGAAGGCACTTCTTAAAAAGCAAATGTCATCGAGGTGTGCAACCACTGTCCTCCTCAGTCTCCAGGCATCTAGCAGAGTTCCGGGGAATGGGGAACAAGGGTGATTGTGGTGAGGGGTGTGAGATAGGTTGGAACAAGAGCAGGACCCTAAGCTCCTCATGGGAGGATGGAAGTGAAAGAGTGACTACTCCTACTTCACCCTTCTCTTTGGTTGAAAACCATCTGTGACTGGAGCCCAGATGGTGAGCAGGTAAGAGGGGATCTACCCCTGCCCTGAGTTCTCTCTGCTGGATTCCGTGTCCCTAGCTGTCCTTCCACAGCTGTGCAGTCAGGGCTTTGGGATTAGGCATGATTTGCCTGCTTTCTGTACTTCTCTATCATATGAGGAATTGAGAGAGGACTGGCTTATCTTTTTGCCCTAAAGCATCTTTAAAAATAACATCCTTTCCTTGTTAATAAGAGAGCTGGAAGTTCCTGTCAGTGTGGAGTCGTAGAAAGAACACTTGACTGGGAGTTAGGAAACAGGGCATCTAGAACTAGCTTCAGGACGCACTAGGAGTGTGGCATTAAGCAAGTCACTTACCTCTGCCATGCCTCTACTTTCTTATCTGTAAAATGAGAATCACAAGTACCTTGCTATAGAAGTGTAGTGAAGATGAAAGGAGTTGTTGCATTTAAAAGGCTTAGTGGAGAGCCTGGCACTTAGCAGATGCTCAGGCAAGGGAGGATGTTGGTCCAAAGAATTAATTACTTGTTTGCCCCTAAACATCCCCCCTAAAGCCTGAGTCTATCATTGTCAGTATGGAAATAATCTTTTGACCTAAAATCATTCAGCAGCCTGGTGGAATGGGAAGACTGTGGGACTGGGTGTTAGGAAATTTGGACTTGAGTCCTGTTTTCACTACTCATTAGCTGTGTGACCTTGCACAGGTCACTTCCCTTTGGGGGGAATATAGATTTTTTTCAGCAGTAAACTGGCAGTGATACGCCTGCACTGCCCTCCTCACAGGGCATGAATGATGACAAAAGACATGAGAATGATGCTTGGAAGTGTAAAATGGTAGGTTTTGTTTTGAATAATGTTAATTAAAATAACTGCTCTTCCATTTTGGTGGGTTCCAGCTAAGCAATAATTTCGATCTCTCAGTGACAGGTGAGCTCATACAAGCAAATAGTTTATGGAGATAGTTCTTGAATTTCAAGTTGGAACATTCAAAGAACACAAAAGATAGGGGGCCAGGAGAGAAATCAGATTCACAAAGCTCTAAATAGCTTATCGGTAGCTACGAGGAATTATGAGGTCAGTGAGAAGGTCGCCTTCTTTCTATGCCTTGTTAAACTGAAGGGGAAGCAGTGTCTACAGATACAGCGATAAGACATCTAGGATTTTCTGGGGCAGGTCAAATTTCATGTATCTTCTTTTCTTGAACTTAGTAACTAAACCATGTCTCATGTCGATGTGTCTGCAAAATTTCAATCATTACCATAGGTAATAATAGCTAACACTTACCGGGTGCATTTCTGTTTATCAGACACTGTGCTAAGAGCTTCCACCATATCTCATTTAGTTTTTGTTAACAGTCCAATTAGGCAGATACTTTAACCAATGCCACTTTACAGATGCTTAGGTTTCTTCCCCCAAAGTCACACAGCTGATCTACGTCAGAGCTGGGACTGAAATCTTTAGGCCTGCCTGCCTTGGAAAAACCAGAAAGAAAAGAAAGCATGTTGTAGGACTGCATGTCCTGTTTTTGTGTTCAGAAGACGTGGCCACTGTCCCATGGTATCTTGAACGCCTGTGCGGTGGGGACAACCACTAAGGTAAAGTGATGAGGCAGCTGGGGTTTGGAGGATGCTGACTTTGGATTTGTCAGTGAGGGTAGTTGTTATATCTTATCCGTTCATCTCTAAGGCTGAGGAAAAATCCTTTGCATGATCTCTCTCCACATGACCAGAGACTCCCCCCCATGCTCTCTGTGGTTCTTGACTTTCTTTTCATGCCCCTCCTTGTGGGTGTATACACAAATGATCATGTCTGTCCAGTCGCATGGCCATGGATGCAGGGAATGGGTCTGCAGGTGCAGGCAGAGACTGGAAGGGAACCTGTACAAAGACCTGGCCATTCCTCCCTTTCCCAACAGTGGCCAGCTTTTAGCCAAACTAATGTAAGACCATAAACTGAGCTTTGCTTCAGGATTCTAGGACTCTGTATACATACTATGAATCCAAGAGAGCCTAAAATGTCAGAAAAGACATATGCTCCACTTTCTGTCAGCTTATCAAAAAATGAAAATATAGATATGTTTTTGGTGGAGCCACTAGCTTCAGGACTGTCCAAAGAGGCTGTCTGTTTAGCTTAAGTTGCCTTTAGGCATTTCTATTTGCTTGTGAATGAAGAGAATGCTGTTTTCTGTTTTATTATTCTCCAGAACATGTGCCCAGTAAAACCACTAAAATGTGCTGGTCCAGCTCTTCCACTCCTTCCCTTCTCTTCAGCAATGGGTCTAGCCTTGGCAATATGTGGGACAGAGGGCTGCCTATGAAGTTAGGATTGCAGGAAGCCAATGATCCTCCTCCTCCATCACCAGTATTGCAATTCCAGAGGCAAGGCTTCCTTCCTGTGGCCTGAGGCTTTCTGCACTTGCCAAAAACACAAGAGGTCTGCGTGAGGCTGTGTACATCAGTCACTTCTGCCCCCGTGTCATGTAAATAAACTTCCTCGCTCCTTTCCCAGGAACGGGTTCTGATTCTGATGGAGGAGAACCAAAATTAGCACACCAGAGAGGTGAGCAGGGTCACCCCAAAAGTGCGGAAGAGACCAGATAGGGCAGCCTAGGATTCTCATTCTGTGTCTCAGTCCTTCCCCTTCCCTGTGACCCCAGTAAGAGCCTAATAATGATGGTTGACACTGACAGAATGTTAACTAGGTGCCAGGAACTGGTGGAGGAGCCTATCCTAGATGTAATCTGCACAACAATCTTATGAATTAGGTATAAGTGTTCTCTCACTCTAAAGGTGAGGAAACGGACATGCAACCCCGAGCCTAGAGCCCGTGGCCGTTGCTGCTAGCCATGGTATGGCCCTGGTCTGATGAGCATTTGTGGACTATCCCCATTTAATGTGGTGGCTTGTTGACTTGCTAATTGATGCAGAGAATGGATAGAACTGGCTGGATCCTCCGGGTGGGTGAGTATATGAAGAGTGTGGAAAAGTGTGTGCTCTTTCAATTCTGTTGGGTAAAACCTGGTGGATAGCTCTGTAACTCTGTGGGCGCAGATGATGAGCCTGTCTTGCATCTTAACCACTTATCTACAGAGTTCTTTGAGCTGTAGGCAATTGCGCAGTCATGCATTTGATTTTAGCTTACGTCATTATGCCATTCCTCTTTATTCTTGCAAGATAGGGTGCAAAGTATATTACTGCCATTATGTAGATAAAAGCATTGAGACAGAGTAGAAAAGGCTTAATATGATAAATCTGTGGCTAGCCTTTAGATTTTTGGAATCCCGCATTTTAAGTAGAATTACAGATTAGGAGACTTACCGACTCGACAAAATATGGGGCCAATCCATTTTTCAGAACCTGAAACCTCAGACTTAGGAACTTTAAAGACCTCTCCAGCTTGACATCTAAGTTTTAATGCTGCTATCCAGCACTGTTAGATAAAAGTGGTGGGATAAAAAAAATCACTTAGATAAGCCTTAGTGCTTCCTCTTGAAAGTTACCATCTTATTGACAAGCTATAATAGACTTATATTATTGAAAAGAGTCAAAAAAGAAAGACCAGGGCTAGTTTTAGCAAATATTGTATAGCTTTCTGCTGTATGTAGTATGCCAAATGGAAACCATTTATTTCTTCTCCAGGATTTCCAGGAGGAATACACCTCTACCAAGAGCTTCCCAAAAGAAGAAGAGACCCAACTAATCTTTAGAGGCTTTTTCTCAGCCTCTCCGAGGTATACAATGCTTCTGTATAATAATTCTGTAGTTTGCTTGTTGAAACCTGGAAACTTTAGAGCTGATGCAATTCTTTTGAATTTCTTAAGCAATATAAATACTTACTTTCAAACCTCTTTAGCAAAAATTACCAGGCTTTCAATGTTTACTGTCAATTGTCTTTGTTCCTGATTTATGTCTGTCAGTCATTATGGTTTCAGGAGTGGGGCTGGTCATTTTAAGATCAGCAAAGTTTGTTTTGGGGGCCTCGACATCATGTCTTTTCTCCCCAGATTCAGGGCCCTTCCTCTGTTTCCTTCTCTGTCCCCCTTATCTACTTCTATTTCTCCATACAACTATTTTATATCCTATTCCTGGTAATTCTTCCAAAGGGTGCTTCCTGTCTTTGGGAGAATTTATAATTGAAAGGACATCTTTAAAGTTCCCTTCCCCTAGAGTACCTCCCTTTATTTCCATGTTCAGCTAAGCCTAAGTAGTATAGAAACAAGAAGGAAATTCTGTTATAAAATGGCATTTTTTCATGCCCACAGAAATGCCCTTTGGCTTATCTGTGCCTGTTTCACTTCATCTTGTATGGATAACTGAGAACTGACTGCATTTGCTCTCAGGTTGCCTCTCATCCTTGTCACATCGTCTACATAGACATGTTGAAATAATTTGCTTTATTTACTTTTTCATTGGCAGCTGTAGAAATTAATATCATGTTCCTCTTATCTTTAGAGAATTCATGTGGATCTCTAAATGCCATTGGTTGGTATAAAATAGTACAGGACCTATACACTGGCTCTTGAAATTCCTCAAACGTTAATGACTCTGTATTGGCTGAGACTTAGGGACCATCTACCATATTGGAGGGGTGTCCTTTAGCCAAAGACCTACAATGAATGTTCCCAGCACTAAAATGTTCATTCTGCTTCCAAGTTGATTGGACCAGGAAGGTGATATCTTTTTTGTTAATTTTTTTTAAAAGGAAAGTGATATCTTTGGTGAAGGGGTTGGGTCACAGAAGGACTCAAAGTGAGGACTAGCCCAGTGTATAAGAGGTAGGGGGGGCAACATCTAATGTATGACCTGAGGATACAACCCACCCAAGTCCTTCTTTTTTACCACCTCCTCTAGGCCCTTCAAATATCCCATTTTGTTTTAAATGAAGGTTCTGTTATTCACTCATTCATTTGTTCAATTTACAAATAATAATAACCATCCAGGCATTGTATTATACTCAGCACTTAGCACAGTGCTGGCAGAGATGAGTAAGACAACAATCTTCAATAAGTTTACAGTCTCTTGAAGATAAAAGCATAAACACATAATACTACTATAGAAAGAGCATAAACAGATAATACTACTATAGTAGGATCAGATCTATACTAGAGGCATATACAAAGTATTATGAGGACACAGGGCAGGCAGCCTTGTACACGTAGGCCTGGGGAAGTGAATATTTGAACAGAGTTTTGAAGGACATGTCATTTAGCAGATAGTGTGTGCTTGTGTGTATGTATGTGTGAAGGTGAGGGGAGCAGGGTGAGGGAGCTGAGCGCCAGAACGTCAGAACAGTATATGCAAAGGCATGGAGCAAAAACATAAAGGTACTACACATATGGCATATTGAAACTAGTATAGTTCCAGATGGCTAGAGTACAGAGGCCTAGTGGGTAAGAAATGGGAGGAGACGAGGCTAGGAAAACAGGTTGGAGTTGCATCAAGTAGGGCCTTCTGTGCCCTGCTAAGAAGTTAGGACGCCATGCTAGGAGTCATGGGACACCACTGAAAGCTTTTAGGCAAGTGAGAGATGTGAAAGGAAGATTGCTGCCTGGTGGCCCTGAAAGGGGTAAGATGAAGAGCTCTATTAAGTGCAGGAGGTGATGGCAGGCTGCACTTGAGTCAGTGGTGGAGGGAATGCAGAAGAGGGTCTTGGTGATGAGTGTGAGGAATGATGAAGAGGGAAGATTCAAGGATGAAGTTTTTGCTTTGGGTTGCCAGGCAGTGGCACTCATGGGGCCTGGGAACACAGATGGAGGAAAGAATTTTCTAGGAAGATGATAAATTCAGAGAATTCAGCATGTTGAGTTTGAGGTCCCAGTGGGGCATCAAGAGAAAGGTTTTAGAGGGAGATGAGATATACAGATCTAGACTTGGAGAGACCCTTTGGAAAGCCCGTGTAACTGTTTTGCCTCATGAAGCATTCTGAATTTTTGCAGAATTTGGATATAGTCAAGAAACAAAGCTGCATTATTATCCTAGAAATTTTTGGTAGAAATGCATTGATTTCACAGAAGCCTTGAGACTAGAAAGGGCTGTGTGGGGCTATGGCTTAAAAATTTGAAGGGTGGGAACCCTGGGTGGCGCAGCGGTTTAGCGCCTGCCTTTGGTGGGGCGCGATCCTGGAGACCCGGGATCGAATCCCACGTCGGGCTCCCGGTGCATGGAGCCTGCTTCTCCCTCTGCCTATGTCTCTGCCTCTCTCTCTCTCTCTCTGTGACTATCATAAATAAATAAAAATTAAAAAAAAATTTGAAGGGTGCTGGTAGTAAAGACCTTAGGTAGGGGGAGGACGGGACTGTTGAAAATTCCAGCACATCTCATTAGAAGAAAACCTGTGAGATCTACCATGAAGGGTTTTAAGAGCTACTGGACATCCTAATCTACCAGCTTGGCCTTGTTTCCTTTATTCCTCTGCCTAGCAGGATCCAGGAAAGGTTAAGCACTGGGCACTAAGGGGTGAGCAAGAAGGATCTCTGAGTGTTCTGAGGTTGTCTGGCTAACTTTCAAAGCTGATGTGAGTGAATATTTGAGTCTCTGTAACCCTCCCTAAGAGTGGCCATTTGAAAAGGAGTTCTGGTTTCATTATGGGGGAAAAAAGAGAAAGAAATGGAAGTGCTATGATAGCCCACAGAATTTTAGAACCTGAAAGAATCACTGTAGATTCTACTTACTTATTTACACACCCTTGCTCCCCTTCGAAACTGTGAGCTGCTTAAGGATAGGCACTCTGTTCCATTCACTTCTATAACCCTAGTAATGCCCTTGCCACACAACTGCTGCACCCAGAAATTGTTGGTTGAAGTATGATTGAGTCCACTCCCCTTGTTCTTGCAGGTATGGGATCTGAGGACCAGAAAGGCTCTGTGACTTGCCCAGGATCACACATGCTACTTAGTGGCACAGTTGGGCATGGAACTGGTTTTCTTCAACATCCTTATAGCTGGGCCAGTCACCTCCTACAATAGTGTATTTTTCTTGCTGTGCGGTTGGAGGCTCTGATTCTAGAAGAGTAGACACGGTGGTCCTGAAGAACATTTCCCTATTTCTCAGTATTCCTCTCCACCTCCCAGATGCATAGCAGACTCTTGAGATTATCTTTAAAAAACCCAGGTCACAGAATGCCAGCACCCTGTGTGACCAGTTGCCTACGAGAAAGCAAATATGACCCCTTAAATCTATTGTGCGGTTTGTGGTGACCTCAGTTTCGAGAAATCTTCAAACATCTCTTTCCCTTAATAACTCACTATGAGTCTGTCATCCATGAATTCACCTAAGCTTTTATTGGGGGGAGGGAAAAGCTATTTTTATTTTCAGTCTAATCTACCACTTGGTGTAATGAGTTCCATATGTTTCCTCCATTTTCTACCTGCTGTGAGAAGTAGGGCTTCCTTTACTTGTCCTAAACTCACCTCTATGGGCTATGTGCTGGTAAGACACGCACACACAGTCTGTCTGTCTGTCTGTCTGTCTGTCTCTCTCTCTCTCTCACACACACACACACAGACACACACACACTTACACACATGATTTAGGAGGGAAAATGACCCCACTATTAATTTTTTCCCACTATTAATTATTATCTTTGTTTACAAGCATATTAAAAATTCAAATGAAAAAAAATTCAAATGAAAGGAAGCTAAAGTAATGCAACTGAAAGCAAATACAGTGGCAGCTCATTATCACAAGAAGAAGGAGTGCATCCTGGACAAAACAGAGGCCTGTTGATGCAGGAACTGGTGGAAATAAATGCGAAGCCTACGATGGAGTCAGGTGCCTGGCCAAGCACTGTCTGCCTGCGGTGGAGTTGAAGCGCCCTCTAAAAGTTCTGTGTGGCCAGGAATATAACCTGTCAGCCTCCTCGCCTGACATGATCTTAATTAGCCTCTGTTCTACTGCCGAGAAGGCCCGCTGAGGCAGTTAGCACCAGAGAATTAATCAGATCATTTGTGGAGTAGACAAAGCAGGATAGCAGCCGACACTGGCAACTTACTGATGGGAAAGAATCCAGGAAGATGGGGAGGGATGTACTCTCTGTTAGTGCCGGCACTTTCCCCGACTGAAGGTACTCCATAGAGACTGGGGAAGGGGGCAAGAGGGGAGAGGGGAGGGCAGGGTGAAGTGAGCTGTGCTCCACCTTAACCTCCCACTCATCCTGTCTTCCTTGCTTCCGTCCACTTTTCTGCTAAGGCATCATGTGTGCTAGTGCTGATGCCAAACAGTGTGTTTGACTACAAGAGAGAGGGAGAAAGCAATGTTGATTTTGTTGCAAATTGCACTTTTGCTACAGGATTAGTTGGGGGGGGGGGACATGGAATTTTGCCAGTATTTTCCTCCCTCCTTTTGTTTACTGCCTATTTTCAACAGCTCTGTAATTGCTTTCCATTTAGTAAAAGGAACATTGTTCCTTTTTTTGGTTTTTCCTTTAATTGTGTTTCTTGCCCTGAGCTCTGACATTTGGGAGCCTTGATGGGAATGCTATGTTGTTTTGGTTCTAGATACCAACTTGGCCTTAGCAATCAAGGCAATGTCATTGCTAGTTGGGTGGTGAGCTTAGAAAAATGTCTAACTTCTTCTGTTGAGCTTTCCCTAATGGGTCAGCTTGCCTATTGCAAACTGTCTCTAATTTGGATTCCCACGATACTTCAAATCTGTACTACACAATCTAGCTCTTGCCTTATGTTGTTTTATACTTATCTTTATGTCATGTGCATTAATCTTATCCTGTCTTGCTGACCATAATAGAAGCTCTTCAAAGCCAAAGGCTTTACCTCCTATTGAACCTATCCTATCTTAACACTAACCTAGGCACAGTAGGAGATACTCAGTAGATGCTAGATTGGTTCACTGACAACCCCTTGAGGAGTTCCTGCAACCATCTGTCCTTTGACCCTGATGCTACCTTGTTCCAGATAATTCTTTTGGAGGTGGATACTGTCCTGTGTGCTGCAGGATGTTTAGTAGCATTCCTGGCCTCTCCTCACTACTGATAATGTCTCCAGACATTGCCAAATGTCCCTGTGTGTGTGGGGGGTCAAATCACATTCCCTCCCCACTGAGGACCACTGGTCTATAATGATAATAGTAAAAGGTAAAATTTATTGAGCGTATTACTGTGTCCAGCTTAGTGCTAAAGACAGTACATGTATTCTTTTAACTTCACAGCATTCCTGCCCTGGCTTTAATTGTTTCCTAAAGGGGCTCCTGGGGACGAATCTTAAAGCCACGGTTGTAGGTCTACACCACAGTCTGTCGCTTCCCGCAAGGAACATTTAGAAGAGCCTTCTCAAGGACCCTTCAGGCTCAACCCTTAATAGTATCAGGACCACTCATTCATTGAAAACTAGATATTCAGCTTAGTGAGGGTTAATTCCTCAAGGAGCTCGATGAAAAGCAATGGAAGGTCAGAGCAAAAGCAACCCTGCCAGCTGTCACCTCCTTTTTTTCAGAGATGTGAATACCATTCCAAACAGCTAATGCATGGTAGGGGGGCTAGAGATTTATTTCTTTTGCTCTTATGATGGCATTTTAGCTCAGGAAGCAGAATTTCTAGCTAGCCCACTGAAGTGTCATTCCTGCCCTAAATCCTGACCAGCTGTCTTACAAACAATGCAATTGGTCACAAGAGGGACAGGGCAAAAGAAGGTAGATAAACCAGTGCAAATTTGTCCTTCTGTCTGTGTGGGGGAGGGTGACGACTCGAAGCACATCTCCTGATGGTCACACCATCTCTGAATATGAAGGACAGCCCAAGAGAGAAAATTCGACATTTTAGCTTACTGTGTCTCTGGAGAGGAATGGCTCTCTCGCTGTGAAGTCAGTTTAACCACAAATTCACTGCCACCAAGGAGTTAATGATACATTAAAATTAGTCATGTTGTCTGTTGGAGAAATATTCTACTTATGGAAAATACCTTTATAGGAAAACTGCCTTTCTGAGGCTGAGCTGGAAATATTACAGTAAACAGGATCTAATCACAGCGAAGCCTTTTTTCAGCTTTGCGTGACAGCTGTAAAATATGACAGTATTTATTAATAGTCACTGCAGTCTAATCTGTAGCACTGGAGAGCTACAGCAAAATATGTTAAGCCACTGAGAGAACAATTTCCACAGTAACTAATATTCAGCTTTTGAAAGGGTAGTTTAATGTCTTGCGTTTTTTTTTTCCCCTACTGATGGTCCAACCCCAGGAACAAGCTACTAAGCTAATAACCTTTGTGGAGAGGAAGTGTTTAAATGATAATTTATTTCAAGAGCTGACAACAAATTGCTCTGCACTTTCTCTTTTTATGCCCCAAAGCAGTCAAGGATGTGCAAATCGAAGTATTAAAAAATATGACAGCTTCGGTATTTTCATTTTCAATGAAATTCTCATTACAGACATATGTGCGGTCTTTTATTCACAACCGAGTCCAAATAGTCATTCACTGTTATTATTGCACAGGCTCTCAAGATGCTCTCATAGTTGAGGACTCATCACAATAGATTAGGCAGGCCGTAGAAGCTACCAAATGTCTCAGGTACTGTCAACCCCGATTATTGCCGCTCAAACAGGGGAATTTAGTATCTGTCTCTCACAGCATAATGTATTCTCTGGGCCTTCCTAATTTATTCAGATGTAAAAAGTAGCTTGAATTTCAATAAAAACTCTCTTGGCTTTGCTTTTCCCAGAAGGCAAATGGACATGACTAGAATTGGAGCCATCTGTTACCTTCGCACATCCTTTACTCAGTTCTTAAAGTGGAGGAGAAAAAAAAATCCACGATAGTCTGTCCTTTTTCTTTCTTTCTTTCTTTTTTTTTTTTTTTAAATCAAGGTACCTGCTACTTTTTTTTCCAGGTTCCTGCCAAGTAACCATGGTAGAACCTATCTTCCGCCTCTCCTTGCTTTCTTTTTCTCCAAGCAAAAATGCCGCCTTAGTGATGAACACCTGCACGCTCAGAGCTCTCTCTGCACTGGGAACTGTTTCTGCCCCAGAGAGGAATCTCTGAGTTCACTTCACCTCAGAACCAGGTCCCCACCACAGCACTCCATGAGTTTGCACCATAGGCAACCCCCATGTGTCTGACTGTATTAGCTACTTTTGCTACTCATTTCCCTCTTAGCCAGGATTTTTGATCTGCTGCCTATCCGGATTCCTGGAACTCTGGGACCACGATTTCTTGTGTTCATTTGTGGACACCAGGTTTTAATAGAGGATATCAACCCCTGGACAAAGTACATCCATAGGAAGACCCCCTAGGACAGGGAGGGTCTAGGTACCAGGTCCTTTGAGAACGGCTAAAGGAAGGACTAAGGGAAGAGGTAGTAGAAGATTTCAAATGTTAGAAGTATGGGAGGCAGTAGGTTAGTCCAGCGAACGGCATGCATGGACTGTGAATGTGGCAGACCTGGGTTGACATCCTGGTTTCACTACTTTTAGCCTTTTTGTGCCTCGGTTTCTTCGGTCAAAAGATGTGGGAATGCCATATGGATTCAATGGGGTGATCTAGAAATTCAGGGCCTAGAGCATACTAAGTGCTTATAAGAAATGGCAGCTGCTCTTACCAAACAGCTTTATCTTATGATAAAATGGTGCCAATAATACGGATATATTGATTTGTGCCACTGATTGGTACTGGGATGTGTGTGTGTGTAAAAAGGGAGAGGGAAGCAGGAAGGAGGGAGGGAGGGAGAGCAAGAGACAGAAACAGAGACAGAAACAGAGAGAGATGGGAGACAGAGATTCTGTGCTTTATTTGGGAAAGTAGAACTGAATGAGAGAGACAAAGCCAGGTTGCATAAGTAGGTGGTAAATGACAATATGCAGGAAGGTGTGTGGAATTGAATCCAGTCAATCTGAAAACACTCCTCTGAGGAAAGGCTCTTTTCTCCTTGTCTGAGGGGAATCTCTTTACCTCTTAAACCCTCAAGCTCTTTCAACGTTTTCCCATCTTCCTCACTATCTGGCAACAATTTTAATCTTCACAAGCTGTCTGCTCTAATGAGTGCACATGTCATTATTGGATGAGGGAACAGTTGGGTTAAAAATTAATTTTTTCCAGGCCTCTGATATAAATCACTGTTTCAGCAATAGGAGTGTGAACTCTTCAAAGCCAGGACCTAGTTCTGCCTCTCTTAAATACTGCCGGTAGCCTGGTGCAAGCTAGCACTAGAAAATGCCCAATAATTACTTGGTGACTGATGGACTACCTGTTGCCACTGCCCATGTTTCTGCCACAACTTTCTAGAGCAAATAGAAAGGTCTTTTAGAAGGCTGTTGATTTCCAGAGAGTTACTTGGGAACTGAGTAGGGAGTTTCGGGTTGAGAATGGGAAACAGCAGGAGTTTATTGAACACTGGCAAGAAGGTAGGGACTAGTTGCCTCAAAGGGCACTTAGAACTATTATCTCATTATCTAAGCTGAGAGCCGCAGCCTGGGCCAGAACCTTTCATCTCTGTGGGCTGTGCCCATTGAAGGCAAGGAGAGTTGTCAGGGGCACGAGAGAGTCTGGCTGCAGTTCTCAAGTATGTTGCTGTTCTGGGGGAAATGTTAGCACCACAGAGAACTAGGTCACTTATACCCAAGAGACAAGTCTAACAGAAAGCTGGAAGAGGTGGCCACCTCCCTGGCATGGCTTTAGGACTTTCTGTATAGGAAGCGGTGTGGGCAAGAGACCTCCCCAACTGGACTTGTGGTGCCTAAGATCCCAGAATCAGAGAGCCACGCTCTGGACTAGGGTTCTACGTCACAGAAGGGCCCTTACCTGAATAGAAATTTTTTTCCCTGGATGGACTAACACATCACATCATTAACAGCTATAGAGAAATTAGTGTGAGTACATTGGTCAGCTGAACTGTTGTCACTTGCAGAGAAAGTCTATTAATCAGTGGAAATGAAATGTGGGACAGGAAAGCTTCTGTGGAGGTGTAGAGGCGGGTTGGGACAGAGAGATCAAGGCTTTGCTCCCTCCAGGGAGGGCAGGTGTAGAGAAGTAACATAGAAGGAGCCCTGGGTAAATAAAAAAGGGGTGTCAGTAAAGAGGAGAAGGCACAGAAGCGCAGATATCTCACTTAGTCAACCTCATGATTTTTCTAAGAACTGAATTTCTCTGTATATAGCACCAAGAGCAGAATTTTCAACTTTGTATTAATGAAACAAC
Organism: Canis lupus dingo; assembly: GCF_003254725.2. Lineage (NCBI taxonomy): Eukaryota > Metazoa > Chordata > Mammalia > Carnivora > Canidae > Canis > Canis lupus. The sequence continues at coordinate 95,245,097 of NC_064281.1, read as the reverse complement.
ATGGTATTTTGGTAACAAAGCAAAGTGTTGACTGCAAACACAAAACCAGACCTTTCTCGGCAGATAGAAATCCACGTGTAGCTAACAAAGCCTTGAAATCCATTTGCTGTTTCATCATTTCAGAGGCAATGTTACCCTGATTGCGCCACAAATCTTTTAAATGACCTCAACTGTGTAATCCATTTCTCAGCTTCTCACTTACCCCTGCCCTTATACAGTAGAGTCACATCATTTATATATTTAGCTTATTTGAATGTAATTATAGGTGCTCCCTTCTGTCTGTCTTCCATTTCTCTCTTATGTAATTTAAAGTATTCTAAAATTTGATTTCACAGTTGTAATTTTCCCCCATTATTTTTATTACAAAAGCAATTGATGGTTATTGTAGAAAACGAGGAAATACACAATAGGTACTTTATTGAATATTTTAAAGAACTGTACCTCATGGTTTGATTTATAAACTGGGTTCTCAAATTGAGTGGGAAATATCAGAAAGGGAGACAGAACATGAGAGACTCCTAACTCTGGGAAACGAACAAGGGGTGGTAGAAAGGGAGGTGGGCGGGGGGTGGGGGTGACTGGGTGACGGGCACTGAGGGGGGCACTTGATGAGATGAGCACTGGGTGTTATTCTATATGTTGGCAAACTGAACACCAATAAAAAATAAATAAATAAATAATAATAATAAAATAAACTGGGTTCTCTCTCTCTCCTGCTTTCTTCCTTTCACATGTTCTTTCTTCCTTCATTTCCTACCCTCAATCTCTCCCTTCCCACCCTCCTTTCTTGCTTGCTTGCTTGCTTCCTTCCTTCCTTCCTTCCTTTGTCTCTTTCAGTCCAACAACAAAAAAATGGACATGGGCTTACTCTTTAATCAGTAATGGTGTTGGGAAAATACTAAATATGTCCCCAGTCCTGTGCTATTTAACAGAGTAGGCACAACGTCTGAATCTAGGGGCTAACCAATTGTTTGTTATCACACTGGAGAGAGGGGCTTAGGAAGGTATAGAGCAGATGCACTGAAATAACAATGGCGAACACTTAATGTTAAGTGCCAACTGAATGGCATGGACAAAAGGGTTCTGTGGGTCTTCAGAGGTGGGCAGGATCTCTCATTCTTTTCCTGCCCAGTCAACTCAGTAAACAGTATTTTATCCAATCTCTCAGGCCAAAAGCCTAGCAGTCATCCACAAAGCCTTCCTCTCCCTCACATTCCTCCCTCACCGTCAATCTGTCCTCAAGTTCTGTTGATTCTGTGTCCAAAATGTATTTCAGCTCCACCCATTTTCTCTATCTCCAGCCTAGTCTAAGCTGCCATCATTTCTTACCTAGATAATCATGGTGGCCTTTTAATTGGTTTCCCTTCTTTTGCGCTTGTACCACATTCCACTCTCTATAGAAACTTAGATCACGTGACTCCTCAGTTCAGAATCCTCCAAAGACTTCCCATTGAAGTTAGAATAAAATTCATACTCCTTACCATGGCTCCTGTCCATTCTCCATGGCTATGCTCTGTCTCCTGTCTACCTCTGTAGTCTCATCTCAGGTCACTCTCAACCTCCTCACTCCCCTTTACCCACACTTGTCTTCTTTCAGTTCCTCAAACATGTCAAATTCTTCCCTGTCACAGGGCCTTTGCACTTGATATTTCCACTGCAGAAACTCTTTCCCTCTACTCTTCACACGGTTGTCTCCTTCTAATCCTTTAGCTCTCAGTTTAAATGCCCCTTCTCAATGAGGCTGTCACTGAGAATCTTTAAAACTAGTTCCTATACATTAGGATAGGTGTAGAAATTAAGTCTATCTTGTTCACCATTGTAATCCTAGCACCAATTGAATGAATGAATGAATGAATATGAGCTGGAGTAGCCAGGGAAGGCTCTCTTAGAGAAGTAGAGTTTGAGGTGGGTTTTAAAAAATGGAAGCATTGGCAGGATTTTCATAATCAAGATGAAGGGGAGAATTCTAGGTAGTAGAGATCAAGTAGCTGAGACCAAACGTAGTTCTGGTACATTTGGGCAACAGTGGAAAATGGGAGCTGCCTGCAGTAGAAGGTTTTCATCAGGTAACATAGGGATAATAGGTTTGATAGTTGGTTGAGGCATAATTATGTTGAGTCTTAAAGAATAGACTACTCCCCGCCACCACCCCCCCCCCCGCCATGTGGGCAATTAAAGCCATTGAAAATACTGGAACAGGGTCATGATTCAGTGTTTTAAGAAGGCTTTCCAAGAAGGGAGTTAGTGTAAAAGTTCATAGAAAGTATTTAAGCTGATCTGATCAGCTCCACCAGCTAAATGGCTATAGGGGAAAAATATGAATACACACAATTAAGAAAGGTTTCTTTCGGCTCCAAACCACAGAATTGTCCAAACTATTTAGTGAAATGATCTGAGAAAATAGGCAGGGATAGGGAATAGACCTGGATGGACTTTTGCTTCCTTTCTCCACTTCACAGCTCGTGGGCAAAGAAGGGTCATGGGAGATGAGGAGAAAACACATGAATTGTATCTTCTGCTTTTAAATAAATGAGAGGTCATGGTATTAGCAAAACTGATATTTAGTTTACAAAAGATTTCAAGAGAGAAGCTGCCTGATTTACAAACTTCCTTTTTGAAATTTAGATTGTTACTCACTAGAGAACACCCTATACAGTAAAAGGAAATAGGCTAATTCATCCTCAGTGTTTGAAAGAAGTGAAATGCATTAGAATTTAGCAAATTGTGAATTAGAATATTGAAGCTATTTTGGTACCCTCATCAGGCAAGGCTCTGTGCAAATGCATAGCACTCCTTCCTGATTCTGCCCTTGCTTCATCTCTTTTCCCTTTTTCCAAACCACACCTTCCTATTCTCTTGCAATCCACAATTTCCATATCCTTTAAAGCCTAGATCCTCTAGCCAGCCTTCTCTGAAAACTCCACTTTCTTGGGATGCTACCTTTTCATAATTCTTAGAGCGACCACAGTCTATAGCGTAGTATTCAATTTGATAGTGTTCCACATTGTTCATGAATTGTTTCATGTATGTCCTTTTCTGTCCACCACGATTAGAACTGTATTATGTGAGCATCTATCACAAGACTGGAACACACCATTCGGGGTTGGTAACAACTTATAGAATTGCTTGACTAATTAACTGATAATATATAAGTTAGGGTTAGTAACAAGATACAAAATGTCCTGTGTCTGGTATAGTATCTCAAAAAATCACAGAATGTGACATGAAAAGTACTCTTCCCTAAAGAGTACTTTAGGGAAGGGGACAAGGCCAAGAGAGCTTCAAGGTCAGAGATCTCATTAATGGCAGAGCTTAAAGTAGAACTTGGATCTCTTGCTTCAGATTCATGAAATCTGATATTTTAGAAGTAAGTACCATAGGCAAATACAGGGAGTTCTCTGTGTTTCCAAAAACAAAATGGTCCTTCAAGTTAAGTTACCTAGAAAAGACCTCCTCTCCAGGTACCACTCAGGCAGACAGGCCTTCTATCTGCTCATTCCTTCTCTGAATCAGAAAGAACCATCCCCAGCCTATAGCCAGAGTTGCAGGCAAACAAATGATAAAGTAACATTGTTTTATTTTGGGGGGGGGATCTTACAGAGGTGGGATCCCTTGGTTTTACTGGGAAACCCCTCAAAGATAACTGGATTTTCGAAGAGTCTGGCTGAATTATAACGTGTTACATAGTTAACAGATATACCTCACTGTATACTATTTAAGATCAGACTCTTAATTTCTGAGACTGTTTCAACAGAATGTGTCCTCAATATATTACCTCAATATTAGAAAAAACATCCATTCCCAAAGACCAGTTTAGATACTCTCCACTTATTATTTCCATCAGATGATTGTTGAGGTCCTGTAAGCTGAAGCCTTAATGTGCTCTGTTAGGACAAGCGCTAAATGCAGGAGATATTGACACCAGTCCCAGCTCTGTGCTTAAATGGCACATTTCTGCTTTGGGTTTTAGTTTTCTAACCTCTAAAATGGGGATAATTAGACTCTCTGATATGACTGATTTTCCAAAATGTTCCAGCTGAGGCCTCTCTCTATTTTAGATAAAGCTGCTTTTACTTCGTGCATTTTAGACCACCTAAATTATTTTGGGGGGAGAAGGTTCTTTTTCAACAACAGTGACTCAACCAGGAGAGTCCCAAACCCATTTCGATGGCCAGGGGTGGGAGGACGTATTTAATTTGAAAAATTATATTCTAAAATTACCATTGCATTGATTTTTTTGGTCTTAATTTTAATTCATCTTGAATTTAAAGACTACTTTAAAAGAGTATTAGATTGTATTTATTGAAAGAGAAGGGAACAAACATGAGTCGAGGGAGGTTGAACATCATTGTCACATGAATATTCATAAAGGAGAGCAGATGCCTCTTCTTACCTCTTTCTGTGTCGTAGAGGTATACAAACTTCTCCCACTTGTAGTGACCCAGCAGACTCAGAATGGCGCCCTTCAAGGCTGGGCGCATCTGGATGACAAACTGCACATCTGCATCAGTGGGGAAGCTGGGCGTCACAAAGGATGTGTGCAGGGCCCCACAGAAGGAGGTCAGAGTGTTCATTGACATCTGGTCATAGAATCCAAAGATGGCATACACCCCTCTTGAGAACTGGGAGCAGACTGCAATGAGAAAGAGAGGAATACATTTCAATAGCCCCATGGTCCCTTGCTGCAGCTTGCAGGGTTGGAAAGACAATGGATAGTTAGGCTTTGGTTCCAAATGATATGCCTCCAAGGAAAACCAAGATTTCTGAAACCTCTAGAAGCCCTTGAAAGCCCAATTGCCCAACAGGAAAAGCATAAGGAAGGGAAGAATTTATTTGATATTGTTGCATGTTTTCTATGTCTACCATGAGCAAGAAACTAAGATAATGTGGGAAGGAAAAAGGTGAAGATTGCCTTACCCTCTTTCTGCAACCCTCCCAGCTCACCCTCAAGGCACCTGGTTCTTGTACTTCTGCCATAGCTGCCCAGCAGTCTCTTAATGTACCCATGCTCCCATTAAGGTACAGCTGTCTTGTGTCCCACCCCTTCGGTGCTTTTCCCACTAGATGACAATAAGGACTGATGATTTAGTCAGACAAATTGCTAAGGTGTCTGATAGGAAATGTGTTATTCCTCCAAGGTTATATAATGCCTTAACTATAGTTATGTCATCATGATTAAGACCCTTAATGTAGGTTACTAATGAAGATTTCAGATCCTGGGCAAGCCATTGCAAAGACTGGCCTTTCAGTGCCCAGGGAGTCACATGAGGTAGGTATAATTGGCAAAGTTCTATTTTGCTCCTTTTGCATTTACCTTTTAGATCTATCAGCTCACACATTGAACTTTTATGTCCTTCATTTCAAAGTGGGCCTTACCACCACCTTTTCCCTCTTCTGGCCTACATGAGCTTAAAAAATGTGAACCAATTTCAATATTAGCTTAAGTAGAACATAATTAGCAAAGCAAATCAGCTACAACAACACTGTGTGGTACATTCCCAAACCAAGTGGAAATGATCTTTAGATTATCTGCTCTACTGCTCCCTTCCATTCATGCGAAGCAGATAGAACAGGCAGCTGATAATGTGGTGTGATTTAAGGAATCCTGCATGGCCTCCCTTATCTGCTAGGGAGCCACTGTTAGGCTTACTTCTTCAGGCTTAGGGTGTTGAAAAAAACTCTGTGGTTTGGGAGGAGGATTAAATAGAATCTTTGAAAGCTGTTAGTATGTTAAGATGAATTAATATCTCTGGGGCACCTGGGTGGCTCAGTGAGTTAAGTGTCCAACTCTTGATTTCGGCTCAGGTCATGATCTCAGGGTCATGAGATTGAGCCCTGTGGTGGGCTCTGCATGGGACATGGAACTTGCTTAAGATTCTCTCTCTCCCTCTCCCATGGCCCCTCCTTCCCCCTCCTCTCTCTCTAAAAATAAGGATGAATTAACATGTCCTATATCCAATTAGACACCAGGGAGGGTGTGTAAACACATAGGCAAGTTTTGAGAGGGAAGGGTGGGTCAGAGAAGAGAATGTAAAGGGTCTGGAGTCTTTCCTGAGAGGAGAAACAGTGAAGGCATTGGTCACCAAAAAGAAGGAAGGTATTGAAAGTAGGAGGAAGACAAGTGGAAAACCAATTTAATTCATTTCTTGACCGACTGTGAGAGACAGAGAGTTCTCAGTATCTGTGGGATCTTGCTTTCCCAGCTTTCCATTTAAACCTGTTATTGGGGATCCCCGGGTGGCGCAGCGGTTTAGTGCCTGCCTTTGGCCCAGGGAGCGATCCTGGAGACCAAGGATCGAATCCCGCGTCGGGCTCCCGGTGCATGGAGCCTGTTTCTCCCTCTGCCTGTGTCTCTGCCTCTCTCTCTCTCTCTCTCTCTCTCTCTGTGTGTGACTATCATAAATAAATAAAAAAAAATTAAAAAAAAAATAAACCTGTTATTGATCAGGGCTGTTCCCCTTTGTTAGCCAAACTCATTAGTCATTGGCTTAAGGGTAGCATTTCAAAGGTGATTACCAGTCACTCAGGTATCTCCATCAAGGAAGACCATAGCCTCTAACTTGAGGAATTCTAAGTGACCCCTAAACACAGGTATATAAAAAAGGTCTTTATATTAAAAGAGGAAAACCAATTAGAGAAATGAATCTGGGGCACTTCATGATGGGGTGGGTGAGCAGGCAGAAGAAGTATTCAGAAACAAAAAGGAAGAAGCAGGATGCCACTTTGCCTTGGTTATCACCAAGAAAGACACTAAGGAGAGTCAGTTCCCAAATTAATCCTATAAATGGAGAGTTTTACGTATCAGCTCAGATCTTGGCTGATGCGCATAATGTTCCACATAAAACTGACAATAATAATGACAATAGCCATTGAGTGCTTAGTATGTACCAGGCATTATGCTAAGTACTATAGAAACATTATTTAACATTCCCAGCAACCTCATGGTGTATTGCTGTTATTTCTATTTAATAGATGAAAATTCTGAGACAAAAACATTCTGTGTCTTGAGTGGAGGAGCCAGGATTTGAACTGGAGTCTGACTCTAAAACTCATACTCCCAGGGACACAAATCCAATAATGACCTTAAGAGCAGTTATTGTCCCAAATGAGATAAGGCAAGGTTTAACAAGTAAAATATAGGATTCTGTATGCCTCAAGTTCATACATATATTAAAAAATTATTTGTTGTTGACCTGAAATTCAAATTTAAGGATCATGTATTTTATCTGGCAACAAGCAATCATGGCCCTTCAGCAAACATTATTCAGGAGGTAGTCCGTAATTCTTGGATCCATATCAACTAGCATGCAAAGCCCAAGATGAGGATCCATGAACCCTAGACAAAAATAGCCTTGTGGGGGAAATGCAATGTATTTCCAACAAGAGAATCCCAATCCGACTAAATTATGGACAATAATTGAGAGGGAAATGAACTTGAAGAGAGGCAAACTTATAGCTGTGATCCACTTAGAGTTTTAAAAAGACCTTGCCATTGAAAGGAAACAAAATAAAAGTATGTTACGGAAGTGAGATTCTGTTTAATAAAAAACCTTGCATTGCTCTTATAATCATTGTTTTTGAACCTCAGGGGTACAGAATTAATCACTATTAGGTCATATATGGACTTTTCATACTTATGACATTTATTTATTTATGAACACTGGTAGTGAACACCCATAAACCCAAAAACTATAACATTTCTGAGAGCTTATTTTTACCTTTGTCTTTCCCTTCTATTCTGTCCCCCTGTTTGGACATCCCTCTGGCCCTCCCTCCATAACTACTATCCTGAATTTTGTGTTTATCATTACGTTGGTCTTTTAAGACATACAAACATACACACACATACCTAAGCAATACAATGTTTTTTTTGGTCTTTTTAAAACTTTATGAAAAGGGAATTATATTGAATATGTGAAAATCAGACTCCAGTAAGGAGTGCCTGGTGAAGTCCTTCAGCCTACATATGATGATAAGCAATGAGACAAAGGAAGACCTTATACAAATGTGAGTGAGCAGGTGTGAGGGAACCAAGCTGTGGCTCAGGCAAGGGATTTAGAACTATTACAGATCAGCAGTAATCCTCAGGAAACACTAGGCTACTGTGGTCCAACAGGCAGACACATGGTGGTAGACATCAACAAAAAGAATGTTAAGAGAAAATCAGTAAATGTTCTATTCCCTTCATATAAAACAGAGGTGCAGCTGCCCTGCAAATGTAATTGTGCATTGTTACCCTTGCTCTATTTCAACATGCATAAGTAACATAAGTACAAAGCCCAATGGGGGAGATTAAAGAGTACTTGCATCATGATGAGCACTGGGTAATGTATAGAATTGTTAAATCACTGTATTGTACACCTGAAACTAATGTAACACTGCATATTAACTACACTGGAATAAAAATAAAAAATAAGAAGAAAAAGAAGGCCCAATGGGAGAGACAACTGCCATGTTAGGAGAGGGTTAACCACCTTCGAGAGAAGCCAGGGAACAGGAGATCTATGAATGGCCTCTCACAGCAAATTCCTGGGCCCATTCCTGGCTGTAGAAAGTGAGGCTGAATGGAATGCTGTGCTGACCCAAAGGACAGTGTCTGGTGTTTTAAGACTCTGAGAAGGTATGAGTTAGAATGAACTAAAAGACTGTTTTATTCAGTGATTTTTTAAGGAAAGTTTTTCATGTGGAATCGTTTCTCCAAATGAAATTTTATGTTGAAAAGTCCAATATATAAAAGGGATAAAGGAAAGCTCTTCTGATTCAACAAAGTTCCACTGGTGCCTCCCTATTATAAAGAAACTGTGACACAAAGAGAGGAAGTGTCTTGCACAAGGTCACACGGATGAATTATGAACCAGTTTCTTAGGAAAGCTGTATCAGCATCTCTACACCATCCCTACTCTGGAGCTATGTAGGGCAGCATGGGTCAGGATTTGCCTGGCATGAAAGTGACTTGCCCTCCATGCCTAGCTCCACCAGGGGTTTCCCATGACTCATCTGCCAGCTGCTTCTCTCACCTCCCTCCAACCCCAAATACCAACAATGAGATTAGGTGGCAGATTGGTGATCTTTTGGGACTCATGATTCTCTTGGGTGATGTCTGTTACCTTTGTTTGAACCCTTAATGAACCACACCCACTTGTTTATCTCAGAAGATGAGTCCTTGGTAAAAATGATAATGGAAGAAATCATTATCTTGGCAATCTTCTGAAGCAGTGAAGCACAGAAGAAAGGGCAACAGTTTCCGGGACAGTCAGACCTTGGTTTTAATCACAGCCCTGCCAGTCTTAAACTGCATGGCTTTGTGCAAGTTACTTAACCTTTCTGAGCCTCAGTATAGGACAGTGATTGCATAGGCAGGTTCTGCAGTTAGACTGTATAGGTTGAAATACTCAAGCAATCACTTATTGGACAAGTTACTCAATATCTCTGGGTCTCCAGCCCAGTTTCTTCATCTATAAAATTGAGATAATAAGATTAACCTGTCTTAGCATTGGTTGTGAAAGTTAAAATGAGTTCAGTCATGGGATGATATCTATAACAGTGCCTGGCACATAATAGATAAGCAATTAATGCTAGCTAGTCATGCAACAAATATTTACTGAGCATCTATTATGTGCCAGGCATTGTTACAGGTACTGGGAGATACAGGAGAGAAAAGAGTCCTTTCCTCTTGGAACTTACATACTAATGAGAGATATATTAATGAATGAGATGAGTAAAATATGATGTCTCAGTTGTAAGTATTGCTTTGGGTTACTGTCATGAAGTAAGGAATAAATGAAATGGTACATGGAAAATATTTACAGGGCCTAACATATAACTTGGGAACCAAATAGTGCTTTGTCTGTTTCTTGCCTCTTGCCAGGTCTTTCTAGCATACTTTACCTGTTAACCCCAGGTTAGCCTTTGCACAGAAACTGCTGCCTGCAACATCACACTGAGTACACACCCAGGTAAGCATAGCTTTTTTTTTTTTTTCTCTTTCCCTTCCCCTATACATTTCTTCAGTGCTCTTTCCTATTCTAATTCCTGGGAAGTAATGGTTTAAAAAAGAAACCCTGCTAATTTGCCTTGAGAATACACTATTGCCCTCCAACTCTTTCCCTCCCTATATAATGCCTTTGTGCTGCTTAAAATGCTGTCTCTTCTTGGGACCTCTGTGCCTTCCCAGTAGGAAATATCTTGGTTTTCTGCTTCCTAACGGTGCCGTCTCTGTCTCTTCCTACTAGCAAAACACCAAATTCTTGTTGAAGATGCCATTTCTGACTATATCCTGGATTCCTGGGGACTCTAGTGTAGCTCCCGGCTGTGTTCCCTTCAGTGGTTAGTGACAAGCAAGGCTGGAGCCAGCTGTCACGCTTTTTATTTATAGACCCTAAGTCTATAGGGTCGGGACAGGTATTGTTAATGTACAATGTAGCAGCTAATTACGCCACCCTATTCCAAAAGGCATCATTACAAAAATGTCAAACAACTTGATTACCCCAAAGATCAGAATAGCAATATTGCATATCATTTACAGAACACTTTTCATAGCCTTTTGAATCAGGGGAGAAAAAGGAAGCTGAAGTCTCTTACTGACTTAATGATAATTTTTGAAGCAAACAGGAAGAAGAAAAATATAACTCTGAAGGAACTGATAGAACTATATCACAAGAAAGTTCTCCAGGAAATACCATAGTACCGTGTATTTCAGAGGATCAAAGAAACAGAGCTGCGAGGGACCTTAAGAGATCATATAGTTGTGCTTTCCCCCCCTTTTAAAGATTTTGTTTATTTATTTGAGAGAGAGAGAGAAAGAGACAGAGAACGAATGGGGGGAGAGGCAAATGGAGAAGGAGAAGCAGACTGAGCGGGGAGTCCATTGTAGGACTCCATCCCAGGATCATGACCGAGCCGAAGGCATATGCTTAACCAACTGAGCCACCCAAGCGCCCCTAGTTGTGCTTTCTAAAGCTGTAGTGTTAGTCCATGGGTCCAGGGTGAGTTTCCGGTTTGGTGAAATAGGCTTGTGTGCATGTATGTTGGAGGAAGGTTGACAACTGTTCTTTTCTGGACAGACAATCCTTTTGTTTATATCATTTCTGTTTTCCATTATTGTATGTACTCCTTTCTTTTCTGAAATGATGATGATGATGTTAATGAGAAATGGTATGTGTTTGTGCAAGCGTGTGTGTATACACACATACATACATATATACTTAGTGTGTGTGGTGGACTGAATAATGTCCTCCCAAAAGATGTCCATGTCTTAATCCTCCAAATCTGTGAACTAGGTTACATGGTGAAGGGGAATTAAGGCTGCAGATGGAATTAAGCTTGCTAATCAGCTGACCTTAAAATAGTGAGATTATCCTGGATTATCTGGGTAGCTCAAGGTAATCACAAGAGCCCTTAAATGTGGAAGAACAGGGCAAAAAAAAAAAGTCAATATCAGCGTGATGTTATATGAGAAAGACTTGACTAGCTATTGCTAGCTTTGGAGTTGGAGGGGACTGTGAGCTAAGGAATGTGGGCAGAGTCTAGAAGTCGGGGAAGGCAAGAAAATGGATTTTCCCTTCGAGCCTCCAGACAGGAATACAGCCCTGATGACTGTAGGCGGGTGAACCCCCTACCAGACTGCTACCTACAGAACTGGAAGATAATAAACATGTGCTATTTTAAGCCGCCAAGTTTGTGGTTATTTGTACATAGAAAACTAATACACTTTACAGAGCAAAATGTAAAAGTCAGTAACTCTAGATCAACCTATACTCCACTCACCTTTCCCCCACCACACCTTAAAATATTACTGATATGAGAAGTCCAAAAGTTAGGAAACTAATGACCTAGTCCTATTTCTGATTCAGTACAAGAACCACCTGCTATGAGGTCATGTTACCATTGCCTGAATACATCTAGTGACAAGGGAGCTAACTACTCACAAGTAGCCCTTCCCTTGCAGGGTAGCTCTGATGACAATGGAGCTCTTCCTTAAACTGAACCTAACTGTACCTGTTGGGGCTCTTGAGTGCCACATGATACACTGAACTCTAATTCTGCATGACCTCAACTTTGTTTTACAGGAAGCTCAAAAACACAACTGATGTACTAAGGAGATATGTAATGGCTATTGGCTATTCAAGTTTGTGCATTTAGTCTCTCTATGCTGCCTTCTTCCTGTCAGGCTAAAAATTTGCTAAAAGATCCCACCTGCCCTCGATCCCTGCTATCTCCATAAACGATCTTCCTAACTCCTTTACCATCATCACTTATGACGAGATGATGAGGACCTTGCAGCCTTCTGTATCTGCAACCCAGTTTCTGCTCCCATTATTCCACTGAACCTGCTCTCTCAAGTTTGATGATGACCTAGTCACTGTTAAACCCAACTCCATCCAAAGACATCATCTGATGTCTTTGACTGCTGAGCAGCATTTGATTTTGTTGGCCAAATCTTTCCTCTTTAAACTCCTTTCTGCTTCAAGAGCACTAAAGTCTGCTGGCTCTGCCTCCTTTACTGTGCCTGCTCACTTCCCTCTTGCTCCACTCCTTTCATGAAGATGTGTCCAAAGATTTTATCCTTGACCCTATTTTCTCCTTACTCCAAATGACTATTTTTTTTCATTCAATAAATACTTATGGAGTTCTTGCTATGTGCCAAGCAGGGGTCTTAACTCACCCTCTCCAGATAGATGGCTTCCAAGTAGATACCTCTAGCTTCAGACACATTCTTGGGCTCCAGATCCATGTTTCTGACTGCCCATAGACCAGACCAACCTAGAGGACTTTATATTATTAGGCCGTCATATTCACATACTCAGCATATTTTTTTCTCTCCTCTCACCTTCCTCCCATGGATCTGCTTCTCTTGTCCCTGTTTTGCCTAATGCATTGCTCTTCTTCCAGCCACCCAAGCTGGAGTCTTCAGGGTTATCTTTGGCTTCTCTCTCTGTCTCATCCCCATGTGTCATTCTCTAGTGATGCTCCATCCACTCCACCTCTACAGCATGTGGGGTACCTATTTCCTGTTCATCTTTAGTCCAGGTTCTCATTTCCCTCTCTCTTAGACTATGACAGTGGTCTCATAACTGGTCACCTGCTTCCAGTCTTTTCCTCAATCCATCACTGGTGCTGCTATCACATTACTCTTCCTTCTTTCTCTTCCAACTGTCCAATCAAAATATACCTATCCCAACTCCCATTTTGTCAAGAATCTGCCCTGTGTATGAGTTGTTAATGGACTAATAAATGAATCTTTACAAATGAGTCAGTTCAGGATTTCTCAACCTTGGCGTGCACTATTGATATTTTGTGCTGGATAATTCTTTATTGTGATAGACTGTGTGTTGTAGAATGTTTAGCAGCCCTGGATGCTACTCTAATATTAGATGCTATAGCACCAGCATCACTCTCCAGTTGTGAAACCCCAAATGCCTTCAAAACATCATCAAATACCCTCTGGGGGCAACATCACTACCTGTTCCCTCCTCCCTCCCTGCCCCCCATATGAGAACCACAGAGTTAGCTTATGTCTTACTCTCCACAGAGAACAAGACCTTAACCTAATGAAAATGCATACATATCTAGAACAGCCCAAAGGAGTTATTTTAGTGGTAGAAAGTCAGGAAGGGTATATACTTTGGGCTCTTCTAAGCCCACCGTACAAGCAGATCTACCTCCTGGGTCTTGCTCTTAATTTGGCTATTTGTGTCAACCTTGGGATGTAGGAGCAATCAAACTAGATAAAAGATGGAGGTCGTGGGATATGCATGGGATAGTAGCCAGCTCATACCTTCCCTGGGTTTATATAGATCAGCCTCTTCCTCTCCACCAAATATCCTTTGGTCTTGGGTTCTAGTAACCCAGTGAGTGCTTGTAAAGTACCAGAGTAAGAACAAGGTGTCAGCCCCATTCTCCAGCTGATGATTCCATGGTTTAATTACCATCTTTGGGTTAATTCCCTTGAACATTTTGTTCAGCTCTCAGGAGTACACTGCCTTCCGATAGTCTAACTAGTTATTTTTGCAATTACATGGCATGTATCTAAACGCTGGCAAAGAAAACATTCATTATCAACATTTGATCCTACTTGAATATAACGGCTTGCAAATGCAGGCATTAACATATGAACACATGTATTTTGGAAAATTCGTTTTGCAACTGTAAGTGCAACCCACCCTTTCATAGCAGCATTGGAAATGGCAGGAGAGATGCTGAGGTGGGTTAGGATAAGGGGGTACTTTTTAGGCCCTTTTATATCAAGACAATATGATTAAGCATTGGAGCTCAGGAGTTTTAAATTTTTTGCTTGTTCATTAATTAATTTACTCATTCACCAAATAAGGTTTTGGGTTCCTATTGTGTGACAAACATGGTCTAGGTGCTGGGATATAGCAGTGAGCAAAACAGATATGATCTTTGTCCTCATGGCCCTTACATTTTAGTATTGGCAGAAAATATTAATAAAATATACCCATGTGTGCTTTTCATGGTCTAAATACTAAGAAGGGAGGGTATTAAGATGCTATGAGACTATGTGACAAGGTGACTTTAATTTAGGTCAGGGAAAAGTTATCTGAGAACTTGACATTTGAGCTGACACCTCAGAGTAGAAGAGCATCCCATGGAGAGAAAATAGCACTTGCTAAGGCTCTGAGGGAGGGCAACATCTGATGCACTGGAAGAACTGAAAGATTAGCCTAGGTGGAGTATGGCCAGCAAAGAGGAGGGCACAAGATGAGTCTGGTAGAAGGCAGGGACTCAAGCATGGAAGACCTCATAGGACCCTGGTAAGGAATTTAGATTTTATGCTAAAGATCATGAGTGGAAATCTTGGAAGGATCATGAGTATTCCATGAGCTGATTTATATTTTAGGAAGGTTTATCTGGCTGCTGTATTGACAGTTGATTTAAGGGAGCATCAGTGAAAGCAGAGAGAACATTTGGAATGTTATTTCTGTCATCTTGGTGAGAGAGAACAGTAGCCTGGATTTGAGCTGTGGCAGTGGAGGTAAAGTGATTTGGAGTTTATTTCTGATTTCACATTAATGGATGAACAGCCTTGAGATAGTTACTTGAGCTCTCCAAACCTCACTTCTATACCTGTAACAATTTCTACCCCATAACATTGTTGTGCCTATTAAATGAAAATGTTCGAAGTGCTTAGGACTCTCATATAAGACTGTTCTCAATTGATAAAATGGTATCAGCTACTAATATTTGTTTAAAGATTTATTTAATTTAGAGAGCAAGAGCACATGGGGAGGAGGGACAGCAGCAGGGAGGGAGGGAGGAAGGGAGAGAGAGAGAAATAGAGAGAGAGAGACTGACTCAAGAAGACTCCTTGCTGAGCATGGAGCCCAATGTGGGGCTTGATCTCAAAACCCTGAAATCACCTGAACCTAAACCAAGAGTCGGCCACTCAACCAACTACACCACCCAGGCACCCTACTAATATGATTTTAAAAATTATTCTTAGTGCTTTTACACTGGGATGAGTTTTTATATGGTTCAGTCACTAACTTGCTGTGTGACCTTGGGTCAGTTACCTCACTAGGCTTCAGGCCTGTCATTTGGAAGCCAGCAGAACTAACACCTGCCCTGCCCACTTCAAAGGGATGTGCTGAGAATAAATGGGAATAATAGTTGATACTCTCCTTTGAAAAATTATAAAAGCTGCTGAGTGTCAGTGAGGAAGTAGTTGGTTCTTGACTCTCAGTAATCATTATCCCCACAACAAAGAACTCAACAGAATCATCATTCTTCCCAGCCCCTGTCTCTGGCATTCACCCGAGTATGTCTACCAATCATCTAAAGTAGTTGGGGGCCTGTCCTAACTTGTAACTCATTTTACATGGGATTTAGCACAACTCTTAATTAAAAAACTAACTGACCCAGGGATCCAGTCAGTCAATGAAACAATTTCTAAAGCTGGGCAGGAAACTGATGAACTCTTACGATGCCTTTGAATCAGCCCTAAGATTTGTCATAGACAGGTAAGAGCTTCAAGTTTGATATTGTACGTATAGCATTTAAAATCCATTTTCTTTAATTTTGCAGCCCGTGCTGGGGAGGAGGGTGAGCTGACTCCCTAAACAAAATTATTCTTAAAAGTTAATTAATGGTTGTCTTGTCTTGTATATGCTTGAAAGACTTCATAATTCAAAACAGAACAGAACATATTATATAAACATAATAAAATGTTTAGGCCCACTGTCAGTTGGAAAGATACACTTTTATTTCCCACTGCGTTGGAATTCCTTAGCATCACATTCTTTTTATGGAGTATAATGGACTAGGTCACCCCCTCCAGCTTCTTAACAGTGCCACAATCTTCTCTATAATTCGACTTAACAGGTGGGCATTCCGTCTTCCTTGAACACTTCTGATGACAGCAAACTTACCACTTCCCAAAGCAGTTCATTCTACTTTGAGGTGGGTCCAATTATTAGAAATGCCCTTATTACACTAAATGCAAATCTGCCTTTCTATAACTTTCACCACTTGTGGTTCCTTCTTTTTTCCTGAAGCTCACAGAAAATGTCTATTCCCTCTTCTAATGGCAGGCCTTCAAACATCTGAAGATATACGTCCTACCAGTCTGTGCCTTCTCTTCTTCAGGCTAATCACCCATAGCACGTCAGATGTATGTAATAGATCCCAGGCTTTCAACTCTGGCCATCTTTCCCTTGATGTGTTTCAGTTTGTTAAGTGTCATTCTTAGAATTTGGTGTCCAGGACTGAGCACTGACTGCACTGCAAGTGAAATTGAACCCACCCCAGAAGGCAATAGACTCCCATTTTGAGCTAGACATCTTATATATCTATCAGTGATGCCTAGAATGGCATTGATTTCTTTTTTTACCTTTCTACTATCCAATTGGGATCTACTCTTACTTTGTGGTCTTGAATTTATATCCCAGGTATCTTGTTAAAGAATTCTGCCAAGCCGGGCTTCTCCCAACCTTGGATATGTGCTGTTGATTTCTTTTCCTTCCCTTCCCTTCCCTTCCCTTCCCTTCCCTTCCCTTCCCTTCCCTTCCCTTCCCTTCCCTTCCCTTCCCTTCCCTTCCCTTTTCTTTCTTTCTTTCTTTCTTTCTTTCTTTCTTTCTTTCTTTCTTTCTTTCTTTCTTTCTTTTTGTAGCTAAATACCTTTTTTTTGGTACCTTTTATCCTCTTAAAATGTCCTTATGGCTTTGACCCAGACTTTTAAATCTTGATTTGGTTAACAAGTTTATAAGCTATCACTCCCAGTTACTTGTCATCTAAAAATTTTATCAGCCTGCTTTGGGTAGCATTATCCAAGTTATTGACAAAAGTGCTAAAGCAGACAGGGTCAAGGACAGAATTATTTGGCAGGCTACTTCATTTTTCATCCTGACACTTTCCAGGATGACAACAATTAGGTAATAAATACTCTGGCTAGAGTTCTTTGGCCTGCTCCAAATGTATCTTTAATACACTTGTGGTTTAGGTAATACAAATGATCCTTAATATTGACCTTGGTTCTTCAAACATGTTCATAGGTCTGCCTTTCAGGGAAAAATAAGTAACTGGAATGATTTTCTTCTTTCCTGGTATCATCATCCCTGATCATGTCTTTATCATTTATCACTGAGTTTTATAGGGAGGAAGTGAAAAAAGAAGAAGACGCTGAGAGGAGTCAGAGAAGTGCCTTCTAGTCAAGAATGAACTACCAGAAGAACTGAGAAACTGTTCCTTTCTACCCTCCAACTCAGGCAGGCTATCATTACCTAAGGTCAAAAAGCTGACTCATTGCCCTTTGTGGGTCAGGAAGCAAATGGCCAACCCATTTTACAAGTGGAATAATTGATGTCGGATTAGCTCCCAGGGTCTGTGGTCCTTAGTATCCTGCTTGCTAGTAGACTTTAAAGAAACTGTAAGCAGTCTTACAAAATTGCCCAAGTGTAATCCTGATGGGAAGCTACTATTGAAAAGCCATCTTCACAGTATCCAGAATTAGTGGTTATACAAAAAAGTTCACCCTATTGCTGTTTGAAAAATCTATACAACTGGTTCCTTCAAATATGTTCTACCAGCCTGGAGAATAAAGAACCTGTTTTTTCTTTGGGAAAAAAAGGCAAGTTTAAATGAAAGGCATTTTTTCTAACTCAAATTCAACTGGTTAGAGTTTTGAAAGTAATTCTTCATTATAGGTTTGGGAGGACATTCAGGGTCTGTGGAGAACTTTGGGCCAAAGATGTCCATTCAGAGGTATTTGTCTTGTCAAGCGTAAAGCTTATATTCAGGCAAACTTCAGTGGCCCTTGGAGGACACTGGAGGGTCCAGCTACCCTCTGGTCTAGTAGGTCCTATTAAAGTTACCTCCTGTGCCTACCCAACTAAACATGTTCAATTTTATTTTATTTTATTTTTTCATGTTCAATTTTAATTCAACCAGCACTTCTTCATTAACTTTGGGCATTGTACTAGCTACTTTCACACCTTTTTTTGTTGGGTATGGTGTTGTTTAATGGTTAATGGAAACAGATAATGGATAGGCAGAGTGAGTAGTTGCATTGCAGTGTGCTTTGAGGGCCTTTTTGCCTTCGACTGTCTTCTACACTGACTACTACAAGGTTTGGAACATCTATCTCTATCAGCCAGGATGATAATATTCCCTGTCAGGTGACAAATGTGGCCTAGAAGGACAACATGTGGTTGGTGTCACTCATGACCATGTCAATATGGAGGGGTTTGCTAGATTAATTCTGAGAACCAGGCACTGAGGGGCTAGGACACAGATCAGGTAAATTTTCAGAGCTAGTGGTGGGAGTCAGGAAGTATCTGGGTCCATTATCTCCTACCACAGTGCCTCTCCACATGGGGGCACCACAGTCTGGGGGTCTTTCATTACCTGAAGGCAGTGCTGGGTATTATTAGGGCAGAGACAAGGGGGGGAGGGGTACAGTTGCTGACAATACACCGCGTCAGCACTGCTGTTTCCTAAAGGTGGGTACTGATCTTCCCTGTGTTTAGATCATATGTGAATGAGGGTGTTCAGACAGTCTCTAACTTGTGTGTGTTGATTCAGCGGATATTTTTTTTTATTAAACATTTATTTTTATTAAACATTATTGAACAGTTTCAAGTACTATATGGGATGGTGGAAATGTTTCCAGTTCCCTTTCCTACAACCTTCTATAGGGCATTCAGAGCTGGTTCAGTGACAGCCATACCTCTCACCTTTCCTAAACTCCACTTCTCTGTTCCTTCTCTATTACCTGGAACCCACCTTTCCAATTCTTATCCCACACTCCACTGTCTCACCCTCCCTTCTGACTTGTTACAGACCAGAGTCTATGACTGATAAGGAAAAAATAAAGGAAAATGTACTCTCCCTCCCTTTCCTTACAATAAGCATTCTACAAATTGCAGGGCACAGCCTACTAATGGGTTATAAAATCAATGTGATTTTAGTGAGTCATGACCTAGCCTTAAAAAAAATGAAATACGATAGAAAAATGCCATAGTGTATCTGTGTCTAAGAGTAAATATTGTTTTGTGAAACTTTTGTTTTGGTTATCCAATATATGCATGTGTGTTGTGGGTCATTAAACAGAATGTTATCTCTTTACCACCTTCCACCATTGTGGTTCCACGGCGTGTCCCAAGCCTAGCACTGGTTTGGTCTATGTCTGTGTCCTCACTGTTTATCACCTCCTACAGAAATCCTGTCTTATTCCTTCTCCTGTTTTCCCAGTCCGTTCCTCCTCCCTAGACCCTCCCAGCCCCCATCTGGACTCGCCCTCCTCCCATCCAGCTGGAGTCCCATTGAACTGCCACCTGGGGATAGAAGCTGGAAGAATCTCTGTTCCCACTAGCTCGGATGGGAGTGATTAGGGAACTTGTGTTACTCAGCTTTCAAGTTGAGACTGTGAATGCATCTTCCCACAAAAATATGAGCATGCCTGGGGACTAGGTTCAGCACTGTATGTACGGCCCTTCAGTTCCAGCCTGCAGCCTACATGTGACAGTGGATAGCTCTGGTATCCAGGGCACCTGTATGCCAACCAGATGACACATCTTCTTTCAGAACTCAATCCATTTGCAAGTTGAGAAGAGAAACCACTGGTGCAGAGCATCATTCAAATGGATTCCTACTTTAACTTCTTGCAGCAACACAGAACAGCTGAGTCCTCTTCCACGGACTCTGCAGAGGCTCCTTCAGTGGTTTGAAAGTAAGACTGTGTCTCCCAAAGTGCCTAACTTGCTCCATGGGGAAGAATCTGACTAAAAATAGCTAGAAATAGCTAGAATGAAGTAACTCATGTAACTTGTACAATGTAATTTCAGCCACAGACAAAATGAGTAGTCCCCGCTGGCACTTGGTTGCTCAGTCATGTATTAAACTTGTAACTATGTGCTACCAATGAATACATCTGACCAGTCAGAGTTGTCCATTTGCTCCAAGAGGAAGAGGAATTAGGCCTCTGTAATTCTCTTTGTGCAGTGCCATGCAAAATTAAAGGCTTCATATTTTCAGATAACAATGGCATTGCCTGAGCGAAGCTGCATATTTAGGCATAGAAATTCTCCAGTTAAGTCCTCAAAGGTTGACCAAGGACATGTGAGTGAGGTAACTGAACACACTGAACATACCTTATTTTAGGTATTGGGACCTAGTGACTGGACCCTCAGCTCCCTATTGCCTGTCATGTCATATGGCCCAAACCCTTCAGCATGGAATTCACATCAGAAAGACATGATGCACAAAGCTGTACATGGTAGGTACTCAGTAAATAGTGCATATTTGCATTCTACCTCAATGGGTCAACATCATTAGGGATTAATGAACTATCCAGAATTGTCTCCCACAATTCTCCAGTAGCAACTTTCTGCTTCAACTTGGGTTGGTCTTCCTGTGCTCAACACAATTCTTACTCATTCCTGCTGCCCAGCATTTTTTCATGTTGTATCCTCATCCTGGAATGCCATTTCCCAAAGCTTTACCAGTCCAATTCTTGCCCACCTTTCAAAACCTGGCTGAAGCACCCTCCTCCAAGGAGCTTTTGGTGCCCATTTTATCCCCCAAGAGACCTATTCTTTCTCTGAGTGTCTGCAACACTTGCACGGAAGCCCCCATTTGGCCACTTGACCATAGCATGTCTCAACTAAGCTGTGGTCTGCTTGCCTTATGTGTGTGAATGAGAAGTTCCACCTATGGCTGAGAAACTGTTGAGCCAACTAATGTCCCACTAGTTTTGTGTCTAGTTCAGTGTAATCTGGTTCATGCTATTAGCATTTAATGAGCCAATGGTATAAACTGGTATTGAAAAGCAGAATTCTCCGGCTCTGTCTCTATGTCACTAATGACTCAATTTGCGACCTTCACTTTACCTTTTTCTAAGCTCTTACTCCTCTCCAGCATACTGGCAAGGACAGTATTTATATACCCTAAAGAGATGTTTTGTGGATTTGCCATAATGAGTACAAAACATGTCAAAATATGAAGATCTGTAGAAACCCTATTATTACAGGAATAATAATAATTACAACTACACTTGGTTAAATGCTCCAGAAACCATATAGAAGACGCCTTCTCTGGGGGGGGAAAGCAGCCAACTGTACCAGCAATTAGTCAATTATGAGTATTTAATTTCATTTCATTGCTTGTGATTTTTGTTTCTGTGCACAATAGGAGCCTTGTTGCCTCTTATTTATTTGTTTTAAGATTTTATTTTTAAGTAATCTCTACACCCAGCATGGGGCCTGAACTTAGGAGCCCAAGATCAAGAGTTGCTCACTCTACTGACTGAGCCAGCCAGGTGCCCCAGCCTTTTTTCCCTTTTAAAAGAAATCTCTGGTGAAGTTGGTTGGAGATCAATCTTTATGAGGCTTAGACTCCCCAGAGTAATGTTAAAGACACAGTGACTTTACGACTATGTCTTACTACCCTTTGCTCTTGAGGCTTCCACTTTGGCCAATGTTCCTTCCCATGTTGGTTTTTATCTGTCCCTAAGAAGGATTTTCAGCTCCAAGAGTAGTGAACATGAGTGTTGACCAGGCAGCAATGGCATTCAAAGGCACATGGAGGGAGTGCGGAGCCCTTGACAGGTGCCTGGGAGAGACACACAGGAAACAAAACATGTATTCCCTTAGCTGTGAAAGGTTCCTTTGGTCTATAAGAGGCTTGAAAAAACTAAGAGGGGCCCTGAGAAAAATCAAAGAATCTTTTTTTTTTAATTGAAGAATCTTGTTCTCTGGAAAGCAGATGCACTTTATTTATTCAGAAAGGCTTCCATGTATTCCTGGTTGGAGGCAGAGAGATGACCTCTAGATAGTTCCACCTTCGCTAGGAACCTCCAACTATAAAATATTTTATTTCATCTATATATTTTTTTGTAAAATATTTTTAAAGAAGTATTCTTTGGGACTCATTCTGTGTCCCTATCTTTATCCTTATTTATCTGACCACCTGAATTCTACACAATGAATTTCTTTTTTTTAAATAATAAATTTATTTTTTATTGGTGTTCAATTTGCCAACATACAGAATAACACCCAGTGCTCATCCCATCAAGTGCCCCCCTCAGTGCCCGCCACCCATTCACCCCCACCCCCCCGCCCTCCTCCCCTTCCATCACCCCTAGTTCGTTTCCCAGAGTTAGGAGTCTTTATGTTCTGTCTCCCTTTCTGATATTTCCAACACATTTCTTCTCCCTTCCCTTATATTCCCTTTCACTATTATTTATATTCCCCAAATGAATGACAACATACAATGTTTACACAATGAATTTCTATAAAGTGTTCTGAGATATCTAAGACAAAATTCTTTTGTGCATAATTAATAATTTCTCTGAGTAGAACATGTGAATATATTTGATACAAAAAATAATTGAATGATAACACAATTTCCCTTCTTTTTCATCTATCCAGCTAATACAGAAAAGTATTATCTATGTGCTGTCACTCATTAAACAAATATTTATGTGTCTGGCCATCAAAATTAGAAATCAGTTGGAAGATGAGGGTTTTTTTTTTTAATTTTATTTACTGTGCTTCACGTTCATCAGTTAGCAAGCACTGGCTTTCTTTTTTTCTGGAGGTTGGATTGCTGTATTCTTATGTATTATAAAGTTTTTTTTTTTGTATTATAAAGTTTTTGTTGCGCTTTTTCTCTGAAGTTCTCAATGTGAGCAGCTTTGGAAGGATTACAGGGAATATACTTTAAAAGACATTTCAAGTACCGCAAAACATTCCTTTTCGTGAGTACTGCTTTTCCTTTCAACGTTTTATGAATCCCTCTTTGGTGGAGAGTCCCCTACTTTCTGGCCCTGCCCTGCCTCATCCTTTCCTCCCTTCATCTAGGGCCACCCCAGAGCCAAGCAGCCTCTCCTTCTGAGGAACCAGTTGGTGACTCCCCCACCCGGCTCCAAAAGCAGAGGTGACTGCTCTGGAATCTGCTACACAATGAGGAGGTATATTTGGAACTGTTTGATTTTCCTACATTGTTTTTCTACATCATTCAGAATTTTAGATTTTTTCTACTTTTGTTTCCCTCTTTTTTTTTTTTTATTGCTTCAGATTTCTGATTATGTATTCAGCACACACCACTGGATGCCAATTTAATTTTATTGGCCCATTTAAAGGGCAAATAAACCTTTGTTTTTATAAGAAGATAAAGGACCAATTATCCTGGCCCTCAATGCATATTTGCTATTTGAGCTTATAATCCAGTTATGTATCTCTAGAAGAGATTTTGCCCTTTGCATTCTCTTATTTCCTGGTATATTGTTGCTAAGACATCACACATTTGCCAATGAATACCTTACCCTTTAATGCAGAGTTATTATTTCTTTAGCTGCCATCGCCTTATTTCTGTTCTAAGCTCCCATTAGGAGTGGGCCAAGCACTGAGAATATTCCACTCCCTTGAACGGAGGGGTTTCCTGAATCCCAGTGTGTTGCCACGATGCATGAAATGATCGGATACATGTTGTAATTGGATTGTCACCCAATCAATTTCAAGGAGCCGGGCTGGCGCTGCTTGCCTGCTTAGAATGTAATTTCCTCTAAGAAGCTCACCCTGAACTGGCCCATCCTGCAGATAATTATTGCCTCTACATATCACTTTGCCACTCTAGTTATAATAATACTATCAGTATTCCTGAGTCAGAAACATTTGTGAATTGGATTCCAGAAGAGAAAGTATAAACCTCTTGAGGATAGAAGCCTTGTGGAGTGGCATGAGGACCAGGAAGGTGTTTGTTGTGGGGATGACTGTTGCTGTTTGTGGAAGTGATAGACTCAAGAGACAATGAGGGAAGTGGCTGGAAATTCCCTGCCCTGCTGAGGCCAAAGTCATAGGCTAGCTGGTAGGGGGACCAGTTGGATATCCATCATTGGACAGACCCCCTGGGACCCAGGTGGAAGAACCTGTGAGGGTGAGAGCTCACAAGAAGGAGAGCCCAGGACAAAAGTATCATATTCATCTACAAGGATAGTATTCTTTTTCTAGGGTCTTGTGATGTCATGCAAAGGAAGGAAGCAAGAAGAAAATGAGTGGAATGTTTCTGGTGTAAAACAGGGGCTGTTATTTTCCTAATTTTAGTGTACTCTTTCCTTTCAGGAAAGGAAAACATGAAAAAAAGGTAAGTACAAGGGAATTATTCATAGGAGTGCTTCTAGCTCCTATCAACTAACTAACAGCTTTATATAGCTAATACTTTTCCTCAAATACTTACTATTCATGGCTTCAACCCTTGATCATCTGATCCCCTCGCAGTAGACATCATTCTTTCATTTCTAGATCTTAAGCATAAAAGGACTTAGGTAGGGATAAACCAGAAACAGTAGGAATGGCTCTTCAAAACAGGTAAGAAAGAAATCACTGAATTCTGCATATTTCGTAAATGCAGCCAGGTTCCTTAGTAAGTGAAGGTCCAGCAAATTCCCAAGGCACCAGACCTATTTGAAAGACTTCAGCAAGGGGAGGTAAGCCATTAGGGGTGGGCAGCTGGAGGTCTAGGGTGCCAGTGTGATAATCATGAAGGCTGGAGAGGTAAAAGGAACCTAGGAGATAAACAAGAAACTGAGGCTCAGAGAAGGCAAGTGATTTTCCAAGGGCTTCCTCATTTCACAGATAAAGAAATTGAGGCCCAAACAAGTAACATAATTTGGCCAATCTCACACAGTAGCAAATGTCAGAGCTAGGATGTGAGTCTGGAACTATCTGAAATACTCTCATGATGGCTAAGCAGGGCCTGTGACATCTGGAAGGTTCTTCACTAAGGGGTGGACCTAAGCTTAGGTGTTAGGTCAGGAAGAGTTACAAAACTTGGGAAGCCCGGAAATGGCAGAGATGAGCAGTTGAAAGCACACTGTGGTTTCCAGATAAGAGACTATAAGGATTGAAATAGATGAGGTGTAAATAGATAATGACCTAGGAGGCAGTGTGTTTAATGGGTGAGTACAATCAAGAAGATCCCAGCTCCTCGAAATATTTACTGAACACTCTGTGTCAAGCAAGGTTCTCAATGTTGGGGATATGGGAGTGAGCAAGGCAGATAACAAATCCCTGCCCTAGCGCAGCTCAGATTCTTACAGGGGGAGACTGATTATCTGTTTGACCTTGGCCAAATTGTTCAGCTTTTCAGAGGCTCAGCTCTCTCAGCTGCAAAATGGCAAGAATGGAGCTCAGGTCAAAGGGCTGCAGTGAGGATCAAATGATATAATGCATCTATACCACAGAGTGCCCGAAACAGTAGCTTTCATCATTATCCTGCTGCATATGACTGATCACAGTTTAATATTAACAGTTAATTTTCAACTGAGGTGCAATGGGGGGGGGCGGGCAGAATGATAAGCCCATTCAAAGTGACATGGCAGAAATGGGAACCTCTGAGAGTGTCAGAATTGTCCTTCCACATCTGTGGTACAGGACCCCAAACCCCTTGGGGGGTTAGCACCTGCTGTATAGTTTTGTTGCTCGCCCTTGTGGACAAGGCACTTCCAGTGAGAGCTGGAAGGGGTTAAGGCCTGGTCTCTGTCTGCTGACATATTGCTGTGTATATCCTTTTCTGCACACATGTGTGAAAATGCCACCATTCCTTATTTCTACTGCAAGCTGTGGACTTGATTTCAGTGAGTGTCACTTGAAATCTACTCTTTGAATATACGTTTATTTTATTTTCAGGTCCCTTGCCAAAGGATGAGGATGTGACCTTTTCAGAAGCTGGAAAAAGTGATTATCTGCCTAGGTATATGGTGCTAGTAAGTAAAAACAACTGTTTAATCAGAGAAGTGATTTAATAATTATTTTAATAGATCCAGATGGCTACAATGCCTTTCTCTCTACTGCACCCATACTTCTGAGGAAATAAAATATACTGGAGATCCGTCTGCTTTATAAAACGTGCAGGATGTCTGCACTCTGAGAGGGGAACTGGGATAGCTTTGAGCTGACCGCACTTTTCCATGTGCTATCTAGAGTGTTCTCTCTTCTCACATCTCTTCCTCCAACCACAAGGACAATTTTACTCTGCTAGTGGACTTGCCCTCATCTTCTGTTTCTTAGCCTAAACCATGACCTCCTCAGGGAGAGTTCTCTTACTCCCTCCACAAGGCTGGATCACTCTCCTAGCATCCTGTGTTCATCCAGCACAGTATGGATCATATTTACAGACAATGAGTTCAATGTCTGTCTTCCTAAGCTTTATAAGGACAGAGATAGAGACTGCTTGTATAGCCCGCCCCGAACTTAGCACGATGCCTAGCACATAGTAGGGGCTCAAAAAATTTAGTTAACTGACTAGATGAATGAATAAATAGCCTTCAAGAGTTCTGGATTCTGGTCCCATCCTTGTTATTTTCTGGATGTGTGGTCATACGTATGTCACTTGACCTTTTTGGGCCTCAGTCTCCTTACCTAAAAAATGAGGATTCATTGATCTCTAAGGTTCTTTCTGGCTTGAAGAGTTAACCATTCCATTGAAGTCAGGATTTGGGTTCTTATCAGTGGGGGAAAATACTCCAGTTAAACTACCCAGGGTTTGCTGCCTCTTATTTCCAGGGATCTCCAGTATGCTAATGCTTTGAATTGTCATGGTAAAAACAGGTTTAATTAGTGGATTCTTCTTCAAAGACCTTGTAGCAGGGACAGTGTTGGTTTGTTTGGGAAAAGACTAGCAATTTGCCCACTGCAGACTTCATTTCTCTTATCACTTGCTCTTTGTTTAGCTTTTACCTCTAAGATTAGGTGCTTTCACAGGGAGCTCTTCATCTTCTTTGTGTTTGAAACAAAAAGAAGTATTTAAACTAGGGAGGGAACTCTCTGATGCTAAGTGGTTATAAGCAAACAGCTGCCAGGCTTTTTCTGCTGTTTTATTTCTTGTCAATCAAATACACAGCTTGAAGTTCCGTTAGAGACCCCAGCTGGACCACAGAACTAAAAGCTCCAAGTTGTGTCACAGCTGGCTTTGTATTCACAGTAGCTAGCACAGTGCCAGGTTCAGAGTAGGTGTTCGAAATGTCTACAGAATTAGACAAGGTGACAGCTGGGAGGCCCTACATATAGGTTGAGTAGGCAATTTTCCCATATTTTTGTTATTTTTATAATTTGTACCCAGTTGTATTTCCAGAATGATCTGAAGCACAGTTGCCTACATAGTGTGGTTTGAGGACTACCAAAATGCTCCTAATATGTCTCTGAATCACTCCCTTACCAGCCTACTCAGGTGCCAGAAATTTCTACCAAGTTGCGTTAGGTGGTCATGGTGGGTTCATTAAAAGGAAAGTATTACATCTGGATCAGTGGGGATAAATGAGGTATTGGAGATCATTAACACCTCAGAATGAATTAGTTTTTATATTAGCTAATGCACTTGGGAGTGGCACTAAAAGTCTGGTGGGGCACACTGAGAAACCATCTGGGACTATTTCACAGTGGCAAGAGACCTTATATCTGGTCTTGAGAAAGCCTGAGCACCTGAGATCAAGACCTGAGCTGAGATCAAGAGTTGTACCCAGACACCTGGGGTCTGACTCTTGATTTCAGCTCAGGTCATGATCTCGGGGTGGTAGAATTGAGCCCCACGTAGGGCTCTGCACTCAGTGGGGAGTCTGCTTGGGATTCTCTTTCTCCTGCTCCTCCTGCCCCTCCCCCACTTGCACATAGTATCTAAATAAATAAAATCTTAAGAACAAAAGAGTCAAACACTCAACTGACTAAGCCCCCCAGGTGCCCCAAGAACTGGGAATTCTTTAGCTTTCTTCTTATCACTCCCTCCCTGCCCCCACCTTCATGCATTTGACAAAGCCTCCTCTATCTTAGCATCTCCACCTCCCTCTCAGTATCCAGTTAGTAATCTGGACCCCGCTGGGCAGCCTGAGTCCTTATGGCACACGTTCTTTTTCTTATAATAATAGTCATAAAGAGTACTATTTGATAAGTACTTACTATTTGCCAGGCATCATGCTAGGCCCCTACATGTGTTATCTCAACTGTCAGATCCATTTAAGCACAAAATGCATGATCTTTCTATGATCTATCAGGCCCTCTCCTCCACCTTCAGTAGAGCATCAAGGACTGGAGACCTCTGTGATCAACCAATGAGCAGTGATGGACTTTACTGTGTGCTCCATACCATGCTAAATGCTGTGGAGGAAACAGAAAATAGCGTCCCAGACATACACCTTGCTTTGAAAACTGGCCTCTGTCCTTCACTCTGGTTTCCTTCGTCTAGTTCTTAGAGTCATGGGTC
Source organism: Canis lupus dingo (assembly GCF_003254725.2). NCBI lineage: Eukaryota > Metazoa > Chordata > Mammalia > Carnivora > Canidae > Canis > Canis lupus. Next base: position 95,216,390 of record NC_064281.1, on the reverse strand, counting down.
CCCTAAAGTAAGGCAAGGGAGGGATGCGTGGGAATGAGCACATTCCATTTCCTAACACAATATGCTATCTGGCAAGGTTAGGGAATGGGCTATTTAGATTAATTCAAAGTTATGTTTAATGGCGAGTCTTTATAGACACAAAAGTGCAGAAAAGTAAATGCAATAAAATTCATAGCACACTGGCAATAGAAGAAACAGGATGATTTTCTCTACTAATTAGAAAGGTACCTTAAGGTCTTTTGCAGTTTCAGGGTGATCATGATGAATGCATTATAAACAGCGAGAGGTAGTGTGGTATAGTGGAAATTGCATCCATCTGGGGAGTTAGAGAACCTGAGTTGTAGTTCTAGCAATGCAACCTTGGGTATAACCCTGGGCCTCAGTTTCTCCATTTGCAAGGAGGAGAGGTCAGTCTCTAATCTCTAAGGAGTCTTTCAGCTCTCAGATTTTGCCACTGCTAATTTTCACTACACAGCATGGAGATGGGCAAGGTCCTGGTGAGTTGACTGCTTGAACCTAGAGTTTTCAGCATTTTACCCTCAGTGAGACACTCCTCCTTTTGAATTAAACAAGTATGTTGCCTGTGGTGATCAGGCTTCAATGAACCATGTGCCCCATTTCATAACAATATGTTATATAATCAAACCAACTACTTTGCTGACCTCTGTGTTGAACTGTCCTCCTTCTCTGGCAACTCTAACTTCCCTCCATCAGTGACATCCTACTTTTCTCAGGTCTCTAGAAATCCAAAGGAGCCTCCTTCCTCCCCCAGCTCTGCTAGGACAATTGTCTGATTTGTGCTTTGGACTAGATATATTTTACATGTGCTTGCCTAAGTGCTGAGTGGGAGTGAAAGGGACATAGTGAGGCATTGTCATAAAACCTCAGATTCAGACATCTGCTTTTGAATGGATCCTTGATACCAGAAGGCATCACTGAGTCCAGGCAGTAAACTAATTGTTATTAAATCGCTTCATAAAAAATATTCATTTTTGGCTCACCTGCCAAGTCCCTCAACTCTAAAAAATTGTCTGTGCTAGCCCCTAACCAAATTTTCAACTACCAAAGTCATGGTCTCATTATTGGACCTGTTAGCTCACCTGGGGCTTGCCCCTACCTAGCACAGTGGTGTTTCAAGCCACTTGTTGGAAATGCTTCCTGTGGCCCTTTGCGGCTTTCCCGGACACGCTGGAACTCTGTAAATGTACAGTAATACAATTTACTATAATATCCTTTCCCTTTTCGAGCAACCCAGATGTCTGCAATCTCCAAGTCCCAGCTCACTATATTTGATGGAGGGTATATTTAAAATGAACAGCTGAAATGGCCCCATAAACTGTCTCTTCCATATCCTTTTTATCTCCTCATTGACAAGCATAGGGCAGCTCCATGAGGTTGACCGCTGAAAGGCTGACAGTGTTGGGGCAACAAGCCCATGCTATTATGATAATTTCCATTCTTCCTTTTTGTGCTCTGTTACTGTTATTAAAGCAATTTTTTCCTAAGAGGTGCCAGAGAGACAGCAGGAGAAGTTGAAAGGCTCTAGGCTCTAAAGTGGAAGCAAAGTAGAAACACCTGGGAAGCTACTCCTTCCTCACATCCTACGACTTTAGCGCAATACAGAATGTCTCTCCAAAGTATGTTCCTGCTGGCTGAAAGGGATGATGATAGAGCAAAGGAGACATCATAAAGGCGGTTACACATCCCAATGCTTGAACCTTTCAGCTCAACTTAAGAGAATCATGCAAAGACAGAAATATTCTGCCTCCTAAACTAGTTCACCCGGTGTGGTGGAGAAAAAAATTGACCGTGCTACACACAGACACCAGTGACAAAAAGTCAGGCTGTGTTTCAGCCTGGTAGCTGTGTTTCACTCCATGACTTATACATGGTTGATTTCCACTTCTAGGCCTCCCTTCTCTTTCACCCCCCAGAATATCTGTGTCTGGCAGATAGGGGGTGCTCAATAATTTTAACTGTTGGCTGACTTAACACTTGCAGGCCATCCTTCTTGCTGGCAGGTGCTGTGAAATCAATTAATCAGCGAGGTGACATTCTTGGGTGCTCTCTTTTCATCTATGTATTTGTTAATGCGTTTATTTCTTTCTTCACTCAATATTTACTCTATCGAGGATCTCCACCATCAGGCACTATAGAAAGGGCTGGCGAGACAAAGGTGAACAAAGCACACTTCCTGCCTCGAGTAGCTCATGGTCCACATGATAAAAATCACAGCAGATAGAAGGGAAGTACTCGGTATGAACTGTCACATAGCGGACATGATCTTGTCGAGGAGATAAGCCTTGAACATATTAAATGATTCAAGAGCAATAAGATACTATGAAATCCAGCATTAAAACACACAGCCTAGGTAATTAAGTGGGGAAAAGGAGTTGGAGAAAGGAGAAGCTGTGTGGGTTTTGGGGGGATGTGGAAGACTTACTAAAGGAAGGCCAATTTGAGAAACAAAGGTAAAAGGCCCCAAACCCAAGCTTTCATTAATCCCAATATTAAGTTTTCATGAACACATGAAATATAATCTAAAACAATTATTATCCTTGGGGTGTTTGTGCACTAGTACTGGGGAAAAGGGACAGGAAGCTACAAGTTGCAGCTAAGTGTGATTTAACACACCTGAAAGCATCAGCTCTCTTCTGTTCTAATGGTTAATCAAGGATTAACTGCATACAAGAATGACTATTTGCATATTCTTTTTTGTATCAAAATGGAATTTTTCAGTGCTCTCTGCCTTTAATTTTTATTTTTTATATCATTAAGATTAAAGTCATTGTCATTAGAGAATCCCCTTCTGTCCTCATGCCATTTCTCTTTCGGATTCCAAATTGAAGTAAAAAGGGCTGGCCGTTATGCCATCTGGACTCTCAGAGTATTTTTCTCTGAAAAACTGAAGCCCTGGGAAAACCTTCCAGGCAGTCATACAATTAGGATTACAGTTTTTCTGAAGTTCTTAAAATCTTCTTAGGGTACCCAGAATGCTTAAGAAGCAAGCTTTGAAAAAAAATGCAGGAAATGAAAATGAATGGGAAAATATACAAAAATAATTCTGGTTGTATGTGGATAATGGAACTTTGGATGACCCTCCCTCACTCTCACTTTCCAAACTTCTTGTACTTTTCTTATATTGTTTTTATAACAATAATAATACTTCTAATGTCTGGTTTCCACACTCATTTACAATAGACTTGACATAAATATTCTCCTCTGGGCCTTTTCTAGGACCAAGTAAAGGGAAGACTATAGTGTTTATCTTTTCCCAAAGGGTAGGGCTTCTACTGAAAGCATGCCATAGGGTGCCTGGGTGGCTCAGTTGGTTAAGTGTCCAACTCCTGATTTCAGTTCAGGTAATGATCTCAGGGTTATGAGATCAAGCCCTGAGTCAGGCTCTGTGCTGGGTGTGGAACTTGCTTAAGATTCTCTCTCTTTCTCTCTGCCTCCCCCCTCCCTGCCCTTGCATGTGCATACTTTCTCTCTCTCTCTTAAAAAAAAAAGAGAGCATGCCAGAATTTTGAATTTTTAAAGGATATTCCTTATCAAGGCACATTAAACGATTATCCTGGGTTGAATGTGAAAGGTAATCTTTGAGGATTTCATGACTAAAATGGAGGTCAAGAGATTAAGATGGATTATAGGTGGGAGGGGGCAAGAGTCAGAAATGCCATTAATTTAAATTTTTGGTGGAATTTAAATGGAGTTTGGAATGAGTTAAACATCTAAGGTCCCAAAATCAAGATGTGTTACTGAACCTGATTCAGAAAATGGTATTTTCAAACATGCTGGGCTCAATTACCATTACATCTTAAAAGTTATTGCTTGCCACATTAAATAATTATCACACTAATTGAATCATCCTATTTGTCAAATATTAAAGTAAAAAAAAGTCTGGGAAAAGAACTTTGAAGTGCACACGTCAAAACTTGTATTTGTTGGGAATAAAGATGTAAAAGGTTCAGGTTCAAAAGATAAAATGCACATATAAAGCTTGTGGTTTATCCAACTGCTACTGTAATGATCTGACTCCAGAGAAGGAAATTCATTACATAACTCAATTTTTATGCCTTTGACAAGGATCCCAAGATCCAACAAAGGAAGAAACTCCTTTGTAAGTGTTCTTCAGTCTTCCATGCTATGATGAATTTATTCGGTAACCATTTATTGAGTACTTGTTTTCCACAACACCATGTACCAGTAGCCCAGAAAAAAATTATAGCTAACATTTATTGTGTTTATTATGTGTCAGGCACTAGAAGTGTTTTATATGCATTATCTCATTTATTCCTCTTGAAACGCTGTTACCTCAGTTTTGTATATGAGAACACTGAAGCTTAGAGACATTAATGAACTTGTCCCAGATCACACAGCTAGTAAGCAGCAGAACTGGTACTCAAATCCAAGTCTGTCTGATTTCACACTCCGAAATATTAAACATGAAGGCTGAGGCGGAATCCTTAAACACCTTAAAGAACTCTCACATCCCTCAATTAATTCTGCCTGGAGATTTTACACAGGAGATGACATTATGGTTGGCCAAGGTAGCATTTTAAAAATATGAGTTGAAAATGGGAAGGAGAGAAGGTTCTTCTAGCTGGAGAAAGTAGTATGAACCAAGACATTGAGATATGAACTAGCATAGCATATGCAAGGAATGGTAGAGCATAGGATAGGTGGGATTGAGGTGTTGGGGAGGGGTCAGAATGTCAGAAGTAAAACTAGAAAGGTAAAGCAGAGCTAGCTCATTAGATGCTTTGAATATTATAGGGCAAGTATTAGATTTATTCTATAGGTAGAGGGAAGCCCCCCCCCCCCAAAGTTTTCAAACAGAGTGACAAAATCAGATATGTCTGTGTTTCCGAGAGAAATCCTGGAGCTAATGAGTACAATATACTAGAGGTAAGAGATTGCAGACAAAGAGACCAATTAAAAAGTTATTATAACAACCGAAACAATACAAGAGGCAGAGCAGATTGGGAATGAGGATGAGTGTTCACTGCAGGGCCTGGCAAAGATGTCCAAAAGAGAGTTGACCACAACAGGTTTGGAGTTTGGAAGGATGACTGGGACAAAAGATAAAGATTTCAGAGTCCTATATAAGTTATATCATGGGAGCACTTATAAAGTGTGGAGAGGGCCAAGAAAAATGTCATCATTTAAGGGATAGAAATAGGAAGCATAGCCTAAGAAGACAGTGAAAATAAAAGTTGAGAAATAGGAGAAGTTGGAGTGAGATTGTGTCACAAAGGTCAAAGCAGGAAAGAATGGACAGCAGTGTCAAATAATGCAGAGGTGGCAATCAGGATGATAATGGAGAGCTGACCACAGGATTTGGCCATTGAAGGTCATGGATGTCTTCATGGGATCAGTCATAGCAGAATGGTGAGTACTGGAGGCAAATTTGAAGGATGAATGGAAGATGCAGAAGTAGAGACAAGGTGAACAGATAACTTAGTCTTGCAAGGCATTTGGCAATGAAGGGAAGAATGATCTCATATACTTTTGGCAATTTGTCCAAGGGTCTACAACAAAGCACCTCTGTACTTTCTGATCCTTGAAGGGCACCTAAGCTATATATCACTAAAAGGCCATGCCAGATTCTAATTTTTCAAATCTGTATTTTAGGATCTTAGTAGGTTGAGATTTTTTCCATTAAGGTTCCTGCCCTGTTTCCTTTCACCCTTATCCTGCCTTCCAGCCTCTTCTATCTACACACACAGTAGGCAAATGTTTCTGATGGAGTGCCTCTAGAATAAAGCTGTCTTATGACCTTGTGGGACCCTCTGTTCCCTGTATAGTGTTCACACTGTTCATCTGAGAGCCAGCCTTCCTTTAGAAGCCCTATGTTCTGAAAAAGCATTGTTGATAGAATGCTAGTGGTTAAAAAGGCTCATGTCTTTTTGAAAATAGCCTGGAATATTTTAATTTGACATTTCTAAATCCTTGGCATGTCTGTTCTTCAGCTAGCCCAGAGCTCAGGGATGTTTTGACAGGTTATGAAAACGCTAAGATGTCACTATATTGGTCTTTCTGGCCGATGAGGCATTGGTTCTTGCTGTAGCATTCAAGGGCCATTATGTGGTTTGTATGTTAAATCGATACCTTATAAAACTCCTGCGTAACTGTTGGCTTATTATTGAAAGCAAAAGAAGAACAAATCAATTCCATACGTGTCAAGGACATTCTTGACAAAGGGCCGAATGGAATGGGCAGGCTCAGTGCCATGAAAAAGTCCAGTGAAATGGAAAGTTGTGCATTGTGTTTATGGATTCCTTCCAGATCAGCAGTAAGACTCCAGGCTGCTCACATTTGTTTGTTGGGCTTTCCCAGCCTGGAAGCAGGGCAGGATGGCAAGTGCTTTAGAGATATATCCTGGGATCAGAGGAGCTTCTTTGATGGCAAAATAACCCATATAACATTAAAAAGCAAGATCTCAATAGCAGTGCTGAGGAGCTCCAAGACTTTGCACAAAGTTTTAAGCCAATGGGTAAATGAGGTGAAGTGAGATGTTAGGTTGTTGAACAACTCCACTGATAGATTTTGTGGTGTGTGGTATTAGAGAGGAAGGTGGAGGGTAGGTAGGGCAGCCCTGATAGCAAGAGAGACTCAGCTGTAGTCAGCATATTGATTTTCAGAGTAAGAAGGGGCCTTATGGACCATCTAGCCTAGTCATTCTCAATTCTGGAAACATATCAGACTCACTGGGGAGCTTTTAAAAAATACCAATGCTCAGGCCTCACTCCACAGCAATTAAATCAGAAACCCTGGGGAGAGGATACAGCACCAGTAGTTTTTAAAGCTCCCCAGGTGATTCTAGTGTGAAGTCAGAGATGAGAACCTCTGATCTTGCTCAATATTCTTAGTCTAAAAATGGGGGAACTGAGGCTTAAGGAGGGGAGATATCTTCTGCTAGTTCCTCTGGCTGCTGCTGATAGATTTGAGACTAGAACAAGTGTGATTAGGTTAGTGACTGAGGAAAGGGAAAGTTTCTTGGTAGAAGCTAATCATTAGTTTCCTCTCAATTTTGTATCTTTTGTGTATGATAACATTTCCCAAGGTCCCTAATAAAATGAAGACATCTAGAACATATTCTCATCATTGTACATGATCTTTATTGAATCGTCAAAGGTTTGGTGCTATTTCTGAGAGAGGGAATCCGTGGTATGGGGAAGTGGTGGAAAGGTCATATATACTTTTGCTTGAAACCCAATTTCTCCCATTATTAGCTGCATGACTAGGAAAATAACTGAGTCCCATTATTTTTGTTTAAGTTGAGGATAAAAATGTTGACAATTCCCATCTTTCTGCTCCCTACTCTTGGGGGGTCTCATCCCTGCTTTGCTAATGATAAAAAACAATGTTTGGCTACAGCAGTAGCTTGCCAATGGTCAGGGAAGAAACTACAGGTCTGCAGCATCCTGGACATTTTCACACATGTGTGTCTGCATTCTACATCTAGACAAATCAACCCACTTTTCTCTGTTCCCCTCTTTTATCTCTACCTGGATTTCCAACTAGTACTGCCTTCAAGGTGGTTCTCTGTGCTCCCCTGGTAGGCCACCCAGTGGTGCTACTTTAAGCCCAATATAAATTTGTATTTCTACTTCTGTGTACTATGTCACTTTAACATGGATAGTTGTTTCGACTGACTGGCTACCTTTTGAGCAGCTATGCATTCCTTCCAGGGTGATAATCCTTATCCTATATGTGTTTTCCAGTTTCTGTGAACCATATTATGCTTTTGTGACATAAATTATGGAAAGTAGCACCTGTTTATTTCAATTTCATCTGAGAGATATGTGTTGATGATAAACTGGCCTGTTGTGTCATTGTCATCTGTACTTCAGATTGTATGTGTGTAAGCCTGTTTTTCTTTAAGATCAAATCTACCTGATTCTAAAATAAAGTTATAATTTGAACATACTGACATATTGCCATTTTTATCCCTCATTGTTTTACATGTAACAACTAACATTTACTTCATGGGATTGTTGTCAATGTAAATTACTGGATGTGAAAGGGCTGGGTATATAGTAGGTGTTTGATAAATGCTAGTTTCCATATACCCCTTGAGTATTTCTGAACACAGTCATATTTCATAATATTTTTGGAGGGTATTAAATGTTCAAATTATTTTTTGGTCCATAATATTTTCTTCCTATGCCAACCCATGAGGCAAGTAGTAGCATTACCCATATTTTATAAATGAAGAAATGAAAATGAGAGCATCTGCCTCCTTTAATGTTACCAAGGGAGTTAGCCTCAAGAGTAGAACTCAGACCTAGAAAAAAACTCAAACATGGGGCTCTCTCTGCTTCCCTTTATCACAAGTCAGCTACTTGCAGTTGTAATGACAGACAACATTAACTCATTAGTTAGGGCACAGCAATCAGAATTAATTGGAAGCTTGACCGTTTACATTAGTATGAGGTTAACAGTAGCCAATGTGCATTGGGAGAAAGAGGGAGCTTTTGTTAGAGGCAGAATGAATGAGATCCTTCTTGAGTCACAAATAAAGACAGCAAGCAGCAGCTTGGTGTACATTTACCTGTATCACAAGGCTACCACAAGTCTGGGTCTCCAGGACAGCTGATTAAAGAGAGACCTACCACTATCATCCTTCTTCCTTACCTGTGTGCATTAACATCCTTCCAGGGCAATTCCTCAAGCTATCTATAAATAAAGAATATGAAAGGTTTGGCCAGGCCTTTCTCATAGGTGGAGGCAGCTCAAGTTAACCCTGTTGTGGGTTGTTTGTTCTCCCTCTTTTCGTTCTCCACTCAGTAGCTGACTCATCATATGACCTTGAACGGAGGCTTTTGTTCTAAACTCAGCACTTGAAGCATGAGGCTAAGAATATAGACCCGCTCCCAGGGTGCTCAGGTGGACTAGATAATTTCTGCTTTTCAAATGTAAAGGATTTTCTAGTGAGTCCCATGGGGCTGAGGATCCCCCGAGGTGATGTGACAGGGGGCAGACCCATCATGCCTACAGTCTGTGTCTGCTGTCCCCATCCGAGTCTAGGCTGCCTGCCAAGTGCTATTTTGGAAATGGCTCAAGTCGTCCGTCTTTTGAAGGTCGTGGACATTCTGCTCCATGGGAATGCATGTGGCAGAGTAGACTGAGACAAACCTCAGTGTCACTACTAGAGCTTTAAGCAAAATGACTACAGTGTACATTCAGGGTCAACCCTGGTACCTGGTACACAGTAGCTTCGATATTACAGATGATATTCACGGGGCAAGGCACATGAAACAACAAATCAGAATTGGTTCCAGCTATGGTCCTGGAGGCTTTTGCCATGCCAGACATTACGCATTTGTTGTTGGATCTTGTGGAGGCCTGGGGATCTCAGAGTAGGGTCTGAGGTAATCAAGGCAAGGGGTAGTGGCTATTTACCAGCTGGTATGGGAGGATGTAGCATTTTAACAACAGGTGTGCCCTGCTGGCCAAAGATTAGCCTTGTGCTTTTTTATTGGATAAATGGATCAGATTATTTGGAATTCTTTCCATTATAGATCAGTTCAATGATGTGTGCTTGCCGGTATGGCCCTTCCTATACACACATCTTTTCAGTAGTGCAGTTGTTGGCTAAAGGGAGGTCTACTTCTAGAGCCTTAACAGAAGAAGGATGGGGATTAGGGGTAGGCTCATTTCAAAATATTAGTAAGGAATAAAAGTTTTTAGATGGCTCAGGAAAAACATGCAATACCAATTTAGCAACCTTACTTTGCCTCAGGTGGATTCAGGTAAAAAAAAAAAATGACAGAAGTGCAAAAGACAAAGCAAAAATCATAGGCAAAATACACCGCCTGTCAGGAATGGACACCTGCTTGTGCCTGGATTTTTGGCAACATTAATAGGTTATTTGTGAATTAAGCTGAACATTTTCATGCCCTAAAGCAGCCAAGGCACTTCCTCTGTCCTATGTTTAGGGCAAAAAAGGCAGCCATTTCCAATGTGTGATGGGAAGTATGTCAAATGGTGTCCTTGTCCCCAAGTACCATCTCTACCAGTCTGAAATGCTATCATTAGAAATTAATTCCTTGTCAACCAGTCTCCTGTAATTAGAAGGGGCATGAGTTTAGCTCATTATCAGCCATGACCACTTAGCATATAACAACTCATTTAGCCCCCAGATGACTCTTTGGAAGGTAGGCAACAGAGCCCTCAGAAGAAGGACTCAGGATAGAATTTTGGGATGGGAGGGAGGAGGGATAGAAAGTACTGAAGACTGTGGAGGTATCGTGAGCAACCTGGACTGAGTAGGCCATGGGGGGCCCTAAGCTGCCAAGAAGAAGTGGGTCCCAATGGTTGGGGTGTGGTGATAGAAGGAAATCAGACAAGCTTGCTCCATTTTGCTCTGACCACTCGGGTAAGTCCACCTGCAACAAGTGATCAGAATTCCTCACCAAAAGAAGTCTCATTATTAGACAGTAATGCTCATTTGGAATCAGCATCACTAGATGCTTTCTTAGATACTCTGGAACTCAGAAATCTGTATGCTTTTATTCTGAAAACTCAGCTGTAACTCAGGACTCAGATTATTGAGTCTTCAATAGTCTACAGCCTCTAATAAAATGGATAACCTAAATGCCAGGTGTTTATCTTCCTTCCAGCAAAGCACACCACACCCCCTCCGCCAATCCTCACTCCCAGCTGTCAGACACATAAGCTGATGCCATGGGCAGGCCTTCCAGGTTCTACATTGTCTTATTTAGAACCTTAGGTCTGAAAACTTCTAAGCAGAAAATTTTTGTCACACTATGGGTTGCTTTAAATGTTTTCTACCTTACAGCGGTGCCTGGGTGGCTCAGTTGGTTAAGCATCTGACTCTTGATTTTGGCTCAGGTCATGATCTTAGGGTCATGAGATTGAGGACCAGGTCAGGGCTCCATGCTCAGCAAGGTCTGCTTCAGATCCCCTCTCTCCCTCACCTGCCCCCTGTGTGTATGTGCTCTCACTCTCTCTCAAATAAATAAATAAATATTTTAAAAAATGTTTCTTCCTCACAATTTGATAATAAGACAAATTCTCTTAACTCCTGTATTTGCTTTATCCCCCTAAGCAATGATATCACAAATTAGCAGTTTGCAATCTGTTGGAGATAGCTCAGATGAAGCTCTTGTATTTTGGGGCCCATATGAGGAGGTATCGTGATATTGGTGGATTCAAACCCTAATTCAGTTTAGGCTTTGAACCAAGGGGATACCTGTTGGGCTGGCTTATGCTTAAAGAGGTAGATCGGTATTCTTTCACATGGAATTGAATGTGGGGTCCTCCAGGATCTCTCTGCTTGAGGCTGCCATTTCACTGGAAATCCTTTTCCTACATATACTCTTTTGAGTGAAGGTATTCTGTTGCCATAAGATAGCTGTTTCATTATCAATATGTGACCCCAGTGGAGACCATACTAACTCATGAATAGCCATTGGTGCATTGGCCTGGGTCAGCTATCATGAGGTCAAAGCAGTGCTGGGGGAATGACGTTGCTTTCAAAGACAGCGGAATACTGAGGAAGGTCCGAGGAATGTGGGTCTGTTGAGGGAGGAAGGGACCTGAGGGTGGTAGGAAATGTCTGGTCAGTTGGCATCAGCATGGGGGGCTCAGGTGCTTTGGGAAGGGAGAAGATATTTAAAGTGGGATGGGAACATGTCAAAGATAAATCTGGCCTGCTTTCTTCTTTTGCCAATGCTGAGGATAGGTAGTTTTGCCTTTTTGTTACATCTTTCCTTCACCCTCTTCTCCATTATCAGGCTGTTCCAGGTTCTTACAGAGCTTTTTCCTTGGCTACCTTATGATAGGCCTGGCTCTGGGGACTGGCTGGGATTCCTCAATTCTCCTGACTCATCCTGCAGACTCATTGTCCTCTCTAGTGACCTTCTGTGGGCCCTGAGCTCATGGCCTTGACTTTGCTGGCTCAGGGAGGTCTCTGATGAGGGGGAGTTTGCAGCTGACCTATGCTGTGGTTTTGTTGGCTTTGCAAGATCTGAACACCGTTTGTTCTGCTGGGGGGAAAAAAGGCATTGCAGAAATGTCCATGGTTACTGTCAGCACCTTTCGCCCTTTAGCAGTATCAGATAGTCAGTACTGAAGGCTATTTGAGGAGTTGGATGTTAGGAATGAAGCACAACTGTCCAGTGGATTCTAGGTTGAACAGCTGAGACTAGACCAGAGCTTTAAACCTCACTTAGACTCAACTATGTGAGCCGTCTCAAAGGAAAGCTTAAGTATTTATTCATATATGGCTTCTCAATGTAGTCTCTTCCTACAGACCTTTCTGGAAGAAAATCAGGGGTAAAAAATGTTTGCTTCATTTAATCCCTTTCCCCCATCGCTTATTTTCCTATTTAGGAACAACACCTGTGCTATCCATAGGGCCTTCTTCAATCAGGATATGTTTTGCCCTCAGCGGTGGGGGAAGGGCTCAGCGTGGGGTTGAGTGGAAGGTGCGAGAGATTGCCGGCTAAGTGTCCACTTCATCCTCTAGTCCTGCCTTCGACCCTTGCCACCCCTCCCCTCCATCTCAGAGAGGTGCCAACTTTGTCACTCCTGGAAGCCCTGCTAGGTGTGGGGATTGGGGCAAGTGAAGAGGGACACGGCAGGAGTTGCTTGTCATTTGTTCCACCGACCAAAGATGCTTAAGGCCCAGATGGGAGCATTACTAGGAAATATTGCATGCAAGCATTACTGGAACCTCACCTCTCTCTCACAAAGCCCGGGAGAATCGCTAAAGGGAGGAAGAACTGTTAGGAAAGCCGCATTCCAATTAGTATGACCACTGATTGTCATGCAACTCTGGTGAAATCAATATTAAAAAAAAAAAACAACTAGTGGCAAGGATCTCCAACTCTCTTGACAGATTGCAGAGGATCTAAGCTTTTCAATCTTCGAGAAAAATGAACAGGAATCTGAGAAGAGAATGATGTGAGTGAATGTGGTATTTTTTTGCTCGGCGCTAACCCTTCAACTATATTCAGGTGCTCGAAAGGTTGGCCTTCAATCAGTATTTTTCCTCCTAAAGGGCAGGAGTCACCTCTGCTTTACTGGCTTTGTCCTGTATATAGTACGGCACCAGACACAAAGCGCACCGCAGCCTGTGACTGGGCTTGTGCTGGCTGCTGGAACAGAGCCCTGGAACTGCAGCCCTGGGTTAGGTCAGCGCTTGGCTCTTCTGGGTAGATCAAGATGACATTGGATGTCCTTGGACTCCCTGATTTAACTCAGCCATAATGAGCTTTGCATTATTTGGTTTGCCTCTGTGACTAGCTGCACTCCTCTCTCTGGCCCCCAGTTAAAGGGTTCCCATTTTATGCCACAATAGGCACACAAGGGATTTTCACTACAGTGCCATCAGCGACTTAAGAGTAGGACTCATCTGTTCAGCTGCGTACCCCAATGCATGCTGACTCCTTGTTAACTGGATGGAATCGAGTGGGGTACATTAGTACGTTGCATTTGACTTTGTATCACTGACAAGGGGGCTGACTAAAGAAAATTACCCTTGGAAAAGCATAGCTCCTCTAAAACCAACACCAAAATTTCCTGTCCCCTCCCCCTCACAATTAAGCTGACATCACAGTGCTACACCAGGGGAAGAGGGGAACAAGAAAAGAGAAGAAAAGAATTAACATTTTTTAAGATTCCTGTTTGTAACAGAAAATCTCTATATACATACCACCTGTTTAGTTCTCACAGTGGCGTGGCACTCTGAGGTGGAGATAACCATTCTTATGTTACAGATGAAGAAACAGGTAAAGTGGCTGTCCTAAAACTCAAGAGCTTAGCAAGTGGTAGAACAGATCTGCTCACCTATGTTCTCCCATTGTACCCTGAAGTGGCAGCAGAGCTTTGGAGAATATTTAGCTGGGCTTGTTCTGTGCACCATTTCCGGATTCCCATTACTTAAGGACAAGTATTTCCCCTATGAATAGCCCAGGTTTTTGGACTGGTCAGGTGCTGAAATTTCAAGTGTCAAAATGTAGTCATGTCATATTTTCCATCTTTGGAATTTAATTTTCAGTCAACCTTGCCAGTGTAGCTGTAAAGATATTCCTCACCTTTGGAGCAACAATGGATTCTTCTGGTATCAGCTAGAGTATGGTATCTAAGAGTTACCTAAGAACGCAGATTCCTTATTAGCCAACTCCTGCCCCCCACCTTCCCACAGAGATGTTTTCTACAGGTCTGAGGTGATGGCATTTTGACACCACTAACAACATTTTGAGAAACACTGGTGCAGAGCAGCACATCCTCAAAGCGTACATCAGGAGATTTTCCTCATAAAAGGGGCATATGATCAAGGAGGTTTTGGTAACTCTGAGTTAAGAAAAAGAAATTGATTTCATTCCTGTAAGGCCTTCTTGGAGCTCTTAATAGGTTCATGTGCCTTGTGAAGTTCCAGAGGAGGTTACAGACAGTAGGCAAAATTATCTCATGATGGAAGCTTTTGTTTTTTAATAATAAATTTATTTTTTATTGGTGTTCAATTTACCAACATACAGAATAACACCCAGTGCTCATCCCGTCAAGTGCCCCCCTCAGTGCCCGTCACCCATTCACCCCCACCCCCCGCCCTCCTCCCCTTCCATCACCCCTAGTTCGTTTCCCAGAGTTAGGAGTCTTTATGTTCTGTCTCCCTTTCTGATATTTCCCACACATTTCTTCTCCCTTCTCTTATATTCCCTTTCACTATTATTTATATTCCCCAAATGAATGAGAACATACAATGTCCTTCTCCGATTGACTTACTTCACTCAGCATAATACCTTCCAGTTCCATCATGATGGAAGCTTTTAATCCAGTATTTTAGAACTTGTAATAGTGCCCGGTACACAGTAAGCACTTAATTAGTTGCTATTCATTACTGAGGCTTCTATTCTTGCTTTAGACTTGACTCAGTTGTGAGAAGAGAAACATATAGTTCAACTTTATTATTTAGGGCTAAATTGATATTAAGATCAGTCTTCATTAGGGTAAAGTCTAAATTACAGAATGTTCTTAGGTGAACATTGAACTTTATATAGGGACCTTCAAAAGGCTAAAGGAAAGCTACTGAGGTATTTTGCATGGACACGTTCCAGCTCTGTGTCCTGCTATAAGGAATAGGTGGATGAATGTCAACTAACCTTAATCTTCTCTTTGCCAATGAGTGCTTCTAAAGTACCTTAAAAGCTTATGTGCAATAGTTGGTTAATATGAATTAATTCAAGGGAGCCTTTCCCTCCTTGTATAGGGTGAAAAGAAATTCAGCTCATCTCTGTCTGAGCATCCCAAATTCAGAACTAGTAAGGCCTGAGAGAGGAGAGTTTTATCGCTTTGTACAGTAATTCGCAAACTTTACTGTGTGTCTAAGTGATCTGAGGCATTTGTTAATGCGCGCATTCACAGGTCCTGCTCTCAGGGGTTGGGCTTTGGTATCTGCATTTTTAATAAGCACTCCAAGGGATTCCTCTGAGAAATGCTGATGGAGTGTTTCTATTTGGAGAGGCTATTAAAGCTGTCAGGCCACTAAGACTAGAGGGACTGGCTTTCTTGTACTAAGGTGTAGATCTAAGGCATGAAAGAGTTAACTCATCTCAGAGAAAGCAGTCCTGCTGCATATGGATAAGTTTAGATAATTTGGACTTTTAGTGTCTATTTTTTCTTCATTTGTCCTGAGATAATTCTGGAGAATGGCTTCAACCACTTCTCATTCACTGCTCTGAAAGCTAAAAGTGAGCAGAATGCTGTAACCCTGTGTTCCATAGGATAAAAAGCTCTGTGTACGGGAGAGATGGAGAATTTACTGTTGGCATTAGCTTTGGGACTGGCTTTTGTGACTAAGGTTTTAGCTCTGATGAAATAGAATACGGAATTCATTATTAAACTGGTTTGTCTCCTTTGCTGGCTTGCCTTTTACTTGATAGTAGAAAGAGCATGACCTTTAGGGTCAAACCTATCTAAATTAACATCTCTCTTTAGTGGTGTGACCTTGGGGGAAATTCCTTAACTTCTTTGATCTTCTCTTCCCTTTATCTGTAAAGTGTGTTTAAAAATAACAATCTCATAAGGTTGATGGGAGTATTAAATGAGGCAACTTATGTAAAGCATTTGGCCCAGTTCCTGGCACACGGTAGATGCTCACTAAATATTAATGCTCCTTCACAGGAAACAACTAATGCAAATTCTAAACATGTTTCTCTACCCAGATCATTTGTCTGAGCAAATAGCCCTTCTCCTGGAGACACCCCTACTTCTCTAGGCTTTAGTCTCATTGGTAAAATGGGGCTAACAAAGATCCCTTTGGCATAGGTCTATTGTATGGATTTAATTGACATAATACATGTAAAAGCATTTAGCAAACGCCTGTCACAGCATAAGAGTGAATGTTCATAGGTATTATTACTGTTTTATTATTACTCCTCATTCTCTCCTTGATACTGCATAAACTCCACATACTAATAGAACAAATAGTGTTGTTGCGTTGGATAGAAGACTGTTGGGATGATTTCTTATTTTTATAAAATGTTATAAGTAATTATTAATTTGTGCCAGAAACCTAAATATAACTTTTGGCACATGACAGCAAACTCTTTGTCACTGGCACCATACCACCTGGAGCTCTTGACAAATAAATTGGCATTTTGTTGAATGTATTTAAGCCTGAAATTATGACAATGCAACACAGTGACAATGACCTCTCAGGGTAATATCTTCAAGGCCCAAAAGATAAAGATGTTTCTAGAGAAGTAAACATTCTGAGTTTCAAAATGAGATATCACATTATTTCTTGTAAGAGCAGAGCATTGGGATTTCTCATTTGAAAATAGACGGAAGACTGGGTAGTTTGCAATCTCAAGGTAGGATTTTTTTTTTTTTTTTTGCTTTTTATATAACAATTCTGGTGATGTTTACTCACTTTAAAAATAATCTGGGTTGTTTCTTTCCCCACAGACTTAGAATCAGTTGTGTTACCTAGAACAGACTTTCACGGTCTTGTCATTCCAAAAATGGTACCATCTTTCACTTAACTACATAAAGTCCTTCCAGAACAGTGCTGAATCATCAATGAAAGATAACTTTATGTGCAGTGTACTGTTAGTCATGAGTAAATTTTATTTTCTTCTAACTCTTAAAAATAGGTAAACCTTACATGGAGGGTTTAATGGTTCTCTAGTAACTTGAATACCCAAGTCTATCAATTTGAGTGTTCCCGTCCCTGACAACACTTGATAACAAAACAATATGATACAATAAAAAATCAGCCAATTAAGCAGATTTCTGAACACTAAAGTGGTATGTGGTGTGTGTGTGTGTGTGTGTGTGACAGAGATAAGAGGAGGGTGGGAGAGAAGAAGGGAGAAGAGTGGTAGCCAGCTGTTGACCTATTGTACATAAATGAACAGTTTTTAAATTTTTGACAGAGATTTGGGGCCCTGCTAACTCAGCCACTGACTGTTAAGAACTTTGGGCAAGTCACTGAATTTCTCTTGTTAAAGGAGGGATAATAGTCTATCATGCCTTGATAAGACACTGACATGTTTATGTTCCATGGATCAAGAGAACTCCTTTGTGTGCAAGGTCTTTCAAATTCAGATATTCTTTGGTGATAAGCAAAAATATAATGCAAAACCTCAGCTGACTTTTTTTTTAATGTGGCTTACTTTGGGAGCAGCTTAAGGATCCTTATCCTCACTCTCGACTGGCTTCCTCAGCAGAGACCAGTGTTTTCTACCTTGTACACTCATAGTTTCCTTCTTTCGACCTTCTTACCAAAAACATCTATTTATTGTGTGCCTCTTGGATGCAGATATTGCATCCCTTCCTTTTCATTAGGAAAAGGGAAACTTCTTTTTGTTTGTTTGTTTGTTTGTTTATTTGGAAAAAGGGAGCGTGCATGCATCCATATACAAGTGAGCAGGTCAGGGAAGGGCAGGAGGAGAGGGAGAAAGAGACTCTCAAGCAGACTCCACCCCAACATGAGCCCAACTCAGGGGCTCGATCTCACGACCCTGAGATCATGACCTAAGCAGAAATCAAGAGTCAGACGCATAACTGACTGAGCCACCCAGTCGCCCTGGGAAGGGGAAAGTTCTCACCCAAAGGCTTTGAGGAGATGGCTTTTAAGGGATGGATTGTCAATCTTTTGCCCTGGGGTCTCAGGCAAATCTCTTCAAGGTGTCTTGTATAGCACCTGAGGTGTGTGTGAAGGAAAAAATATCAGTAGAAATTGTGTTGTAATATTAGGCTCTCTTGAATGTCTTCAAGTGATGTTATATGGAGACTCACAGGGTTTAATACACCCCACAGTCTATTTCTGTGTAAAGTACGAATTCAGTATTAAATCTTTATGTATTATTTGTAGCTCTTTGTTGATGATATTGAGGAATTCTTATGGTTGATCATAATGCCTTCGCTTGGCTTAAAAAGTTGTTTAATTTTCTAAATATCCAAATTAAATGGAACAAGGTGAATGATATCTGGCCCATATACATTTTTGAAAGTCTAATATTAAGCATAAGCAACAGGATATTGCTCTAGAATGTACCTTGTATCTATTTTCAAGAAAGGCACAGGGTAGTATCTAAGCATGTCAAACATATGTATTCTCAGATAAAGACGGAAAGCAAACATAGATTAAATATATATCAATCAGCAAAGGCCCAGCTTTATGAAGTTTGTACATGCATATCAATTACTGGAACCCTAAAATAGATAGGAGTGGCTACAAAACCTTTAATATTAAAAACATTACAACATGTCGAAGCCAAATAAAAGATCTCAGGTGTATGTCGTTGACTCTGAGAGAATAGAATGTTAAACATGGAAGAAACTTCAAATATCACCCTGTTTAAACCCTTCATTTTACTGATGAAGAAACTCAAGCCCAGAAGAGAGAGGTTAACTCTCCTGATGCCACAAAGGGAATACGTAAAAATCAGAGAAAAATCCAGAAAGTGCAGTGTCATAGAAGCTAAGGAAAGAGAGAACTTTAAGAGCGGATAAAACTGGTGTGTCATCAAAAAGAGGTTGAGGATGGACAACTGATAAATTGTCCTTGGATTTGGCAAGAAGGAGATCACTGGTGAATTCAAAAGAGAAATACTGGCAGATCAGTGAGAATAGAAGCAGATCGTGGGACAGAAAATCAAGCAGTTCAGATGAGAAGAATTGAGAAAGCAAAAGGAGGAAGATGGCTAAGAACATGGCAGGGTGAGAGAGTGATGTTATTTTTATGTGGCACTTTGAGCATTGTTTCAAAAAGGTAGAAAATGAGCCCTGAGTCCCAAACTTACCATGTTTCTATGATAGGAAAATAATAAACTGTAGAGTTGATTAGCCCCTCCAAACCAGCACTGCCTCCCAAAGCAAAGAACACAGCAAGACCCAACCTCGAGTCCAACCACGTTCAGACTAATAATGGTGCAGAAGGAAGGGCACAAGCAAGAATTTAAGTGACAGAGCCTTGCTGGTCCCAACTGTCCTCTCATTATCTTTGACAAGCATATGGGCTCAGTAACTTTCCCTAAACCTAAAACTCATGCTAAAACTGTAACATTTCAATTTGGTAACTCTCTTCTCCCATAGTAAGGTTGAAATATATGTTGGGGACATTTTTTTCAAGAAAGCCACTGGGTATGTCTACTCCTAATTGGAGCTAATTAATTAGGGAAACCACTCTGAATTCCTATTAGCTGGGTTAAGTTGGACAGGCTTGCAAACATGGTTCCTCTCAAATTATGAACATAGAACTGGTCTTTTTGTGGTTGTAAATCTTGATCAGGGTCTAGGTTGGCATTTCAGTTGCTTATTAGTTGATATTCTGGCTGGTGCTTGAGTCAGATATTCAGCTAGCTCCATGGATGGTTAAGGCAATTTGAAAGTATTACTGGTGGCTGCAGGCATGTGTATCAGCATCATTCATACATGAGTGCAGCAGAGGCAAAACCAAGCACAGACACATCCATGGCCATCAATCTAGGGCAACACCGTGGATCTAGGGCTGAAAGCATATTGAAATCAAGTATGCTGCCATTATGGCATTGCGTGATTATTGCAGTTAATTCTCAACACCATCCCTGTGCAGTAGACATTATTACTATGCCCATATTACAGTTCTGGAAAACTGAGACTCAGGTTAAGAGACTTTGACATGGCAATACAGAGCAGTTAAGTGACAGAGGTGAGATAGAAACCCGAGTCCGACTCCAAGTTGCCATACATTCTATTAAAGGTCCCATTAGGGGATCCCTGGGTGGCTCAGTGGTTTATTGCCTGCCTTCGGCCCAGGGCCTGATCCTGGAGTCCTGGGATCAAATCCCACATCGGGTTCCCTGAGTGAGCCTGCTTCTCTCATTCTCTCTCTCTGTCTCTCTCTCTCATAAATAAATAAGTCTTAAACAAATAAATAAAGGTCCCATTAGAGGTGCTTCACCCTCCCCTCCATTCCCATACTATATAATTTTTGCCTGTCACTGAAGCCTGTTTCACTCTTTTCAAGAATTCTGTATCTTTGAGCTTGCTTTCCTATTAAAATCTGCTTTCATGATAGGATCTGCTATGTGCATCATGATATGAATTTAGACAGTGCCACCTCTTCCAAAGGGATGTTATATATTACATATATATACATATATATACATATATATATGTTATATATTTTCAGTGTAGAATGAAAGTCTAGGCCTTCTGTCAAAGGGGCTTCTGGAATCAGTGAGCAGAAAGAAGAGCTATTTAGGGTTGAGAGTCAGAGGACCCATCCCAGCACCTGTGACTTCTAGCCAAGTAATCAGCACCTCTTCTGCTTATATATAAAGCTGGCACTAATCCCATGCTTAGACTGGCTATGTTTGGACAAAGGGAAGCCCAGCCCTGGAGGGAGATGGGAAAAGATGACCTTTAAGGTCCTTTCCATCCCAGAGATTCAATAAGCCTATGATTTGATGACTCAGAGGGGTGAGCGATTATCTAGCGATATCAACTGGGAGAGACCAGACCAAAAAGAAATCTACTATCTGACTCCAGTGGTCTGAGTTTGTTGCTCAGAAACACCCCAAAATAGCTCAAATCTTTGCTTTATTTGGTCAAATCATCCTCTGAGTATCCTTGTTGCTCTAGGGAGAATCATCTTTCATTAAAAGTGGTGGTGGTAGGGAGGCTAAAATCAGGCAGGATTTAACGTTGGAAAAACCCTCAGAGCCTATTCACTCCAACCCTTTCATTTTAGGAAAGGGGCTAATCAAGACCCAGAGAGGTCATGGTCTGTTAGAGACCGAGCTGGAGCTGGAACCCAGGACTCCTGGCTCCCAGCCCAGAGTCCTGTTTAACATACCCCACTGTCTGGTAATATCCTTTTCCAAACTCATATTTTCATTTAGTTGCTGGTAAGGCCAGAAAAATATAACCACCAAAGTGAGGTTTAGCAAGGGAAACATCTCCCTCTTCATTCAATCCCTTCCCACTAGGGACTTTTTCTTTTGAACAACTTGATACCCCAGTAAATCCCTAGGCTTGGGATGCATATATTTAATTACAGAGAACCAGCTCTTACTGTTTGCCTTTCCAATTGAACTGGCTCTGAGCAGCAGGAGAAAGGCTGAACTTCAATGGTGTTTAGTTTGTGTGGTGGCTCTGCCTATAGGTAGAGGGAAGTGCTGAGCCCGAAGCAGGGTGACCCCAGGGTGTGTCCCAGCACAGTCCACACCTGTTCAACTGGTGCCGATGGGGGCTCCGGGGCCCTCACCTCTTTTTTGGCCTTCTCTTGTCCTCACTGTTGGGTGGACTGGTGCACAGCACTGAGGTGACTGATCTAATGACTAGCACCCCACCTCCCACCTGAAAGTCCAGGCTTTTCTCCTGCCTGCCTGCTGCCTCAGCTGGATTTGCCTGATTCCATTTAGTGGTAAAGGCAGTGACACATGCAGGTAGTCCGTGCACTTAGCAAGGAGCCAGCCCTGCTGAAGACAAAGCCCAATTCTAACCTGTGCAATCATCTGAGCAAAGAAAACCTCCTACAGATCTGCAAGGAAACAATAGCTTATTTCCAAGGAGCTTGGGATGGGTGGCTCTTCCAGTGCAGTCTAGCATAGAATTGGGGTTAAAAGCAAAGGCTCCCCAGCCAGGCTAACTGTCCTCACCTTCAACACTGTCACTTACTAATTGTGTAGCCTTTGGGCAAGTTACTTGACCTCTCTATACCTCAGCTTTCTCATCTGCGAAATAGACCTAAGTCCGGGGACTATTCTGATGGTTGAAAGAGTAAATATGTGTCAATCATCTAGGAGGATGCCTGGTACATTGGAAGCACTGTGTTCACTCTTTTTATTCCCAACACTGTCCCTGGCAGCATCTACAAAGTAGTTATAGGGAGAACAAACAAAGGTGTGTTCCTCCACAGTTGTTTGAAACCTCTGTTCTTTTGGCTTCTGGCATTTGGGGCAAATTAAAATACTGAGGTCATTTCCCCCCAATCCGGTATGTTAACATCATAGTGATCCCTTCTGCTCTAAGCTCCAGTTGAAAATTTGTCTTGCAGACACACACATTTTCTCCAGAGAGGGGAGTGGTCCTGTTGCTGCAGCAGAAATGAATACTGTGCTGAGTGCAGGGGAAGTGAAGGGCCCTTGTAACTAAAGTAGCAAATTAGCGATGATCTTGCCAGCAGTTTTAAAACAAATGGATTGAAAGAGATTTCAATAACTACATGCCTAACTTGGAGCTGCACTCGAAGCATTTAGTAAACATGTCATTCCAGTATTGAAAACAGCATCTAATCAAAGCATGTTTATAATTAGACATCACATATAATATCCCTCAAAATTATGTTCCGCCAGGTAAGATGCCGTTCCCTGGAACACTGAAATCAGCTGTTTGTTAGGCTTTTGTTATTATTAAAAAGAACAGGTTGGGGGTATCAAGAGAGGCTCAGATAAATCAAAGCGCTTAATTTTAATCAGAGAGAAAGAGAGAGAGAAAATACAATGTGTATGGGTAGCCTGTACAGAGAACCTCATGCCAATAAAACCTGCCTCAAAAGGTATGACTCTATATTAATTTAAATCAGACAGACATTGGCACTGTGTTCTTTTATTTTTCATTAACATTTTGATTTAGAACAACAGATTGCTGCAGTGAGGGGACGAGAACGGCAGCCAGTGAGCCATCTGCCGAGCATCTCACTGACGACTCCGCGAGCGAGAGGAGCCAGTGACTCTGGAATGTATGCAAGAGGGACACACACCATTAGCTAAGTGACAGGATGAAAGATGGGAAACTTTGCCGGGTCAGAGGAGACAAAGATGGAGAAGGCAGAGCAGAGCCCATTCGGATTGGAACCTGAAAAGATCCGAGTAATGGCAGCAAGCCAATAAGGATGGCACTCCGTGGTGGTGGGTTTGCTCGAAGGGATTTTATTTTATTTTTTATCACATGGGATATGTTTTCCAGATCAGTGAAGATTTGCCCCTTTCGACACACGCACTCTTGAGCCATTGGAGATGGAAATCTTTCTAAGATGACTGCTCCCCCCCACCCCAGCCCCACCTTTTGGAACACAATAGAGCACTAGCACCCCGAGGCAGGGGTGAAAGCGATCTGCCTGGGGTGCCCACAAGAAGAGGGTGCATTGTATGTATAGGATTTAAAGACAGTAATAAATGGTCTAAGAGTCTGTCTCTTATTACCACTGTGGACAAGCAATTCTAAACAATATCAGTGAAAAAAAAAAATACTCCTCCCAGCTGGGAAGGACCTCATTCCTTCCCCATGGTAGACCACTGCAATTAAATCCACACAATTCAATTTTCTGTTGGAGAATTCTGGGTCTTTATTGGGAACTCCAGTCCCAGGGATGGCTATGTTGTCTGTGAGGCTATTTGGCCTCTCCGGCCTCTT
This sequence comes from Canis lupus dingo, assembly GCF_003254725.2. NCBI lineage: Eukaryota > Metazoa > Chordata > Mammalia > Carnivora > Canidae > Canis > Canis lupus. The sequence goes on along the minus strand of NC_064281.1, from coordinate 95,192,507 downwards.
TGTCCCCGCACTAAATAGCCCTGGACTGCTGTACCTTTGTAGTTGCCGATTCTGCACACTGTTTCCTCGCTGTCAACTGTCACATTTCAGTATGCCTGCTTCTGGGAGCACCCCATCTCTAATATGCTATCTTCAGTAACCTAGGAAGTATTGAATGTTGTCAGCCTCACAGTGAGAGAAGAGATAGAAGGCTATGAAAATAGAAGATTAAAAGCACAGTAATCTGTATCTTCTGCATAATAAGGCATGGAGGTGTGGGATGCATTGTAGAAAGTTTTTCTTCAAAAATGGCTAAAATAAAAATAGCGCTTGCACTGCTGAGAGATGCGTGCTTCAATTATCTGGAAAATTAGCTTACGTGAAACCACTTCTTCCTTTCCAGTGCTAGTTACATGGAGACAGCATGGTGAATGCTAAGAGCTCAGGATTAGAAGGCAGTTTTGGGTCGTACCCCTGCCACTTACTGGGAACGACACATTGCCTTCTCAGGGCCTCAGTTTCACTAGCTATGAAATGAATATCGCTTTGCCTCCCTCACTGCAAAGTGGGCATTACACCAACCTTCATCCATGCATGCTCCCAGTAAAGTGCCACCAGTCAGTGCTGGTCACCATCTCTCTCACCCTCCTTCACGCTGGACCTGGTACATACCTTCAGGAATAATCTCTCCTTCCTTCTTTCCTTGGTCCATTAAACTCTGAAGGCATGTTTATGTTCATGCATGTATGCCAGTTAATTCCTGGGGTCTTTCCTCCAAAGATGGAGGGCTTCTCACTCAGAAAAGCCGAGGAAGAGAAACTATCTTTAGGTAACCTGTGTAAGATGAGCTATGGGGTCCCCAAGTCAAAGCACACACTCTGGTCAGCAGAGGTTGCATTGAGAGAAGCTGTGTCTCCCTGCTCTCCATTCCCATCGCTCCCCTCAGCCCCCCAGCACACATCCACGGTGCAGAACATGGGGCTCACGGAGTAATGATCCTTTATTAACCTTTCTTGCAATTTCATCAACCTGGATGCCATTCCATCTCTGCTTTGTCTTGTTATTTTATCTCCAAATGGCATGGCATCGATCTCGAAAGCACGTTTGGGCTCAACCTGCCACCTTCCAGCGGCACACCCCCCCAGGGTCATGGTGCTACTCAGTGAGAACCCGACAAGGGAGGAGATAGGGGTAACTGTAGTGGCATTGTTCTCACCTCATGGTTTAACTTCACCCCTTGAACAGGAAGGGGACATACTGGTCAGCACTCTGCGTGGATGAGCCACGTGAGGGAGTTACCTCTCTGTCAACCTCCCTACAGGATCCCCATAGGCAGAGCGGGCTCCACAGGGGAGTGAAAGTAGCATCCATCCAAGTAACCCAAATGCCACCAGAAATAACTTGCTTGTGGGCCTGTGTAGTTTCCAGAATGCCCCTACTGAATTGTGAATATGCTATAATTGGGACCACAATGGGAGGGAGGGGGTGCTGAGAAGCTGAATGACTTCCACCACTTCAAAGTTACCAGCTTGATTATCAGCTCAATATTGATTGGCTTAGTGGTTTTGATTTGTAGCTCCACTCTAGTGAAGAGTAGAGAAGTATGCCCACTGGTGGTAGCATTTACGGTGTGCCAGGCATTATGTTGCACGTTTGATGTGAAGTCTCCCAATCAATCTTCAGAGTCACTCTAGAAGGAAGGCAGATTTGTGACTGTCATTTCATAGAAAGAAACGGAAACACAGAGGGTTTAGGCAACTTGCTGAAGGTCACACAGCTACAGGTGGCAGATTTGTGTTCTAACCCAGGTCAATGCAACCTTTTCAAGCCCACACTATGCTGCCTCTAATACTTAGAGCCCAAACTTGTGCAACCTGCACTGAACAAAACCAGCCTTCTATATAGAACCAGTTCTACCTCCTTACTGGGCAGCTGGGGGCTTGGGAGAATAGGGGAACAGGCCATGAAATAGAAATCCTGCTGTGGAAGTGGGTCTTGAGTGAGACATCTTGGCCGGGTCTGGGGCACCCTTTGAGCATACTGAAAGGCCCAAGCTGCTGAGCAAGGGAGGGCAAGGAAAGGTACAAAGCACCCCCAAACTCTCCAAGGGAACTCAGTGATGTTTAAGTTAAACCGATTTGAAGCTAGAAAGGACCTTTGGGGTCACCTAATCTCATGCCCATGTTTTACACATGGGAAAAGGGGAGGTCTGGAGAGGGGCAATCCTGTGGCTGGTTAGTAGTGGCAGGGCAGGGGCAAGGTTGTATCTTCTGTGATGTATTGCCTCCCTTCTATGTGTGTAAGAATTGAACTCTGAACAAACCAGAGACTTCAGCAACTCAGGCAGAAGCAGTCACCCTTAAATAGCCCCCCCCCCTTTTCCCTAGCTTAACTGGAACATGAGATCACAATCCTAAATTCATGGACAAGACTTATCCAGTGAGGCTGTCAGAGGTCCTAGTTGTCCTCACTGATTTTGAGCTCAGAGATTAAAGATGTCCCCAGACAGCATGAATGGACCAAAACTCCTCCAATGGTATTTACATTCTCAGCTGGCATCAGCTCTGGGTGAAGGGTTCCGTATGTTTACTTCCCACTCTCTAAAGCAGGCCTGCCTTTGACTTGCCCAAAATTGGTTCTTTTACAGTTTCCAGGGGGAGCCCCTCGTTCTACAGTAACAGGGCTTGGTGGACCAAGGTCATTTCACCTTTTCATACATCTTGCTGATTTCAGACCATGGCCACTTACTGCAGATGCCAGAGGCCTGATTTCGGCTCACTCTCGCTGCCCTATTTCAAGCACAGCACCCAGTGATCTCTGTAGCATGACAAAGAACTTTCTAACTGCTTCCTCCTCCCCTCCCTCAGTGCCTCCCAGCCAAGGCAGGGAGTCCCTCTCCGCAGAAGCCATGCAGAGCACAAGGTGACAGTCAGTTGCCTCTGGCAACAGGGTATCCTCAGCTGAAGGGAGGAAGGGGGGTGCTTCAGGATTAGGGCAGAGGGTGAACCTTGATGGACTCTGTCCTGGCCACAGTGGCATCTGGGGAAGGCAGCCCCAAGTCTGGAGCTAAGAATAGTGAGACCTCTTTTGGGTTCATCCTATTGACACATTTCACACTACATTTCTTAACGGGCCGCCTTGTTGGATAGCGTTTTTAGTCACCTTTAGAGTCTGCTATTGAAAAACCCCTTTCTTGTTTCTTTTTAAAATAACCTTCTGTGGTGTTGAACTTGAAAAGGTTGTCAGATGGAAGTGTTTATGTGCTCTCATCTCAGCTAAAATAGCGTAAAGATGAAAGTATCCAACACATATATTTACTGAGTACCTGGAGGGATATAATTCAGGGGATGCGGTGATACCTGGGCTGCCATCAGGGATGCAGCTCTTGCTTGACATTGGCTGTCTGCGTGCCAGGGCAAAATGAATGGTCCTCTGGCTGTAATCAGTTTACTTCATTCAAACAATTGGCAATTGTATTTGCAAGCAACTGGCAATTTCATCTGCTTTACCAAGTTCTCCAAAAACACACAACTGAGGACCAACTGCAAAGATAAATATTAACAATCAAAGAGAGGCCATCTGCTGCAGCGGTCATTGCTGGGAACCACAGAAGTCCCCTAGGAATCGGCCAAGTATGAGGACACACTCACCCCACCTGAGAGGGGTCTCACTCCTCGCCCCTCCACCTCCACATCACTTTCCTGCCCCTTTACTATCCTTTCCCTGGAATGAGGTTGGCATTTAAAAATATAGCAGAGCTCTGCTAGATGCAGCTTGTCCTCACAACCAAACTCCAATTAATCAGTTCCTACCTACATGGATTCCACAAATAACTACATCTTTTCCTCATCCCCTTTGAGAGAAAGGCCAATAAATACAGAGCTGCACGGATGGCTTTGGGACTCTGCTCAGGAAATCAGGGGCCTGAGTTCTAGTCTCGGTTTTGCTACTGGCTCTGTGATCTCAAGCTGTCTCTGCTCTGCAACCCTTTGCTTCCACATAACATTCCAATGTCAGGCTTACAGGATCTATAAGGTCCCATCTGTCTATAACAGTCTGTGTGTCCAATAGCAGGGGTTTAGTTCTGGAAACCTTTTTCTAGGCTCAGTATATTCCTCCCAGTCTCTCCTGTACCTTCTGCATCTCCAGTCCTATGGACAACAATCATACCTGACCTCTGACTTGACGTACTTTGCAATCATACTTCATGGTTTTCAAAAATAATTTCACATTCATTCTCTCATTTGATCTTCATAAAATCCCTATAAGGTGCACAGGATTAGTATTCCTGTTTTGTAGATGAAGAAACTATGACCTAGACAAGTTAAGTGACTTCCACAAGGCCATAGGGCTACAATAAGAGCAGAGAAGGAACAGGAACCAAGGCTTTCTGGTTCAAAGTCTGGTGCTGTACTCATTTCATGCATATAATACTTGTAATTGTGACTAACATTTATTGAGTGCCCACTATATACCAAGTACTTTCTTCATATGTTCTTGTTCAGTTTTTACCACCACCTTATGAGGTGGGTGCTACTATTTTCTCCATTTATCAGACAGAAAAACTGAGGCCTGGGGGTGGTGGTGAAGTGCCTCATCTATGGCTATCCCACCAGGAAGTGATGGGTCTATGACTTGGGCCCAGACAGTCTGACTTCTAAGCACAACCACCACTGCTATACAACCTGTCTTGAGCTATTTAACATGTACCTTAAAAGAGGCTGGAAGGTCAAGCTCTGGCTTTGGCTGCCCTATCCAGGGGAGGAATAATGATGACTACAGAAAGGCCAAGGCAACTTATCAGTCAGCAAGTACTTATTAAGTATTTGCTGGGTGTTCAGACCTGTGCTAGGAGGTATATGGAGATATTACAGGAGGCCAATGCGTATTATAAACCTCGGTGAATTGGGAATCTGGCTAAATGCATAAAATTGGGTAATGGTTATATAAAGTCATGGCATATATACGCCAAAAAGTGACAGTATGTGACATAATAATTTATAAACATTAAATAAACAAATTTTTAGAGAACATTTAAAGACTGACTCTGGAAGAACGCTCCCTATATAACACAAAGTAAAAAGGCAGGATACAAATCTCTACATATGATAAAACCCAGGTTTGGGGTGATTTTCTACTTTAGTTGGATGATTTTTCTTATCTATATTTTTGAAGTGTTTTTTTTTACAATGAGTATGAATTAATTTTCCATTTTAATTTCTATAACTGTAACAAAATAACCTATGCTTTAAAAATCTAGTTGGGGTGATATGACTTACATACATAAAACAATTAGAGAAAAAAGAAAGATAAGCAGCAAATGGGAATGTAATAAAACATGTGGTGTTGCTGTAGTACAACACTCTGCTGGTGAAGGTTTTATTTTTTTATTATTTTTTAAAGATTTTATTTATTTATTCATGAGAGACAGAGAGAGAGGCAGAGACATAGGCAGAGGGAGAAGCAGGCTCCCTGTGGGGAGCCTGATGCAAGACTCCATCCCAGGACCCCAGGATCACGATCTGAGCCAAAGGCAGATGCTCACCCACTAAGTCACCCAGGTGCCCTTGATTAAGGTTTTAAAACGTGGTGGAGGGACGCCTGGGTGGCTCAGCAGTTAAGCATCTGCCTTCAGCCCAGGGCGTGATCCTGGAGACCCGGGATCGAGTCCCACGTCGGGCTCCCTGCATGGAGCCTGCTTCTCCCTCTGCCTCTGCCTGTGTCTCTGCCTCTCTCTGTGTGTCTCTCATGAATAAATAAATAAAATTTAAAAAAAATAAAACGTGGTGGAAAAGACCCCACTCTGGGAATCCAACCGTCTAGACCCTCATCTTGCTTCTGCCACTAGGGAGCTGCATGCATCAACTTTGGCAAATCTCTTCTCCTTCCTTGGCCTCATTATTCTTATCCACAAAATGAGGTAGCTGGACTAGAAGTACTTGCTCTATCTCCAACAGTCTGTGATCTATAACAGGCCTTCAAGACTTTGTTTTGCTCATTTGTGACTATAAATCAGAGGGTGGTAAAATGACAGGTTAACATCGGAGGCACTAAATAGAAGATACCATTATGTGTGGCCCCCGAAACTCATGCTTTACTGCATTTCTAATTCACTCACTGTGAATTCATTCTTCCTTTCTGTCATCTACTTAAAAAATACAAGGCTGTCATTATTTTCATATATAGAATCATGGAATAGCAGTCAAAGTTAAAACAAAAGGGATTATGTTGGGAAGACAGTGTAGAGAAGTGCCAAGAGTTAGAAGACCTGCACTGTGAGCTCAGCCATCCATTGGCTGTGTGACCCTGAGAAAGTCACCTAGCCTCTCTGTTCCTCAGTTTTCTCATCTGAGAGGGACAAAAGATCACTGATCCCTTGAGGCTGCATAGCAGTTGGCTCAGATAGGAAATGAGAAGAAGAGGTGATGCAGGCAGGGCAAGGGCACCCTGGGGTAGGAAGGAAAAAAACTGCTTTTGGTCATCACCCAGGTTTGGGCCTGCTGGAGACACCATGCTGGCAGATCAGCCCCAGAATACAAAGGAATAGAGGGTAGGAAAAGGACTGCATGGCCCTGTGGTCCTCAGCAGGATCCTTTCTAGTGAGTCTGTGCTTGTGGAATTAGCTAGTTAACCTTTGCTCTGGGGAGAATGGAGGCTGATATGCTGGAAAATCACATTAGCAAAATTTCTCTTTTAACCTTTTCCATATCTCCTTCCTTTGCTATTTTTGGTCTGACTTAGGCAAGCAACATCAAAAGAAGAAAATCCATACACTCAAACTGATATGCTCTCAACTTCCATCCACACATCACCTTTAATTAAAAGAACTTGGAAAAATCACAGCTGGGAGAGCTCAACTGGCACCACATTCTTCCTTGTCTAAGTGGAGATTCCAGGATCCACTTTTCCACTCTCCCACTCTCAACACGTGAAAATAGATTTTACATTTGATGAAAGGTTGTTCTTTCCTTCAAGCCAGCAAGTGCCAAGGTTATCGTATTACTATCCATGCTACTTTCCTCCAAGCATATCTAGTTCAGATTTAAAAAAAAAAATTAGAAAGGAGCATGTCCTTCTAGACAATTCCACTCAACAAAGGCATGATTGAACTTAGTGGTATGTATGTGCTGGCTTTTGGGGTCATCAAGTCAATTCTTTCTCCTTTGCTTTGCCCCAAAGCAAATCCCTTATGCCTGAGGCAGCACTGTGACTACTCCAAGGTGACCCCATCTGGCCTAGTTTCAGCTACAGACCCACAGAGGGTACACACTAGTTTGGAGGGCTTTAGGGATGGCTAGAGGTGAAAAGAATCTCTTCCAGTTTGGTTTTGACCAATTCTATTCCTCTCTTCCACTTACCAATGGCCACAGTACTCCATGTTAATAACAGCTACCATTTATTGAACACTTACTATATGCTCAGCATCATGTTACATATTTTACATGGATGATCTGAGTCAATCTTCACAACTGCTTTATAAATCAGTTACTACTATATTCATCTTTGTCTCGCAGGTGAGAAACTGAAGGCTCAGAGAGGTTCAGTCACTTACCCCAGGTCACATGAGTAGTAAGAGACAAAGCCAAGATTCAAATGCAGGCAGTCCAATTTAGAGTCATCCTTTGTCCTCCAGTGGCTCCCAAACTAAGTAAGAGAAACAGCAGCCCCTGATTCCAGAGAGTTAGGTATGGGACCCAAGGGCCAGCAGTGAGCATACAAAGAGCTTGGCAGCTGCAGGTCTAATCCTCACAGTCTCAAGTTCTACAGGCAGCAGAGGGCAGGATGGGGACAGGAAGAGTTGGGAGAGACAGGAGCCAGGAGGTTGAAGGACACCATGAGTGTCCTTGCACAAAGTGGGCTGAACTCTTGGAAGAGGCTGTGGTATTTACTCAAAGGGTGGACTGGACTCAGAGATGTGCCAGAAGTGGGTCTCTGTGGAGCTGTCATCATCTGGATGGCAAGAGACTAAAAGGATTAGACTAAAAGGATTAGCGAATGCTTAGTGTCACCAGGCAGCAGGAAGGACTAGGGGAAGATGAATGCAATGTATGTGTGCCAGGGCACTGCCTGTTCTAGAAAAGAAAGGGCAGTACGGAGTGCCTGTCTCATCAGTCCCCTGGGCTCTTGTCTCTGGGACTTATGGAGAAATCACACTCCCTGATGGGCCAATGGTGCCCAAGGAAATGAAGGGGCTTCCTGGAAGGCCTGGAGCAGTTCCTTGCTACTTTTCCTTCCATAACTTATGTGGGCAGCCCCATGTCTAAGAGAGGCTCTAGGGCCTTGGTGAAGAGCCAGTCCCCTGGGAGCTTGGCCCAAGTGTTTTCTTCTGGATCAACCCTCAGAGAGACTTGTGGATGCCTCCTGCCTTTGGGAAGTCAGGGGGACTACTTGTGTTGTGTTTGCATAATGTCTTGTCACAAAAGAACAGAAAGGATGATTCATTTTTGTGCTAGGAAATAGACGGAATAGGGATGAAGAAGACCATTTATTTGGGTAAGAAGACTCTAGGTCTTCCCTTGAACCCATAGTCCTTAGATTATGCAGAAAACTGCATCTCTGAGTTCTTTGACCACAGAGTATATCTGAGTAGCTATTATCCCCAAGAGGCAAACTGGATGGGCAAATTTGGATGCGTGGGTGAGGGATGTAGAAGGTCATGGTGGTAGGCTGGTGATCTGAAAGAGTGCTGTGATGGTTTTTTTGGCAGGAAAAATAATCCTGGGTTCGGGGAAGAGCTGAGAGCTCCAGAAAGGCTTAGAGGGCAGCTGTTCAGGAAAGAAATCTGGTCTCTAAAGCGACAAGAGATTTTACTTTTCAAATGAAATGAGGTTTCTGTTTTTAGGACAAAAAGCTCAAAGGATTTTAAACTAATGATTATGTTGATAATAATAATATCCAATATGTGCCAGGCACTATTCTAAGTGCTTTATGTGGATTTGCAAATTGTCTCATTTTGAAACTCTCCACAACCCTATGAGGTGCAGACTATTACTATCCCCACTTTATAACTGGGAAATCTGAGGTACAATGAAGTGAAGTAAACTTGCCCCAAGCTCTCACAGCTAGTAAGTGGAAGAGGTGAGATGTGAGCAAGGATAAGCCACAACTGGCTAGAAGCACTGTCCATTGGTTTTAAGGATTTAATAGTTTTGTCACAGTCTCCTAAAGCCAGAGAATAGATCCATATAAAGGGAAGTTTCCAGATATAGATGAAGAACATGGGGGGCTTCATTTTGGATGGTCTTTCCTCAGAAACGAAGTGAGACTAGAAGAGGAGGTGGTAGGGACAAGAGGGAATGATAACATGTCCAAAATGGAAGCCTCTTTAGAGATCATCCAGAAGAACCTTCCCATTTTACCAAAGATAAAAGCTTCAACCAGAGAACAGAGCGACTTGCCAGAGGTTGTCCAGATAGATCTCCCAATCCTGCTCCATTGTTCATTTCTCTATGCCCCTAATCCCCCTACAGTTTATACTGCGCTCCAAGGCCATAAGGAATATGGTATCTCAAATGTTATATTTTCTGTAATTTACTTTGTAAGACTTCAACATAAATGGTGAGCCACAGATGTGGTTTATTTAGTTAGAATCTACACCCTGGCATGGAAGGGGCGGGGGGGGGGGGAGGTCAGTTACCCTTACTGAGAAATACACAGTGCAGGAGTGATTATCTAGCATCGAAAAATTCCAACCAAGAAGTGGTCCTACCAGCACTTTGGGTATCTTTATCTCTAATGAACACCAGATGCTTTTAAAATTAACATTAAAGTTCTCATCGGTGACCTCAGTGGTGTTCAATATATGTTGATTCGCTAGAAATATGGTACAGGTATTCCCAAACTAGCAGAAAGAAGATATAAGGATCTAATAAACTCTATAGTGTTATCCCTTGGCAATGGCACCCTAGGCTTAATTTGTAAATAGTCCTGTGGGCAGCCACTAATGAAGATTCCTGGTTACCTGCAACCGGCCACTAGAATATTCTTTCTCTGCCCCAAGTGAACCTTCATGCTCTAGGAGCACCTGAAAGGAAAGACAGCTGGACTTGGCTGAACCTACAGAACAGGCTGACCAATTATTTTTATGTCTACTTGCTATTATTTTAATGAGAAACAGAATTTTGTCCGAAGCTTACTTTTAAATCGGATAGTGAGGTTATGGGGAGAAGACTTAAGCCCACACTCTAACCATGGCGAGTACTGATATTCAACAAAATATACCTAATGATTTGAATGACCAAATTGCCTTAGGTCAATTTATACAGCTCCACACAACTAACTACGCGTCTGTGCTTTGGACCTCACTCTAAAGTTAGTAAGCCTCTGTCTTGGGGTGTATGGGCAGCTCCCACCCTGGGGTGAACGTCAGTAGAGCCGCACTTGAGCCGGTGGCCTCTGCTTTGTGGGCCTGGGATTTGCATTTACCAGACAGAATCTGAGCAGTTTCCCCTACAGTGCCCCCTAATAGTGCCTCTTCTGACCCGCTGAGCACTTGTCATTAATGACCCCGTGCCAGCATTCTGCTCTTGCTTATACGCCTCAGCACTGCTGGGAGGAAGGCTGGTCAAGGTTAGTCAGTCATGAAAGGCCACTGGATATTCAATGTATGCACCCAGGACCACAAGTATGTGTACGAAGGCAAGAAAGTTCTGCCATATTAAGGTATGCTGATGGCCCACTAAGAAGAGAGGGTCAAATAGTTCTTTGGTGCAGAAGAGATTTTCTGATTTTCTCAGCACTTTTAACTACGAGTTAATAGACCTTCCCTCAACTAGCAACTTAGCTGCTAGAGGAAGGGGGGATAGTGCAGTGCAGAGGGCAGAGACTCACACTTGCCCCAAGTCCTGTTGCAGATGCTTTGTTTGTCCCACAGTGGTTTTTCAAAAAATGGACTTGACTGTCTTCAGGTGAGGGGCATGGACTCTCCAGATGGCCACAAGTCCCACCACTCCACACCTGGCCCAATTTATGTGATCCATCTGAGCCTGTAATCACTTGAGATTTCAACCCCAGTTGAAATTGAGTTCAGGCTCTAGAGGCAGGAATATCCCAGCCAGAATCCTGGCCTCACTAATTAGCCAGCTGTATGACCTTGAGCTAGTTGCTTTATATTTTGAACCACCTCCGATTCCTCTTTTATAAAATGAAGATGAGAGTAATTCTTTTCTAGCAACATTGAGATGATTCCATGAGATAAGGCATGTTGAAGATTTAGTGCCATGTCTTCCACATAGTATGGGTTCAATGAATCATAGTTAATATTATTTCAGCCTTTCTGGTAGCAAGGATGGCACAACGAATACCATATAAAGTGACTGCAGTACATCTGTTTTTTGACAAATGGGTTGGCATTTGCCATTACATCTAGTTTATGGCATGGCTAAGGACCAATCATTAGTTAACAAGCAAAGAATAGAAGTATTGTCAAAAAAAATCATCACCTTGTCTCTACTTACCATTGCAAAAAGCAGTTTTGCTTTGTTTACCTCAAAGACTGACTTGAGGCTAGTCTTAGTTCTCTTAAGTCTTGGATTTCCGACCTGAGAGCCACTCACTAATGCTCTCATGGGCCAAAAGCACCCTGCTTGCTTACAGAAGTGACATATGTGAAAGTGCCTGGTGCAATGCCTGGCGCTTAGTGGGTGCTCAACAAATGTTCAATCTGAATCCATAGATCTCTGTTTGCAGTACCAGGGCTAACTAAACTAGTGATTCCCAAAGTGAGTGCGCATTAGAATCATCCATCATAGAATCAATCATCATAGAGCTTGTTTAAAAAAGAAAGGCCTATCCTTATATTTTCTGATTTAAAACATCTGTAATGTGACCTAGGAAATCATATGTTTAACAAACATCTCTGGTGATTCTGATGCAAGTGGTCCAATTCAAGAAATACTATTTAAAACTAACCAACAAGTAGCTTTGGAGATAACAATGGAATATAAGAATATCTCAGACTCTGTAACAGGTTTTGGCTGACTGTAGGTATTGGCAGCCTTTCTACCTTAAATGTGTAAAGGTGTTCACCCACACAGAGTCCCACACCCACATCCACACAATTACTCCGGCGCAGGCTGGGTCCTGATCCCTTGCTGTCTCATTCGTTGCTGGTAGCCTGATCCCTTTCTGGGCAGCTGCAAGAATGAGGCCCATGTCGCAATGAGTAATTGGTAAGGTAGATCAGCCAATCATGGAAAATTGAAAGGGAACTAGTTTTGATTGCAACATTTTTAAAAAGGTTTAAAAAATCCTCACCATCCCTCATCACAAACTGGTTTTACTTCCGAAAATATCCCACAGTAATTGCGGGGAATCTAGAGGCTGAGATCATCTGTTGCAGCAAACAACCATGCATGGAAGAGATTATATACCCCCCCCCCACTATCAAAAGGGTGTGACTTGAAGGGTCAAAGACAACTAAAATCTTAGAGAAGAAACTCCCAGAATTTATCCTTGGAGAAAGTCAAATGCTGCCAAATAGGTGAAGTGTATTTGAGGAACCCCTCCTCATCTTCAAGAGTCTCCCAGTGCCCCGGATTGCCCACCATTCACTTTCTGGGGAAGGTGCCTTGTTTGGGGGCACTTACCTGTCTTGGAAAACCTCTAAGGATTCTGCAAGGTAATAGGTGGTAACTTGGTCATAGAATTCTGGTTGAAATCTTAATGGCTGCTAATGACTTAACTCATTCACTTTCAGATAGTATGCTTGCATTTGAGCACAGGCCTTGAAGTGCGGTAATACAAATAAATAAATTTGTGGAACTTCAGACTAATGGTAGATTGCCGTAGGGGCAATATTTAGGGTAATGGGTGCCATTTGGCAGTTCTCGAATGACACTGGGTAAGCTTCTAATGACTTCTCTGGCGAAGTCCTCAGCTCAGATATGTTCCAGAGTGACATTTCTTCCCTCTCCTCCCGCCCTACCTCACAATGTGTTCTTGGCACCAGCCTTGAAAATGGAGTTGATTTTTCAGGTTGTTAGGGAACCAGACAGAATTTGAGTTGTGTTGTATTTCTTGATTCTCACCCCATTTAAGGGAAGTCAGACAGCTGAGGAGCAGATGCTACATGCCTCCTTCTGGCATGCCTTGACCCAGAGAAGCAAAGTGGAAAGACAGTTGCAACCGCATGCCAACCTTAACTCTCTCGGGCAGGTTGTTTCTAAAAGGGACATTTTGGGGTGTGGCAAGAAGCCAAGACTCTGTCATCCTGGCTCATGAGCCACCTCCTCTCTCAGCCTGCCTTCCAGTCTTTTCCAAATCCCTACAAAAAGCAACCTTAAGGAGAAACTCTCATCAGACATCTAATCATGCCACCTACAGACATGGCTGAACCAGACACAGGGTTGCTGGGAATGTGATAGGGACATCCTGGAGTCAGAATGAGCCAAACGTGTCTCTCACAGAACCTTCTTTGGAAGGCAGAGAGATATAGATAGCTGTTAAGAGCTTGTCTGGGAGAGCCTTTGTCTTTGGTAATCACAGTCTCCCTGCTCTGGATTCTTTACTCAAAGTGATTTGAGTACTGGCAGCATTGGCATCACCTCAGAGTTTGCTATCACCGTGGAATTTGCTAGAAATGCAAATTCTTGGATGCTACCGCAGACCTACTGAATCTGGAACATCATTTTAACAAGATTCCCAGGTGATTGGTGTGCATATAAAAGGTTGAGAGGTGCTGTTCTAGACTGAACCGTGTGCCATAGGGTGAAGGGGCATTACCAGCTCTGTTTCCTCTCCTTATCCCTCCAGAGCTACCGTTTAGTGTCTGTGAGGGGAGAGTGCTGCCTTGCAGTCACTGCATTCTACATGCCATCTCAGGGAAAGGAAACTTTCCTACAAGACTTTTCAGCTTCCTCACCACCTTCCTCCTCTCCCATGACCTCCATCCCATGCTGGTGCCCATGGAAACACCTTCAGATTCGACAACAGCCTCTTTTTTTTCCCTTTTGGTGGTACATATGAAAAGTTTGCACTTTTTAAGAACATTTACTTGAGTATGGTTGACATGGGGGAAAAAAGTTGTACATATTCACCTCCTTCATAAAATGAATCCCTGTGAACTGTGGCTAATCCCCAAATCACCACCAAGTCCAAGTTCAACACGGTGAAGCTGCACGTGCCCTGTGCCTTGGGCATGCTCACACCAAACCTACCATGTGCAGGTAGCTTTTTTTACTCTGGCTGCAGAGGTCTTCCATGACCAGGGCCAGCTGCTCTTTGGTTTTGGTAGAGTGAACAGCCACTCTGTGCATCATGTCCAGAAACATGCTCATTTGAGTATCTTTCTTTCCTTAAAATTGAGGCATTAGGGTTCTCATGGTCTTCGGTTTTAAAGCAAATATTCCCATTAGGTATACCAAGCCTTTACCAGCCACTTTCAGCTAGGTTCGTGTATTAGGTAAAATGCTGTCACCCCTAAAGTAGAGTGCGGGCCCTCAAGAAGATGGGTCAAGAACAGGGATGTTCTGACAGAGAAGGAGCAGAAAAGTCCAGAATGGAGACCAGTGCCTAGGTAAGTTCACTTTGGCTGGGATACCAGAGTCAGGGGCCACTCAGAGACCAGCAAAAGGGCAGGCCTGGGCTGGGCCGGCAGAGCAGGAGGGGGAAATTATGGCAAGAGAAGTAGAAGTGTGAAAGAGGACAAATTCTGCCCGTGTTCACCTTTTGCCAAGGACTGACCCCTTTTGGGGGGCAGCTGCCCTAGCTCAAGGCTCAGCCCACACACAGGCTGAGGCTATTTGTGGCTCTACGTCTGGAGCCCAGACATTTCCTGAGCAGGGAGGGAGTTCCTTTTGCGTCTGCACAACACCCACACTCCTGCTGAAGAACACCCATCGCCCCCACCTTGGGTTTTAATTGCACCCTCCTGTGGACATTTTATCTAATTAGATCCAAAGTATCAAAGCCAAAGGAACACAGTCAAATGTTTAATGGGCCAGGTAAAGTATGCAGATAATATTCCTGGCCCGCAGAGAAGGTAGAAAGTTTTGTGAAAGGTCCTCCCAATCTGTTTGCAGTCTCAATCTAGGACGTTCAAAGCGAAATCATCTGAATAAGCATGTTCACTCCCCCAAAGTTAGGAATTCTCTCTTCTAAAATTCTGGCCCTCTCTGGAAATCCGTGCTGTCTTTTAATCCCTTAACCCTCTGTATAAAAATGACAAATCTCCTCTCCACAAAGGAGACTGACAACACCGCCTCCGGAGCTTTATTTATTTTCCAGCCCGTTACAATGAAACCAGCCAATCACCTCTGACTACCCATAATAATGACATTTCAAAATAAATCCAACTGGGAGCCCGAAACCAGAGGATAAAGCTCTCAAGCAGCCCCCACTCTTCTCATTCCATCTTGGGGAGGAGGGAGGAAAAACGCTGAATCACAGAAACCTCGGGTAGGGGTCGAAGTGGGGAAGGTGGGAAACTCATTTCATTTCAGGGAAAAAAAGTTAAAATTGCGGAGAGGAAGAAAAACCCCGTGGCTCACTTGGCTGTCAGCGCAGAGAGAGAACAATAGTTTTCTTTGTGCCTTCCCCCTCAAACCCTTCCAGGCCAGCCAGCCCCCGCCCCCACTTAGGAGAGCAACAGGAAGCTGCCTTCTAGGGGAGGCAGTACACTTCGCTGGAAGCTCACCTTTACAGCCTGCTGATTGCCATCTATTTTTATGGCCCAAATGAACAGCATCACCTTCCTGCCTCCTCTCCACATAAAAAATAGATTTCAAAAACCCATAA
Organism: Canis lupus dingo; assembly: GCF_003254725.2. NCBI lineage: Eukaryota > Metazoa > Chordata > Mammalia > Carnivora > Canidae > Canis > Canis lupus. The sequence goes on along the minus strand of NC_064281.1, from coordinate 95,176,793 downwards.
TAAACCTTGTGAGAAGGTCACTTAAGTCTTTGACTGGCACCACGGAGGCAACCTCTTCGTGCTTCAGTGGGCTCAGCCAGCTGGCCAGAGGGGCAGCTTGGTTATGCTGACCAAGATAACGAAGATCTGTTGGAGGGCAGGAGCAGTGATGCTGCAGGTCTTCCCCTTGGTTCCGAAGACTACATGGCAAAGACCAACACAAAAACAAAACAAAGCCCACCAAAGAGCAGAGAATCAGATCAGGGGAGACATCTCCTTCCCAAATGGACCTAAACAGTTAAATGGATCCTGGCAATTAGAATAATTAGATAATTAGATTGTGACTCCGTGGGCAAAGAGATGGAAACCTGTCTCAGCTAAGTACACTTGGTAGCAAAATGCGCATACTTATAAAAAGAGCATGCTTCTCAGCAGGTATATTTCACGGGGCTCCGGGAAAAAAATTAATGGAATAAAAATGTGCAGCTGATGAGTTAGATTTAGGCAGCCAAAGGGATTTTGCTTGGGGCTCCATTAGAGCCTGCACTCCTAAGTCCCACCATCACTATTGCGCCTCCATCAACAGATTTTTATTTAAGCTAACGCGTTTAGAGCACAATTCCGTGGTGAATAACCTTTAAGGTTACATTTGCCTTTTCCTTGCTTCTTGCAAACAGTGCGTAATCCACGGGCACATTTGTTGGCTGTAAAGGTGTACAACAGCAATTTTTGCAATGACAGTGCGGAGAGGGAATATGAGATCTGTGTGCTAATGAGCTGACACTGCAGAGGCTGGGGCGATGTAGTGTGGAGTGCACTACAAGTGCACAGCAGCAAGACACAGGAGGGGACTTCAAGGGAATCGGAGGTGGCTCTCAGGAACCAGGGCAGCAAAGCCACGCAAATGAGACCTGGCCCTCCCTTGGTGTTTCCACCTCCCCCAAAGCCTGAGGACAATAAGATTTGGTTTTTAAACAACAGACACGTAACTTAAAACGTGTGTACATCTCTTTTTACACACACTGATTGTGTGTGTGAACGCATATATTCTGAAACCATAATAGTCACGCCGTCCTCCTTACTGGGGTCATCTAGTTAAACTGAAAAGTAAGACAGCAAGCTCAATTAATTCCTATGAAATAGGAACATGTGCTCCAAATCAGATGAGTCTCTTCAATAAACTACAATTTACCTCTGAACTGAGATCCCAAATGAACCACCTTTCAAAGCCAAAGAGGCTTTTATTGGCCTCTTAAGACACAGAACGAAGTTGGAGTCTGTCTCAAGTAAACCTCTTGGGGGTGGTGAAAAAAAAGGAAAAGAAAGAAAAGAAAAGGTTGCTGGTGAAGAAGAGTCTTTAAATAAGTGCTGCCTGGGATTCATTGCAAGGAAACCTTCTAAATACTTTGGGGGAGGAATGTGGAGGGAGAGCCAGCGGAGAGAAGGTACCCACACAGAAAACATTAGCCTTTGTTTATTCTTCCGAGTTTGTTTACCTGCATACCTGGGCCCTGGATTGCGATGTAAGGAATATTCTGGGAAGAAATCGATTCTAGGGCTAGGATAGGCTGAAAAACTAGGAATTCTAAATTCATTAGACAGGGAAAAGTTTCTTTAATTTTTGCCATCCTGTTCCATACTGAACCAGATAGGAGAGGTGGGTGACCAGATTTGGACTCATCAGGGATTTTCTCCAGTTCTCCCTAGGTCTCCAGGAAGGGGCAGGACAGAGGATCCAAGGGTTTCTTCTCTGCACAACAGTGCAATCAGTTGGAAGAATGGAACCTGGGGTCACCTGCCAGGCTTCAGTCCTGAACTAGTATTTTGTTACGCCAGCATCTGAGATATATGATCTCTACTTCTCTGAGAAAAAGAACCATTAAGGTGGGGTGTGGGGGGGGGGGGAGGATGAGATACACCTCCAGGGCTTCCATGGCCCCTTGAAACACTTGTTTTCTGCATTCTGAGACTATCAGACTGTGGTTGGACCAGTCATCTTTCTCATACTAAGCTTCTAGGCAGCAGCTGCCCGGAGACAGCTTTGAGATCTGGCCCCCATTCAATGATTGTGACATTCAGAGAGGAACTGTTTCGGGGACCAAAGATGATAGCTTTCCTCCTCTGTCTTCTGAGCTGTAAAGTCTGAGAGTGCAACAGGCAGCTGGGTACACATCACTGGTTTCTGGATATTTCTACCATGTGTGTCTTTGTGTGCATATATGTGCATTTGGCATAACTAAGAGCAAGGTCACTTTGTTGTTTTGTCTTTCATGTTGCCCAGCGAGCCACACCCATTATCTTACACTTTCAAGCCCCCAGCCATAACCTAGCTTTGTAAGCTTTTAAACAGAAGTGCCATGAATTCGGGGTGTGGGGGCTGATCAATTTCTTTTCCTTTCTCATTGTTGTTCCTTTATTGCCCTGGGAGGTTAAGACATTAAGGCAACTCAACACCGATATGAATGACTTATTGCCTCAATTGTTTTCAAACCTGAGCTTTTCACACGGCAAGGATCATTTCCTTAGTGCTACTTGGTAGGGTTCTGAGAGCCCTTGGCAGATGGGTGTCAATCTTATTTGACCATAGAAAAACAGGACCAAAGACCTTGTAAATCAATCATTCCTAAGAAGTCAACTGGCACTCTTATCCCAGTCCCCATCGGTAGAAAGACACTAAAGTGAGGTGAAATAAATATTATTCATTATTATTAACAAATCCTGCTAGTTTTATGTATTTGGTTTTAAATCTGTTCTAATTGATACTTAGGAAGCTGCATTTGAGATTCAGCCTCTTGACAAGATCACAGTGCTGCAGGATTAAGAGTCAGATGTGTGTTGTAAGTGCTGTAGCGACAGGCTGGGATTACTGAAATAAGATGCAAAGTATAGACAGACATTTTGTAACTTTCACACTTAGCTGGAATTAATAAGTTCCTATTTTTGTCAATGTCGGAAAGCCAATGAATGTCAAATACAGAGTATCTCTGAACATGTTCATATAAGGATCTGTACCTTCAGCTAAAATTTTCTTAAACCTGCTAAGTGTCACATTTCTTGCGAAGTACTTCACCCCCATCCCCTTGACCTAAGTCTTCAAATCCAAGGAGCCTGTGCCCTTGGTGACCCTTTCAACGGTTATTGAAAGTCACATATCCTTTGCCACGGAAGAATTTGAAGGAAGTTATATTCAAAGTTTCACCCAATGAAACATAAATATCATTTCTCCCTTGAAACAAAATTAAACCCCAAATGCCAAACTACACCAGCCAAAACAGCAAAACATATTTATGCCATCATTAGCCTCATTGTTGTGAAAACTTTTAGTAAAATAAGCTTAGATGAAGAATTACCGGTCTTTCTCATAAAACAATCCATTCAAGAAAAACCTGTGTCCAACAGGCTATTGATCATTTGGGTTCCCATGGTTTTACTTCTCAAAATGTCCCCTTTCCAGAGGAACAATCACAGAGCACAACTAGGTATTTCAGAAATGGCTTTGGGGCTGATGAAATTCCTCCCTTCTGATACTCAGGTTTTCTGCTGCAAGCTGTCCCCCTCCCCTTTTGCTCCTTAGGACTGTGTGGTCCTTAAGAATCAGGAGGGTGAACAATACTAGGGGAGGCAGAAGTAGCTTCCCAAACAGTAATCTGAGCTCTCTTTTCCTTCCCTTCAGTTTGCCAGGCGTTCATCACTTGTAATGAGTTTGTTGTCTTATCAGTTCCTATCAGAGCTCTCTCAGTAAGAAAGGTGATATTATAGGACAGAAAGAGGCCAGGGAACCCAGCCTGATCTGTGCCTCAAGGTCACTTCTTTGCAGAATTTCTCATATTTGCCTCCTAAATATTAGGCGATTGTCAAATTCAGCTCATTCCTACAACCAGGAGCGAGCTTTAACAGTCAAGTAATGTACATCCTGAATTGACTCAATCAAGAGGTTTCTTTTTTTTTTCATCCCGTCTGAAGAAATTTCCCTGAACAACCATGCTATTTTTTCTTTCTTTTTTTTTTTCCAGCCAAAAGAGGAGTGGGGGGGGGGGGGAGGGAACACCAGTTTGGCAAGGAGGAAAATAAAACTTTTGCATCTAACATTATTCACAACAGAGTTTTGTGCACTGCCTTAAGTCCCTCAGCAGGATCCTACGGAGATGATTTATGTCGCAGGAAACCTGGATTGACTAGAGCCCCTAAAATGTCTACTGAGGCAATCACTGCCCCCGCCCCAGCACACAGGCAGAGTCTAAGTCCCACAAGCAAAATGCAAATGAGGTCCCCAAGGTCCCAAAGGGAGGAAAAGCAGATCTACTTACAAGCATTAGTCACAGAAAAACTATTGGAAGAATCCAAGTGATCTACGTGGTAATTCAAATGGAAGGGCTTCTCCGTGGTGTTCTGGTTGGTGTTGTATAACTGCACGGCAAAGCGGAAAGCGCTGTGCTCCTGCACCGTGTTTCTCATGAAAAGTCCACCTAGAAGCAAAAGGAACCGAGATTTGGCTCACGTCCCCCCCCCCCCCAGCACCGGCTACAAACTGGGGGGCATTATAGATAGGGGATATCTCTCAACGGCACTGGGGGGTGCGGTGATTATTGATTTTCAACCTGAGTGTCTTTCTAGACTCTTTGTGAACTCCAATTTTGGCCAAGAGAAACCTTGTTTTCCTCTTGAGCGAGGAGGAAGAGGCCGGAGAGAAGGGGGAGAGGGGAAGAGGGGGCTGCTTTGGGGTAGGCCGATGGCAGCAAGCGCAGGACTTGCTTCTTTCTCCGGCAGTAGCTTCCTCTCTACCCCCCCCCCCCCAACCCGACGCCCATCTCCACAGGCTGGTTCATCTTTTCCTGGTGCAAAGGGAAGGGCTGGGAAGAAAAAGCATTCCATTCCCCCTGCTGCCCCATCCCGTTCCCGGTAGCCATCCCCCATCCCTCGGACAATACAGGGGTTTGGTTCAGTAACGGCAACGATTCTAACTTCTCGACTTGTAAATATGAGCCAGGAGCTGAGAGAACTCTCCGCCAGCGCCCGGGAGCCGGGCTCCAGACCCACACAGCGGCGATTCCTGAATCCGTGGTCTGCGTGACTTCGCCGCCGGCTCCTCGCCTCACCCCCGCCTCCCGCCCCATCGGCCACCCGCCCCGGCTGCCGCCCGGGTCTGGGGGATCCAGGGTGGGCTTCCAGCTCCCCCGGCTCTAGCCGGTCTCCCGCAGACGGACACGCGGGACGGGGCGCCCTGGCGCGGCCAGACAGGCGGCACCACCCCGGGACAACTTGCAGCCGCGGCGCGCACGCCATGGCAAAGTCCAGAGCAGCGAGCTGAGAAGCCGCGACTCTTCGCCCCTTTGCAGCCTCCGGCCTCCCGCACGCCTCCCCGGCTCGGAAAACCGGGCCCCCCACCGCTCCCACCCCGGCCCCAGGAGACCCCTCTCCGGTCCCCGCCGCTCCCCAGCGCAGCCGGCTCCCCAGGGCTCAGCTCCCCGCCGTTCGTGCCTGCTCCCCGTCCCCGGTCCCCCGCCCAGGCCACGCAGGATGGGGACCCGCGGCCGCAGCAGCCCCGCCAGGGCAGCGGTCTCCGGCGCAGGGGAGCCCGGCCCGACCCGCTGCTCGCTCGCTCGCTCGCGCTTACCTATGCTGATGGTGTTGGGGAATCCTCCGTGAGAATGACCCAAAAGCCCCAGGACTAAAAGGAAGACCGCCCGGAGCACGTTTTGCCCCATTTTCTTCTGCCTGGCCATGCTACGCCTAAAACGAAGCTGACAAGAGCATGGGCGCAACTCAGGAGTCGTCAAAATAATAATAGAAAAAGAAAAAGAATTCGCCGGCTCTTACACCCCCTCCCCTCAACTTGCTCTCTCTCGCTCACTCTTCCTTTCCACCCCACACTAGTCCTCCTCCTCCACCGCCTCCTCTCTCTCTCTCTCTCTCTCTCTCTCTCTCTCTCTCAATCTCTGTCTCCCTTTCTTGCTCCCTCTCCAGGCTCTCTCACACCCCCTCCCCGCCCCCCACCTCACTTCTGTCTTCACACCAATCTGGAAGGCGGGTTCATTGGCTGCAAGCTCCGTTCGCCAAAGCGATCTCTCTCCCTATCACTACGAGAGACAGAATGACAGAGAGAGAGAGAGAGAGAGAGAGAGAGAGAGAGAGGAGAGAGAATAAAAACCTAAAACACCGAACAAAACAAAAAAGACAAAACACCGAGAAACAAAACAAACAAAAAACCCCGAAGAAACAAAAGAGAGAGAGAGCAAGCGAGCGAGACAGACAGAAAGAAATTATAAAGAATATCCGAGACTTCTTCCCCCAGAAGATGGTGGGTCTAAAGAGGGGAAAAAGAAGGAAAGAGCGAAAAGGCTCGGCGCCGGTGAATTGGGCTCTTCCAATTGGGCCGGTAGGGGGATATTGATCAAAGTTGATCTGACGTGGAATTAAAGCCGCACACCGCTTAGCTCCACTGCAAACTGCAGCCCCGGACTGCAAAGCCTCGGCGCTGGCGTTTGTCAACACCGGAGATGGGATCGATAGAAATACACTAGTCTTCACGTGGACTAGCCTTTCACGCGGCAACTGGCCCTTTAAAAAAAAGAAAGAAAAGCTGCATTGCCTCTGCGTTTGTGTGTCTGTCTTAAAGAAGGGGGGTCCTGGGGGGGCGGTTAGCGGTTACTCCGGAGTCTTTGTAGGGACTCGGAGAAGCAGTTCCCATCACAATGCGCCCGAAGATGCTGCGCATGCCTGGTCTCTGCCGCTCAGTTTTTACAGCAGAGATCCGAGGGCCAGTGAACAACCCCCCCCCCCGCGCCCCGCAACCCCACGGCTCTGGGAGGCCAGTACCTCCCCTTACCCAAGTGCAGAGCCGGGCCGTGGCGGGGAGCCGGCGGTGATGGGCGGCGTGAGGCTGTTTGGGAGGGCGTAGAAAAGTATGTGCGTGGAAGTGGTAACTAAAAGGTTAATGAAAAGGACGCTCAGTCCCACCGGCAGACGAAGGAGGAGAGGGGTGTGGGAATGTGCGGGGATAAGGGTGGGGATCGAAAGTTAAGGTAGGAGGAAACTGTCCCTAGCGGCTTTGCTCCCTTGCTGGAGCGTCTAGACGCAGCCTGGGCCCCTGACTGATGACCCCAGAGGCAATCAATTCTGCCCGGGTCCTCTTTTATTTCCTGTTCTAAGGGGAGGAAAGAACCTTCCAAGATGGGCAGTGCGGCCTGGATCTCCGTTGGGGGATGGTCGCCTCCACAAGAACCTGTATGGGGTTATAGACTCTTCTCCCTAGCCCCTTTCTCGGGTGGTGGGGAAAAAAGAAGCTTCCTTATCTCCCAAGTCATTCACTCCTCCCCCAGCTACTCGGTAAGAGACAAGTTTTATTCCTCTCCATGCCAGCTACTCTGGTCTTCATATCCTTTCCTCCTGGTCTATGGGAAAAATGAATTTTTCCTGCCAGTGTACAGGAAAGTGGTCTACATGGGGCAGGGGCCCAGCTGATCCACCAGTTACTCTAAAACTTTGGATTTGGCATGACACAAATTGGAGCCTGGAATAGAAAGTTTCCAAACCCTACAGCAAACAGAAAAAGGGTTCTAGGCTCTCCTCAATTTTATATCCATTCTGATAATGCAAAATCTCTATCCCACCACTCATGGAAATCTTTTATCTCCATGTGGCTAGTCCATGGCTAGGAATGAGGGAGAAACCTGGATGTCACAGGAGACTGAATTTGCAAGTGACTGGAGCATTAGGGCAAAGGACTTGGCAGACTAGGTTGGCCACCCCCTGAGAAGTGTTGAGAGTGACATAGCATGGTTCAGGAATATAGGCTTAGGAGACAAGACTCGGTTCAAGACTGTATTCTGTTACATATAGGCAGTGTGTGACCTTGAGCAACTTTCTTCATCTGAACTCCAGTTTCCTCATCTGCAAAATGGGAATATTACTACTTTCCCTATAAAGTGGTTGTGGATTAAATACGGATCAAATAAGTGGATGCAAAAGCATCTAATTCAGTGCCTGACTCACAGAAGAATCAATAAATGTTAATTTCCAAAATCCCTTCCCTCTTTCTCACCTTTTAAAAGCGCCCTTTCTCCCCTCATGCTGTCAGCCTCCCCTTCCTCCACCAGCCCCAGACCTCAGACTCTGCTGCCAAGTCTTTGCCAGTGTTCCATCAAAATCTTCCCATCATGGTACCTCAGGAGCCCTAGAGACAGGAGAAAATCTGGTAGATGAATCTTTACTAAGGTTCTAATGGCGGCAGTGACAATTTGATATGAAAAATGACATTTAGAGAACCTCGACTCTGTGCCAGGCACTACATGGCTCTCCTTTTAGATAACATAATTGCATTGTAATAGGAGCCTTCAGCGCCTTGACCCAAAGGAATAACTCTAATGAGGAGTTTCAGTTTTGATTTCAGGTGGGGAGACACTAGACACTCACTTTGGATGGAGGGGGATGGCTTTCAGCACATCTCAATTCATTCCTGAAAGCATCCCCATCCATGCTTGGCTAGCCATTAGAAAAGGTGGATGAAGAGACATGTGGCCATCTTCACTATCAGTTGGCTTGAAGAGTAATGGGGTGGATCAGTAACCAAAGATGAGAGGAAGAAAGGCATTTCAATGCCTCTGCACTTGAAAATCCTCCATTGGATTCATCCCTGTAATGGCATCTATCCTTCCCATTTTCATTCTCCCCTGCCCATTACCTGTTCTCCTCTCTTTTATCTGCTGCCACTTTTTTTTTTTTTAACTTTTAGCTGTCAGTGGCAGCTGTTGGCAGAATTGGATTAGTCCCATCTGACCCAGCAGGGACACAGTGGTGAACTAGGCATATTGCTGTTGGTTGAAAAGTCCGTATAATACATGCAAATTCTTTTGCATTCAATCCCTCACGCAAGAAAGCAATGAGATGCTTTTTGAACTTCAGCTTTGTTTTTCCAATGAAGAGCCAGAGATTGTACTAGCAGCATCAGAGCTGCCAGAAGTTGCCGACAAAGCAACAAAGCAGCAGAGCCCCACGTCTAGCTCTCTGTGGTTGAGAGGTATCTCTGCTGGATTCGGAATTACCTGGTAGTCTTCGGACCCATAGTCTGCACTTCTAAATGAGCTCTATGATACAGTTTAAGCAGCAAGAAAAGAATTCCTTGCAGTTCTTATTGAGAAGTTGTTTGCACTCTTTCATGAAATGGTCAGTCAGGTATAGCCACAAGAGGGGACACAAGAGAGGCACAGGAAAATACGTTTATTATACTCACAAGTTTTAGAGAAACAGAGTCACTGTATGCCATGAAGGCCATACAAGGCAGGGGACCACCAAAGCAGTGGACTCAGCCAAGCAGATGGGGAGAGAGAGAGATTGACCCAAGGCAAGTGCTTTTATCAGGACGAGCACACAGCAAAAGGCATGAGGTGATTTCATTGGTACATTTGAATGCTAGTAGGTCACAGTCAGGGGAGGGCAAGGCGGGGAACTTGTGTCAGGGGCCAGCCTCATCACAGTGGGGCACCCAGTCACCTGGGTGGGGTGCTCACAGCCCGTTTGGTGTGTGAGGATGTTGAGGCAGAAGGAAAATACGAAATCTTAAACTTTACAATACAAAAGTGAAAATAGTGCTTCTCATGACGTTTCTGTTCATTTCAGGCTTGGGATAGGGGCACTTGGGTGAGCAGAAAGAAATGTCAGCCAGTGGATTTGGGGGAAGAGATCTAACTACACATTGATCCTCATAGCTGTTAACTCGATACCTTGGAAATAAGGAAAATAATGACAAAAATCATCCTGATTCATTGGAAGGAAACTGCTCCACCCTTTAAGGATAAGGAAACCAAGATTCTGTGTCCTTTGCCTAATGGAAAGATAACTTTCTCACTGTTTGACTTGAAACTTTGATATCATCAATGAACGTTTGACCACCTGCTATGTGACAGACTCTGGTAGGCACCGGGGATATAAGGAGGCAAGGCCATTTCTGCTTTCAATGAATTTCAAGTTCAGAGAAGGGGCAGATGTATTCAGTGGCAATGACAATGTAACATGGTAAGTGCTGTGAAAACAGTGAGCACCAGGTACCATGGGAGTACAGAGGAAGGTGTTCAAAGATCTGAAACAAGATACTTCCCTTATCCCAGATTCAGCCACATGCCATCAAAAAGAGAAGATAAAACAAAGTGATTTCTAAAGACCCTTCCTGCTCTCCTGTTCTACGCTCCTAAAGTTCCATAAGGCAGGATCATCTTAGGGTCAGAAAAACTGTCCGAACTTTAGCCTACAGTTCTAATCAAGGAACTCCTTTAGGTACTCCCGATTCCTTATGGCTATCTCTTGCACTTTCATTCCTGGATTAGTTGGGAAGAATAGAGTTCAGTCATACCTGGAGACCAGGTTGGGTGTAACAAATAAGAAAGCCTGGGTCTTTCATCTAACTTCTCTATCATTCAATCTTCTCTATACTACAGAAAGCTCTGTAGAAGTCCTCTATGTAGATGTCATCCTTAGGTGTTGCTGAATAAATCCATAGCCCTGCAGAGCTGAAATTCTAGGCATGGGCCTAGTTGGAACTGCTTCTGGTAGGAGTTTATGGGTAGCTCAGAGAAGAAGTCTTAGGAACTTGGGTTTGATATGCCCAGAAATGGATCATAGCAACTTCCAGGAGGAGACAGTTACACCAGGTGAGCGTGGCCATGGAAGCAATTGTTTATCTTGAATTATTTTCAGATTGGCTTGCTTTTTATAGATGGCAAGGGTGTTTTGTTGAGAACTACTTGTTTTGTCCTGAGGATATCTCCCTCCAGGAGCTATTTACGGGCCTAATTACTTGGAGATGATCTTTCCCCTTTAGTACCTCTATTGGAACCTTTTCTCTCTGGATGAAGCACTTTCACATTGCCTCCTTTAGGTACTCTCAGGGCTAGTGACCATGCTCTTGACTCCTTCAGTTCCTAGGATGTTTCATGCTTCAGGCAAGACAAGACCCACTAATACTGGCCTAAATAATAAGGGGGATGCACTGCCTCACATATGTGGAAGAGACAGAGATAAGACTGCTTAAGAATTGATTAGATTCGGGCAGCCCCAGTGGCTTGGCAGGTTAGCGCCCCCTGCAGCCTGGGGTGTGATCCTGGAGACCCGGGATTGAGTCCCACGTGGGGCTTCCTGCATGGAACCAGCTTCTCTCTCTGTCTGTGTCTCTGCCCCTCTCTCTCTGTGTCTCTATGAATAAATAAACAAAATATTTTTTAAAAAAGGATTGATTAGACTCAGTAGTTCAAAAATTTTATCCAGGACCTAACTTCTTTCTCCTTTCTCCTTTTTTCACCCACCATAGCATGGCAAAATGTCTGTAGCATGTCTTATCTTCACATCTGCACCACATCTTATATCATTTGTTCAAAATGAATCACATGAACATTCATAATCAAATCCTGTGGTCCAGTAATGTCAGATTTAGGCTTGAACTACCTGAACTAATCACCTTGGCATGGGGGGAATAGGGTTACACCCTATCCATAGCGTCAGTTCTTCCCCAGCCCTCTCCAAACCACATGAGCAACAAGCAGTGGGGGAGGGAGATATGGAGGTTGAGTGGCAACAACCACAATAACCACTAAAATCCCTGTCTTGCCAAAGGTCTGCTCCCTGAGAATTGTTGGTAGTAATCATTTTACTCTTGAAATCTCTCCAGGCCCATGGTAACTTGCTGAATGGTCTTGTCTTTGGTCCATTTGAGGTAGGCTGCTCAATGGTGAGATCCTTCTGTGACTTTAGTAACTCATCCCCCTAAATTCAGTTTGTGATGCATCTGCCTGATATTTAATTCTGCTCCTAAGAAAGTAATTTTATACTGAGTGTCCAGGGTGAGAAACGAATGTAGAAATAATTCCTTTTCCTAGGGGGAGAGGAGAACAGGCCTTTGGATCTTTTCAGATAGGGATTTAGTGACTCTTCTTTATGTCCTCCTCAGGATAAGCAGAGGTCTGGAGTGTTACTCCATAGACTGTGAAACCCAAGGAATCAGAGAGGTTTAGTGAATAGCTCAAGGTCACACAGCCCAGGGGTGGGGAATGGAGTTTCTTATCCCTCTCGGGCTTTATCCACCAGACCAGAGTCCCCTTCATGCTGTGAGAGAATTGAATCATAACAAATATATTCTGCTGGGATGAGTACAACTTAGCAAGTAATTATCCCCTGGTGGGCTCTGAATGGGCTTGCAAACTGCAGATGGAAGTCACACTGGCTTTGAGACTCCCACTTATAAGTTCTTATAAGTTGCAATGTCTCTCTGATGGGAAGTGTTAATTTATTGTGAATTATTCCAGATTATCTCCCGAAGATGTTATTGTTGACGTTTTAATTAATGTATGCTTTTTAAAGTATTTATTCATTATTATTACTATTTTTTACTCCTCTGAGAAGGTTAGGAAGTGTCACTGTCAAATAGCACAGGCAAGTCTGGGGAAATTGACCCCCAGCCTAAAACTCGCCCTGCCTCACAGCCCTAATTGGGGATGGGTTGCATATTCGAGCAGATTTGGGAATTTTATTGAAGGATTCTGGATGCCGATCAGTTGAGGAGTTATGCTTTTATATTTGGCCGGAAACATTTTCATTTTTCAAAGTACTTATGAAAACTAGAAACTGACTCTGGATTCTGAAGCTTACATGACTGTATGTCAGGAACTGAGTCAGCATCATGTCACATCATATGAAGTCAAACAGACTCCCCCCACCCTTCCTGAGGCATGTGTATGTGTGGGGGTGGTAGTGATGAGATTGGGACAGCTGAAGCGTATGTGTTAGATTGAATGAGTGCTCTAATTATTCACTCTTTCCTGCATTCATACCTTTATCATGGCCCCATGTGGGCAGTTTATTTCTTTGCCCCTTAATTTTGGGCTTGGCAATGTGACTTGCTTTGGCCAGTGGCATATGGGTAGAAGTGACAGGGTACCAATTCCAGCCTACATTTTGAGGAATCTTATGCCATTTTGCTTGCCATCTTCACCTTTGTGGGTGTCATGAGAAGAACGTGTACCAGATAGTTTCCTGGTCCAAGAAGGACGAATGATGTGTGGAGCAAAACTGGCCCAGTTGATTCACAGGCCTGAAGTGAGAAACCGAGCCATCTCAGTTATTATATATTACGGTCTGTAGCAGAGCTGCCCGGTTGAGATTAGTCTAGATCAGCTGAACCACGGACGACCCACGGATGGGTGAGAAGTGAGAAATGATTTTGTTTTAAGCTACTAAGATTTGGGGCTCTCTGATATAGCAAGTATCTGGCAGTGGTGAGGTTCTATGAGTGATCTAAGGCTAAGATGACCACGTATCCTGGTTTGCCCAGGACAATTCAGTTTATGCCCATTGTTCCAGTGCAATTATTACTGATGCCCCCTTTCACTCTCAAAAGTATTCTAGTTTGGATGATAAACTGTCTGGTCTGTGTAGCCGAGGCAATGAGTGGCTTCTGGGTTGCTTCAGGGGCCAGATGGAAGACTCGTTATCTGTTTGTTTGCCACTTATACCACATAATTTCTGTTTCCCAATCTGTTTGATTAGGGGGTTTGACCCTAGCTATCTTTAGGAATAAGGTATTTTTAACACTCTCTTAGATAGGGGAAGGTCTGTGTTTCCTGCTTTAAAAGTGAATTCAGCATATTTAGGGGAATGAAAAGATAACTAGAAACAGTTGAATTTTCAGATACTTGACTGTAGCTAATTCTTACAGAGGAATTGCTGGATTTGCTAAAGTTAAATCTGTTCTAATCTGTATGCCGTGAGCATATTCTGTTGAATCTTCGTGACATCACTTCTCTGAACATAATAATATTTTGAGGGAAAAGAAAAGCATCACATTTTTTCTGGGTGATTACCCCCACACAGCCAAAATCAGTGGTTTTCTCCTTTGAAAATAAGGTATTTTCTAATTTAAGAAAATCTAGTATGTGGAAATACAAATTTGGAGAGAGTAGTTTACTAAAGGATTCACCACATGTTCCCTTTAAATAGTGAAGTGCTCTCATGAAGTGGTTATGAGTTGGATGTGGTTTGCTCCCCAGGGGATAAGTGGCAATGTCTGGAGACTTTTTGATCGTCACACCTGGCAGTGGGGAGTTGGGGAGGATTTCTACTTACACTTAGTAGGTAGAGACCAGGGATGCTGCTAAACTTCCTATAATGCACAGGACAGCCCCCAACAGCAAGGCATTATACAGTCCCAGAGGCCAACAGTGCCACTGTGAAACCCTATTTCTTGTACTCAGAATAGGAGTTTTAAAAAGCCAAATGATTTCCACACACCTTTTCAGAAACGTAAATATAGTACCAGGTGTCTGAAAACCTGGATTCTAATTGCAGTTATGCCCAAATTATTCTTTCTGAGGCTCAGTGTTTTAGCTGTGAATTGGGAATATATCTTATCTGCCTTTCCATATAAGGCACTGAAGAGATATAGATAGACAGACAGATAGATAGATGATTAATAGAATCCACTCAATATTGTGACATTCAGATTGGTAAAGTTGATTAGTTCAAGTTAATGAAATAAGGAAACGTGAACTTTCTGAGAGAATTTCTACTGCTTTTACTTTTTTAAACATTCTATAGCAATAGCTCTCCGGTGAGGAAACAGGTCAGAATTTCCATACTTCCCCAAACCTGACACCAAGGCTTTCTGACTTCCTATGCTGTTTATGCCTTAACTCATTGCAAGCTACCTACAGTTCTGTTACTAGACATCAGTGCTTCAGGTTACAAAAATATCTCTATAGTGATCCTCAGAGTGCAGGGCTAGTCAGAAAGGTAGTTGCCACAGTCTCCACTTAAGGTTGGGGAATGGCATGGACTCTGCTTAGTAGCAGCAGGGAGAAAGACTAAGAACAAGGTTCACAAAAAAAAAAAAAAAAAAAAAAAAAAAAAAAAAAAAAAGAACAAGGCCCACCTAGTTTTCAGAAACTCTTCAGGGCAGAGAGGACTGGCTATATAATTTGTGGGGTCCAATGCAAAATGAAAATTCTGGGCCCCTTGTTCAAACGTCCCAACTTTCAAGACAGAGACAGCAGAGCATGATAGCAAGCATGGAGCCCTGTACAGGTTAGGCTGATGAAGCTGGCCCTGAAGGCAGTGCCTGCTCTAAAGGAGTGCCTCCCTCCTCATTCCCCTGGGCTCTTGACTCTAGCCCCCAGGGAGAAACTCATTCACTAAAGGTCCTATAAGGTCTAAAGGAAATGAAAGGGCTTCCTCTGGGGAGGCTGCAAACAGTTCCACACTGCTTCTTCTGGCCTCCCTCAGTGGGTAGCCCCAGTCCCAAGAGAAGTTTCGAGTTACAAAGGAAGTGGGAAAAAAAATCACTTAAAATCACTGTATTTTGGCAGGAGGCCAGTCAAAGAGTGGTCTTACAATCTTACTTACCCTGTCATCCAAACTCACATTGAGTTCCCTAAGGGGAAGATCATTTTACATCCAGAGGTACCACATTAAGAAAGTCCCTGTGAGGCAATACCTTTAAATTCAAAGCAAAATAAGACAAAGCAAAAACAAACACCCTGTCCCCCTCAAAGTTTTGGTTAAAAGTTTAGATTAGTGTCATGTTTTGCTAATAAAGGGGAAGCAGTGACTCCTCCTCAATTCTGATTTGCCTTTACTCAAATTGCTGATATATACAGATTCAGTTGGTTTTTCCCCTGATGGTTATGATGATGACAACGAGGTCAATGATCATGGTGATGATGATGACTAATATAGTTCTTCCCAGGGACCAGGTACTTGCTAAAAGATTTAAGTGTATTGTCTCATTGAATCCTTACAGCAATTCTTTGAACTAAGTACTGTTACTGTCCCCATATTTAATGCAAGCCAAAATTAAAAGCATCTCATACAAACTTGAAAGGAAAGAGACCCCCGAGAAGCATCTACTAAACAAGGAACGATAAATGGAGAGTAATTGCACAAGTTAGACTGCGAAAAGTGTCATTGCCTTTTCCGTTTATTTAAGGATGCTTACTCTATAGTATATTTTGTGAACACAAAATTCATTTTTACAAGCTTTTTATAATGCTTGGTACCCAGAGGCTTCTCAAATGAGTGCTGAATGAATTAATGAATTAATGAATGAGGGCTTCCATGAACTTACTCAAGATCTCTACCTTCTTAAGTTTCTTGAAAACATCCTAAGCTCTTTAATCATAAATTCTGCCACAAGGGTTTTGAGAAACAAAATTTTGTCGTTGGAGAAGTACACTGTACCTTCATTTCAGGCAAATCATACCTATGTTATCAACCTTTCTGATATGGTTGTAAACTAAGGCATCATTACCACCACCTTGTGGGTGTTTCCAATAATTGCAGACCAATTACTCAAGCACAAAGCCACAGCATCTTGACTATTGAAATCTTACACTTCCCATCAGTACATTCCTTGACTTTTGCTTAAGTTAGATTCATGGCAAACAAGTTAAAGCAAAAAATTTCTATATCTTTTATTGCAGGTAAAAGGACAAGGCCTTTTGAAGTGCAGAGCACTGTGGAGAAGAGTGGAGGGTGAATCTGGTGAGACAAAAGGAGAATAAGCTTTCTCTTCTTGCTACTTCACGGTCAAAACTTACCCATCCTTTCTGACTTCCTTTCAGCATTCTGTTAGATAAGTGGTTGGTACAGTCCACATGGTACTTGGCGGAAAGCAGTCCTTGTGTTACCATTAAGGAATGGATGGCAGTTGAGAAGAATTGGAAGCTTGAGTCAGTATAACATTTCCTGTTTTTTTAAGAACATGGAAATTGACTGAGTGTGTCTGTAGCTGGCCACAGCATGATAAGAGGCTGGGTGGTGAACGCCGACAAAGTGGTAATGGACATCAGCAATTTGCTGCTATACCTTATAATATGGGCAAATCTTGCTTTATGCAATGGGCATGCATCTAAAAAATTGTGTGGAAAATGAATTTAGGTAAATTGAATTCTATTTTAAATCCAGAGCACGTGCTTGTCACTTAAAGGAACTCTGGAGGAAATCATTTTCTCAGGTGAAAAAATTGGCTGTTTTGTCATTTTTGTGGTTTCCTATAAGTACTGGGAAAAAAAAAACCCACAGTCTCCTATAATTTAGAGGGAAGATTCCTTTAAATAAAGAGATGTAGTTTGGGCCTATTTGTTTTTCAAGGCTTCTGTTACCAAAGCTTAAATCAGGAAATATCTGGCTTCTCTTGAGTCCCAATATTCCAATCTGGTATGTTTTTGAGGTATACTTCTGAAGCAAGGTCAGTAATTTGCCAGATTATCTGGTTCAAGTCGAAGTGTTAATGAAATATATATGATATCACCCTCCCCTGCCTCAAATTGCCACCATTCATTCACCGCTTCACTGAAGCCTTGGATATATAACATAAGCTGTAAATTTCAGGTCAGTGGGAGAGGAATTACAGTATGAGCTATTTATACATCAGGTGCTTACTATGTGCCAAATATGTGCTAAGTGATTTAATACATTAGTTCGTCTAATCCACTTCAAACCCATGTTGTAGGTACCACTATTATTTCAATTTTATAGCTAGTAAAACTAGGGTACACACACAGAGATTAAGTGACTTGCCTAAGGTCACACAGCTCCAAGTTGCGGAGGTGAAATGAGATCCAGGAAGCCTCTATGCCACCCTGCCTCCACATCACACTGTGTATGTGTGTGTGTGTGTTCTGACATCCCAGCTACTTTGTGTGTTCTCAAAGGATAGGGAGCCTCTATGCCACAGAAACTCAGGGGCTACTCAACCAGCATTGTGGACTGGAGCAAACAAAGACTTGGGTAAGAGTTTGTTTTTATAAATGTCTGTCTCCACCTTAGCTAAATAAAGCAGATTGCTTTCTTCAGGGGATGGAGGGAGTACTGTTTGTGGGTCCTAGAACACAGTTATTTACTAAATGGTGATCACGTGCCCTGGAAGGGTTAACTTTACAGTCTGAGAGGGGATGAGGAAATGTGAAGAGTGCATACTGGTTTCCGTCCATCAGAACTATGGTGGGTGGTTTAGAGTGAAGACCACTCTTCCTGGGTTCAAAGTCCTGTGTCCACAGGATGTTAGGGCCATTTGACTTCCTTGGGTCTCACAGTCCCCGTCAGTACAATGGGGATGATAAAAGTAGCACATACCCCACAAGGCTATTGTGAGGATGGAATGAGGTAATTAGAGGGCAGAGAATAACACCTGACACGTCATAGATGATCAGGGATGTCAGTTACTATTGTTATTAGCTCCGGAGCCAAGAGTATATTTTAGCAGAGATCCCCCTGAGCTGCCTTGGTTCTGGGGGGGCTCTGAGAGAGAGCATTTTGCTAAGCTGGACAAAGCAGGAAAGGCTTGTGTATGTGCAGAATCTGTCAGCATTTGAATTTGTTTAGCCCTGGCAGAAAATGGCTTCCTGCTTGGAAAACAAAGAAAAAAATGTATTTTAAAGTGAAGGAACACCTTTTAAAAAATACTCAGAAGACTTATTAGACAGAAAACAGCTTTTACAGAGCGACGTCGTGGTGATGGAGGGGAAAACATTGTCAAGTGTCTGAATCAGATTGCCTTTAATGGAGAAGCAGAGCCGAGCATGGCAGAGCCAGCTGGGATGATGGGGGGAGAGGGGGAGGGCAGGGGGATGCAAAGGTTTTGCCAAAGAGCCACGGAGATTGGCCTGTGCCAGCGCAGAAGCCACTTGCCAATGAAAGCTGCAGTCACTCTCACCCACTGCCGCTCTGCGGTAATGAATGCATTTTTGATTAGTTTTGCTGATTACCTGCTCTCTATGCACACAGCGCAAAATAGAATAGCCGAGTCTGGGGCTCCTGGTGAAGACTTTAGAGGCAAGGGGGGCGGCAGGAGGGCTTTGATTATCTTTTTTTATTTCTCTCTCCTCACCTGCTCCTCAGTGTACATTGAGATAACGCTGGCTTTTCCCAGCAGCAGCCGAGAGGCCAGAACCTTGGGGTTTTTTCCACACATCGGTGCTGTTGCAGGGTAATAAAACTAGTGCCAGAGGGGCAAGGAGCTACACAGAAGCCCCCATCCGCTCTCCTCTGATTTCCTTGTAGTGTGCAACTGATCCCCTCAACCACAGGAGACAAATGTCTTTGCATATATTGAAAAAGAAATTATGTCTTTGATTTCCTAGATACATTACAAGTATTTACCAAGAGCTGAGAATTAGGTGGGGAAATAGGTTTTGGGCTCAGAAGGCAATGTCTCTGAAGATTTAGTGCAATTTGGATGGGAACACAAACTTTGGGAAGGAAAAACACAAGTTATCAATTTTGGAACAATTTCCTCTCTGGTGCTGTAAGATGAGAACTGAAATCCAATGTTTATAATCAAATGATTCTTCTTTTTTTCACATCAGATACAGTGGATTATTTTCATGTATTTTCTCTGTGCACAGGCTATTAATGTTTTTCTTTTTGGTTATTGTCATTGTTCTGGATTTGGCATTGCACGAGGACCAATCTGTTTCTTACAAGTGGAGGCTAAGTAAGTGGCCAGATTCACCCGAGTTTTAGCTCAGCCCCAGACTGAGTGATCCTGTCTAGAGCAAGCACTATCTGCTGTCTGGGTGAAAATGGAGAGGATGGCAACTGTTTGCACACCTGGATCAGGTCCAGCCCTATGTTTAGGAGGAGTGAGTTCTTCCTTTGAGTTTGATTTGGGGGGCTTATGGGGCTTCTATGTCACCTTCTTTTTTATCCTCCCCATTGGCCTTGTTCTACTTTCGGAGATTCCTGTCTTCCACCTGTCCGTTGGGACGCGCTCTGTTAAAACGGCGGCACTTCCTACATTCGGTGCACGGCTTCCCAACATTTCCCCATCATGGCACGCAGTCAGCTCCTCAGAACTGGAGTCAGGAAGCTGGGAGACTCGGGCCACTCCAGGGCCTTGAGACCTGAAGGCACTTAGTAAACTCAGCATGGCTCTGATCCATCCACATGACACCATCACCAGTCCTTCAAAAGGGTCACTACAGGGATGCCTGGGTGGCTTAGTGGTTGGGCATCTGCCTTGGGCTCAGGGCATGATCCCGGAGTCTGGGATCAAGTCCCACATTGGGCTCCTTGCGGGGAGCCTGCTTCTCTCTCTGTCTGTGCCTCTCTGTCTCTCTGTGTCTCTCATGAATAAATAAAATCTTGAAAAAAATAAGGGTCACTACATTGTTTATTGTCCAAGCTGGGATGTTTTGGAGAGTGGAAGAGGACACTTAATAATTAAACCAGGACATCAGATAAACTGTTTAATCTAGGAAATGTGTTCACCCTAGTCAATTACACCCTAACCCAGGTTAGTTTTCCGGACTAGTCCTGCTGATACCAAACCTTGGAAATGTGTGCTCTTTTGGTTGTTTCCTCCATTAGCCCATTTCTTTATCTGCCTTTCTGTTTATGCAGCTGCTGTCACTGCTATTATATATTTTTTTAGCCTCCATTTTATAGACAAATAGATAGATAAGAGGCTAAATGTTATCCCCCACCCCCACCCCATGTTTCCATCAGAAGTAAGCGGTCAGGTAGCATGAGGGTCTCTGGGAGCTCTGGGGCAAATCGGTGCTGTTTGGGGAGATATATATATATATATAATTTTTTTATTTATTAGAGAGAGAGAGAGGCAGAGACACAGGAAGAGGGAGAAGCAGGCTCCATGCCGGGAGCCCGACATGGGACTCGATCCTGGGTCTCCAGGATCACACCCTGGGCGGAAGGCGGCGCTAAACCGCTGAGCCACCCGGGCTGCCCTGTTTGGGTTTTACTAGCTTTCTCTTTTGGTATTTTTCTAGTCTCCTGTGTCTTATCCTCTAGCTTCCCAGTGCTCATATTCCCTCCCATGTCCAGAACCTTCTTTCTTCTCTCATATTCATTAAAACTTAACTGTTCTCTACAGTATTCCATTCCCTCAGGACTTTGCCCTCTGTTCAAAAATGAGTGCTGAACAATTCATGTATTAGCCTCCCTAGACAGCATAGTCACATTTTAATAGGGACCTTTGGAGATGTAACTGCATTAGTCCAGTGAAACAGCAATAATGGTGGGAATTCAGTAACCCTGGCAAACTAGGGTGTTGTTTTGGTGATAAGATACAGTCTCATTGTGACCTGAAATATACCATATAAGGCCTGTGTTGGTCAGGGCCTTCAAAGGTGGATAAATTGTAAATGCCTCTGGACAAGACTCTTGCAGTCATCTGAATGACATGCTCTATGGGATTGTGCCATCATTTTAGATTTACTTGAATTTGTGAAGAGGCAATAACAATGCTTTTCATAATGGTAGAAGTTGATGAAAGAGTAAAGAAGAAAAATAATCCAGGTTATGTGCCTGATCTGCTCCAGGCAGAAACATGAGCTCACTTCGGAGTGGTAGAGATTTGGAAATGGTTATCTTTTATCTTGTCTTCTTGGTATGATGAGACATAGATTGCCTAGAGGATGGACAAGAGCTTAGAGCCCTCCATTTTAGTATCTTCCCCATCTGCATTCCTTTGAAACGAGAGATTAAAACATCAGGCATCAGAATTCTTTGGGAAATCATTTTCAAGGGACAATTATAACTTATTTCTTTGTGGGGCACCTGGGTGGCTGAGTTGGTTAAGCATCTGGCTTTGGCTCAGGTCATGATCCTAGGGTCCTGGGATTGAGCCTCTCTTTGAGTCCTGCATGGGACTCCTTGCTCAATGGGGAGCCTGCTTCTCCCTCTCTCTCTGCCTGCCACTTCTCCTGCTTGAGCTCTCTCTCTGTGTCAAGTAAATAAATAAAAAATATAAATAATAATAATAATGATTTATTTCTTTCTGTTTGTATATATCCTCTGTCCTACCAATTGCCATCTAAACCAGCTAGTTGGTTCTCCCTGTGGATGTGACATTTACAAATTTTTCTTGAGCACCTACTATGTGTTGGATACCGTGGTAGACTCTAATGAACACAGTAGGCATAGATTCTGCTCTCATGTTAGTTAAGCAAAACGCAAACAAGTAACAAATATAGTAACAATCCACTTGGATTTGGTTAACAAAGAAAGCCAATAGGATGCTGCAATATGAATAGAAGATGAGGACCAACTTTCAACAGCCAGTAATGGAAAACCAAACTAAAATTAGGTCAAGTTGGGGCGCCTGGGTGGCACAGTAAGTTAAGTGGCTTCCTCTTGATTTTGGCTCAGGTCATGATCTCAGGGCTATGAGATCTAGCCCCGTGTCGGGCTCCATGCCCAGCATGGAGCATGATTAGGATTCTTTCTCTCTCCCTCTCCTTCTACCACTCTGTTCCCCCTGCCCTAAACAAAAATAAATTTTAAAAAAATTGGGTCATGTAACATGGAGTTTATTATCTCAGTGAATAAGAAGTCTGGAGGTAAGATACCCAGGGTCAATTCAGATACACAACATAATTATTATGAGGGACCTAGGCATATTCCATCTTTCTATTCTACCATCCTTAGCATATGGGTAATGCTTCACTTATGACTGCAAGATGTTTTACCACTTGCAAGCATCACATGTAGACACACAACAGTTAGACAAAATGATATTTTCTCTCTGTCTCTCTCTTTTCTCAGCAAGGACCTTTCCAAAGCAGACTTCCCTTTGTGTGTCTTTGGTCAGATCCATGTCGTTTACTCATCTCTAAACCAATCACTGGCAAAAGGGCAAGATATGATCATGATTGTCTAAGACCAATTATTACCTACTATTTGCAACTGTGAAAGGGCCAGGCTCCCTGACCATGTGACAGCCATATCTTTGAACAAAATCATCATTGTGCTAGCCAAGAACAAGGTAAGTGGGGGTTGTTGCTATGGGGACAGTCCATATTTTCTGCCTCACGTAGAGTGGTGAGGAAAGGCCCATTTGCTGGAATGACATGTTAATTGAGACATTAGGATGAGATAGAGTCAAATGAAGTGGGGGAGATAGGGCTTTGGGGCAGAGGGAAGAGCCTATGCAAAGTACTAGAGACTGAAAGAGTTTGGCATCTTTGAGGACCTGAAAGAAGATAAGCATGACTAAAATGTAGCAGGTGAGGGGAGAGGTCCATGAAGTGAAGTTTGGGAGCAAGATGGGGGCTGGTAGGACATGGTATAGATTTAAGATTTATTCTAAGTGCACTAGGAAGCCACTGAAGGGTTCTAAGTAGGTGTGGGAGATGACCTCTATTTTAGGACACTCTTGCTGCTATATAGAAAAGGAGTTGAAGGGTGGGCAGGAGTAGAATTTGCAAACCAATTAGGAGATTTTTGCAATGGTATGGACAACAAATGGTAAGAACTTGAATAGGGAGATAACAATGTATATGGAGAGAATCTGCTTTGGCAGGAGTGAAAGTGTTGATCCAAGGGTTCTGCTTAACAATGTTAAATTTCAGATGTTTGTGAGATATCCAAGTGGAATGGTAAAGTAGGTAAGTGCATAGGAGACTCTAGCTCAGAGGAAAGGTCTGGGCCAGAGATATGAATTTGGAAGTCAGCTGTGTATAAATGGCATTCGAAGACAGAGGGCTGGATGAACTCATTTAGGGAAAAGGAGTACAGAGAGAAGAGACAAGGGTTTAGGACCAAGTCCTAAAGTCCATGAATATTGAAACATCAGAGAGATGAAGAGGAGTCTGCAAAGCAAATTGTGAAATGGAAACCACTGAGTTAGGAGGAAACCCAAGAGAGACTGCATGCCTTAACCAGGGTCCCACAGCTCACATTGTCTCTTGGTGTCTCAGGAGGATGGTGTAGAAGCCTTTGAAAGGGACACAGCAGATGAGAATAGGAAGAGGTAATTTTACAGAAATTTAAAAATATTGTTTTTTTGAATATAAATATATTTATTGAAAATTTAGAAGACACATAAAAAGATGAAAATGAAAATCACTCCATTTATTATTTTCATGTAGATCTATTTAGTCTTCCCCCTCCTTCACTTCCCCTCCCCCCCTCTCTCTGCCCACCACACACACACACACACATGCACATATGTGCACACATACAATATGAGCAAGGATGGGCTAGGCTGTGTTATGATAACAACCGCCCCTAAATCTCAATAGCTTCATACAATAAAAGTTTTTTACATATCTGACATATGTGGGCAGGGAGCCTCTACACATCATGGTCACTTGGAGACCCAGGCTGACAGAAGACTCTTTTCAACACATGCTTCCACGATTGTCAAGGCAGGAAAAAGGCATGTGGCACATTGATCACTTAAATGTTCCATTCACATTTCTCCAAAACATAAGTGCAGAGGACACGAATAGACAATTCACAAAATAAAAATGGCCAGAAAGCATACAAAAATGCTTATTCTCACTATTAATCCACGAAAAACACACACAAAAACAATGCAACTCTTTTTACTGAGAAAACTCAAGTTTCTCAAGTTGTGTTATGTGACCATATGTAACATCAAAGGGATTGAGAAGCACAATCATACTACATGCCTTGAAGGAGAGAATGTGAAAATATTTATGAGCAGTCCTAAAGATTGCTATAAACATATATATATATGTATATATGAAATGTCATACTCTATATACTATTTTGCAACCAGCTTTTAAACTCAATATATTTAAAAATATATCTCTAAACATTTTCCATGCCATTAAATCTTCCATAATTTGCTTTTTAATAGCTGCATATATAGATGTACAATAATTTATCTAATCAGTCCCTTAACATTGGCTATTTCAGCTATTTCCAGTATTTCACTATGGCAAATTATGCTGTAGTGAAGCCCAATTAACATATATCTTTGTTTTCATTTATGATTCTTTCTATAGGAAAAACTCCTATGTGGCATTGCAGAGTCAAAAGATATTCAAACTGTTAACGCTTTTGCTACTTACTGTTGAATTTTCCTCCAGGAAACTTTTATCAACTTATGCTCTTACAAGTGATATACAAGAGTCTACGTTTCCCTGGATGTCACTAATTCTGGCTGTTATCCTTTATTTATTTATTTTTAACATTCGCTAGTTTTCTCAATAGAAAGAGTCACATTGTTTTTGCTTGTGTTTTTCATGGATTAATAGTGAGAATGAGCATTTTTGTATGCTTTCTGGCCATTTTTATTTTGTGAATTGCCTATTCGTGTCCTCTGCACTTGTGTTTTGGAGTGACCCTTATACCAATATCCATACTTCACTTTTACACAGCCCCCACTCATGAGCATACTTCTTTTCTTTCTTTTCCTCTTGAGCTTAAGATGCTTAATAGTAACTAAGGCAACAAAACATGCTAGGTGGTTCAGCTCCAAAATAGTAGTGGTAATCACGCTGAAACACTAAACGGAAACTTTTATTAACTATTTATGGCCTAAACAGAATTGTCCTTTACATTCTGAGTGTCTATTAGAGACACGGAGACATTTTTCATGAGTGCTTTTCTAGGTATATGGAATCCCTATCCTGAGGACAGGATTGCTGCATTCTATGTGAATGGACTTGTGCAACGTGCTTGCCTTGCTGAGGGCCTGAAGGTCCTAGAACCAAGGTTTCATTCCTATTAGCTCCATCTGATTCTGTCATTTTCTACTTCATCTTCCCTCCCTCACTTCAATTCTAATCATCAAGGGAATATTTTTCATCATAAGGGATGTTATAGGTTAGCATGAATAAATGACTTCTTGCTCTTAGGAAAAAAATAGTAGCACAATAATTGATTCAAGTAAAATCTGACACAAAACCTCAAAATCTAAAGTAGATAATGTGAAGCTGCTCTGATTGGAGCAATTGTGTGTTCTCTACTTGGCCTCACCCTCATGCTCCCTGCACAACTCAGGATTCCCACAGAGCACAGTTTGAAAACTATTGGTCTAATGGATGGGAACTGGGCCTGGAATGAGGAGTGGAACTAACTGGCTGTGGAACCTTAGATGTGTTGCTTAACATTTCTGAGCCTTACTTTCTGAATCTATAAAATTAATATTAAATTGGTACTTACATATTGAGCACTTACTTTATATAAAAATCACCTCACTGGATACTAGGGAGGGTTCAAATAGAATGAGTCAGTCCTTGCCCATAAGGGGTTTGTTTGTTTATGAGAGAGAGAGAAAGAGAGAGAGAGAGAGAGAGGCAGAGACACAGGCAAAGGGAGAAGCAGGCTCCATTCAGGGAGCCTGACGTGGGACTCAATCCTGGGTCTCCAGGATCACACCCTGGGCTGAAGGCAGCACTAAACCGCTGAGCCACCCGGGCTGCCCATAAAGGGTTTATGATTCACTTAATACCTACTTTACTGATTTTCTTTTTGTTTTCTTTACTGATTTTCTAAGATACCTATGAGATCCAATAAAGTAGCAGGTGCAAGTAAAGATAACGATGTGAAAATGCTTGGAAGAAGTGAAAAATCACACAAATGCAAAATAGTATTATACATATTGAACTATCATTAATATTTCATTGAGTGCATCAGAAGGTGGGAGCTTCCTGAAAGGTAAATAAGGCTGCTTTATAGAGCTTGAACCAATTGAGAAGTGGTAGTTGCCATCCTGCCCACATCCCCAGAGCTCCTCAGTATCTCAAAGAGTCATGAGAGATGCTTCGCATCTGAAACTACCGTCAAGTCCTAAGACCTGTCATGAAGCCCACCCATGGGGAAAAAGGGTAGGCACTGAGGCAACTTCCAGGAGTCAGTAGGATTCAAGCAACAGTCAGCACTAGAGTGTACATTGTTATGTTAGTGTGTTAGAAAGATAGATGCAACACGTGGCAGTAGGTCTTTAGGACACAGTAAGCAGACATGTGCATTTGAGAGACCCATCTATTAGTAGCAAAATCCTTGCCAATGGATGGAGATCCAGGGGAGGGAGCTGAGCCTAGCAGAAGGTCCCGAATCAAAAGAACTTGGAAGTAGGAATTAGGTCAGAAGTGCAGGCTAATTAGAGGAGATCTTTGGGTTCTTAGTGTCTTCCAGGCTATAAATTTACATGAGGTGAGTAGAATGCAAGAACTCTTTTCTACTGCTATACTTAAGAGGTAATAACCAAAACGGAGAGACAATAAACAGGACGGGTTGCTAGAGGAATTCCCTAAGTAAGTCAGTCGGAGAAGGACAAACATTATATGTTCTCATTCATTTGGGGAATATAAATAATAGTGAAAGGGAATATAAGGGAAGGGGGAAGAAATGTGTGGGAAATATCAGAAAGGGAGACAGAACGTAAAGACTGCTAACTCTGGGAAACGAACTAGGGGTGGTAGAAGGGGAGGAGGGCGGGGAGTGGGAGTGAATGGGTGACGGGCACTGGGTGTTATTCTGTATGTTAGTAAATTGAACACCAATAAAAAATAAATTAAAAAAAAAAAAGAAACTCTTTCAATACTCTTCTTCCCCTTGGGAAAGCATATCTTTTGGGGAAGAATTTAAAATGCATTTTATTGTTACATTTTCTGTGCTCGGTTGCAGTATATTACGGGAAGGGGATTTGTGAAGCAAAATGTTTTCCAGATACTAAACTTTTGTTAATTTTAACAACAAAAGGCAAGTGAATTCTTTAGACTGTGATGATGCTAATGATGCATTGTTTTCTGACTGATTAAGAGCAATTAGGGCAAAAGCTTTCCAAATTGACAGTTCTTTGCTCTCACAATTCAGGGTAGAGGATGAATTAGGGTGGGCTAGAGTTGATAAGGAGAAGCTACCTGTAGTTGGATTAGAGGATATTGTAGCAATGCAAGTGAGAGACTTTAGTGGTTTGCTTGGGAGTGATGGTAATGGAAACAACGAAAAGAGATAGACTGAGCAGCCTTGGTGGCTCAGCGGTTTAGTGCTGCCTTCAACCCAGGTCGTGATCCTGGAATCCGGGGATCGAGTCCTGCATCAGGCTCCCTGCATGGAGCCTGCTTCTCCCTCTGCCTGTGTCTGTGCCTCTCTCTGTGTCTCTCATGAATAAATAAATAAAATCTTAAAAAAATAAAGAAAAGAGATAGATTGCAGATATATCTTGGTTATAAAATCAACAGAGCTTGATGATGAGTTGGACATGTGTGTAGTGTGGGAAAGGTGCGCCGGTGGGACTGTGACACCAGTGGGAGGGAGATGTCAAAGATATAAGTCCTAGCCTTCTTGCTCACACATCCGGATGTATGATGGTGCATTAACTAGGAAAGAGGACACTGGAGACAATTAGGTTTGGGAATAGAAAACTATCTCCAGTTCAGTTTTAGACATATTGAATTGGCATTGCTTTTGAGACTTTCAGAGGAAATGCTGAGTGGGAAGCCTAAAGTTCAGGAGAGAGGTCTATGCTGGAGACATTAAAATTAGGTGAGTCATTTATGAGTCACACTATACATATTATCCTGTAATTTGCTTTTCATCTTTAATATGTTCTGTACATCCCCAACTGAATACACATTAATCTCATTTAATAGTCATGTAATATTCCATAGTATGTACAAAGGCACTGTAATTTATTCAACCATTACCTTATCAATTCTCTTATCAAATTTAGATTGGCTTCAGCATTTTAAAAAGTATTATAAATTCTGCAATAAACAAACTTACATATATATCTTGATATACTAGTGTTTTACATCTGATGGATAAATTTTCAGAGTGAGATTGCTGAGTCAAAGCTGTGTACATTTTAATTTTAATAAATATTTCCAGGTTGGCAGTAGAGTACACTGGTTGAGAGCCTGAGTTCCAGAATAAAAGTACCAGGTTTCAAATTTTGACTCTATCTCTTACTTACTAGCTTTATAACCATGGACAACTTATTTTTTGTTGCTAAAGATTTTATTTATTTGAGAGAGAGAGAGACAGAGTGAGAGCATGTGCACAATTTGGGGGGGAGGGGCAGAGGGAGAAGTAGAGGCCCCACTGAGCAGGGAACCAGATGTCAGGCCCCATCCTGACCTGAGCCAAAGGCAGAGGCTTAACCATCTGAGCCACCCAGCACCCCACCATGGACAAGTTATTTAATATCTTCTGCTTTACTCAGTTTCCTCTTCTGTAATCAGGAAGTATGGGTCTCATATGGCTGTTGTGAGGATTACATGAAATAATAGATTTATATAAACAGCTTAGAAATTTTGAGACATACAATGAACTCAATAAATGTAGTTTTTATTATTTTAAAAAATCTACTCCACCCATGGCATTGAAGAATACATATTTCTCTCACAAACTCAACAGCACTGTATGTTAATCAATTTTTTAAGAAGTTGCCATGATTTCCAGTTCTGACCATGACAGATTACCTGGTATTAGGCTCACCCTCTTGCCATGAACAACTATAAAATCTTGACAAAATAGGGATGCCTGAGTGGCTCAGTCAGTTTAACATCTGACTCTTGATTTCGGTTTAATTCATAATCTGAGGGTTGTGAGATGGAGCCCCTCATTGGGCTCCGTGCTGGGCATAGAGCCTACTTAAGATTCTCTCTCTCCCTCTGCCCTTCTCTCCCTCTCTATGAAAAAGTTGACAAAATATATAAAACAACTATTTACGTATTTGACAGTGATCAAAGTGGGACTGCAATCCTTGAGAAAGACAGCAAGTATATGATTCAAGCCTAGCATTTACCCAGGGTGAATGTTCTCCCTGTGTGTATTTCCCAGGATGGCAGAACCCAAACAGAGAAAAGTAGGCAAAAGAGGCAGAAATCACAGTTTTGGGACTACGAAAGTGGTTGGAATTTGTGAGCAGGTTGCCAGAGAGATTAGAGACATGGAGAAGTAACCCTAGAAGGCTGAAGGTTGTCATAGTAATTCCTAGCATGTGCCAAGCAGTGACCCAAGTAATTTTAGCTTTAATTTAATTCTTTCTAAAACAGATTTATTTATAAGAGAGAGAGAGAGAGAGAGAGAGAACGAGAACAGGGGAAGGGGGAGAGGGAGAGAGTCTTAAGCAGACTCTGAGATGAGGGCAGTGCCCGATGATGGGGGTGGGGGCTCTAGCTCATGACCCTGAGATCATGACCTAAGCCAAAACTAAGAGCCAGGCACTTAACCAACTGTGTTACCCAGGCACCCCGTAGCTTTGACTTAATTCTCATAGTAATCCACAAAATCTATAATTTATTATTATCCCCATTTGACAGATGTAGCTTTATTATTACCCCTCTTTGTAGCAAAGAATAAATGGAAGTACAGAGAGGTTAAGTAACTTTCCCAAAGTCACACATCTCAAAGTGGTGAGCTTGGATTTGAATCCAGGCAGCCACTATATCATACTGCCTTTCTGAAGAACAAGTACTGGTCTAAATATCTTACATATATTAACTCATAGAAGAGCTATTATTATCATTCCCACTTTAAAGTTAACTCCAGCTGGGAAGTACTGGAAGTGAGATTGAAACCCAGGTAGTTAGGTTCCAACATACAACAACAACATACATACAACATAACTTCTATTTTTTATTTTTTGGCCTTTTTATCTGGAAAGGTTACAGAATTTAATACCTTTTAATTATTATTTGTTGATATATTATTAGATTGTTTCTTTTTGATATTTTCTAAAGTAGACTCTATGCCTAAACCCCTGGTCAAGTCCTGAGGTCAAGAGTTGTATGCTCTATCAACTGAGCCAGCCGGGGGCCCCTATTTTAAATTTTTTAACACAAATCATGTTAGATTTCCTATATCTTTCATAAAATGATGTTTTTTGTTATTTATAATTTTTATATTTGTATGAATGAATAATCTTTTTCCTTTTTTGCATGTTCATAATGCTTTCTATTTAGGTTGTAAAATTATAAAATAAATTGAGAAGTTTTCTTTTTTAAAAAAAGATTTATTTATTTATTTTAGACATAGAGAGAGCAAGAGACCCTGAGCACAATGGGGAGGGGCAGAGGGAGAGGAAGAGAGAGAACCTTCAGCAGTAGCAGTAGCCCCCTCTGAGCCAGGAGCCTGGTACCAGTAGCTGGAACCTGAGACCCTGAGTTCACGACCCGAGCTGAAATCAAAAGTTGGATGCCCAACAGGTGCCCTTAAATTGGGAAAATTTCCATCTTCTTTACATATCCCATAGTAACTTGATATTCTTTGTTCCTTCCTAATTTTTTTCTGTGGTAAAATACACATAACATACAATTTACCACCTTAGCCATTTTAAAGTATGAACTTCATTGGTATTAAGTACATTCATGTCATTGTGCAGTCATTACCACCATCTATCTCCAGAACTCTTTTCAACTTGCAAAACTGAAAATCTGTACTCATTAACCTATAACTCCCCAACCCTTCCCCTGCACCCCTATATATCTTATTGCTCTATGTACCTTATAAAAGTGGAATTATACAGTATTTGTCATCATGACTGCCTTGCTTCACTTAGCATAAAGTCTGCAAGGTTCATCCATGTTGTAGCATGTGTCAGAATTTCCTTTTTTTAAAGCCTGAATAATATTCCATTGTATGTTTATACTTCATTTTCTTTGTGCACTTATTTGTTGAGGGACACCTGGGTTGTTTCTACCTTTTAGCTATTGTGAATACGTTGGTACGAATATGGGTGTGGTGCTATCTTTTCAAAACCTTGCCTTTAGTACTTTTTGGATGTATACCCAGAAGTGGATTTGCTGGATCATATGATAATTTTATTTTAATTTTTTTATGCAACAGCCTTACTGTTGTCCACAATGGCTGTACCATACTTACCAACAGTGCACAAGAGCTCCAATTTCTTCACATCCTCACCAACACTTGTTCTTTTCTTTCTTTCTTTCTTTCTTTCTTTCTTTCTTTCTTTCTTTCTTTCTTTCTTTCTTTTTCTTTCTTTCTTTCTTTCTTTCTTTCTTTCTTTCTTTCTTTCTTTCTTCTTTCTTTCTTCTTTCTTTCTTTCTTTCTTTCTTTCTTTCTTTCTTTCTTTCTTTCTTTCCTTCTCTTTTCCTTCCTTTCTTTCCTTTTTTTGATAGTAGCTATCCTAATGGATGTTAGTTATCTCGCTATTGGTTATGATACGTATTACCCTAATAATTAGTGATGCTGAGCATCTTTTCATGTATTTATTGGACATTCAGATACCTTCTTGGGGGAAATATTTATTTAAGTCCTCTGCCCATTTTTGAACTGGATTTTTTTTATCATTGAGTTTTAGGAGTTCTCCATATATTCGGAAAATTAATTTCCCATTAGATACATGGTTTACAAAGATTTTCTCCTATTCTGTAGTTTGTCTTTTTACTTTGTTGATAGTTCCTTTGATGCACAGAAATTTTAATTTTTATGAAATCCAGTTTGTCTATTTTTGCCTTTGTTGCCTGTGCCTTTGGTGTCATATCTAATAAGTCATTGCCAAATCCAATATCATGAAGCTTTTGCTCTAGGTTTTCTTCTAAGAGTTTCATAGTGTTAGCTGTTTTAAGTCTTTAATCCATTTTGAAGTAATTTTTGTATATGCTGTTAGGTAAGGGTCCAACTTCATTCTTTTGCTTGTGGATCTCAGGTTTTCCCAGCACCATTTGTTGAAAAGATTATGCTTTCCCCATTGAATGGTCTTGGCACTCTTGCCAAAAAAATCACTTGACTGTATATGTGAAGGTTTGTTTCTGGTCTCTCTATTCTATTTCATTGATTTATAAATCTGTCTTCATGCCAATACCATTTTGTTTTAATTACCCTAGCTTTGTGGTAAGTTTAGAAATCAGGAAGCATGAGTCCTCCGACTTTGTTCTTCTTCAAGATGCTTTGGTTGTAGATATATGACAGTCATATCAATTTATTTTATTTCTTGTTTTTATTTGAGTATAGTTGACACACGATGTTACATTAGCCATATATCTACAACCTTCTGTAAAGGGGACTATCTCCCCTTTTTCCATTTTGGGTAAGAAGGTTGTCATAATCCCTAGAGGCTACTGATCCATGAGAGGTTGGGGAGCTGTTGACTTTGGGGACAGGGTTGGTCTGAGCAACTTTGGGTCAGTTAAATGACTGGAGTGTGGCAGGGTGGGGAGAGGGATGGGAGGAGTTCCTTTAGAGTCAGGGAGCAAAGCAAGACAATTGAACTTCTACCCTTCAGTGCATATGTTAAGGGGGAGAAATATGTAAATCAATTTTGAAAATATTTTTACTTTATAGATTGATTTATTTGCATTTCTTTCCTGTTTTTAACATAGTTTAAAAGCTATTTTTTGAATTTTAAGATCTTTTTTATTAAAAATTAGATATATTTACTGGAGAATATTACAATATATAGATAAAATTAAAACATGCAAATTTCTTCCACAAGAGAGCAGATCAGTGATTGTCTGGGGCTGGAGGTTGGGGGAGGTAGAATTGATTAAAAGGGACAGGAAGAAACTTTTTGGGGGAGATGCAAATGCTTCATCCTGATTTCAGTGGTGATTACCAATGTGCATACACTGTCAAAATTTGAACTGTATACGTAAAATTGGTGTATTTTATTGTATGAAATTATATCTCTATAAAGCCAATTAATATTTTTCAAAATACTTCTGTCATCACCCATACAGAACTACTCTTAATACCCCTATGTACATTTTTTTCAAATGATTTTTCTATATATCTCTATATACACATTTGTTTATGCAAAAAAGGTATCATTTTTGATTAACTGTTAAAAAAAAGATTACTTTGGTTATTCCAGGTACCTTGAGATTCCATGTAAATTTTAGGATGAATTTTTCTATTTCTGCAAAATATGTCATTGGGATTTTGACAGAGATTGCATTGAATATGTAGATTGCTTTGGGTAGTGTCAAAATCTTAACAATATTAAATCTTCCAATACATGAACATGGGACATCATTCCATTTATTTATGTCTTCTTTACTTTCCTCCAGCAGTATTATATGGTTTTCGTTATTAGTCTTTCACTTCCTTGGTTAAAATAAGTATTTTATTTTCTGGTGCTATTGTAAATGGAATTGTTTTCTTTTAAATACATTTTTTAAAGGATTTTATTTATTTATTTATGAGAGACACACAGAGAGAGGCAGAGACATAGGCAGGGGAAGAAGCAGGCTACCCACAGGGAGCCTGATGTGGGACTCAATCCAGGGACCCTGGCATCACACCCGGAGCTGAAGGCAGACGCTCAACCACTGAGCCACTCAGGCATCCCTGGAATTGTTTTCTTTCTTTCCTTTTCAGATTGTTCATTGTTAGGATATAGAAATGCAACTGTTGTGTGTGTTGACTTTGTGTTCTGTTACTTTGCTGAATTCATTTATTAGTTCAAATAATTTTTTGAGTCAATTTTTTATTTAAATTCTAGTTCAAGTAGTTTTTTTTCTTCATGGAACCTTTAGGGTTTTGTATACGTAAGACAATATCATTTGAAAACAGAAGTAAAAAAAAAAAAGAAAACAGAAGTAATTTTTTTAAAAAAGATTTATTTATTTGAGAGAGAGAGCGCAGAGGGGAGGGGCAGAGGGAGAGAGAGAATCTCAAGCCAACTCAACACTCAGTGCAGAGCCTGACACAGGGCTCAATCCCAGGACCCTGAGATCATGACTTGAGCTGAAACCAAGAGTCGGCCGCTTAACTGACTGAGCCATCCAAATGCCCTACAGAGATAATTTTACTTCTTTTCCAATCTGGATGCCTTTTATTTCTTTTTCTAATAAGAAATAATAGCCTAATTAGCCTAACGGCCTAGTAACTTCTAATAACCTAACGGCTGTGCTAAGACATCCAGTATAATGTTCAAAAGAAGTGGTGAAAATGGGCCTCTTTGCCTATTTCTGATCTTAGAGGAGAAGCTTTCGGCCTTTCATCATTGAGTATGATGTTAGCTGCCAGTTTGTCATAGATGGCTTTTATTACACCGAAACAGTTTCCTTCTGTTCCTGGCTTGCTCACAGCTTTTAATACAAAGCATAAGTACATTTGGGGGATAAATTTTAGATAAATCATGATTTCTATTTTAATTTCTTTTATCCAAGCATTCCTCAGTTTCCAGATGGCTGAGATACTAGTATAGTTTTGCCATTGTTTCTAATTTTCTGTACCATTGTTAGGTAAATGGCTTTTTAAGACTTTATGAATTTCTTAAGGTTCCTTTGTGTCAAGTACATGATTGATTTTTGTAAATATTCCATAGCCAGAGAGGAAAATGTATATACTTTCTTTGAAGGGGACAGAAATTTTTGACTGAATGGCTCTCATCTTCCATATCCTTACTTACTTTTTCTGAAGGACATCTATTAACATTCTTCACTCTGTAGAAGAATTTGGCTCTTAAATTGTTTGGTGCATAAGTGCTTATGACTTAAATCTTATATCTTCTTAGTATCTTAGTATCTTTTACCATTACACCTGTTTTAAGTCCTTGCTCAAATGTTATCTTCTCAGATAGACTTCCCTCACCTTACCTAGGCTGTCCCCACTATCCTCTCCTGCTTTTTTTTCTCTCCACAGCATTTATCAGATTCTAATATGCCAAATAATTTGCTTTTTGTTGCAAAGCTCACAAAAGCAGTTCTTTTGTTCTGTCTGGTCATTGTTTTTTTCCTTGTATCCAAAACAATGCTTGACACATAGTAGCTACTCAAAGAATGAATCAATTACCAATGTTTCTCTTTGTGCCATTTAATATGTTTCACTTTGATTTTCATTTCCTGATACCAATATTCTTACTTTCTTTCTGTTAGTATTTGCCTGATACATTTTTGCTTATTCCTTTATTTTCAACATTTATTTTTTATTTCTTAATTTAATTTGGAATTCATTTCTTTCTTTCTCCTTTTTTTTCTTTTTTCTTTTTTTTTTCCTTTTTTTTCTTTTTAAAGGGAGTTCAAACATTCACATTTGTTGGGATGGTGGATATATTTAAATTTTTCCTTTTTTCTTATTTTGTGCTTATTAGTTATTATACCTGTTATTATTTGCTCATTTACCCTTTATTGTATCTAGATTTCTCAAAGTGAGAAAATTTCTTTTGTCCTCTGTTAATTCATAAATTCTCTACTTTTCTAGTAATATATTTCTACATTTTTGTGGTATTTAAAGCTATATTCCGGGATCCCTGGGTGGCGCAGCGGTTTGGCGCCTGCCTTTGGCTCAGGGCGTGATCCTGGAGACCCAAGATCGAATCCCACATCGGGCTCCTGGTGCATGGAGCCTGCTTCTCCCTCTGCCTGTGTCTCTGCCTCTCTCTCTCTCTCTCTGTGACTATCATAAATAAATAAAAAAATATTAAAAAAAATAAAGCTATATTCCTCTATCAAAATACCAAAATTAAACAAGTTATGCTTTCCAATCACCAAAATATTTTACTACTATGTTCAAACAAATTTCTTACAAAGTTTTAAGTGCCTCACTCCCTTTTTTCTCCACCAAATCCTGAAATCCTGAAATACTCCACCATATACTGAAAATAAATTTTTCAGTACATTACAAAATGTAAGTTATAGTTCAACACATCTTTCTTAACATTTACGTTATGGTTTGTGCTCATGTTATTCTTCATTTAGATTTTAACAATACATTTTGCAAGAAGCATGACTCACCACCCCTTTGTATACACTTATCTTCCCTCATTTTGAGTTCCTTCATCTGCTATAATTTCATTTGGGAACAGTCTTTCTTTGAGTAGTTTGGTTATAAGAAGTATAGGATACTTTCTCTCTCCCTTGATTTTATGATTTTTTATTATTTTTTATACTGCTTATGCTATTACTGACTTATTTTTTTGAGTATAGTTGACACACAATGTTACATTAGTTTCAGATGTACAACATAGTGATTTGACAGCTCTATACATTATGCCATGCTCACCGCAAGTAGCTCCCATCTGTCCCCATACATCACTATTACAATATCATTGACTATATTCTCTATGCTGTGCCTTTTATTCCTGTGACTTATTCATTCTATAACTGGAAGCCTGTATCTCTCACTTTCCTTTACTCATTTTGCCCACCCCACCTCTCCTCTGGCAACCATCAGTTTGTTCTCCATATTTATAGGTCTGATTCTGCTTTTTGCTTATTTATTTATTTATTTTTTGGATTCCATTTGTGAGTGAAATCATATGGTATTTGTCTTTCTTAGTCTGACTTATTTCACTTAACATAATAACCTCTAGTCCAATCATGTTGTCTCAGGTGGCATGATCTCATCCTTTTTTATCACTGTGAAACACACACACACACACACACACACACACACACCACATCTTCCTTATCCATTCACTTATTTATTATTATTATTATTTTTAATAAATTTATTTTTTATTGGTGTTCAATTTGTCAACATATAGAATAACACCCAGTGCTCATCTTGTCAAGTGCCCCCCTCAGTGCCCGTCACCCAGTCACCCCATCCCCCCGCCCACCTCCCCTTCCACTATCCCTTGTTCGTTTCCCAGAGTTAGGAGTCTTTCATGTTCTGTCTCCCTTTCTGATATTTCCCACTTATTTTTTCTCCTTTCCCCTTTATTCCCTTTTACTATTATTTATATTCCCCAAATGAATGAGACCATATAATGTTTGTCCTTCTCCAATTGACTTATTTCACTCAGCATAATACCCTCCAGTTCCACCCATGTCGAAGCAAATGGTGGGTATTTGTCATTTCTAATGGCTGAGTAATATTCCATTGGATACATAAACCACATCTTCTTTATCCACTCATCTTTCGATGGACACCGAGGCTCCTTCCACAGTTTGGCTATTGTGGACATTGCTGCTATAAACATCGGGGTGCAGGTGTCCTGGCGTTTCATTGCATCTGTATCTTTGGGGTAAATCCCCAGCAGTGCAATTGCTGGGTCGTAGGGCAGATCTATTTTTAACTCTTTGAGGAACCTCCACACAGTTTTCCAGAGTGGCTGCACCAGTTCACATTCCCACCAACAGTGTAAGAGGGTTCCCTTTTCTCCACATCCTCTCCAACATTTGTGGTTTCCTGTCTTGTTAATTTTCCCCATTCTCACTGGTGTGTGTTGGTATCTCATTGTGGTTTTGATTTGTATTTCCCTGATGGCAAGTGATGCAGAGCATTTTCTCATGTGCTTGTTGGCCTATCCATTCATTTATTGATGGACACCTAGGTTGCTTTCATATCTTGGCTATTGTAAATAAGGCTGCAATCAGCACAGGGGTGCATATATCTTTGAATTACTGTTTTTTCCCCAATCCAATAGTAAATTATTGGATTATATGGTATTTCTATTTTTAATTTTTGAGGAACCTCCATACTGATTTCCCAGTGGCTATACCAGCAGTGGTGTACGTTCTGAATTTACTCATGTTCACAACTTTTTTACTCTCACATGTGAATATTATTTCAATTAAATCCTCCCCCCCAATTTATATATATTGTTCTAATGTCCCCTAACTTCCAGTGTTGTAGAAGAGAAGTTGAATGCTGGTCTAATTCTCTTTTAGTTATAAACAACTTGTTTTATTTATCTGGATGTAAGATTTTACTTTCTTTGTAGCTTAGATATTTCCATAGGTATTCTAGGTGTGCATATTTTTCATTAACAGTTTGAAAAGATGTATTCTGGTCTCCCCTGTTTTGCATTCTAGTTATGTCTCTTTGAGGATCCTCACTAATTTTCATCTAAAGTTCTCTTCGTCCCCTTATAATTATTTCAACCTCAGTAACCGTCACAAATTCTGGTTTTTCAGCTTGACCATTCCCTCCAGTTGCTGAGTCTTCTTAGCTGGCTCATGAATTTTCAATCCTTGCTCATGGGTGGGTTCCTTCAGCACACATAAAGATCAGCTCATTAGGGGTCTCTGGCAATAAATAGTGAATTGGAAGGTGCTGGAAGATAGAGTAAGGCTTTTTATTCCAGTAGTCCTTTAGCAAGTCAAAGAAAAAAATGGAACTTCTCTATGAGGTGTGTGTGTGTGGAGGAGGAGGAGGTTCTCTTCTCAGTCTTCTTTGAGTACAAGTAGAAAAAATGCATAAAATGGGAGGGATGCAGCTGATGCTCTTCTGGAATGCCTGGGGTTGGGGTAATGAGTTATCCTCATCAAGGATTACTTTAGAAGGTGGAAGAACTGATCAATGACATTCACTCATTTCTTGACCCTTCCTGCATTGTTCTGAAAAACAACATCATGCACTTGTTATGTCCTCAGGAGCTGTGGTGTTCTCAGATGCAATTAAGATTTTCTCTAGGTGTTTTCACCATTAATCCATACTAATTTAAACTAAATAGTCCTCAAATCTATTAGATATATTATGCTAGATATTAGAATCATTTTGGGGGTGTATGACTATTTAGTATGTATGGCTAGTATGTATGACTATTTGATTATCTGCTTCCCTCTCCTCTCTCAAGACAATTGAATCAGTTTTTGGTGGTGGCACCTGGACACTCAGGCCACCATTTTCCAAATTGTTTGCTTGGTTGTTTCCTCTGCTAGATATCTATGCTTATTGCTCTACCCTGAGGTAAGAGGTCAGTAAGGGTTTGCTAAATGAATCAATTACTGTAATGTAATTTAAAAATTTATAATTATTCATTTGAATATATAGTATTTGCACATGATATAAGCCCCTAAAGCCCCAAAATATATACAACAAGTCTCCCTTTAGCCCTATTTCTAAGTCAACCAGTTTCTTTCTCAAGAAGAAACCACTTGTTGCTAGTTTCCTATATAGTCTTCTGGAGACATTCTATGCATATTTAAGCATATAGTACCAACCACTCTCTTGTTAATGGACTTTTGTATGGTTTTCAATCTGTTGCTATTACAAAAAATGCTGCAATGAATAAATACTTTTCTTACCTAAATCTCTTAACGTGTGTATCTCTATGATCTCTAGGAATTAAATTATTAGATTTGAGGATATGAAATGTCTTTCTATTCCTGGAATTAGCCCAACTTAGTTATTAAAGTTTATTGTTTTAATATACTATAGGATTCTATCTGATAATATTTAATTTAGATTTTTTGTATAACTTTTACATGGCCATTCATGTATGAGACTCATGTATCTTTTGCCCCAATTTCCTTTTTTTTATTTAAAAATTTTTTTTTTTTAGCTTTTATTTATTTATGATAGTCACAGAGAGAGAGAGAGAGGCAGAGACACAGGCAGAGGGAGAAGCAGGCTCCATGCACTGGGAGCCCGACGTGGGATTCGATCCCGGGTCTCCAGGATCGTGCCCCGGGCCAAAGGCAGGCGCCAAACTGCTGCGCCACCCAGGGATCCCTTTTGTTTTTTTAAAATTTTTTTTTTTAGCTTTTATTTATTTATGATAGTCACAGAGAGAGAGAGAGAGGCAGAGACACAGGCAGAGGGAGAAGCAGGCTTCCTTTTTTTTTATTAAATGAAACTTTGGTAAGGATAGATAAAATATTAATATGTTACCCCTCCCAAATAATGTATTTGTATTCAAACCAAAGCTTTCTAGAAAATGGCGTTCTAATTTAGTATTTTCCCAATACTTCTGCTGTGCATTTGAATCACTTGCAGAATATTTAACAATTACAGATTCAGGCCTTGCTTGAGAACAGGGGTCAGAAAATTGTGGCCTGTGGGCCAAATCCAAGCTACCACCTGTTTTTTAAATAAAAGTTTTTTTAAACACAGATACATCTTCTGACGTATGCATAGTCTATGGCTGCTTTTGCAC
The DNA here is from genome assembly GCF_003254725.2 of Canis lupus dingo. Classification (NCBI taxonomy): domain Eukaryota; kingdom Metazoa; phylum Chordata; class Mammalia; order Carnivora; family Canidae; genus Canis; species Canis lupus. The sequence continues at coordinate 95,136,322 of NC_064281.1, read as the reverse complement.
CACAATACAGAATTGGGTATTTGTGACAGAGTCCATGTGCCCAGGAAATCATAAAACATTTACTTTCTAGACCTTGCAGAATAAGTGTGCTCTAGACTCTTGCTCTATACCCATGGAATAAAAATTTGGTACTGAGGCCTTGGTGTATGTATGGTGAAAAAAAAAATCCGTCTAAGCAGGTCCTTATTTGCACTAAGACTTGAGAGGCAATATTTTAAGACGAAGTTAAAAAACTAGGTAATTGTCATTTCTTCCTATGCCAGTTTTCTTTCTGTCTCCTAGTCTACTACCTGGTCCTCACCTTGAACCTCCAACCCTGTAGTTGGGGCTGTATGAATTTCTACCAGATCTCCCTGCCACTGTGTTCTTCTCACTAGCTCCTAATCAAAGGAGCTATAGAATAGGGACACCCTATTCTTTTTTTTTTAAAGATTTTATTTATTTATTCATGAGACGCACATACACACACACACACACACACACACAAAGTGAGTCAGAGACCCAGGCAGAGGGAGAAGCAGGCTCCATGCAGGGAGCCTGATGTGGGACTCGATCCGGGGTCTCCAGGATCAGGCCCTGGGCTGAAGGCGGCACTAAACCACTGAGCCACCCGGGCTGCCCGGGACACCCTATTCTATAAACACCTGGGTGGCTCAGTAGTTGAACATCTGCCTTTGGCTCAGGTCATGATCCTGGGGTCCTGGGATTGAGTCCTGCATCAGGCTCCCCCCACTCTGCCCCACACAGGGAGCCTGCTTCTCCCTCTGTCTCTGCCTCTGCCTCTGTCTGTGTGTCTCTCTTAAGAAAATTTTTATAGAATAAATAACTTGCCCATCTCTATTTTAACATTCCTTTAGCCTATATTTTGTTGTATGTATGCTTACAGATATATAAGGTGTGAATCTCAGTCCATAAATTCATGTGTCAAAAAATGAAACTATTTTTCTAATAAATCTCAAGTTGAAATTTTTATTCCAACAGGGTTTGGAAACTTAATTGTAGTCAGTTTAGGGATTTCATGCTTCTTTACTTTGGGTTGTGTCTGAGTTATTGAGGGGTAGGTGGGGATGTCGTGTAGTGCCAAGATATTGGAAGGTGATCTGTTGTATCTTCAATGTCAATCTGCATGTGTAGGTATCTGTTGGGATGCCCATGGCTCCACCTGAGCCTACATCAGGTTCATAAACACCACCAGGATGATCCTTGCTCTTATCTTCACAGCTCCCTTCGATTGATTGTTTTTTAATGCTACTTCCATGTCACTTTTGTGCTCACAGAAATCACTCAGCTCTTCCTGCTCTATGATGAAGTTTAGTAAAGTGCTGTGAGGCTGGCTGGCTAGTCCTCTTCTGCCTAGACATATTCAAGAGCCATTTGTCCCTCATGTATCTTCTTGTTACCCAAAGGCTTTATCTGAAAATAGGGCTTAAATTCCCTATCTCTTAGAAACAAAAAGCCATTAGAAACAAAAAGCCTCTATGGCTTTTTATTTCTGGCCCCCTCTCTTGGAACACTTGACATCTATATTCTTCATCTATATTCTCTTCCTCTCTACCTTTCCTTAATTCTCTTATCCTAGGAAAAGTTTTCTGGTGGGTATGGTTGGGGTAATTTTTTAAAATAAATTTATTTTTTATTGGTGTTCAATTTGTCAACATACAGAATAACACCCAGTGCTCATCCCATCAAACGCCCACCTCAGTGCCTGCCACCCAGTCACCCCCACCCCCTGCCCACCTCCCCTTCCACCACCCCTAGTTCGTTTCCCAGAGTTAGGAGTCTTTCATGTTCTGCCTCCCTTTCTGATATTTCCCACTTATTTTTTCTCCTTTCCCCTTTATTCCCTTTCACTATTTTTTATATTCCCCAAATGAATGAGACCATATAATTTTTGTCCTTCTTGGATTGACTTATTTCACTCAGCATAATACCCTCCAGTTCCATCCACATCGAAGCAAATGGTGGGTATTTGTCGTTTCTAATGGCTGAGGTTGGGTAATTTTTACTTTTTACTTTCTCTCCAGTTTTATTTTTCTACGTTGGGAGCCCTTTGCTAGGCTTTTGAAACCCAAATGCCAAGATGAGATGCCTTTTGCTTCCCTACTGCTTTATGTCATTTCTGCAGTTTGCTGTCTGCCAAAGCAAATGAGCAGAGAACTATTTAGCTGTTCAATGAGGGGAAGGGCAAGAAAAAAGGAACTCTCAGGAAGAAATGGTTGATATTTTAAAAATATCCTGCCAAAAAGGTACATTACTATCACTTAACGGCCATGAATTAGCATTGTTTTCTCCTTCCTAGTATGCTCCTTTGTCTCTCCCAGTTAAGTCCCTAAAGAACCTAAAGAACTCTCAAGAGTTATTTATTAAGCACCTATTCCAGGCTTAGCCATGCTTCCTTGAAGTGACTCAGGCAGTGAATAAATGTGAAATCCCATTTATTTGCTTTTGTGGCTTCTTCAGATACTTATTTTTCTTGGAATGGTCAATGATCATAAAAGGTTGAGTCCCCGGTGGATGGAAATGTAAATCTGGGCAAGCAGTAGAAGACAAATCAACTATCCAAAAATAAATAGAAACACTAGGAAAATTCATAGCTATTCCTTTAGGTCCCCAGGTTAAGTATTCCATAGAGACAGTAGGTGAAGTTTATATCTCACTTTTATAATTTAATATGCTGTATTTCATATTGTAATAGTCTATTATGTTTATATGCAAAATGTAGTGAGTTAGGAACTGGATAGAAAAGTCTTGCCTCTAGAATTCATGTTTGTTTTTTTCTCCTTCCTGAGCCAGAGCTTTTTGCATTGGTTTGATGTACTGTAGTTACTTGGGGTTTAATCTTGTATAATAATTAACTTCAATTGATCCACTGCAGTGTGTTAGCAAAGTGCCCGAGCCTATTAAATCCGACTAAGAATCCTCCATTGCTTTCCTAATTTCCAGCATCATTATGCTGCCGGGAAAGCTGATTAATGTAAAGGCATTCCAAATTGGGTCTTTTGCCTGGTGAAATTTTGGAGAAGGTGCATACTATTCCATTTTGCAATATTGCATCTGATAAATACCAACATAGAGGATTTCCATTCTTAGGAGAGTCTTGGATCTATGAGTGAGGTTTCTTATTCTTCTTTATAACAGAACTCTTAAAGAGGGAAGCCAGAATCATCAGAGCTTCACTTAATGGAGGCACATATGGTTGATTTAAAAACAAGTAGAAAATGGAACATTACTGAAAGTGTGCCATGCTCAATAGGCCTCTGGAAAAGAAAACAAAGACAACCAATGAGAGAGAGGACAAGAGGAAGAAAATAAAAGTTCAATGTAAATGAAGCTGTTATATCGAATATTTACAGTGGATATTTTTAACCTTTGAGGAAATTTTAAATAAAACATCCAAATTGTTCTGGGTAGGGGGATTTCTGGTGAAATACTCCATTTAGAAAACTTTCCTGAGACTCAGCTGTATGTCAGGGGGACAAAGAAGACTGAGACTTGGTCCTTATCTTTGAGGATTTCACACTTTAGTCTGTCTCGATTGCCTTGCTGAGATACAATCCTATTTTGTTTTTCCTCATGTTCTTGGAAATTTTTTAGTCTGAGTCCATTTTCCTGCCTTAGCAAGTAGAATCTAGTGAACATCTTTACTTTTGTGGATTCACAGGCTCATCGTCTCAAGAATCAGTGATCAGTCTCCAAGAATGGATGGAACAGATGTTGGATGGAACAGATGTTGTGCATGAGGCTGAGTATCCACCAAGACCAAGACACCCCCTGCAAGGTAATTAAAAATTAAATTAGCTTATTTTTTTTTTGTTTTGCCTCATTATTTTAAAAGTTGTATTCAAAAGAATTCTACTTAATTAAGGGTTTTGGTTGTTTGGTTTCAAATAGAATTTTTCACTGTAAATGATTATATTACTCTCAATTTTATCATTGGAAGGAGATGGAGATTATCGTTGTGATTTAATTAAAGTTATCAAGAATGTTAAAGTTGGTGGAAGTTAATGAAACTGGGATTTGTCAGAAAGGTATCATTTTCTAATCCATGGATTACAATCCCATTAATGTTTTCTCTGATTCCCTATCATGGTACAGTCACAATCCAGAGACGGGCCACTGAGGGCCACAGATGTAGGAGGAAGCTCTCTGGTTGAGGTAGGATTTGTGTTAGGCATAAAAGGGAGGTAGATGTCCCATTGTAGAGGGACAGAAGAAGGGTATTTCCAGGTAATGGAACAGCATGAGCAAAACTGTTGAGGTGGTTGCAAGCATGAGGTACAAAGAGGGTAATCATGAGACTTGTTTGACCCAAGGGCAGGATTCAAATGGGCAAGTAAGTCTTGGATGAGAGTAGGGTGAAGATGAAAGTATTTGACGAAAATCTTGAAAACTAAACTTGAGGAGTCTGAACGTAAACCAATTAGGGTAGAAAAGTATGTATTATAGACATTGAAGAAAAAAACTGATTAAGAACTGAAATATTATGGAGGAATCTGTAACAGTTATTAGTTGGACATTATAAAAACTAACAACAGTTTTAGACTTTTGTCCCTTCATCTGTTGCCACGTATAGATTAAACTGATTCTTTCAGAACACAATTAATTAAATGAGTTTGATGAAAGGCAGGGAAGCCAGACAATGCTACATCATAGACAAGCTAGAAAAAATCTTTTAAAGCTTTTGGAGAACTTGGAGGCTGCCAAAAATAATTTGGGAGTATGTCCTCATAATACAATTTATACAAATTATTTCATGGTAGAGTAGCAGTACAGGTCCCTCTGCCCCTCACAATCCCAAAGTAGAGTATTCCCACAAAGCCTTTTGTAAGCTGAAATGGTATGATGCAAAGAAGCAATTACCATTAATTTATATGGAACAAATTTGACAATACTCACACCCCAAAACTCACCTCTCTTAGGCTTTTCTGATACTTTAAGACACATCTTGCTAACAGCTGCACAAAATAAATTTAGATAAAGCACAGATGCTCACAGACACAGCTAAAAGCTCTGGTGGCTTGATGTGGAGATGCTGAGTATTGCTCCATTGTTCTGGGGAAGGAGTTGAGCGGGGCTGCTCTCCCAGCTCGGGGTGCCTCTACAAGAGGTAGCTGCAAACAAATGCTAAAGGCTATTTTTGCTTTTCACTTTTTTTCATGGAAGTGACAATCCTCTTTGGATTGCTTTCAGTTAGTGAAACAGGTACTAATGTAAGTCTTTGGTAAAAGCGGAGTGGCCTAACATGAACTCTTGAAAAATGGGGGATGCCCGTATTAGGTAATCTGTGGACAGAATAGGATTTGCAGTTCAAGATTGGGTCCTGGTTTTACCACTAATTGTGACACTGTCAATAATTATGTTACTCTTAATTTTATCATTAGGAGATAGAGATTATCTTTTTCTTCAGTTGTGCTCTGTGACATTAGGCAAGTCATTTAACTTCTCTGAGCTTATTTTCTTTCTTTATCTCTAAAATAAGAATAATGGTACTTATTGTTGTGTTGGTAAGAAAGAAATGAAACAGTGTGTCTTATGAACCTGAATAATGAAGCTCTCCAAAATGTGTTGTAATTTTATGGATTTGGACATGAAGCATGTCCAAATGGCCAGTGTCTCAGTAGAAGGTTGTCAGTGGAGAGATAGCAGTAAGCTAAGATTTGGAAGCATCATGAAGCCTAGTGGGCACTGAACCTACTGGACCTGGCCCCAGAAAACAGTGGCCAGCAGGCTAAGTCAAATATTCCAGGAGAAGGTGGCGAAATCCTGTGTAGTCTCAGTAGCTACCCATGGTGATGGTTGCACAACTATGTGAACACACTATAAACCATTACTTTGCACACTTCAAAAGGGTAAATATTATGGTACCTGAATTGTATCTCAGTTTAAAAAATAAACAGGGGATCCCTGGGTGGCTCAGCGGTTAAGCGCCTTCCTTTGGCCCAGGGCGTGATCCTGGAGTCTTGGGATCGAATACCACATTGGGCTTCTTGCATGGAGTCTGCTTCTCTCTCTCTCTCTGCTTCTCTCTATCTCTGTGTCTCTCATGAATAAGTACAATCTTTAAAAAAAAAAAAAAGCTACTCAACCTCCAAGAACTTATTCTTTCAATTTGAACGGACTGTCACGGATTCAATGAACAACACTTGTTCCTGTTTAGAAGTGTGTCTCGCTCAACGTTAAATATTATATGAATACTTTAAAAAATAAAAAAATAAAAAAATAAAAAAACAACAGTACAAGATCAATATGAAGCTTAACCAAGACCAGATGTCATCAACATAGAATGAACTCATGAGACCCAAGGATAAATGTAAAATAATAAAATCTAATATCCATTATTCAGTGTTTATAGTGATTATACTATGTATAATAATTTTATAATAATTTTTATGTAAGTATTTACCTTTGTAACTGTAAATATTTTTAAACATTTGATGGCTCAAAAGTATATCATATTCTTTCTAAATTTATCTGGCTCTGGCACTCTTAATATTTGCATTACTAGTCAATCTGTTTCCCAATTCATTTAACCACCTGGTTTTCACTAATTATTAAAAGACTTTATTATTGCAATAATATGTATATATTTACACTTCAACTGGTTAATGAGAATTTCAATATATAAAGCACAAAAGAATATTTTTGCTCCTGGGTTAAATGAGAATGCTCATTTTACAAGTGAATATTCAGATATTGACAATAAGTCTAAATGGGGTGCTTTGTTTCTATTACTGATATTGGTATGAAAATTAGATGTGATGGTTAACGTCATGGACTAATGGATAATAATCTCATGCAAATTCAAGAATGCTAAATATACTGTTAAAGTATGTAGTTGGCTATTTGGCCTTGTGAAGGCTAGGGTTGAAGCTCAAGCCAAATACAATTTGCCTGAATATGAAGACGGATATATGTTATATGCTACAATGTGAAGCTGGATTTTGTTGTAGTTCTGGTATATAGGTTCTCGAGGCTTATCCCAAGGTTATTAAATGCTAGCTTTTAGGTGGTAGGCTTATTTCATACCTCTACCCTTTGTATGGTAGGAACACCTCATCTGTTTATAGGAATAGTTCTTGGTAGAAGTGGGGTAGGTATCCTCCTTGCTTTGATTTCTCCTTTTTCCTTTAGACAACCCAGGTCCTTTACAGGTCATGCCAATCCTTTTTTTTTTTTTTTTTTGGTCATGCCAATCCTAATCTATCACCTGCTACCTCTCCTTATCTTCTAAACCAGTTACTTCCTTTCATTCAATAAACATTTCAGGATACAAAAATACTGATTTGAAGGGATATATGCACCCCAAAGTTTATAGCAGCATTATCAACAATAGCTAAATTATGGAAAGAGCCCAAACGTCTATTGACTAATGAATGGATAAAGAAGATGTGGTTTGTTTGTTTATTTATATACCATGGAATATTACTCAGCCATCAAAAAGAATGAAATCTTGTCCTTTGCAATAATGTGAATGGAGCTAGAGAGTATTAATGTTAAGTGAAATAAGTCAGTCAGAGAAAGACAAATACCATGTGATTTCACTTGTATATAGAATTTAAGAAACAAATGAACAAAGGAAAAAAAAAAGAGAGAAAGACAAACCAAGAAATCGACTCTCAACTATAGAGAACAAACTGATGGTTACCAGGGGGGAGGTGAGGGGGATGGATGGGTTAAATAGGTGATGGGGATGAAGAAGGGGATTAAGAAGGGCACTTGCGGGCAGCCCAGGTTGCTCAGTGGTTTAGCGCCGCCTTCAGCCTAGGGCCTGATCCTGGAGACCCAGGATCGAGTCCCACGTCAGGCTCCCTGCATGGAGCCTGCTTCTCCCTCTGCCTGTGCCTCTGCCTCTCTCTCTGTGTCTCTCATAAATAAATAAAATCTTAAAAATAAAAAGGGCACTTGTGATGAGCACTGGGTTTATGTGAAAGTGATGAATAACTAAATTCTATACCTGAAACTAATATTACACAATATGCTAACTGGACTTTAAATAAAAACTTGAAAAAAACCCACCTCAATATTTGACCCACTTTCTTCCTCTCTCTCCCTGAGGTTGCTTATATTCTTGATGGCTTCGACATTCACATGGAAGACCCATCCGGTCCTCTGGCTCTTCAGTTCCTTCACTTCCTTTCCGATGGTCTTTTTCTTTATTCTGCCTGGCCCACTGAGTCTCAGGTTCAAACCCTTGGACTGTCCTAACCAAAAACTGAACCACCTCCAAGATTTTTATTTTAATTATCGTAGAGTCCTTTCCTTGCATACCTTTTCAACTCTTGCCCGTCACTCCTTCAGCTGTTTCCCTTGCAAAATCCAAACCCTGTTAATGCCCTGCTCTCTGCCTATTTCAGGCCTTCCCACAAGCAGCCAGACTACTGCGAAAAATACACAATTCTGTGCTCATCAGAACAATGGCCCCCCAAAGATATTCATGTCCTAATCCCAGTAACCTGTGAGCATTATTTTATATGGCAAAAGGGCTTTGCAGATGCGATTAAGACCTTAAAATGCGGGATCCCTGGGTGGCTCAGCGGTTTAGCGCCTGCCTTGGGCCAAGGGCGTGATCCTGGAGAACCGGAATCGAGTTCCGCATCAGGCTCCCTGCATGGAGCCTGCTTTTCTCTCTGTGTCTGTGTCTCCTGTGAATAAATAAAATCTTAAAAAAAAGACCTTGAGATGGGGGAGGGTAACTTGGATTATCCAGGTGGGGCCAATCTAAATCCACGAGCCCTTAAAAGTGGAGAAGCGTTCTCAGTTGTGGTTAGAGAGAGAAGTAGCATAAGGACTCCTGCCATTGCTGTTTTTTTTTTTTTTAAGATTTTATTTATCTATTTGAGAAAGAGCACACACATGTGAGAGGGAGAGAGAGAGAAAGCACACTGGTGGCGGAGTAGGGTAGGGCCAGAGGAAGAGGGAGAATCGGTTGCCCTGCTGGATTTCAAGACAGAGTAAGGGGGCCGTGAATGTGGGTGGCCCACGGCATGCTGGAAAGGTAATGGGTTCTTTCCTAGAGCATCGAGAAAGGAATCTTCAGATATCTCGACTTGATCCCAGTGGGACTCATGATGGACTTCTGACTTACAGAACTGTGAGATAAATCTGTGTTGTTTTAAACCATCAACTTTGTGGCCATTCGTCATGGCATCAATAGGAAACCAGTCTATGTGCTACCTGGTTTCCCTTTAAATTCGTGTCCTCAAATTTCAAACTTAACTGCTGGGGAATTCTGTTACACTGTCTTTGCCTATTTGCCTTTCTGCTCTTTGAAACAGTCACTTCATTTTCCTCTCTGCTGAAACTTCTGAAACATTCCACCTCCCTCAAAAGCAACCTTATCATATGGGAGTTTCCTCACCTTTCTACTATTAAATCTATCTAACCTACTTCTGTATATTCTTTATTTCCATCAAAGGCAATCTCTCTGCTTGTATTCTGGATCCCATCTGCTCTTGAATTCTCAAGGACTTTTCACCTGCCATTGTCTCCTCTCTGTTCTGCATCATCAACTCAGGCACAGTTAATAGACCTCTTGTAATCACCCGACACAATTGACCACTACCTTATTCTTGAACCACTTCTTTTTTTGGTTTCTAGGACACCATATTTCCTTCATAACTAGTGGCTGTTCATTCTTAATCTGCTTTGCTGGCTCCTTTCCCCTGCCCTATTTCTAAATGTAGAAATGCCCCAGGACTCAGTGCTGGCCCACCTTTTCTTCTCTATCTGTACTTTCTCTCCAAATGATTTTATTTAGTCCCCTGATTTTCAGTACTGCCTATATGCTGTTGACCCCAAATTTACATCTCTAACCCTGATTTCTCCTCTAACCTCAAGATATATGACTATTAACTTGAGATCTCCATTTTCATACCTAATAGTCATCTCAAACTTCATATATTCAAAATAGTTATTTATCAAGAAAGGGGTGGATTTGCTTTAAGTAATCCATAATTTCTCACTCAATGAAACATATTTGTAAGATTCTTGGCTTGGGTAAGTGCTCTAGTCTGTGATAAAGAGCCAATTTCATCAAGAATCCTTGATTTTTCCTGGCCTCATTAATATTGTGGGTTAAAGTTACTTTGGTTGCAGGGAATAGAGACCAACTTGGGCTAATTCAACTAAAGGGAGGGTGATTTGATAAAGGAAAGTGGCATTCAAATACAAATAAAGAAAATGAAATAAGCTAGACTTCATTGGAACTGGTAACTAACCTAAGATACTATCCAGAAAGGAGATTCTTTCATGATCTCTTTGCTTCTCTCTGTGAATCTGCTCTGTTTTCTCCTCTCTTTTGACATCTTTTGCTTACTCATTTTACACATGGTTCCTAATGACTGTTGCACCAAACAAATCAACCTAATGGCCATAGGTTCCTTCCTATCAAGAAACAAAGGTAGTGATGTACTGGTAAGTATTTAATAACTGGATCTTGGAGTAGAGGAGAGGTAAATGGCCTGATCTGTCACATTTACCAATTTCTGTGGCTCGAATATTTCTACCATGGCTGATTTTTAAACTACCAACGTGACATCAATGAGCTTTATAAATTCTGAAAATTTAACATTTGTCCTTCACAAATAGGTATGGGTTGGCTCTAGTACACTACTTAAAGAACTCAAGCTTCATGGCTCCTCACTTGCATGAGTCCCTTCCCAGACTTTGTGCCTATTATCAAATTTTGTGTTCTTTTACTACAAATTCTTCTGCCCTACCCCAATGGTATAAGGTCTATGCTGCACAAAACCTGGATTTGCCTTGTTAATGACCTTTCAGTTCAGTTCCTCTAGCTAACTTGCAATTACCCTGTGATTTTTTTTTGTGTGTGGCTTTTTGTTTAAATTACCAAGAAAAGAAATTATTGACTTAGCTCACCTCTTTCAGGGCTGATCTCTTTATGCCATGCCATGCCATGCCATAGGTCAGTTATGAGTCTGTGGCTGAACTTCCCTGGTTTAGGTGCCTGTCTATAGTCTAAAAGAACTATAGCTAGGAAAGTGGAATCATGTGTTTCACTGTCAAACTTAACAAGGTCTGTGTGTGGGCCAATTTCCTGTAGAAGAATCTGTCAGTGGAACATGTTTTACCTAGAGATGTCAAACTTTCTGAGTGTCCTAGCCATCAATACAAATAAGACTTCTAGCACACAATAAAGCACAGCCTGTCTTTGATATAATAGTTGAAAGTCAAAATGATCAGTCTGTCTTCTAAGTAAAACCATGAAGATTATGTTCTAATCTAGAGACTCAGTACTTTTTGATTAAGACTATTCTAAGAGTTATTGAAATAAATAAGCTGAAGATGATATAAGATTTATGGTTTTGACCAAAAGTAACAAATGGCTACATGGAATTCCAAATGGAGATGGGAGACTATAGACATGTTAGCATTTATATAAACTAGTCTCATTGTATTTGTATGACCCAACACATAGGATGGTTCAGCAGAAATGAAGGCAGATGGTAAGTAATTAGCCTTGAGGATTCTATTATGTCATTGCAACTGTGATGGGTTCCTCTCTGTAAGCCCTTTTTACAAGAACATTTCCTCTTACAATTGTCAATAATTTATAATAGGATAGTTCCTGAGTTGCCCCAAACCCTCTGAAAAAGACTAAAGGAGGGGCTCAGGAACCTGTCTTTTTAGGACAGCTCTGGAAGCCCTATTTTATTAAATAATCCTGAGGTACACTGAAGTTTGAGAATCCTGTGGCAGACGATGTGGTACCACTGGATCTCCAGTGTTAGAATAACTCCTGACGTCGAGCAAGCACTGAAGATGGTTGAATGAATGAATATGTCCTTTATGGTCTGGGAATTAGTCACCTACATCTTCTTTAGAAATCACAAGGAAAAGGACATGAAGATACTTACTATATGCTTTTTAACTGTTGGAAACACTAGCCTGCTCTGGATGTTATCTAGGACATATGTATAGAAAACAATCATTGTTATTTACCTCCTTCATCCACCTAATCCTCCAAATCTATGCCTTATTCAGCCCATTTAGCTCTGTAGGCTGCCTTGCTCAAGGGATTCACTCTAATTGTTCACACCATCAGGGTGGCACTTTGCAACTTGTCATTGTCACCGGGGGTGAGAATCAAAGTATTTAACAACTGATATAGTGCAGGCACCAACCAATCAGTACAGATTCTGACTATGAACAACTGAGAGGGCCATATCAATCCATAATGGCTGAAGATCAGCTTTAATCATTAGCCTTGTGTAGAAGATTGTGCTCCTAAGCATTGGGCTTTATGGGTTCTGACCAAAAATTATCTATAAAAGGGTGAAGCTTCCTGGGTCTTGGGTCATAGCTCAGATTATACTGTGTAATAGGTGAGAATAATGGCCCTTTAAAAATATCCATATCTAATCCCTGAAACCTGTGAATGTTGGCTTAGATGGCAAAGAGGACTTCACAGATGTGATTAAGTTAAACATCTTGAGTTGGGGAGATTAACTTGGAATATGTGGGTGGGCCCAATATGATCACAAGGGTCCTTATAAGAGAAAGGATAGTCTAAGTCAAACAAGAGATATGATGAGGGGAGAGGGTGGGAAGTGGGGAAAGATGCAATGCTGCTGAAAGATGGAAGGAAGGGGCTATGAGTCAAGGATTGAAATTTGTCTCTAGAAGCCAGAAAAACTGAGGAAATAGCTACAGATTCTCCTCTAGAGCCTCTGGAGGGAGTACAGCTTTGTTGACATCTAGATTTTAGAAATTCTGATCTCCACAACTATCAGATAATACATATTTGTTGTTTTAAGCTACAAATTTGTGGTGACTTACTACAGCAGCAATAGAACACCTGTTGTAGGTATGATTTTCATAGTCAAATTCAATTATGTAAAGTTGTGATCATCCTTTGCCAATACTGTTTGTAGCCCATATCATGTTCAGTCTCAGAAATCTTAATGTTGACAATTAAAGAAAGATACTCCTGGTCAAATGTGTGATTAAGGATTTTTTTTTCAAGTAAAAACCCAGTAAAAATCAAGGTTTTGTTCTTTTCCCTCTTTATTCTATGAGGTAGCACCTAAGTACTAAAGTGGAATGCAGGGTATTTTGTCTGTGATCATTCCCTGCTTTCTCTTGGTATCTGAGGAGGGGAATTTAGCTTCTATTATATTTGAGTTATTGGTCTTTATCCTTATTGCAGTGTTCTGTTTTTATTTTATTTTATTTTATTTTATTTTATTTTATTTTATTTTATTTTATTTATGATAGTCATACAGAGAGAGAGAGAGAGAGAGAGAGAGAGGCAGAGACATAGGCAGAGGGAGAAGCAGGCTCCATGCACCGGGAGCCTGACGTGGGATTTGATCCTGGGTCTCCAGGATCGCGCCCTGGGCCAAAGGCAGGTGCCAAACTGCTGCACCACCCAGGGATCCCCTTATTGCAGTGTTTCCTAATGTCCACAGTCCAACCAGATGTACATTGCACTGTTAAAATGGAATTCATTGTCAGTGTTTCCTTATTAAAATTACAAGGCCCCTACACATCTCTCAGTCATCTGTACCCTTCTTGAGGACACAGATAAGTTTGACACATCTTCCCATAACCCTCTGGGGTCTTAAGAGGTTTGGAAGACTTTCTGGTCCTTTCTATCTAGGCATATCTGGCCATCATTTTTTGCAAAATTTGCTGCTTTCCTGAGTTTCATCAGGGAAGTTAAGCACAGGTCTCTGCTCTCAGTTGTCCCCCAATATCTCCAGGGTTTCCATCACCCCTCTTCCCAGAAATGACTTTCAACTCTCCTGCCTTCCTCAGCCAGTTGAACTTGATTTCATTTTGGATGCGGAAAATTGGCTCTTCTTTCACCATAAATTCTTCCCAGCTCCCTTGTTTATGAGATAACCTTTTTGCTAAGTCTTCAAACTTTTGAAACTCAAAATCTTTTACTCTTTCAAAAATCTTGGGTTTTGTAATCCACAGGTTTATCTATTAAGACAGTGGTTCTGCCAAAGGTTTCAGAGATCTAATTCTAAAGTAAACTCCAAGAATGTGACTCTTTGTTTTATGCATTGGGCTCTTGCCTGAGGTAATAAGTCTTAGGCTCAAGGTCTAATTTTAATGGGAAATGTTGAGGGGTAATGAGGGGTAAAAAGAGAATAAAAACCCATCCGTTAATACTTGAAGATATTATGCCTCTACATTTTTCTCTCTAGTAAATCATTGCATTTGGATTCCTCAACACAGGTCTCCCCTCCCTGCTGCTCCCCCACAAGTTATGCAAGGCCATTGCAAGACTTATCTGACCTCTGTGGAGGCTGTGCCTTCAGTTATGGCAGAATTCAGAGGGGGAACTAAGCCCCTGACCAGAATCTGTATATCCAGAGTAACAGCTTCCAGGATTCACAAGGGTAGTTATTAGGATAGGCTCCAAAAATAAAGGTGACAAAATTTTAACTGCTGAGTTGACAAAAAGGGCCACTTGTTTCAGTATAATTGAAAAAATAAGTTAGGAAGACTACAAGATCAATGTGAATACTTTCTCCTGCCTTTTCATACTCTCCCCATGTCCATCACATGTGCAACATGTGTGTACACATATGAAAAAAGACTTTTCAAGCAGGGAGTGATCAGAGAAAGTTTTGGAGAGGTAGAGAGCTAGACATGTTTTTGGAAGTTCTTATATTCTATTCCCCCCATCCTAGTGGGCCAAATATGAAGGGTGGTAAAACATGATGAAAATCCAACTTAAAGGTTGAAGAAATCGAAGGAAGAAGTATTTGAGCTTTACATCCTAGGTGAGGACCAGTGAACTGGGAAGCCTAGTTGAGCAATCCACTTCCTTTCAGCCATATGCAGCACCCTTATGGTAGGGGTGAACTGTGTGACAGGCCTAGGCAAGAAAAGGTCAAAGATAAGTCTCCACCCTTACTACCTGCCACCTCCCATCCCCTAAGTTCTCTAACCCCTCCAGGAATGTGGGAAGCCATATGAAAATGTCCTGTGGTTCCTTGAATTAAGTGGGGAGGTTATATGAGGAAAAGAGAACCAATGTGTTTCTAAGGTGCTTTTATCCAGGATAAGAAGATTCTGTGTATGATTTGAATAGTTGTGGCTATGAACTAGGATATATAATACCTTTCACTGGCTTATCAGAACAAGAGAGCTAAGTAGAAGCTAAGCAACTATAAAATAAGCAATTTCTGGGGCACCCGGATGGCTCGTTGGTTATGCATCTGACTTTTGATTTCAGCTCAGGTCATGATCTCAGGGTCATGAGATTGAGTCCTGCATTGGCTGCTTAGGATTCTTTCCCTTCTTCTGCCCCTTGCCACCACTGCTCAAGTGTGTGTGCACACCCTCTCTAAAATAAACAAACAAGCAATATCCATTTGTGGCAGCTTGATGCAGTAGTTCTAACTTTTATTTTTTTAAGCTCTCTTTTATTTATTTGAGAGTGAGTGTGAGTGAGTGCATGTAAGTATGAGAGAAGGGGCAGAGGGAGAGGGTGAGAGAGTCCCAAGCAGACTCCTGGTTCAGCATGGAGCCTAATGTGGGGTTCAATCACATGATCCTGAGATCATGACCCGAGCTGAAACCAAGAGTTAGATGCTCAACCGACTGCACCACCCAGGCACCCCTAATTTTAATTTATTCATGCCTTTCTGTTTCTATACTTTTTCATAGCATCCCTCACATTGACTGTAAGCTTGGCCATGTTGCTTGATTTGGCTGATGAGACAACAAAATATGATAGCTAGTAGAAACTTAAAGGAGGGCTTACAAATTAGAGTTTGCCTTTTCTTGCTTCTGTTGGGATTCCAGATCTCTCTGTGATCAGCCTATTGGATTATGAAGGACATGTGGTCCAGTTATTCTCTCATCCCAGCTGACAGCCAGCCAATCTCCAGACATGTGAATGAGGTCCTTGACTGCCAGCTGACTGTAGATGCATAAATGAGTCCAGCTGAGTCCAGCCCAAATTGCTTACCCACAGAGTTGTGAGCTAAATAAATGGTTGTTATTTTTAATCTACTAAGTTTTGAGGTAGCTTGTTAAACAGCAAACATCAACTGATAGAGAATTCAAGGGAGCATCATGCAAAATGTGTGCCTAGGAACAGATGGGATGAGTTACATCTGCAGCAGTAAGCAAGCAAGGCCAATGCAGTGGCATTCCCTTTAGTTCCCTCCTCCTTTCCAAACATCCCTAGAGCTGATCATTGATCCCGAGGAAGAAGTGAACCAAGGGGGAAAATAGTGATTATGATTGAGTATCCAACTTAAGCTCCCTGGGAAATTGCTGAATTTACTTGAACATAACTAGCTGGAATTCTCTATATTAGGCAGAATGGTGGTGGCTCAGAGGAAGATATTTTTTAAAGCACATCTGAGTCTGTGACCAGGGAAATTGTGCCTGCTGTACTTGGTATTTCAGTATTAATGCCCTAGACAGAACCTGGTGTATCTGAATGATTAAGCCCAGAGCCATGCATCACACTCACATACAACTGTGAAGACCTGAGTCAATGGGTGACTGGGTGGCCTAGTCGATTAAGTGTCGGCCTTTGGCTCAGGTCATGATCTCAGGGTCCTGGGATTGAGCTCTGCATCAGGCTCCTTGCTCAGCAGGGAACCTGCCTCTGCCCCTCCCTCTGCTCATGCTCTCTCTCTCAAATAAATAAATACGATCTTAAAAAAAAAAAAAAGAACTGAATCAAAATCCATTTTGAGTTACTTCCCAAGGTGCAGGAAAGGAGCTGCCTTGCTGTGAGTGGGAGAAGCATGAAAAAATATGGATTCTTGTAATGGGTTCTTATTATTCCTTTAGCTTTGCTATAATGGAGAGCAAAATAGGAAGGAAAAAGATAAACATTTTCCATAGGTTACATTTTATTAATTTTAATAATTTAACACCTAACATTAGATTGAATACTTAGCACTCGGCTACACTCTTTATATGTGTTGCCTCATTTAATTCATGCAACAAACCCATGAGGTAATACATTATTTCCCCCATTTCATAGGCGAAGAAACTGAGACTCACTGATAAAATTACTTAAGTTCATGCAATGAATAAAGTGGCTGAAATCCAGAACTGTCCATTTCTGAGAATGTGATTTCATTTTGGCAAACACTGCCTCTTAAATGCATGGTAGCATTTTGAAATTTATTGCTAGCAATGAGTTTTCTTGGAAGAGAAAACAAGTATTGAGAAGGACTGGAGAGGAAAATTGAGTGCTGAAGAACTAGTTATGCTTTCATGGGGGACTCAGGACATTGGGAAGAGCAAAGCTGAGAGAGGGGCCACTTTGTTGCTTTTGGATGGATGATCTTGCTCAAGGGGCTTCACACAGACTAGAGATGATGGCAATGATTCGTATTGAATTTGGCCGGGGGAAGGAAAAGCCAACCAAGTTTTTCTCTTTAAAGTAATAGTGCTTTACGATGAATTGTCCTGATAATAGCTTTCTTGTAAAGAAAATAAAGAAGATATACAATCAGAGAAAGCACAACTGATCTTCAGGCCTCCCCCAATATCCAGGTCAGTACTAATTCCCAGCATTTAAAAATTGGTTTATTTTATAAAATGTGCCCTGATTGTGATTTTCTACCTATGATAACTAATTTAAAAAATGAAAAAAAAAATGAAAAATTTGCAGGCCAAGAGATTCTCATCTGAAATGACTTGCTATGTATCATAGTCATCACATCTCTCAATTATCACTCCCACGTTCCAGCAGAGGCCTTGGAAGATAGAAGACTCTTTGCTTTCTACCCATTCTATCTCAGGGTATCATCAATGTGGCACCAAGCTTTGGCAGAGCTGTTTGCCTCAGTGCTATTCTGACCTTCTTGTGGTCTGTGTTAGAGATCCACATGGATTTGCCTTGCCACAATGACCATTTTGCCCACTAGGTCACTGGAGCCCTAACTACCCCTACTTGCTGCCAGACTGCCTCTATCCTTGAATGCCAATCAATACACAGTCATCCAATGGACTGGTCACACTTGACCCCCAGTTTTTTTCTCCGAGAGCGAAATGTGTTCGTTGGGAAATACCTTTCCTGGAGGCAGGGGACAAAATGATTAGATTGAATGTATGGTCGAAATGCCATCTTTAGACTAAAAAGATATCATGTGTGTGGAAGCACCCAGGTAGGAGGCACTAAACCTTTGTTTCCTTCCCTTTTCACCTTCATTTTATTTCTTTTTTCTTTTTTAAAAAATATTTTATTTATTTATTTGACAGAGCTCAAGCACTAGTGCTAGCACAAGCAGGGGGAGGAGTAGGCTCCCTGCTCAACAAAAAGTCCAATGCAGAGCTAGATCCCAGGACCCTGGGATCATGACCTGAGCTGAAGGCAGACGCTTAACTGACTGAGCACCCAGGTGCCCCTCACCTTCATTTTCAAATGAATGAATATGATGTGGGAAAAATTGGGGTACTTTTTTTATGACAAACTGAGCTATTTTGAAGATTGTCAGTCAACAATTAATCTATTTTCTACCTTTTTCCATGAAATCTCCTTAATTTTTTGAAATGTGTGCCCTTTGGTTCTTCTAGAGCTTGTCAACATTCATAAAAACCACTTTCAATATCTTTTTTCAAGTACCTTCAATTTTCTTTAATACTAGGCAAAATACATGATTCTGTATGAGATACTGCAATCCTTTTAGAATATAATTTCTGAGATGTTAGAAATTTCATTTTAACTCCAAACAACCAAGTTGTTAGTTCCTCGTTGCTAAGGAAACCATTGTGTATAAATCACCAGTAAACACAATAGATGGTAGTTAGACTCTTGTTTGGTGGGGGCAAGTGCCTCTCCTTTGAGATTAGAAAATTACTACCTTTTGATTGGAAAGAACAAGTCATGTGGGTTTAGGCTATGGCTTTAGAGAAACACACCTGCAGGATTTTGTTCTGTTTTTCCTTTTGCTTTAGTCATGGATAAATAGGCAGAGAACCTAGGGGTAGTTTTTAGAAAGACCTGGCAGACAAGCAACTCTGTCTTTCTCCTTGCCTGCAGACGTCCCATTCCTAACAATGAGAGGCAAAGATCCTTCACCAGTATCTCCGAAATCCTTTCCTTCCTTTCTTTTCCATCTCTGTCTCCCTGATCCAGCCCTTGTCGTCTTGAACTGAGACTTTTTTTTTTTTATTTTTTTTTTATTGGTGTTCAATTTACTAACATACAGAATAACACCCAGTGCCCGTCACCCATTCACTCCCACCCCCTGCCCTCCTCCCCTTCTACCACCCCTAGTTCGTTTCCCAGAGTTAGCAGTCTTTATGTTCTGTCTCCCTTTCTGATATTTCCCACACATTTCTTCTCCCTTCCCTTATTTTCCCTTTCACTATTATTTATATTCCCCAAATGAATGAGAACATATAATGTTTGTCCTTCTCCAATTGACTTACTTCACTCAGCATAATACCCTCCAGTTCCATCCACGTTGAAGCAAATGGTGGGTATTTGTCATTTCTAATGGCTGAGTAATACTCCATTGTATACATAAACCACATCTTCTTTATCCATTCATCTTTCGTTGGACACCGAGGCTCCTTCCACAGTTTGGCTATCGTGGCCATTGCTGCTAGAAACATCGGGGTGCAGGTGTCCCGGCGTTTCATTGCATTTGTATCTTTGGGGTAAATCCCCAACAGTGCAATTGCTGGGTCGTAGGGCAGGTATATTTTTAACTGTTTGAGGAACCTCCACACAGTTTTCCAGAGTGGCTGCACCAGTTCACATTCCCACCAACAGTGTAAGAGGGTTCCCTTTTCTCCACATCCTCTCCAACATTTGTTGTTTCCTGCCTTGTTAATTTTTCCCATTCTCACTGGTGTGAGGTGGTATCTCATTGTGGTTTTGATTTGTATTTCCCTGATGGCAAGTGATGCAGAGCATTTTCTCATGTGCATGTTGGCCATGTCTATGTCTTCTTCTGTGAGATTTCTGTTCATGTCTTTTGCCCATTTCATGATTGGATTGTTTGTTTCTTTGGTGTTGAGTTTAATAAGTTCTTTATAGATCTTGGAAACTAGCCCTTTATCTGATATGTCATTTGCAAATATCTTCTCCCATTCTGTAGGTTGTCTTTGAGTTTTGTTGACTGTATCCTTTGCTGTGCAAAAGCTTCTTATCTTGATGAAGTCCCAATAGTTCATTTTTGCTTTTGTTTCTTTTGCCTTCGTGGATGTATCTTGCAAGAAGTTACTATGGCCGAGTTCAAAAAGGGTGTTGCCTGTGTTCTTCTCTAGGATTTTGATGGAATCTTGTCTCACATTTAGATCTTTCATCCATTTTGAGTTTATCTTTGTGTATGGTGAAAGAGAGTGGTCTAGTTTCATTCTTCTGCATGTGGATGTCCAATTTTCCCAGCACCATTTATTGAAGAGACTGTCTTTCTTCCAATGGATAGTCTTTCCTCCTTTATCGAATATTAGTTGCCCATAAAGTTCAGGGTCCACTTCTGGATTCTCTATTCTGTTCCACTGATCTATGTGTCTGTTTTTGTGCCAGTACCACACTGTCTTGATGACCACAGCTTTGTAGTACAACCTGAAATCTGGCATTGTGATGCCCCCAGATATGGTTTTCTTTTTAAAATTCCCCTGGCTATTCGGGGTCTTTTCTGATTCCACACAAATCTTAAAATAATTTGTTCTAACTCTCTGAAGAAAGTCCATGGTATTTTGATAGGGATTGCATTAAACGTGTATATTGCCCTGGGTAACATTGACATTTTCACAATATTGATTCTGCCAATCCATGAGCATGGAATATTTTTCCATCTCTTTGTGTCTTCCTCAATTTCTTTCAGAAGTGTTCTATAGTTTTGAGGGTATAGATCCTTTACATCTTTGGTGAGGTTTATTCCTAGGTATCTTATGCTTTTGGGTGCAATTGTAAATGGGATTGACTCCTTAATTTCTCTTTCTTCAGTCTCATTGTTAGTGTATAGAAATGCCACTGACTTCTGGGCATTGATTTTGTATCCTGCCACGCTACCGAATTGCTGTATGAGTTCTAGCAATCTTGGGGTGGAGACTTTTGGGTTTTCTATGTAGAGTATCATGTCATCGGCGAAGAGGGAGAGTTTGACTTCTTCTTTGCCAATTTGAATGCCTTTAATGTCTTTTTGTTGTCTGATTGCTGAGGCTAGGACTTCCAGTACTATGTTGAATAGCAGTGGTGAGAGTGGACATCCCTGTCTTGTTCCTGATCTTAGGGGAAAGGCTCCCAGTGCTTCCCCATTGAGAATGATATTTGCTGTGGGCTTTTCATAGATGGCTTTTAAGATGTCAAGGAATGTTCCCTCTATCCCTACACTCTGAAGAGTTTTGATCAGGAATGGATGCTGTATTTTGTCAAATGCTTTCTCTGCATCCAATGAGAGGATCATATGGTTCTTGGTTTTTCTCTTGCTGATATGATGAATCACATTGATTGTTTTACGGGTGTTGAACCAGCCTTGTGTCCCAGGGATAAATCCTACTTGGTCATGGTGAATAATTTTCTTAATGTACTGTTGGATCCTATTGGCCAGTATCTTGTTGAGAATTTTTGCATCCATGTTCATCAGGGATATTGGTCTGTAATTCTCCTTTTTGGCGGGGTCTTTGTCTGGCTTTGGAATTAAGGTGATGCTGGCTTCATAGAACGAATTTGGAAGTACTCCATCTCTTTCTATCTTTCCAAACAGCTTTAGGAGAATAGGTATGATTTCTTCTTTAAACGTTTGATAAAATTCTCCTGGGAAGCCATCTGGCCCTGGACTCTTGTGTCTTGGGAGGTTTTTGATGACTGCTTCAATTTCCTCCCTGGTTATTGGCCTGTTCAGGTTTTCTATTTCTTCCTGTTCCAGTTTTGGTAGTTTGTGGCTTTCCAGGAATGCGTCCATTTCTTCTAGATTGCCTAATTTATTGGCGTATAGCTGTTCATAATAGGTTTTTAAAATCGTTTGTATTTCCTTGGTGTTGGTAGTGATCTCTCCTTTCTCATTCATGATTTTATTAATTTGAGTCTTCTCTCTCTTCTTTTTAATAAGGCTGGCTAATGGTTTATCTATCTTATTAATTCTTTCAAAGAACCAACTCCTGGTTCTGTTGATCTGTTCCACAGTTCTTCTGGTCTCGATTTCGTTGAGTTCTGCTCGAATCTTTATTAGCTCCCTTCTTCTCTTGGGTGTAGGATCTATTTGCTGTTTTTTCTCTAGCTCCTTTATGTGTAAGGTTAGCTTTTGTATTTGAGTTCTTTCCAGTTTTTGAATGGATGCTTGTATTGCGATGTATTTCCCCCTTAGGACTGCTTTTGCTGCATCCCAAAGATTTTGAACGGTTGTATCTTCATTCTCATTAGTTTCCATGAATCTTTTTAATTCTTCCTTAATTTCCTGGTTGACCCTTTTATCTTTTAGCAGGATGGTCCTTAACCTCCATGTGTTTGAGGTCCTTCCAAACTTCTTGTTGTGATTTAGTTCTAATTTCAAGGCATTATGGTCCGAGAATATGCAGGGGACAATCCCAATCTTTTGGTATCGGTTCAGACCCGATTTGTGACCCAATATGTGGTCTATTCTGGAGAAAGTTCCATGTGCGCTTGAGAAGAATGTGTATTCAGTTGAGTTTGGATGTAAAGTTCTGTAGATATCTGTGAAATCCATCTGGTCCAGTGTATCATTTAAAGCTCTCGTTTCTTTGGAGATGTTTTGCTTAGAAGACCTATCGAGTATAGAAAGAGCTAGATTGAAGTCACCAAGTATAAGTGTATTATTATCTAAGTATTTCTTCACTTTGGTTAATAATCAATTTATATATTTGGCAGCTCCCACATTTGGAGCATATATATTGAGGATTGTTAAGTCCTCTTGTTGAATAGATCCTTTAAGTATGATATAGTGTCCCTCTTCATCTCTCACTACAGTCTTTGGGGTAAATTTTAGTTTATCTGATATAAGGATGGCTACCCCTGCTTTCTTTTGAGGACCATTCGAATGGTAAATGGTTCTCCAACCTTTTATTTTCAGGCTGTAGGTGTCCTTCTGTCTAAAATGAGTCTCTTGTAGACAGCAAATAGATGGGTCCTGCTTTTTTATCCAGTCTGAAACCCTGCGCCTTTTGATGGGGTCATTAAGCCCGTTCACATTCAGAGTTACTATTGAGAGATATGAGTTTAGTGTCATCATGATATCTATTCAGTCTTTGTTTTTGTGGACTGTTCCACTGAACTTCTTCTTAAAGGGGAATTTTAAGAGGCCCCCTTAAAATTTCTTGCAGAGCTGGTTTGGAGGTCACATATTCTTTTAGTTGCTGCCTGTCTTGGAAGCTCTTTATCTCTCCTTCCATTTTGAATGAGAGCCTTGCTGGATAAAGTATTCTTGGTTGCATGTTCTTTTCATTTAGGACCCTGAATATATCCTGCCAGCCCTTTCTGGCCTGCCAGGTCTCTGTGGAGAGGTCTGCTGTTACCCTAATACTCCTCCCCATAAAAGTCAGGGATTTCTTGTCTCTTGCTGCTTTAAGGATCTTCTCCTTATCTTTGGAATTTGCAAGTTTCACAATTAAATGTCGAGGTGTTGAACGGTTTTTATTGATTTTAGGGGGGGATCTCTCTATTTCCTGGATCTGAATGCCTGTTTCCCTTCCCAGATTAGGAAAGTTTTCAGCTAGAATTTGTTCAAATACATATTCTGGCCCTCTGTCCCTTTCGGCGCCCTCGGGAACCCCAATTAAACGTAGGTTTTTCTTCCTCAGGCTGTCGTTTATTTCCCTTAATCTATCTTCATGGTCTTTTAATTGTTTGTCTCTTTTTTCCTCAGTTTCCCTCTTTGCTGTCAACTTGTCTTCTAGGTCACTCACTCGTTCTTCCACCTCGTTAACCCTCGTCGTTAGGACTTCTAGTTTGGATTGCATCTCATTCAATTGGTTTTTAATTTCTGCCTGATTAGCTCTAAATTCTGCAGTCATGAAGTCTCTTGAGTCCTTTATACTTTTTTCTAGAGCCACCAGTAGCTGTATAATAGTGCTTCTGAATTGGCTTTCTGACATTGAATTGTAATCCAGATTTTGTAACTCTGTGGGAGAGAGGACTGTTTCTGATTCTTTCTTTTGAGGTGAGGTTTTCCTTCTAGTCATTTTGCTCAGTGCAGAGTGGCCAAAAGCAAGTTGTATTGGGAAAAAGAGAAAAAGAGAGGAGAGAAAGAAGGAAAGAAAAGAGAAAGAGAAAAAAAAAAGGGAAGAAAAAGAAAAAACGAAAAAAAAAAAAAAAAAAAAAAGAAGAAAAAGAGAAAGAAAAAGAAAGGAGAAAAAAAGGGGGTGGGGGAAGGAAACAAATCAAAAAGCAAAACAAAACAAAAACAAAAACAAACAAACAAAAAAAGAACCACCAGGGAGTATCTTCTGATTCTGTGTTCTTTAAGTCCCTTGGCTTCTCCTGGAAGTTGTCAGTCTAGCTGGTGTTCTGGGGGAGGGGCCTGTTGTGCTGATTTTCAGGTGTTAGCAGTTGGGGGAGCTGCTGTGCCCCTGCCTGGTGCAGGTCTCAGTGGGGGTTGTTTACCCCGTGAGGCCGCAGGAGGAACAGCCCCAGTGGCGGGGCAGCTCTGGAAACCTGGATTCAGCCCCCGCAGTAACTCCAGAGCTCTCTGTCTGCAGGGCCTGGAGGCTCCGGGGCGGGGCCGCTGATGTGCTCAGCTGGGGCAGGAGCGTCCTCGCTGTCCTGGGCCCTCCCGGTTGAACTGAGACTTTACAATAACCTCTAAATTTGTCTCACTATGTCCAGACTCTTTTCCCCATATTTCATCCTTCACATGCTGTGTCAGGTTAATTCTGAGCCAGACTGCTCGTGTTTATTTTTTTAAGATTTTATTTATTTATTCATGAGAGACGGTGAGGGACAGAGAGGCAGAGACATAGGCAGAGGGAGAAGCAGGTTCCACGCAGGGAGCCCGACATGGGACTCGATACCGGGTCTCCAGGATCACGCCCTGGATCATGCTTCAGCTAAACCAGTGAGCCACCCGGGCTGCTCAAGACTGCTTGTGTTTAAATCTCAGCTCTGCCACTCATGAACTGTGTGAACTCTGGGCAGGTTACCGACCCTCTTTGCTTCAGTTTCTTCCTCTGTAAAATGGACATAATATCTATTTCATAATATTGTGATTAGTAAATAAGTTAATTCCTATAAAGCTCTTATTACAATGTCTGACGCAAACAACATAAGTCAGCTCTTACTAGATTCCCTAAAACATCACTTTACATACCATTATTTTCTCTTCTTGATTCAAATACTTCAATGATTCTCCATCATATACTCTTTGCCATGACATTTAAGGTCTTCACTGAATGTCAATATGTAGCAATATGCCATGCAATAAATGGCAATATAGAGTCAATTCTTCCATTTATGAATGGACCTATTTAAGTAGCAGAGGTGGCAGTGGGTAGTGGCAAGGATGCTGACTTGGGAATAATTCACAGCTGAGATTGAATTTCAACTCAATTACTGAATAATCTTAAGCTGTTTGAGATTCAGTTACTTTTTCTGTAAAATTCAAATGACAAGTGCCATTCTCATAGGAGTTCTTCGGAGAATCAAATAAGAAAGCCCTTATAGAAGCACCTAGTATAGTACCTTCCGTCGCTGGTGCTTAACAAACATTATTTCCTTCTCCCTTTCCCTCACTTCCTCTTCAGTCATGCTGATTGTTATGGGCCAAATTGGGTCCCCCTACAAATTCATATGGTAAATCCCAGACCTCCAGTACCTCAGAATATGACTATATTTGGAGATAGTACCTTTGAAGGGGGAATTACGTTAAAAGTGAAGCCGTTAGGGTGCGTCCTAATCCAATCTGACTGTTCTTATAAGAAGAGGAAATTTGGACACATGGAGAAAAACCAGGGATTTGCACTCACAAAGGAAAGACCATGTGAGGACACAGTGAGAGGCCAGCCATCTGCAAGCCAAGGAGAGAAGTTCAGGAGAAACCAAATCTGCTGACACCTTGATCTTGGATCTCTAGCCTCCAGAACTGTGAGAAAATTACTATTTGTCATTTAAGCCACCAAGTCTGTGGTATTTTGCTATGGCAGCCATAGCAAACCAATATACTGATCTACTCATTATTTCCCCAATGTGTGTAAACTATCACCTTTAATCTCCAGCTTGGTGGACAGACCATGAAAGGTAAAACCAGATGTAATACCCACTGTGAGAAATCACTTGCAAGGCTCCTTCTGAGAACTTCCCCATGAGTTACTACCATGCTTTCTGCCAAATAACCATATCATCCCAGCCACAACTGATTGGATCTTATCCAAACTCAGTCATCTAGAAAGGTCAGTGATCTATGGGTAGCTTGGCATAAGAGCTCTCCTAAAAGGGGTACTCTAAACTCAACAGTGATAGTCCAGCCCATGTAGATTCTCTGTGTTGTGGCACCATGTGTAAAAAACACATATATGAGTGTCAGTAGATGGAAGTCAGGAGATGTCAGTCTGAGTGTCAGCATATGGAAAAGTAGGCAAGAACTTAGAGACACAGGATATTATAATCAGAAGCTACAAATAGTTGAGAAAGAGAGAGACTATCAAGTCATTTGTGGAAGGGTGGGAACATAGAAAGATGTAACTAGAAAGGGAGAAACAGAGAAAAGTGAAAACAGTTGAAGATATGAAGTATGGTTAGAGTTGAAAGTTATAGACGTCTACTTGTCTGATTACTTGTTGGATCTTTAGAGTTGCTATTCAACTACTAAAACTGCACATCCTAAAAGACCTTTAAGGTCCACACAGTGCCTGGCGGTGAAGCCTCTGAGACCACTTTCCTACTTCCCCACATAGTCTTACACTGGAGGGTTACTTCTCTCCTCACTCAAGTACCCTGATTGTGCCTTTGTCCCTTGAACTTCAAGGGACTAACACACTTGAAAAATCATTGCCTCTCCTCTTTAGTTTTCTAAGTCTTGCCTTTCCCTTGTGACCTAATTCAAGTCCTGCTGTTCCAATAAAGCCCTCTTCAACTGTTTTAGGATTGGAAAACACCTATAGCCCTTATTGGCTTAATGATGTATTGGGCCCCTAGCAGTTAATTTCAAATATTTATTTCTGCATTAAAGAACTCTTGCTTATGGATTCCCAAGTCACTGGATATGTCTGAATGTCCTAGCTCTATAGGTTCATAAATATGGAATTTAGACTCAAACTGATGAACAGTCTTCTCCATATTATTCAAATTAGTGAGGTACTATTGTCAGCCCAACCTCACATCTGGTCTTCCTTGTAAAGAGAGGTCCTGATAGGGCTTTATTTGGCACCTGACCTTCTAGTGTCTTAACAGCTATGGCACTCAGATGAAGCTTGGTGTCACATGAATTGTATCAAGGTACCAGATTTATTTGTGGAGTCATGCTCTAAGACCAAAAGGTCAACATTATGCTGTGGGATGATTCTGTTGTATGTCTTTAATAAGTAGCTGTCAAAAAATGTTGTCCATTCTTCCCATGCTGCCCATTGGGATGGACCTCCCCTGCAGTGGCATGAGGGCATGCTGACAATTGTGAGTGCCTAGCTGTGTAGAGTAATAAAGGTGATGGCCACAGCCAGCTCCTCAGCTCCTGTTGGAAAATTACAATTTGCTCTTCTGTGAATTAAGCCCTGGAGGAATCAGTTAGCTGCCTTAGTAATGACCTGATGAACAAAGGTGTTTCTAAGCTAATGTCTGGCCCTCTCTGTCCCCTGCACTTTAGATGTATTAGTGTCCAAGGGCTTGGGTGAGTTTGTTTGAAAATGTCTGGAGTAGCTATTCTGAGAGGGTGAAGGCCCTTGCGCAATATTTGAGGGGGGAAAAAAAAGGAGTAGAGCTGTGCTATTATCACTCTGAGGAAGACAGCCTAGATATTTCCGGAGCACTAGCAAGAATGACTTTGTCCTGAAATGACTTGACTCTAAACTCTGGACCCTCCCATTACTGTCTCTTGTTGCAGTTCCTTGGATGTTGATTAGTTTCACTAAAAGGCTTTGGAAAAGTGTTCCATAAACCAGGAAATGTTACATTGCTACCTATTCTAGATAAATCGAAGGCATCAAAAGCTAGCAGAATCTCTGGAATAGGAGATGGAACCGAGTTGCAGTCTTGGTTAATAGGCTTTCAGGGCATATTTGTGCCATCATGTGGGGCTTTTGGTTCCTTTATCATGATCACTGGTTAGCTGCACAGGTAGAATCAAAACAGAATACCATAGAGAGCTAGGACAAGTAAATTGTTCTGGCAAAAAAAAAAAGTGGAGATTAAGAAGGAAGGGATGGGGTAAGGTACTGAATATCTTCTCTGTGCCAGGTGTTCTATTTGATGCTTTATCTAACATAACACAAAACACTGTGAGATAAGATCTACTCAGTTGCTCAGGATGGGGAAACTGGGGCACGGGGTGGGGGTTAAATGATTTTTTCAAGGTTACACAGCTTATAAAAATCTCAGAGCTGGGATCAGAGATCATATTTGTTTTACCCCAGGGCTGATATTTTAAACCACAAAAGCATTATATCTTAATATATTTCCATGTTACTATTAGGTCTTAAATACTCATTAACCCATTTGATTGATTTATCAGATGAGCTAGAATTCCTTTTGCATGGGTCTGAGATATGATACACAGAGAAGGGGAGTTTTAAAGGGTGATTTAAAGAAGGGAAGCAGATCCAAAGCAAAAGATTGAAACCATATTTATCTTATTGGTATATTGGGAAATTAGAACAATTTCAACGAGGACCTTCTGCAGGGGCAGCAGGAATGACCTTCCCTGGTAGGTCACCAAGTTGTTTATCACTGTCATTCCCTATTCTTCCATCAAAATGTACTCTCCTGACAAGATCAGTTATAGCTTTGTGTTTAGTGCTGACAAGGTTCAAACATGGCAAGGATACCAAAGGGTTGTAACGCTAAGATTCGTTGTACTGTATTCACTATTTTATGATTTTATTTTATTTTACCATCTTCACAAAGACAATTCTGAGGCATGGCAGGGCTATGTGATTGGGAACTGGATATTTCATGTGGACAATGACTATATTTACTAGATAGTCAACTTTTGGCGGACTCCAAGGAAAAATCTTTGGAAGTCCGTACTTATTGTCTATTTAGTTTGCTGATTTAAACCTTTTGTTGACGGGAAGAGGTTCATTATTTATTCTAGCTCCAGAGGAATACAAACAGCTGTCTCTCTTCCTCTTACCTATCCCTCCTTTTACCTTCAGGATGACCTCCTCATTACATATTAGAATCCTAAAATAAAGCTTCTGCCTATTGGGCCTCGAATCTTGGCATTATTAGAAGCTTTAGAAATCATTGGCTAACACCATCATTTACTCACCAATTAAAAATGGAAATCAAGAGGAATGATGCGACCTGCATAGAGTCTTTCAGCTAGTTATTTAGTGAATGGTAAAATGAAAAATCCTCTGATCTTGCATCAATGCTGATAGTCTATGAGGGTCTTCTTTTTTCTTCTTTTTGCATCCAGGAGTCAGAGCAGAAACTCTATTTCTCCCACCTTTGTTATGATTAGTAATATTATTTAAAAAATACCTTCAGCTTTTGAAAAAATGGCTTCCATCATTTTTGATCTTTGTTTCCTTGTGCAATTTTCCTGACTTTGGGAATTCATCCCTTAGCTGGAGAGTTGGGGGGTGGAGGGAGAGCCTTGGATAGTTTTAAAAGGTTCTCTGTTGCTGCAAATTGCATTTCCGTCACAAACAGCTCCTGCCGTCACCATTCCTCTATGTCTAGCTTAAATGTCAATGGCAGCTCCAAGTCCCACAGTTTTCCAGTCCCTTAGGGATGGGATTTCCTAAGTGGCAGCATAGGCGATTGAAACACAAATTTCCTTTCATGTTCAACATCTCAAATGACAAATAATGCATGAGGCTTAAATATTCCCTCTGTTTCAATCTTTGCATTTTTATTTTCTGAAAAGGCTAGCAAAGGTTTTCCAAAATTTCTTTGCTGAAATATTCATGGCTGGTCTATGAGGCTGAAGGACACATTGATAAGACAGAGGTCTCTCTAACATAAACAGGAGGCTTTGGGCTCAGCTGGTGTTTGACAGTGGGGATGTTTATCTTCAGTTAGCTTTTTGTTGAGGGACTTTCCTCCATCACAAAAGCCCCCTTTTAGTATTCACTAGTAGACTTTGTTAACTCCTTTGGATCTGAACCATTGCTATTGCAAATTGATATCTGTAAGAGAAATCGAATTTATGGGACCTGATCAGACATCAAAATCAGGCAAGAATACAGCTTATATGGTAAACTAGGACACAAGTCTGGTATGAAAGTAAAAAAATCTGAAATGACCATTTGGGAAGGAATCATTTTATTCCTGTCAAAGGGAATGTTAAAAATTAGCACAGATAAGCAAAAATTTCCACGTTACCTAATTTTGTCTTAGAAGCAAAGGGCTCTGAATATACAAACAGTATTTAGTTCTAGGCAGATCCAGACATTTTGAAAAAAAGTATGAATTTCTTGAGATTTTGGAACTAAGAAAGGAAATTAACATGTATTAAAGTGCTGCTTTATACCAGGCACTATGTTAGGCACTTTACATAGACTCCCTAATTAAACTGTCTCAACAAATGGGAAGGTAGGTGTTATTGTTCCTACTTTATAAAAAGGGAAATGAGTGTGCCGATTCTGGGCCTGTTTGCCCCCCAGATTAATTTCTTGCCTTTCCCCTACCCTGCTTAGTAGCATAGGAATGCTAACCCCTGCAGACTATATATCTCAAGCTCCAGTGAAAACTAGCTTCTGGCTGTGTTCAGCCAAATGGAGATGCAGGTAGGAAACTGGAGAGCAGGAGAAGGGAAGAGGTCATGATATTTCTTACCATTCTCCCCAAATCTCCAGCCTGGGGTAGCACTTTTATAAGTGGCTGCCTTTCTTCTGTGGCTCCAGATCCCACCTGATAGGACTGATGTGTTTCCATCTTCTTCTGGGTAACTCTGTCCCCTGGGCTCCAGATAAAAACAAACAAACAAAAAAAAAACCCAAACACATTTTCCTTCCTTCTTTCCTCTCCAGTCATAGGGGTGGTAGTGATCTCCTGCTGTTGCTAATCTCAGGGTTGCCTCTCTTCTCTTTCTTTGGATTCTCAGCTCCCCCATCAACTGTATATTGCATTTCTTGTCTTAAATACCCTCTACTTCAAAGACCATATCAAAAATAGTTTCTGGTTTCTTGGTTGGGCTAGGAGGTGATTAAGACTTAAAAGTGTTTATACTCCTCCCTTTTGGTTTGAAAATATTACAGTTTCATGATTTTCTCTCAAGACTTAGAAAATCTTGGGCAGAAAAAACAGTTTTAAAATATTTCCTCAACAAAATCATAGTTCCATCTGTACCTTATTAGACTCCAAATTGACAAGAGTTTGTTCTATTACTTTCTAGCCCTTGATGTTATACATTGAGGTGTTCATTACAGAGTTAGTCCTTTGCTAGCCCAGTGGAAACATCTTATAGGTTTCTTAATTCCTCCATGTCATCCCACTCTACCCTTAGAATAGTATTCTATTTTTCCAGTTTTATTTCTTGTTATGTCAACTCGAGTGCAGTAGACTTTTTTGAGGCCTGGACCTCTGCAGAGCGAAAAGTACCTAAGGTCATACTGTCAGTCTAGATCTGAGCTTCCTTCAAGTTACTGAGAGAGATAGGAAGGATGAATGCAGGGAGGGAGAGAAGAAAAGGCACGGGGCAGGAGAGACTGAAAGAGAAAGCTAGGAGGAGGAGGAAGACAAGAGGAAATTCAGTGAGAAGGAAAAGGAGGGGGAAGACATAAGGAAGGAGGGAGAGAAAAATGGTTTTAATGGATTAAGGCAAATGTCATGTTGAGTTTTTCAGGACACGTTTAAGAATATGGGGATTTGTAATGTTGGAATATGAAGGAAATAATTGTCAATTTTCCTTCATTACCAAATACTGTCATTATTTTCCTCTTAGAACCGAGACAATTTTCTAAACAAAGACATCACCTTGTATAAATGATAGATCTTGCCATTATTAAAGAACAAATCAGCAGAAAGCCGACTAGTCCTTTATCTCAAGAATATAGTTGAGATTGGTTTGATTTGTTCAAAATCTTTTTGTCTGAGTTTATAGAATTAAGTATCTCATATCTCACTCCCTGTGCATAACTGAAACTGTTTTATTTAGAGGCTGATAGTTGGGGTGGGTACAATGATTTGCAGAAAGAAGTTTTGGAAGATACCTGACTCAGCTGGATTCTTCTAGTCTCATGTTGGAGGCTGTCATTCTTTCCAAGTGACACATGATGTGGCAGAGACTTGGTTTAAAATATAGCACAAACCCCCTTTCAGTTGGTTTGGCAATATATTACTGACTTTTCCTATAAACAGGCAGAAAGTGACTTGACTGAAATAGAATTTTTAGTTGTAGCCTAGTAGAGGGAGCCCGAAGCCTAAGGAGGGGCCTTTAGGAAGTTTGTTAACACCTCTTTATTCCACTGGCATCTAGACTAGACCCAGGAAGACTGGGAAGTCAATGACCTTTTTCTTGAATGCTCCCTCCACTTTTAGCGACCCTTCTTTTCTCTCAACCTTCTTTATGCACCCGTCCTACAAAACACTTGCACTCATGGACGCACACATACTTCTTGTCCAGAACCCCCAGGACCTCAGGGCAGTCATCCCAATAACTAAACAAGACTCTTTCTCCTTGCCCATTATAATGTTCCTGAGCTGAGGATGACTCTCCAGCACAATCTGAGATTTAAAATTCTGTTTTGGAAATGCCTGGAAGTGTTTTAATGCCATCCCTTTCTCAAGCATTTTGTGCATGGTAGGGGTCTTGCAGTTCCTAAAGGCAAAGGGATGGACAACAGTGATCTGGAGGTCCTGCAGGGAGTTTTGTTTTATTTACTGTTTCATTTTTTCTTTTCAAATTCTTCTTAAATCAGGTTTGCCTCAGGGCTTTCGGATGGTGCAACATTGCTTTCCCACCAGTCCAATAGCTGACCTTGCAAGAGGACTTGAAAACTGTGCCAAAAAGAAGCCAGTGTTAGAAAAGTCTCATAAAAAAAAAGAAAAGTCTCATCACTTTATCAGCAAAAGTGCTTGCTTTGCTCTTTTCTTTGGTGAACCATTGGAAGTCCCTCTAGTCAGTAATCTAACATTAAAATGTGGGCGGGATTTTCAATTAGCTAGTTAGTGGCTATCACTATTTAAACTGCATCTTAGAAACTCCACTCTGAGATAGTCCATCTCATTGTCTGACATGTCTCCATTAGTGACAGTCCTTTGGGTGAAAGCAAAATTTACTGAATACTGACAACTCAAACATTGCCACTGGAAACTCTGCTGTGGGACAAGGAGATTGGCCCCATAAGGCAGTTTCAATCCTGTTGAGTGCTGCAGCTCTGGGCCAAGTGGAGCCAGCGGGAACCCTGAGGGTAATGAGTGCTAGAAGAAGGCTGATGAAAGAGTCAAAGGAGTGGCTAGGGCTGATCATGTCCTGGGGAGAAGCCACAGAGGGAACCTCCACTGTATTTTGTTCTTGGCTGCTGAATGGGGCCATTCTGCATTCCACTCCAGGAGTCTCCTTGATTTCTTAACCATTGCTTAACTTGTTCTCACTTACTCAGACTAAGATTTTTTTTCTTTTGTGGAGTGAAGAGTTCAGAGAGAAAACTGGTTTGACCATTTCTATTTCTTGAATTTGACTGGCTTATTTTCTCCTTTCAAATAGTTTGAAATTACCTAGTTCTCCATACTAAAAGTGTCACTTCAAATTCCTCAATTTTCTGGGCAAATCATGCATTTGTCCTGCAGCTTTTGGGGTTATTTTACAGAAAGTAAAGTAGCTTGGTCAATTTCTATAAAGGGAATGGGAATAAGTGGAAAGGAATATTCTTGGTATATTAGCCTTACTATTTATTGTTCAACCTGGATCAAATTTTGAAAGTTGGCCTGCTGGTCCACAGAGAATTGAGTCTTTCATCTTAATCCTCATTACTATACCCACCTCTGGAATGATGTCAGCCATTTTTCTCATTTGGAGAAAAGAAGCCCTTCAGAAAATAAATACCAGAGAGCTACAAATATTGATACTATAGCTTAATTTCTCAGAGTAATTTGGTCTTGACTTTCATTCCATATGCTGGCAGATACATTTGTAAGCATTAACTGAAGTATGGGTATAAGGCAATGAGTAGCAGTTTTCCAGAAGTGTTCTTTCTAGTCCTTTCTATCTGCAATATGCCTGTAATTTGGTTGTGTATCTATCAGAAGTGTTTATGGGTTGGGTCTTGAGAATTCACTCCTATGCATAAAGCAGCCTAATAAATTTTGTGCTTATTTCAATCTGTTTACCTTGACCTCATACTTCTCACTAACATTGGTGGAAACTGAGGCAACTTAATAGTTTCAAAAGTAGACACTGTGATTAAAGACTTGCTTTGAACAGACATAGGATTTTGAGGCAGAAGATCTGGGTTTAACTTCTGGCTTTGTCACTTATTAACCATTGACATTGGGGTGAGCCAGTCAACTTTTCACTACCTATTCTTCATCTTCCAACTAGAAATAATAACACTTGCCTTGTAGAACTTCTAGGAAGATTGAATGAGCAAACATGTGAAAGCTTAATCCAGTGCCTAGGACATGGTAGCCCTCAACAAATGTTTGCCAGATTAATTCCTTTCTGTAACACAATGAAAACTAACAAAATCTTTTGATGCTAACAGGCCCCAGTCCCCTGGATATGTTCCCAATTTATTCAGATTCAGCCTCAACACAACTGGGTTGTCATTCACTTCCCATGCCTGTACCCCATATCCCTGTTTATCTCATTTGAGCCATTTATTCTCCTTACCTTCTTTCCATATTAGGTAATATTTGTCTTTGTGGAATTACCATGTGCATATACTATTTATTGACTTCTCGTGCAATGTAACGGATGCAAGGTAACTGATTTGTTAACAAGAGTTTGGTAACAGCACTGAATTTTCCCGGTTTTCTATACTTTTCTATAACATAGGCTAAATAACAATACTATTAGCCTTCCAGATATGAAGAATGAACAAATTAAGTATGAACTCCCCACTCCCTTTGATTGGGTCCTTTAGAATAGGAGGTATGTATCCTTCCCCTCCATTCCCTTGGCCTATTTGTTGTATGTCCTCTGTGCTTACCCATTAGCAAGTGTGTCTCCTCTGCCAACACTTTTTGGGTGGGAAGTCTAGGGAGTTCTTTTCCAGATCTTCTAAGGACTTTTTCTTTACTTTCTTTATTTTTAAAAAATATTTTATTTATTTATTTGAGAGAGAGAGAAAGAGAGAGAGAGAGAGGAGGGGAAGGGAGAGGGCATGAGTAGAGGAGAGAGGCAGAGGGAGAGGAAGAAACAGATTCTCCACTGAGCATGGAGCCCAATACTTGATCTTAGGACCCTGAGATCACGACCTGAGCTGAAGGCAAATGTTTAACTGGATGAGCCACCCAGGCCACCCCTCTCTTCAACTTTCTTCTTCTGAGTTCTGGATCTATACTTTGGAGCTGGGCGACCCTGACCAACTGCTTGACTGTTAAGCCTTGGTTTTTTCATCTGCAAGATGTGGGTAATATTAAGTACATGACAGGACTGTTGTGAGGATTGTTAAAAAATAATCGACGTACTTGATATACTAGAAAACACTGTACAAACATGATATTAAGAGAGAATGGAAGAAAAGCTTGGAGGTGGGATATGATGGGCATGTTCTGAGAGTGGTGAGTGTAGCTAGATCCTAAGGTATAGCTAGTTCCTAAGTCTATTCCCCTTCTGGCCATTCTCCCACTTATCTTCTCTTCTTGCTTTCTCCTGTTCCCCCCCCCCCCACAAAAACAGCATTGGAGAAATACAGGCAGGGTTGGGTAGAGGTGAAGGAGAACTGAGCCATGCTAACTTAACACTCACTGCCACCCTAAATCTCTGCACACTTGCCACCTTCAGCCCCCAGAATGGTCCTTTGGTCCCCCAAGCATGTCCATGCCCTAATCCCCAGAACCTGTGAATGTTACCTTAGATAACAAAGCATGCTTTGCAAATGTGATCAAGGTAGGGATCTCAAGCTCGAGAGATTATCCTGGATTACCTGTGTGGGCCAATGTAGTCACAAGGATTTTTTTTTTTTAGTCACAAGGATTTTATAAGAGAGATGTAAGAGGAGCCAGAGATAGACAGAAGGTGACAAGAAGATGGAAGTAGAGAGCTTGAAGATGCTACACTGCTGGCTTTGAAGCTGGAGGAAGTGACCGCAAGTCAAAGAATGTAATGAA
Source organism: Canis lupus dingo (assembly GCF_003254725.2). Taxonomy (NCBI): domain Eukaryota; kingdom Metazoa; phylum Chordata; class Mammalia; order Carnivora; family Canidae; genus Canis; species Canis lupus. The sequence goes on along the minus strand of NC_064281.1, from coordinate 95,100,030 downwards.
TACAGAGCTAGAAGCTGGAAAAGGCAAGGAAAATAGATTCTCCCTAGAACCTCTGGAGGGAGTATAGCCCTGCTTCCGCCTTGGTTTCAGCCCAGTGATACCCATTTCTGACATCTGTCCTCCAGAATTATAATAAATTTGTGTTGTTTTAATCCACTAAGTTGTGGTATTTTGTTATAGCAGCAATAGGAAACAAATGCACTAGGTAGGACCAGTTATCACACAGTATTTATAGATTCTAGGAGCAGCTATATTCACTGCTCTCTACATCTTTAACTCCACCTGTCTTGTTAACTACTATCTGGGACCAGATATACCTGGAATGACCAACCATCCCAGTTTATCCTATTGAGCACTAAGAATCCTGCCTTCCATGAAACGCCTCAATCCCATGCAAACAGGGACCAACTGGTCACTCCACATGTTCTCAATTTTCCAGACTTTTATTAGTCTTGGTTATAGGGCCTCTATCTCTAAGACCTCCTCTGTTGTTTATGTTCCTAGCTTGTTACTCATTTTTCACTTTTAATGCTGGCACCAACTCAGCTTGACATGGGTGGCTTCTCTAAGTTCTTCCAATACTATTCCTGCCTCACCCTCAGTCACTTGTCTTTGCTTCATGTCTTGAATGGTGGCTGCTACAGCTTCTCTGATGATATCTCCTCCTCCAATCTTCACACTCCCTGGTCTTGGTCTTTCTGTTGCCTAGTGTTGCTCTGGGTTGGAATAACCTTGTTTTGCTTTGGAACATCTGTGAATGTGTCTGTGAAGTTGTGTCACTCTTGCTTGGACTGTGAGGCCATGGAAACAACCTTGAATCACTGCCCTTGAATCCTGAGCCTGGCAGGAGGTGTGAGGCATGTTTAACTCTCATGGTTTGGTGCTTCAGTTCAACATCATCCCTTGTCCTGAAAGGTTTCCACTTGAAGGGGATCTAATATGCAAATATACAAACATAATCAGAGGAGAAATTATTCACATAACACAAGAGATTCTTAACATTACAAAAGGTTTAACTTTGTGGTTTACTTAAATAGCAAGTCCCTGTAGTGGATTTAAAATGATTTTAATTTTGAAAGAGAAATTCACAGTTTTCAAGGACATTTATGGTGATAAATGCTATAAGCTTGCCTTAACACTGTAAGTGCTATGATTAATTGAAGGTATGACATTTGAATTCTTTCTATTGAGTTGATGCATCTCTGATCTTACAAAGTACTGGGTCCTCAGGAAAGAAGGCATTTTGTGGCTGTCTCATTTATTCTTATCTTTTTCTGAGAGATAGGTTACCAGTCAGCCAGTCATCCATATGGACATGATGCTGATTGGTAAGGCTTTGTATCCCTCTTTCTTTCTCTGTAACAGGTCCCTTCCTTCCCTCTCCTATCCCAGTAGCAGCAGCAGCAGTAGCAGCAGCAGCAGCAGCAGCAGCAGCATCAGCAGCAGCAGCAGCAGGACAGTCCATTTTGACTCTAGGATGTATCTTTGCCAGAGGCTTTCAGCAGTTCCAGACCAATATTCTTGTACTCATCCTCAATTCTCTTTATTGCCAAGCTAGCCCTGACCTTTTCCTTCCATTCTGATAATTGGCCAACTGTCTTATTCTGAGAGCCAGTCCTTACTTTATATCTTGGCTCTGATTAATGTCTTGTTTCCTGTGCTTGAGACCTTATCTTGGTAGCCTGCCCGACATCCTCATTCCCCTAGGACTGACCCCTATCTTGATTTTGTCATCACTACTGCCCCTCCCACCATACTTTGTAGACTCCCTGAATTTCAGCCCTGTGTTTGGATCCACTGCTAACATGCCAATAGAAAGTCAGCTATGAGGATTGTTGAAATATCAGTCTCTCTTGAATTTTCTTTTGCCATTTTCCATCTAAAAAATCTGAGGACAAGAACTATATCTCACTTGTGTCCATTTTCCTCAAAGTTTTTCATGTGCTCAGTGAAATTTGTTCGATGGTTGAGAAATTGGGTAAATGATGAAAGAATAAGTGAATTAATAAATGATGTACTCCCTAAAAGCTGGAGATTGGTGGACACTAGTCTTTCTGGTGTTGCATGACCTCTGGGATGTGATTCTGGCCTGTATGGATATGGACTCCTAATACAAATATGTTTATGAGTGTCCTTGGGAGATCTGGTTCATTCATTCCTTTTTTCTACTTACTATGTGTTGAGATATAGGGAAGCAGTTAGCAATGAAAGTCAACAGCAATAGGAGCATGGAGCCCATTGGGATGAAATCACTAAGGTTTTGTGAGAAGGGTCTATGATTGCTCTGCTATATGACTGAGATTGCTACAAAGCCTGTACTGAGAATAAACCAGCAACAAGATAACCAGCATCAGGTCCTAGTGAAGTAAATACCAACTGGAATAATATAGAATGTGATATTAGACATTAGCTGGTTCTAAAATAGGAATTTGTGGCAACTGTTCAAATCAGAGGGCAGCCATACATTTAAAGGTACACATATACACAATTTAGAACGATACTGTGCAAGACAAACAAAACATGTCTGAGGGCAGCATCTGGCCTTCAGGTCCATATTTTATGACTTCTGAAATCTGCCTGGCTGATAACTGTAAGGGTGATTAGTGGCTAGGTTTAGGAATGGGGGAAATGTGATAAGATTAGCTATACTGTGGATAGCTGAGAGATGGGAAGAGGTTCTTAAGATTCATTTGAAGAAAAACTCAGGAAAATATTCTCAAAGATGATTGGAGTGTTGTCAGGGGACTCTGATGCTACCCTGGGGCCAGTCTGTAGTATCTTGTTTCCTTGGCTCTGGGAACAGTTTATTAATGAACAATATACTCTTCTCTCACTGGCTCTCACATGGGAGAGATTTAGGGAGTGTTGGGCCTAACCAAGCAGGAGATAGCTTAAGGTATTTTCATGACTATTATTTTTAAGATCCATATAAATTCTTAGAGAATATAATTTGTGAGTTAGGTATTAGTATTACTTTAAAATTTAGTGCAATATTTATTCTTCTAAGCTGCCTTTATGTTAGCAAATAATGATAAAATTGGCATTAATCTGACAGTAATATATTAGGTTATCCAATTCTGTGTTAATTTTGTTAGACCAAAATTTCCACCTTACTCTTTAATATGCTCTTTTTGACCAAATGTATGGTCTTTTTGACCCACCCACCCCCAACTCCACCCTCACAATACACTTGTTAAATCATTTCTATTCTGAAAACCCCTGGAAATGTTTCATAGTTATAGTACTTTAAGGAATATGAATCTAGAAGAAACCAGGACAGGATTGTCAGAATTTGGAAATGGGGCTGGCCGGGAGAGACTTAGACGTTGGACATAATCAAATAGTGGAATCTGGCAGATTCTATAAATTAATGCACAAATGGGATCAAGTCCACAAAGGCTAAGTTAAGTCTTGGGGTGACAAGCAAGGTCCATGGTCTTAGGGGGTCTGACAATATGAATGGTTGGATATATCAATTCTGAACTGTTGGTACTCTGCTATCTTGAAACATTTGGAAATCCACAGCGCTGTTCTACTTGTGATCAGGTAGTCAAAGACCCACAGGTCAAAGGCAGAGGTATTGGGATCATTTGATATTTTTATATCTGGTTTCCTACTGTATATATCTTAGATAATACCATGGAGAACCCAAATGAAAACTTGGCTCTCAAATCGCCTATCTGTCCTATAAGACAGTTATCCCAAAATGGACCTGGGACAGCTGTATCTGCAGATATAAATTGGCTAATGCTGATGTCTTCCCAGAAATGAAGGAAGTTTACCAGATTTAGGCAGTGACGTTGAGTGAGCTTCTTATAGGCATTCTAGAACATAACTCTTGGAAGTTATCCAGTTGTCATGGCATCTTGCCATTGATTGTGAAGGAGTGGCAGGCTTTGAAAACTCCTGTATATTTTAATAGCTTTATAGGGGATTGGAGAGAAACTTATATATTACAGAATCCAAATGACACACTGAGGTTTTATTTTTCCAATGAATTCAACTGTTTTTAATTCTTTTTATTTTGTTCAATCACGCTGGTTTGATTTACTATCTTTGTACAAGTATGGAAGGAAAAAAAGAACCCTAACATTTATTGAGCATTTACAAAGTACAAAGCACTGTATGGTTTACCGACATCATTATAGGTAACCTAGTCAGGCAAGAATTGTTATCTTCATTTTAGAAATAAGGCAGCTGAGTCTCAGAGAGTTTAAGTAGCTTGTCTAAATCTACACAGCTAGTAAAGGGCAGAGCCAAGATCGGAACTCTAGTGTATCTGTCTCCAAAGTCCTCCTTTTTGCCATAAGCTGTGTTCTTGAGCAGACTTCGTTATATTCATACAATTTGAATCCCATTCAATGACAAAAGAGGTGCAACTCATTTTGTAAGAGGGCGCTATGCATGCAGTAGACTTGATAAATTTTGTCACATTAGTAAAAAGCTGAATGCTTCAAAATACAGTGGTTTAACAGGAATGCTCACATTTGACTTCTTTTGTACAAAACCATGAGTAAAATAAAACCTTTCTGAATTTTAGTGTGAGATTTCACCTCCTGGATTTTAATTACTGTATTTTTCATTACCCGATGGTGCTTCTGTATTTTAATAATCATCAGCTTTCAGTAACTAATACCAGTGTGTATCAGTAATAAGCTTTGCTTTATGAATGAATTAATGAATGTGCCGGCCATCTTTTCCCCACAGGAGATGTTAATGACGTTTCCTGAAACCCAATGAGTCTACTGAGTCTCCAAAATGTAAAATTTTAAATCTGCGATTTTAATCTGGATTGTGCATTTTATTTCACTTTGGGGGGAACCCCCAATGTTGCTTTATTGTTATTTTCTTAGTTGTTTCTTTTGAATCTCAAGATTCAAGTAATGCTTTGGAAAATATGAGAAGCTAAATGCCACATTTACAATTGTTTTTGAAAGGTCTAACCTTTTTTAAAGTAACTGGGTAAATACAATTCAAAAGGGTTTACTTCTCTTGTAAATTAAATGGTATGTTTGTAGACTGAAAGGTCAATTTTTCAGCAGAGTCTGGTTTTTAAAAACTATCATTTTTTGTCTATGGTAAATCAAGAAGGCTAATTTGTTTTACATATATGATACATAAGCAATAATGCTATTCGTCTGATTGCAAGCTCAGTTACTTGTGGCACAAAAGCACTTTTTATGATGAAGTATAAATGTTGGCTTCTGAAGACAGATGTAAGAGAACTTTGGACTGAAGTATTTGGCTTCCTGCACTCAAGAACTGAATTTATCTTCAGAGATATGTAACCTAATCATGTTCTACATGTCACTTTGGGTCTATTGAGTCATTTCATACCTTGCTATAGAAAATATTATTTTTCCTTTTTTCATTAGAGAGAAAAATTACCTTTTCCTTTTCATTATCCAAAAAATTCATTAAAAATTATAACCCCCCCAAAAATAAAAAAAAATTATAACCCACTTTATTTTTTTTTATTTTTTATTTTTTATTTTTTATTGGTGTTCAATTTACTAACATACAGAATAACACCCAGTGCCCGTCACCCATTCACTCCCACCCCCCGCCCTCCTCCCCTTCTACCACCCCTAGTTCGTTTCCCAGAGTTAGCAGTCTTTACGTTCTGTCTCCCTTTCTGATATTTCCCACACATTTCTTCTCCCTTCCCTTATTTTCCCTTTCACTATTATTTATATTCCCCAAATGAATGAGAACATATAATGTTTGTCCTTCTCCGACTGACTTACTTCACTCAGCATAATACCCTCCAGTTCCATCCACGTTGAAGCAAATGGTGGGTATTTGTCATTTCTAATAGCTGAGTAATATTCCATTGTATACATAAACCACATCTTCTTTATCCATTCATCTTTCGTTGGACACCGAGGCTCCTTCCACAGTTTGGCTATAGTGGCCATTGCTGCTAGAAACATCGGGGTGCAAGTGTCCCGGCGTTTCATTGCATTTGTATCTTTGGGGTAAATCCCCAACAGTGCAATTGCTGGGTCGTAGGGCAGGTATATTTTTAACTGTTTGAGGAACCTCCACACAGTTTTCCAGAGTGGCTGCACCAGTTCACATTCCCACCAACAGTGTAAGAGGGTTCCCTTTTCTCCGCATCCTCTCCAACATTTGTGGTTTCCTGTCTTGTATAACCCACTTTAAACACACACACACACACACACACACACACACGAGTGACAGTCTCCCTTAGGCTTTATTTTCAGATATTTGTTTTGGGTCTGGAATCAGTTTTGAAATCCTGTTAACTTAAAGAAGAAATGCATGAGGGAAATCATGCTTTGAGAATGCTGGCTTTGAAAAGAGCTTGCATAGAGAAAATTTAATTGATAAAAGGAGTCTTAGGCCTGATTCATTCTTTGGGTTTTGAGGTTTTTGGTTGGTTTTACACAAATGAACAGGTAGCCATCTATAAAATGATGGAACTACATGAATAATAATGGCAGTACTAAATGTTAAGTAAATGTTAAATACAAAGAATAATAAATGCTTGTTCCAATAAGAATATTTGAACAATTGTTTCTCTTAATATGCTTTATTTTTTGTCAGTGTAGAGAGTTCAGCTTAGTTCAACACGTTAATTAAGTATTTATGTGATAGGCTTTGTGCTCAGGACTGGAAATTCAGAGAATATGAATATGGTACCAGCTGTCCCTTCCTTTTTCCTTTCTTCTTAATTCTGTTTTCTTGGCCACAGGAGCTTGCTTGCCTTTTCTTTCTTTCTTTCTTTCTTTCTTTCTTTCTTTCTTTCTTTCTTTCTTTCTTTCTTTCTTTCTTCTTTCTTTCTTTCTTTCTTTCTTTCTTTCTTTCTTTCTTTCTTTCTTTCTTTCCTTTCTTTCTTTCTTTCTTTCTTTCTTTCTTTCTTTCTTTCTTTCTTCTTTCTTTCCTTTCTTCTTTCTTTCTTCTTCTTTCTTTTCTTTCCTACTGAAGTCAGCAAAATATGTAAAAACTTCTGTTCTAGAATCTTAGGTTAGGAGATTGTTGACTTCTTTTGTTTTTGTTTTTGATATTCACCTGCTTACCTTGAGGACAGAGTATGTGACAAATTCTTATCCTAGCTTTATGATAACTAAAAGTCAGGGGTGTGACACATCATTTTACTTCTCTTAACTTGTATTAGATTAGCTTCTTATTTTTACAATTCTCACCTTGCCTTACTGGCTCAAGATGTTTGGCAGAGCTTCTTGTAATTTGACCTAACAATATGTTTGTTGCAACAGCAATGGATTTAATTTAATTCAACGAACATTGCCATTTTACAAAAGCACTCTGCTTGGCCCTGTAGGCAATACAACAAATAGGATCCAGTCCTGTCCTTCGGGCTCTCCCAGTTTTGGCTGGGGAGAAGATAATTATATAAGTAATTATAATAGGCAGGATATGAGAAATGCCATAACAGAGGAATGAACAAAATGCTATAGTGACTTGAAGGAGGGAGAAAGTACATGTAACTGGAAACACCTGAAAAGGTTTCCTGGAGGTTGTGGTGTTTGAGATGGCCTTTGGAGAATAGGTATGATTTAATAAGCAGGGATGCACAGAAGGTCCAAGCAAAAGGAGTGAGAGCAAAAATGTGGGATGGAAACACACAAGGAATGTTTGTGTGCACTGCAGGATTCCTGTTGGGGGTGATGGAAGAAAATACTGGAAAGAGAATCTGCAGTCATATTGAGGAGGGATTGAGCATATTGATCTGAGACATTTCTACTTCATTTTGTGGTCAGCATTGGCATGGCAGTAAAGATTTAAAAACATACATCTATGGATTTGTGTATGTATGTATGTATGTATGTATGTATTTCTTCATTTACTTATAACAGGGGGTGATGTGATTTTGCAAGGGGAATAATCTAACAGTAGGCTGGGCTGAAAGGCTGGGCTGAAAGGGAAAAGCCAATTTGAAATAACTAATAAAATATTTTCCCTCTGATTACAGCAGTAATACAAGTTAATTATAAAAACTCCAGAACATAAAGAGAAGCACAAAGAAAAAAAATTACCTGTAATTTCATCATCTAGTGGTACTCATTATTTACATTGCAATTTATCTATTGCACCCAGTTTTTAATGGTATTGTTGATCATCTGCTTCTTCATATATCAGGAACAATTATCAGACCATTCAATTGAATTGAAAACTCTGTTTTAAAAGGAAGAATTGTGCTACAATTCTTTCTTACAAACAAACAGTAAGTTTACAATGTCATCAAGTAGAGGTCCTGCTAAGCCTACTTTAATAAATATATTAATTATTTGTAGTTAGAATGCCAATTATTTGATTAGTGCTGCTCTGGTGTGTGCTTTTTGTAAGTCAGCTCAACATGCTACTCTGTCATATTTCTTCCATAGTTAGCTCACTACTATTTAAAACATATTAGTATAATATTAATCTATAAATTTATTTCTGTCCAGATTTTTAAACATTCCAAGTTAGTATGTCCCAGACCAAAGATGATTTTCAGTATTAGCAAGTTTATTTAGGAAGAGAATTTTTATCACTGTTTTTTTCTTTTTAATGATCGTCAAATTTATCTTTTTCTGTTCAGTATTCCTTGATTGTTAATGTTTCAGTTATCTGGAGGGATTATTTTGATATTCCAACCGGATTTTAAGACACCTGACACATCGATACAGTTTTTTAAATTGCACGTATTTATCAGAAAAATGTAGTTATTAATGGGTCCCAGAGCATTCAATATTAGGAATATCCCAGGTTTAAAATGAGATTTGTTTTTCAGTGTTTTATTATTCAATCAAAGAATTAAAAAAAACCCTTTGCCATCTCTGTTTTGTTTTTTTTTTTTAATTTTATTTATTTATGATAGTCACAGAGAGAGAGAGAGAGAGAGAGAGAGGCAGAGACACAGGCAGAGGGAGAAGCAGGCTCCATGTACCAGGAGCCTGACGTGGGATTCGATCCTGGGTCTCCAGGATCGCGCCCTGGGCCAAAGGCAGGCGCCAAACCGCTGCGCCACCCAGGGATCCCGCCATCTCTGTTTTGGTCATTAATCCCTTAAATTCAATTTTAGTGCCCTGCCCCTTACAGGTCATGGTAATGCCTCACCTGTATAAACCTATGTCCTATCTGTCATGAACTTTCCACTAATGCGATGCTTTAGTGCTGCTTACTCAGTTCAGCTTGTCGGCAGCCTTCCCTGGATTCCCATCTGCTTTATAGCCCTATATTTCATAACCAGGATGTGGTTCCACCAGGCTCTTGTGGATGATACTATAAACTGTGTTGTAATGGCTCATAGGATTAGTTAGAGGCTATTATACATCTAGCCTGGAGTGCTAATGTCTAAAATTAGGCATGGATTTTGTAAACTGTAATGAAATGGAAAGAAATGACTTTCAGATGTATTTTGGCCCTGTGCTATGCAATCACAACCCTAATGTATCAGGGAACCTTGTCCTTCCCCCAGTCATGATTAAATGCTGTACTCTTCCTTAACTAGACTGTTGAATTGTGTGTGTAAATCTCAGTGTCCCTTAAGTATTATTAATGCCATAAAGCCAGGATGCTCTAATTACCAATATTTCTCCCTTCTTGAATTATTTGCTCTTTCTGGGCTGTCTCTGTGACTTCAGTACATTAGTGACTAACCCAGTCTCAGACCTGTGGCCTTTCCCCTCTCATATAGTGTGTTTTTGTTTAAAGAGGTGGTAGGAAAAAAAAAAGAGGTGGTAGGAATGCATTTGGAACACTTCCCTTAAACGACAGGGTTGAGAAAATGGGGTCATTTCTGTTCAAAAGGTCTCTTAAAGAGAAGAGTCTGTAAATCATTATGCAAGATAACCCTTTATCCAGGGTTTAAAGAAAGTGCAACTTGCCTGAACATAGAAATGTATAAACATACGAAGCATATCAATTAGTGATTGACTTACTATATCACAAGAGGCATTTTCATTTTGCAAAGAGACTTACCATGCGGTTCCTAAAATGGAGAACAGTTCTTAGGCATTTGACAGATTACTGCCTATTTGGCATTCACTATGGACACAAGCAAAGAGAAAATGAAACTGAAGGAATTATTGTCTGTGGAGGACTTACCTGCATGAGTCACCTTGTTTTTAAAATTAGTGTATAAGCCAATGGGAAAAACAAGGGGTCATTAAATTTCTGTTTCTTGAGCACTCACTATGTTCTAAGCACTTTATACACATTATGTCATCTATCACATCAGCTTGAATTGTAAACCGGCTTTATAGATGGACAGACCAAAGCTTGCTTAGTGTTATACAGCAAGTAAGTGGTGAAACAGTCACATTTATTTCTGTCTTCAGGGATTCTACTCTTTATACACTATAAGCTAACAGAATTGATTTAGGAAATGTCCATATACGTACACTTTTTTCACACTCACAATTAATACATACAGTAAAGGACACATGTGTGGATAAATCCGGTTTTAAATCTTGGAAATCATTCAGTAAATAGCCTGAGATTCTTTCTCTTGTTCATTCAGTATGGCCTCCAAGAAATTTATTTGATAGGATGGTATATCTGCTATGACTGCGATTGTAAAAAAAAAAAAAAAAAAAAAAAAAAAAAAAAAAAAAAAAAAACATTTCAAAGCCAGACAGAGAAGGTTTCTGAATTTGCCTCTGATTGGAATGATCTGTGTTGCATCTTCCTTCCATTAGAGTGACTGTATTATGTACAATGTCAGGTTTTGAGGTTTCTTGACAAGTCCAATTAAGATGCATTTATTGAGGCACCTGGATGACTCAGTCAGGTGAGTGATCGACTCTTGGCTTTGGCTCAGGTCATGATCTCAGGGTCATGAGATGGAGCCCTATGTCAGGCTCTTTGCTCAGCAGGGAATCTGCTTGTGAGTCTCTCTCCCTTTGCTCCTCCCCTCACTCACACACTCTCTCTTTCTAAAATAAATACATCTTCAAAAAAAGACGCATTTCTTAAGACAGTGTGGTGTGGTAATAGGAACATGAACATTGGAGTTAAACAAGTGGATTCTAATTCCTCTTTTCTCAGTCATTGCCAGTGAAACCTTACTGAAATCACTTAACCTCTTTGGGCCTCAGTTTCCTTATCTGCTAGCCATTTTTTAAAAAAAGAACATCACATTTTCTTTCTCTCTGCTTTCATTCCCAGTCATAGGAGAATTGTAGTCAATCACACCCCTAATCACATGGATTTTTTTTAAACATACAGTAGTTTATTAGTTTCAGGTGTCAACATAGTAATTCAACAATTCCATATGTCAACTGAGGCTTATCACAAGTGCACTCCTTAATCCCCATCACCTATTCCCCCCACCCCCATCAACCTACCTACCGTCTGGTAACTGTCAGTTTGTTCTCTATAGTTAAGAGTCTGTTTCTTGGTTTCTCTCTCTCTCTCTCTCTCTCTCTCTTTTCCCCGTTTGCTCAATTGATTTGTTTCTTAAATTCCACATCTGAGTGAAATCATGTGGTATTTGTCTTTCTTACCAACACTTATTGTTTCTTGTGTTGTTAATTTTAGCCATTCTGACAGATGTAAGGTGATATCTCACTCTAGTTTTGATTTGCATTTCCCTAATATTAAGTGATGATGAACATCTTTTCATGTGTCTGTTGACCATTGTATGTCTTTTTTTAATATTATAACCGTGTTTTATTTTATTTATTTTATTTTATTTTATTTTATTTTATTTTATTTTATTTTATTTTATTTTTTTATTGGAGTTCTATTTGCCAACATATAGCATATCACCCAGTGCTCATCCCATCAAGTGCCCCCCTCAGTGCCCATCACCCAGTCACCCCAACCCCCCGCCCACCTCCCTTTCCACTACTCCTTGTTCGTTTCCCAGAGTTAGGTGTCTCTCATGTTTTGTCACCCTCACTGATATTTTCATTCATTTTCTCTCCTTTCCTCTTTATTCCCTTTCACTATTTTTTATATCCCCCAAATGAATGAGACCATATAATGTTTGTCCTTCTCCGATTGACTTATTTCACTCAGCATAATACCCTCCAGTTCTATCCACGTTGAAGCAAATGGTGGGTATTTGTCTGTCTTCTTTGGAGAAATACCTGTTTATGTATGTCTTCTGCCCATTTTAAAATTGGTTTGTTTTTTGGGTTGAATTTTATAAGTCCTTAATTTTGGATACTATCCTTTTATCAGATATGTCATTCACAAATATATTCTCCCATTCCATAGGTTGTTTATAAGTTTTGTTGATTGCTTCCTTTGCTGTGCAGAAGCCTTTTGTTTTGATGCAGTCCCAATAGTTTATTTTTGCTTTCATTTCTGTGCTTCAAGAAGACATACCTAGAAAAAAGTTGTTGCAGGCAATGTCAAAGAGATTGCTGCCTGTGTTCTCCTCTAGGATTTTTATGGTTTCAGGTCTCACACTTAAGGCTTTAGTACATTTAGAAATTATTTTTGGGTATGGTGTAAGGAGTGGTCCAGTTTCTTTCTCTTACACATTGCTGTAGTTTCCCCAGCACCATTTGTTGAAGGGACTGTCTTTTCTCATTGCATATTCTTTCCTGCTTTGTCAAAGCTTAATTGACAATATAGTTGTGGGTTTATTTCTAGGTTTCCTATGCTGTCCCATTGGCTTATATGTTTATTTTTGTGCCAATACCATACTGTTTTGATTATTACAGTTTTATAATATCACTTGAAGTCCAGAATTTTGATGCCTCCAACTTTGCTTTTCTTTTTCAAGAGTGCTTTTGGATACCTGGAGTCTTTTTAAAAATTTGGGGTCTTTTGTGATTCCATACAAATTTTAGGACTGTTTGATCTAGTTCTGTGAAAAATGTTGTTGGTAATTTGATAGGGATTGAATTAAATGTATAAGTTGCCTTGAGTAGTATAGACATTTTAACAATATTTGTTCTTCTAATCCATGAGAAATGCATGGACTATGTTTCCATTTTTTTGTGTGTCATCCTCAATTTCATTTATCAGCATTTAATAGTTTTCAGAGTACAGATCTTTCACCTCTTTGGTTAGGTTTATTCTTAGGTATCTTTTTTAAAAAAAAAGATTTTATTTATTTACTTGACAGATTGAGAGAGAGAGAGAGAAAGAAAGAGAGAGATAGCAAGAGTAGGGGGAGGGGCAGGCAGAGGGAGAGGAAGAAGCAGGCTCACCACCAAGTAGAGAGCTTGATGTGGGGCTCAATCCCAGGACCTTGGGACTGCAACTTGAGCCAAAAGCAGCCAGTCAACCAACTAAGCCACCCAGGCACCCCTATTCTTAGGTATCTTATTATTTTTGCTGTAATTGTAAATGGGATTGTTTTCTTAATTTCTCTTTCTGCTGCTTCATTATTGGTGTATAGAAATGCAACAGGTTTCTGTACATTGATTTTTGTATACTATGACTTTACTGAATTCATTTATCAATTTTAGTTTTTTAGTGGAGTCTTTTAAGTTTTCTATATATAGGACCATGTCACCCCCAAATAGTGACAGTTTGACTTCTTCCTTACTGATTTGGGTGTCTTTTAATTCTTTTTATTGTCTGATCACTCTGGCTAGGGTTTCCAGTACTATGTTGAGTAAAAGTGGTGAAAGTGAACATCCCTGTCTTGTTCCTGACCTTAGGGGAGAAGCTCTTATTTTTTCCCCATTGAGGATGATGTTACCTGTGGGTTTTTCATATATGGCCTTTATTATGTTAAGATATATTCCCTCTAAACCTACTTTGTTGGGAGTTTTTTTTTTTTATCATGAATGGATGTTGTATTTTGTCAAATGCTTTTTCTGTGTCTATTGAAATGATCATGTGGTCCTTATCCTTTCTCTATTGATGTGATGTATCACATTGATTGATTTGCAAATATCAAACCATCCTTGCAACCCAGGAATAAAACCCACTTGATAATGGTGAATGAATTTTTAAAAAATGTATTGTTGGATTTGGTTTGCTAGTATTTTGTTGAGGATTTTTGTACCTATGTCCATTAGGAATATTGGCCTGTAGTTTTCTTTTTTTAGTGGTGTCTTTATCTGGTTTTGATGTCAAGGGCTTGCTGGCCTCATACAATGAATTTAGAAGTTGTCCTTCCTTTTCTTTCTTTTTTTTTGGAATAGTTTGAGAAGAACAGGTATTAACTCTTCTTTAAATGTTTGGTGGAGAGTATTGCTTCTGGTTCTTTCTTTTGTGGTGAATTCTTCCTTCTAGCCATTTTGTCCAGTGCAGAGTGTCTATATGAGCAAGCTGACTCAAAAATATCAACCATGACCTAAGTAAAATACACCCTAGATGATTCCGAAGAGGTCAGAAGCCAGAAAATAAAAGAAAAAGAACAGAACAAAATAAAACAAAAGGACCACTAAAGTGAAAAACAATTTTTAAACAAAATAGTAAAAATAAAAAACCAAAAACAAAGATGAAGAAAAAAAAAAGAAAAGAAAAAGAGGAGGTGGATGGTGGTGGTGAGGAAGTGGTGAGGGAGAGAGAATGTAGTCAGTCTCCCTGAGGGGACCTAGAGGGTGATCCTCTTGGTTCTGAGTGTATTTTGTTCTGTATGTTAGCCTCAATGTCCCCAATAGCCGAACTGTGGAAGGAGCCACAATGTCTTTTGACAGATGAATGGATAAAGAAGATATGTGTGTGTGTGTATATATATATATATATATATATATATATATATATATATATATATCTACAGTGGAATATCACTCAGCGATCAGAAAAGACAAATATCCACCATTTGCTTCGATGTGGATAGGACTGGAGGGTACTATGCTGAGTGAAGTAAGTCAATTGGAGAAGGACAATCATATGGTTTCACTCATATGGGGAATATAAGAAATAGTGAAAAGGATTATAAGGGAAAGGAGGGTAACTGAGTGGGAAAAATTAGAGAAGGAGACAAACCATGAGAGACTCCCAACCCTGCAAACAAAGGGTTGTAGAAGAGGAGATGGATGGGGGGGATGGGGTAACTGGGTGATGGGCACTGAGGAGGGCACTTGATGGGATGAGCACTGAGTGTTATACTATATGCTGACAAATTGAACTTAAATGAAAAAAATGTAGGGATGCCTGGGTGGTTCAGCGGTTGAGCATCTGCCTTTGGCTCAGGGCGTGATCCTGGAGTTCCAGGATCAGTCCCACATTGGGCTCCCTGCAGGGAGCCTGCTTCTCCTCTGCCTATGTCTCTGCCTCTGTGTGTGTGTGTGTGTGTGTGTGTGTGTGTGTGTGTGTCTCATGAATAAATAAAATCTTCAAAAAATAAATTTAAAAATGTAATAAAAGAAATGTTTGGTAGAATTCACCTGTGAAGTCATCTGGTCCTGGACTTGTGTTTGTTGGGAGTTTGTTGGTTGTCAGTCTGTACAAGTTTTCTATTACTTCCTATTGTGACTTTGAGCCCTTTTCCTTTTTTCTTGATAAGTCTGGCTAGTGGTTTATCAATTTTATTGATTTTTTTTGTTAGAACAAGCTCCTGGTTTCACTGATCTGTTCTACAGATTTTTTAGTTTTTATATCATTTATTTCTGCTCTAATCTTTATTATTTCCTTCCTACTGCTGGCTTTAGGCTTCATTTGTTATTCTGTTTCTAGGTCCTTTAGGTGTAAGATTAGGTTGTTTAGGATTTTTCTTGCTTCTTGAGGTATGCCCATATTGCTATAAACTTTCCTCATAGACCCAGTTTTGCTGCATCTCAAAGGTTCTGGATAGTTGTGTTTTTATTTTCATTTGTTTCCATGTACTTTTAAATTTCTTCTTTTATTTTGGTTGACCCACACATTGTTTAGTAGCATGTTATTTAACTTCCATGTATTTGTGGTCTTCCCAGATTGTTTTCTTATGGTTGACTTCTAGTTTCATAGTGTTGTGGTCAGAAAAGATGCACGGTATGACTTTGGTCTTGAATTTGCTGAGGCTTGTTATATGGGCTAATATGTGTTGTATTTTGGAGAATGTTCTAAGTGCACTTGAAATGAATGTGTATTCTGCTATTTTAAGATGGAATGTTCTTAATATATCTGTTAAATCCACCTATCTCAATGTGTCATTTAAAGCCTTGTTGATGTTCCATTTAGATGATGTGTCCATTGATATAAGTGGGGAGTTAAAGTCCCCTCCTATTATTGTATTATTATGGATTAGTTCCTTTACATTTGTTATTAAGAGTTTTATGTATTTGGGTACTCCTAATCTGGACAAATAAATATTTTAATTGTCAAATCTTCTTGTTGGATTGTTTCTTTTATTATTATATGGTGTCTTTTTTTGTCCCTTGTTACAGTCTTTGTTTTAAAGTCTACTTTGTCTGGTGTAAGTATTGCTACTCTGGCTTTATTTCTTTTTACTTTTTTCTCTTAAAGATTTATTTATTGGGGCACCTGAGTGGCTCAGTGGTTGAGCATTTGCCTTTGGCTTGGGTCATGATCCTGGGGTCCTGGGATTGATTCCCACATTGGGGTCCCCACAGGGAGCCTGCTTCTCCCTCTGCTTATGTCTCTGCCCCTCTCTGTGTGTCTCTGATGAATAAGTGCCATCTTAAAAAAAGATTTATTTATTTATCTTTAGAGAGTGAGAGTGCACAAGTGGGAAGGACAGAAGGAGGAGAGAGAATCTTTCCCTTTTTTTTAAAAAAAGATTTTATTTATTTATTCATGAGAGACACACAGAGAGAGAGGTGGAGACACAGGCAGAAGGAGAAGCAGGCTCCATGCAGGGAACCCGACATGGGACTGGATCCCATGTCTCCAGGATCACACCCCAGCCTGAAGGCGGTGCTAAACCACTGAGCCTCCTGGGCTGCCCAGGAGGAGAGAAAAATCTCAAGTAGATTCCGCACTGAGCACAGAGCCTGATGCAAGGCTTGATCCCATGACCCTGAGATCATGACCTGAGCTGAAACCAAGAGTTAGACACTTAACTGATTGTGCCACCTAGGTGCCCCTACACTAGCTTACTTTTGACATCCATTTGTGTGATAGATGTTTCTCCATCCCCTCATTTTTAATATGAATGTATTTTTTAGGTCTAAAATGAGTCTCTTGTAGGCAGGATATAGATGGGTCTTGTTTTTTAATCCATCTGTTCACATATGGATGGGTTCTTGGATGGATATATAATCAGATCAATGAGAGTTGTACCCAAGACTTTTGGGGAAAAGAAACTGATTTCCCTTGAATGTGAAGCTGAGGTTATATCAATCTGGCATTGCTGTGGCCATTTTAGAATTGCCAAGAGAGAGACTGTCTCAGAATAAACCAGATTTAAACCATGAGTCTGAGAGAATCAAGTCCTGGTGACATCATTTGAGTCCCTGCATCAAGCTCTGCCCAAAGTTAGCAAGATTCATCCTTGAGGTTTTCGTTTATATGGATAAATGTTTCCCTTCCCCTCTTAAAAAATTGTCCTTTTCAAAAGACCTGTTTAAGTGGATTTTCTATTCATGGAAATCAAAAAAGTCCCAATTTTTATACACTCTATTAAGGCTTTGACTGTAAGGTTAAATGAAATATTTTAAAAATGGCTTCATATAGAACCTAACCTCTAAGGATCTATAAGGTTATCCTTTCTCTCCTTCGGTAGGATCACTTGGGTCTGAGCCAAACAGAAGCCGACTGTTTAATTCCAGTGATATTGTTTTTTTTTTTTTTCCCAGTGATATCGTTTATGTCTCTGTGTGACTTAGAACTTTGCTTAGGAAGAGGTGAGGGTTATTCAGCAGTGCCCAGCATCTGAGCTCTACCATTTTCTTTGCCTGATCTTTGTATACAGGCCATAGACTATGTCAGTGAATCCTCATCAATGCCCAAATGGTGAGGTGGACCCTTATTTCTCTTCATATAGCAGCTATATATAAACAAAGGTCCACTTCAAGTCCTGGGCATTGATGAAATGATTGATGCTTATATATACCAGGATAAGGGAGAAGAAGTATAGCTCTGCTTCTGATCATTGCTGGTGAGCTTCTGTGGTCACAGACTTGCACAGATATATTCTT
Organism: Canis lupus dingo; assembly: GCF_003254725.2. Taxonomy (NCBI): domain Eukaryota; kingdom Metazoa; phylum Chordata; class Mammalia; order Carnivora; family Canidae; genus Canis; species Canis lupus. Next base: position 95,082,067 of record NC_064281.1, on the reverse strand, counting down.
TATTCATTTAAAATTTTCCACACTTTTGTATAAAACTATTATTTTATTTTTTTAAGAGCAAGGGAGGGAGGGGGGGTTGGAGAGGTGGAAAGGGAGAGGGAGAATCCCAAGCAGGCTCCATGCCCAGTGAATGAGCCCAATGAGGGGCTCAATCTCAAAACTTGTAATCTATGACCTGAGCCAAAATGAAGAGTCAGACACTTAACTGATTGAGCCACTCAGGCACCTCAAAACCATTATTTTTGGACACTTTACATCAGCTAATTAGATGAGGATGACTAGTGGAAGCAGATCACGACATTTCTCTATTTAAAACCCTTTAGCTTCTCATTACTTTTGGAAAAAAAATCCAAACATTTTATTATATATAAAGGCCACCATGAAGTAGCTTCTGTCTACTTCACAAGCTTCATACCTTACTATGTTCCAATACAAACTCCATGCTTCAGGCAGGTCAAACCTCTGGAAATTCCTTGAGGATCTCTGGCTTTCATATAAGCTATTTCTGTTGTTTGCAATGACTTGTCCTTACCTTCTGCATCCTGTGAACTCCCACATGCCATTTAAAACTCCACTCAAGCAACAGTGTCGCTGTGGGCGACTTCATTGTGCCCCCTCTCCTTAACTGGTTTAGATGCTCCCTATACTTAATCCTATCAGCCTATAGTACTATCATGTCTGAGTTACCTCGCTGTTCCCTTCTCTAGAACATGAACTCCTTTTAGAGCAGGGACCCATCTTATTCATTTATGTTCCTGTCACCTACTATAGTACCTAGAACAGGGTAGGTGTCCAAAATATGTTTGATGCTGCAACATCATCTAATTTGTAGTAAGCAGCAGAATTCTAGTTATTGTGCCACAAGTCCTCATAAATAGAAGTGTTATTTTTTGTTAACATAAAAGTGAATGACTATTTTATAGTAAGAAAAAAATAGGATATTTTATTTTATTTTTTTTAATTTATTTTTTATTGGTGTTCAATTTACCAACATACAGAATAACCCCCAGTGCCCGTCACCCATTCACTCCCACCCCCCGCCCTCCTCCCCTTCCACCACCCCTAGTTTGTTTCCCAGAGTTAGCAGTCTTTACGTTCTGTCTCCCTTTCTGATATTTAAAAATAGGATATTTTAGATGAAGTTGAAAAAAATCTGAGTTGAAGTCTTGTTTTGCTTAAAGAAGATAGAGCAATTTTAAGACAGACTAGTATTAGTACAGAGATAGATTAAACAGACATAATAATAAAAAGACAAGAAAGCAGTTCAAGATTATGTAAGAATTTAGTATTGCTTAAAGCATGCGTTAATAGTACTTATTCAGCAAATGATATTGGGACAATTGACTAAACATTTAGAAAAAAAGCTTTCATAATGTGCACTGAGGAGTTTCATGTGGATTAAAGATCTATATGTAAAAATTAAATAGAAACATTTGCAAAACTGTATAGATTGAGGTTAAGCATGCCTGGATTCAAACTCCGAATCCATCAGATACTAGCTTTGTGACCTTGGCCAAGTCACCTAATCCGTTCATGCCTTAGGTTCCTCATCTATAAAATGGAGGTAATGAAAGTACTTACTTGGCAAGGTTATTGTGAGGATTAAGTGAGCTAATGCATGTAAAGCAATTTAAAAGAGTGTCTAGCAAATAGTACATTATAAATGTTGTATCTTGTTATTGCTAGAAAAAAATATAGGCAAATCTTTACAGCATCATGAGGTGAGGAAAGCCTGTCAAGGGATAATAAATAGAAAAAGCACACTTGGAAGGAGATAGATGAATATATTTGATTACATAGAAAATAACTTTCTCTTACTTGGTACCTGCTTCAACTTCTCTTATTCTTAGGGCTTAGCTTACATATTCTTCCCTCAGAGGAGCCTTCCTTGATGTTCTAATTTAAATCATGTATCTTCCCCATTTTTCTTTCTCATAGCATCCTATTTTTTTGTCTTCAAAGTGTTCATCACAATAATTATGCATGTCTGTTTGTTTATATGTTCAGTGCCTCCCTAGACACCTCTCTTCAGTAGACTCAAAGTTTCATGAGTGAAGGAAACAAATTTTTTTTCTTCATCTTTTTAAGCCAATGTCAGGCATAGTGTCTCGTACCTAATAAACACTTGGTTCATTTTGCTGAATTACTGAATTTAATATAGTGAAATCCTTATTCATGAGCATGTTCAAGGTTGTGTGCCAGAGAGTCTGATTAATCATATATTTTTCTAGAAAGTTTTTCTTGAGAGGCAGTACAGAATAGTGGTGAAAAGTATAGACATTAGATAACCCTTTACCAGTTGTACATCTTATACAAAGTTTATTGCCATTGTTAATCATATCTTTTGAATAGTTTCTAACTGATCATTTTTTGTATATAAGGAAGATACAGATTTTTAAGTAATCATTTGAAAACTAGTCATCTTACTTTATTATTAATTCCAATAAATTTTCAGTTGATTTTCCAGTAATCAGCAATATCTATTGATAAAACTTTTATTTCTTTTTTTAATACTTTTCTCTATCTCATTGCAATATCTAGAACTTCTGGAAAGAATATTATTTTTATTTTATTTATTTACTTTTTTAATTTATTTTTTATTGGTGTTCAATTTGCCAACATATAGAATAACACCCAGTACTCATCCCATCAAGTGCCCCCCTCAGTGCTCGTCACCCAGTCGCCTCCACCCCCCGCCCACCTCCCTTTCTACCACTCCTTGTTCGTTTCTGGAAAGACTATTAAATTATAGTGGTGATACCGTTTGTATTGTCCCCCTTACTATTATGGTAATGTTTTAGAGATTTATGATAAGCTAATATTTTTTTATCACATTAAGATAATATATGCAAAGTTCTTATTTGCTTTTACTTAGGAATGGATGTTCAATTCCTATCAAATGATTTTTTTTTTACTCTTTGACCTATTGATAGGATAAATACATTTATCACACGTCAGTAAAATAGCACATTATTGGTATGAAGTATATAGATTTTAAACCATCGAGTTTGTCCTTCTCCGATTGACTTACTTCACTCAGCATAATACCCTCCAGTTCCATCCACGTTGAAGCAAATCATGGGTATTTGTCGTTTCTAATGGCTGAGTAATATTCCATTGTATACATAAACCACATCTTCTTTATCCATTCATCTTTCGATGGACACCGAGGCTCCTTCCACAGTTTGGCTATTGTGGACATTGCTGCTAGAAACATCGGGGTGCAGGTGTCCCGGCGTTTCATTGCATCTGAATCTTTGGGGTAAATCCCCAACAGTGCAATTGCTGGGTCGTAGGGCAGGTATGTTCTCATTCATTTGGGGAATATAAATAATAGTGAAAGGGAATATAAGGGAAGGGAGAAGAAATGTGTGGGAAATATCAGAAAGGGAGACAGAACATAAAGACTCCTAACTCTGGGAAACGAACTAGGGGTGGTGGAAGGGGAGGAGGGAGGGTGGTGGGGGTGAGTGGGTGACGGGCACTGAGGGGGACACTTGACGGGATGAGCACTGGGTGTTATTCTGTATGTTGGCAAATTGAACACCAATAAAAATTATTTTATTAAAAAAATAAACCATCGAGTTATTAGGAAAAGGCAAACTTGGTAAAAACTTTTTTTTTTTTTTTAATTTGAGAGAGAGCAAGTGAGAGAGCACGTGGTGGGGTGGGGAGCGCCAGAGGGAGAGGGAAAGAGCATCCCAAGCAGACTCTGCACTGAGTGTGGAGCCTGACATGGGACTCAATCTCACAATCATGGGATCACCACCTGAGCTGCAACCAAGACTCCATCACTCAACTGACTGTGCCACCCTGGCATCCCTGGTAACAACTTTTGTAACAACATTTAAATTCAATTAGTACTTTATTTAGTAGTTTTGCGTTTATTATGATAAGTGAGTTTGGCCTCTCAGTTTTCTTTTCTTGTGCTTTTGTTTGACAATCAGGCGCTATGCTAGGCATGGAGGTACTCTGTTTTTCACTTTTCAAGCCACAATCCTCTCCTATGTGTTGGGGAAACGTGAAAACACTACATTTAGAATTATTATAAGTTTATAAAGTAAGTCAGAATGTTTTATACCTTTTTCAATGATTTGTAATGGTTTAAATAGCATAATTACCTATGCTTTGAATGTGTGAAATAACATGCCTATAAAATCACCAAGTGTTTTTTTTTTTTAAGTAAAATGTTTAAAATATGGTAGGGTCACACTTCATTTGAAAATCAGCTCTACTTTGACAAGTTTGATAATGCAGATCCATCCATATGGGAAGGGAACATTAGGAACAGGGAAGAACACTCCTCTCTCCAATAATATACTTCATATTTTTCTTTCAAGTTTTTGTTTACATTTATAATATTTCACACAACAAAGTTTTAAAATAAGGAAAATTTTAAAAGACTATTTGAACATTTAAATAAGGACTCAAAATAGTGCTGAAGAAATCAGATATTTTTATTCATTCAACCAGATGATGAACTTTGAGAGTACCGGCTAGCAAGATAGTTTTAAATATAGCAGCAATTAGACTCATCTGAGAGGGAAAAAAATGAACACAGAAGATTCTGTGAAGATTATGCCATGCGTTCTGATTTGATAAATAGAAATGCTGAACATTTGACATTTATTGTGACTTTTCAAGGGAAAAAAAGGACCAAATAATATGCCTTTGAGAAAAAATAGTAACTCAGGATAAAACATGTCATTTTCACTCTGAGCTAGGAAAACTGTCATGGCAAAACCAACATCTTTGTGTTCTCAAAAGGCCAACAAGACTAAACATATGAGGACTGGATTGGTGTGCATTTCTTGCCCATACTCATCCTAGAGAGTCAAGTGCTCAGTTTGGATCATTACTTACTGATTATGAAGCAAAGGAAAGAGATCAAAGGACTTGGGGAATTGTAATGTACTTTGTGTATATTTTCTCATTTAAGCTAGATATCCATCCACACCAATTTTATGAGTCAAGTAGTATTATGGCTGTTCCTTTATTTTTTATTAAAATTTATTAAAAATTTTATTTAAATTCAAGTTAGTTTACATATAGTATAGTATTAGTTTTAGGGATTATTAGTTCATAAAACACTCAGTGCTCATTATGTCAAGTGCCCTCCTTAATGTCCATTTCTTTAAAATGAGAAAATATCTCAAGGAGGTCAAATAATTCACTCAAGGTCATATAACTAGTAATTGGCAGTTGAGTTTTGAACTTAGACTCCCTGACTCCAGCATCTGAGCATATTAGTCACCAGGTTTCCCTTTTTATGGATAGTGCTCAAGGTAATATGAGTGGACATTGCTAATGTGGTCAGATCTAACTGGTATATTTTCTCTCAATATTTTGGTAGCCCCAGATTAGTGTGTGGAGGGTATTTCTTTCCCTAACAGGCTAGATCTCCCTAGTAACTTCTTCCCCATCCATGGGCAATCGCCACACTGGCAGAACAGAGCTAGCTATAAAGTCCTACTAGCAGAAGCCAAAAGAGGACTTAGTCGGCAGAGCAGTTGTTGGGAAGTGTCAGGGGGGCACAAATAAATGCTTTTCCAAAGTGCCACCCAAACTGTGTATTTTGAGCAGCTGTTTAGAGCATTCAGTGCTAGCCATGGTCCTCTGGAGGGCCCCGCTCCAAGACAGAGGCACTTAGCAAGGGTAATTGGTGATCCACCCAATTGTTACAAAATCCATACCTGCTATTGATACTGATCAATTTGTAACCTGCTTTATAAATATGAACAGAAAAGGAAAAGTCACTAGATATATGGACAGAATCCACAGTTTGATAGAGAGTAGTTGAATAATTAGCACATTTGGCCCCACTAAAGCAGAGTTAATATAGGAAACAGGAAATAACTTTGAGAAAATTAGAAACTGGAAAATCCAGTTTCTAAATAACATTTGAGAGGTTATAGCATCAATAAAATAAGACCAATGGGCAGCCCGGGTAGCTCAGCGGTTTAGCGCCACCTTCAGGCCAGGGTGTGACCCTGGAGACCCGGGATGGAGTCTCACATCTGGCTCCCAGCAAGGAGCCTGCTTCTCCCTCTGCCTGTGTCTCTGCCTCTCTCTCTCTGTCTGTGTCTCATGATAAATAAATAAATAAAATCTTTAAAAAAAGAAATAAAAAAAAATAAAAAAAAATAAAAAAATAAGACCAAGCTTCTATGACAAAGAGAAATTGGGGGAAAAATCACCTTCTCTGGCCCTCCACCTGTCTTCTGCTAAACTTCGTCTCAGTACCTTCTTTATATTTTTCCGAGCACTTATTAAATTTTGCAAGTATTTTATTTATTTTTCAGTTTACTTTTCTACCACCTCCTTCTCCATAGTCTACTAAAATACACTTCCATGAGAACAGCTATAAGATTGGTTTTATTCAACTTTTTAAAATCCCCAACCCAATTTTATATTGCACAGCACTTGATATAAAGTTAGCAATCAGAAAATATTTACTAGATGAATTAGAATTTATAAGCTCTATTACCAATACAAAATAAGCAAAATGACTCAATAGAGGGAGAAAATAGAAGAAAAAACACTGCTGAAGCCCAAAGTACTGAACTAAAGCACCCTACTCACCAATTCTCCCAATAAAATTGGGATGGGAATAAAACAGAAGAGAAAAGGTAGTCTTGGAAATTATGGGTTTTAATTTATCAATTTTTGAAGAGGTAGTAGATAATGTTTAAACGATGCTATTGTTATAAAGAGATGTAGGTTAAAAATGAGTTTTTGGAAATGTAAAGGGAAACTCGCAAACCATGAAACAAAAGATTTATATTGTTGACTACCTAATAATCGAAACTTCTATATGACTAAAATTCTATGATAAACAAAAATAAAAGTAGAACAAGTGAAAGCTGGGAAACATATAAGACAGACAAAGGACTACTTTCCTTAATTTAGAAAAAGTCTTTATGGATCAGTAAGAAAATGATGAATGACCCAATACAAAAATGCATAGAAAATGTAAATAGGCAGTTTACCAAAGAAGGAAATAAAAATGACCAAAAATACATGTTATAATTCTCAATTTCACACATAATCAAAGAACTAAAGATCAAAACAATGAGATTTCACTTTTCATTTATCAGATCAGTGAAAACAAAAAGTTAGATGAAACCCAGTGTTGGTAAAAATATTGGGAAGTGAGCAATTTGTACATTGTTGATTAGACTGTAAATTTATGCAAACTTTCCAGAAAGCAATTTATAATGTTTTTAACAAATTAGAGTACTTATGCATTTTGATTCAACAATTTGATTTTTAGCAAAATTTTAGGAAATATTTTTGCAAATGTTAACCTAGATGTCCATCGTAGCATTTGTATGTGCATGTGTGTGCTTGTACATGTGTGTCAACACATAACAAAAAAGTGAAAACCGTCAAACTGGTTAGTTCATATGGGTGAAATTCTATGTATTGTTGAAAGAATTAGGTAGCTCTGGAAGTGAACATGTGGAAGAGCTCTGAGATATGTTACCAACTGAAAAAGACAAGCAAGGTTTAGTATTACTTCATGTACTATGTATAAATAAATATATATAAGGGCATACAGGACTTTGTATATATAGAATCACAAGAATTTGTAGTTAACAGGCGCAGGGCTGAATAAGAGAGGCTTTCAATTCTCCTTTTGTATCTTTTCATACTATTTTATTTTTAAAGCATAGTGTGTATTACTTTTTGTTTTAAAAATATTCTTATGGGTTAATAAGGAAGAGGAGATTTTGAGAGTTCTTTAATTTTTTAAAAATTTCTCTACACTTAAATAAAGCATTTTAGGTTAAAAAGTAAGAGAATTTATTAGTAGAGTGGACCTATAATATGGCCTTTCAAAATAATTAGGGAGATATAAAAGCAGAACGTAGACTTGGGTCAATTTTGCAAAATCAGGAATACATAACAATACATAATTATAGTAGGGAATTTTAACTTACCTCATTTTAAACATGGTAGTTCAAGTAGACAAAAAAAAGGATAATAAAAAGATTTAAACAGCATTATTAACAAGCTCAGTTTTATATAGATACACTTCTACTGTGCACAGTATTTTAGAATAGCCATGGATATTTTACAACAATTTAACCTATGTTAGGTCATAAAGAATAAATGGAGGGTCACTCTAACATTCCTTGGAAGGAATTGGACGGAAAGAGTCAATAGTTTTTAAATATTAATTATCTTCATGTAATTCCAAATGAATTTCAAATAAAACATTTCAAAGATTTTGAGGAAGTTTGATAAGTTTATATTCTAGTTTATCTTGAAAAATAAAAGAGATAGCATAGCTTAGACAGTTGGAGAAAACCTAATTGTGGAGGAGAGGAATTGTCCTACCAGATGATAAAACATCCTATAAAAATAAAGTGATTAGAGTATGTGACTAGCATGGGAATAGCCAGGTAGATCGATGCAGTTGAGTGGAAGGTTCAGAAATAAATGCATATCTATCTACCTAATAACATACCAATTTAATATATATTAAAGCAGTTCAAAAGACTATATTATTCTATAAAGAGTTTGGGGGCAATTAAATGGCAATGTGTGAAAAAATTATCTATCTACTGACAGCTCATACAAAAGAATATTCCAAAAGGATTAAATATTTAGATAATGGTATTAGAAGAAAATATAAATGAATGTTTGTATAATCTTGTAGGTTGATGAGGATTTTCTATGCATTACATCAAGGCCAGGGAAAAAAATGAAAGAAATTATTTTAAACATTATTAAAACACACACACACCCCTATGTACACCTTTTTTTAAATATCAAAGGCCAACATGATAATGTTGAAAGAGAAACAAGTTGGGAAAACTATTTGTGACATTTATGACACAAAAAGATAGTATTTTTAATATATTAAAGAACTATTGCAAATTGTTAGGCAGAACTCTTTCAGTTACAAGAGATAAAACCTAACTCAAATAGAAAAAAGAGGGGAAATGAAAAGGGGCAGAAGAAAGAAATAAGAAACTTAAGCCAGTAATCAAGAAAAGATATTCAGTCTCACTAATAATTGACAATATAGTGATTTAAAAGGATTAGGACAATTTATAGATGCTTATGTGGATGTGTATCTATGTTATATTGTTAGGAGAAAAAAGCAAAGTATAAAGATATGAATAGTATGTTTCCATTTATGTGAAGCAATAAATATACAAATAAATTATATTTATATATAAAAATCTAGAAGGATGTATGGTTGACCCTTGAACAATGGGGGAATTAGAGACACTGACCTTCTATGCAGTCAAAAATCTGCATATAACTTTTGATTCCTCCCAAACTTAACTACTAATGGCCTACTGTTGACTGGAAGCCTTAATGATAACATAAACAGTTAACACATATTTTGTATGTTATCTGTACGATACACTATATTCTTCCAATAAAGTAAGCTGGAAAAAAATCATAAGGAAGAGAAAGTACATTTATAGTCCTGTCCCATACTCATTGAAAAAATCCACATATAAGTAGACCTGGGCAGTTCTGTTTTCCAAGGGTCAACTGTACTGTTAACTCGCTTGGTCTAATATGGTAGCCACAAGCTACATGTGGCTCTTGAGCAATTTGTGGGCTTCTCAGAATTGAGATGTGCTGTAAATGTACCTACTGGAGTTTGAAGATTCAACACAAAAAGTATGTAAAATATTTCATTAATAATTATTATATTTTAATTTTTACATGTTGGAATAACAATATTTTGGAAATATTGGATTAAATTTAAAATATTATTAAACTTACTTCCCTTTGGTTGTTTTTGTTTTGTTTTACATTTTGGTGTAGCTCCTAGAAAATTTAAAATTGTTTTTCAAAAAAGAAAATTTAAAGGTGTGTATGTCCTCTCATTATATTTCTTCTCAACAGTGTTGCTATAAGCAGTTAAAAATGGTTGTTTCTGAGATAGTTGGATTATCTAGAAAAATTTTAACTTCCTATTTTATGCATTTATATATTGAGTGCATATTATTTTATGCAGCTAAAATCAGTATACATTATATTAAGAAAAATATATATTTATTTTGGAAAGACAAATTATGTGACTAGCTTCTTTCTCTTAATGATCTAGCTCATAATGTCTGCTTCCAGTCATCAGGTACTGACCAGGAAATGAATTTTCCAGCTTATTCATCAGGTTCCTTCCCAAATTCCTTTTAGCTTCTTCCTCAAATTACATCTATAGTACAAGAAGAGAGATTTATGATGAGGTTTTCCAGACAAACTTGATACATCTCTTAAAGTAATTCCCAAAGAGAAACTTAAATATGAAAAAAAAAAAAAAAGAAAAAGGAAACTTAAATATGTGTTGAGTAAGGCACAAAGTCTTGTCCAGGTGAAGCAGATACAGATAAGACACCTAAGTGTGTAGCTATAGGTAAACATATGGCTACCTGAGGACACTAGGCATATGGAGATCACGAGTGGTTCTAAAAGAGCCATTGAACGTCTAGGTTGGATGTGGCTTTCCAGCTCTTACTACAGCACTATGCCTGATGAGAATGGAAATATAAGTGTCACATTGGGACTTGGTTGACAAGAGGACAGAAAAATCTGGGAGTGGGACAAAAAGGCTGATGTTCACCTTCACAGGAGATGGGCTATTAGGTATCCCAAACCAGGTAGGCCTGGAAAATCTTTTTTTAATTTTTAATTTTATTTTTCTTTAAATTTATTTTTTATTGGTGTTCAATTTGCCAACATATAGAATAACACCCAGTGCTCATCCCATCAAGTGCCCCCCTCAGTGCCTGTCACCCAGTCACCCCCACCCCTCCCACTCACCTCCCTTTCTACCACCCCTTGTTTGTTTCTCAGAGTTAGGAGTCTCTCATGTTCTGTCTCCCTTTCTGATATTTCCCACTCATTTTCTCCTTTCCCCTTTATTCCCTTTCACTATTTTTTATATTCCCCAAATGAATGAGACCCTATAATGTTTGTCCTTCTCCCATTGACTTACTTCACTCAGCATAATACCCTCCAGTTCCATCCACGTCGAAGCAAATGGTGGGTATTTGTCGTTTCTAATGGCTGAGTAATATTCCATTGTATACATAGACCACATCTTCTTTATCCATTCATCTTTTGATGGACACTGAGGCTCCTTCCACAGTTTGGCTATTGTGGACATTGCTGCTAGAAACATCGGGGTGCAGGTGTCCTGCCGTTTCACTGCATCTGTATCTTTGGGGTAAATCCCCAGCAGTACAATTGCTGGGTCATAGGAAAGATCTATTTTTAACTTTTTGAGGAACCTCCACACAGTTTTCCAGAGTGGCTGCACCAGTTCACATTCCCACCAACAATTCAAGAGGTTTCCCCTTTCTCCACATCCTCTCCAACATTTGTTGTTTCCTGCCTTGTTAATTTTCCCCATTCTCACTGGTGTGAGGTGGTATCTCATTGTGGTTTTGATTTGTATTTCCCTGATAGGCCTGGAAAATCTTAAAAGGCAAAAAGGAGCAAGAATGTGGGAGCAGTTAAGGGATTTCACCTAAAGAAAGAAAGCAAGGTCCAGAATCCAGGGAATTTAAGTAGATCATAAGCATAGGACTGAAGACTGGAAATCATGGAGTGGAGTTAGTGAAAAGATCTGGACAACAGTGAAGTTAGGTATTTTGAACGTAGGCTGGAAATTCTAAGTGAGCAAAGGTGAGCTCCTAGGTCTAGGTAACAGGTATGGGCAATGGCACTATGATTGAACCAAGTATATGCCTGATATACAGAAACAGTTCTTAGACTCAGACCTTGGGCATGCCATAGCTTTCACATAGGGGCATTGGTAGGATTAAGGGGAGGGGGGAAGAGGGCAAAGGGTCAGTAGTTCTTATTTGAGAAAGGGGCTGAGGTGAGATTTTTGTGTACTAGTCTGGGCAGATATTCCGGGGATGAATGTCAAATGGGTCAGGATCAAGCCTCATTGTGTAATTCACCTTAAGTTCCTGTTAGTTTACCTAAGTAAGGTTTTTATTTTTTTTAAAGATTTTATTTATTTACTCATGAGACACAGAGAGAGGCAGAGACATAGGCAGAGGGAGAAGCAGGCTCCTTGCAGGGAGCCTGATGTGGGACTCAATCCCAGGACCCCGGGATCACCACCTGAGCCATAGGCAGATGCTCAATCACTGAGCCACCCAGGCGTCCCTACCTAAGTAAGGTTTGAAGCCGGATGATCAAGAGAAAAATCAGCCAGCATGGTTGGATTGTGCTTTGGTAGTAGGTGATGGTATTTGCAATGGTGGATTACTTTATAAGATCATGACCAATGCAGAGATTATGGAGGCAGTATTGAAACAGCTGGGTCTTCCCCAGAAGGGCATGGTGAGTGAATGCATATGGAAGGAGTGCTTGGGGAATGTGCTTCGAAGGGAATTGGATCTTAAAACTCACAAGTGTTGCAAATTTAGCTTCTCTTCTAATTATGCCAATATGACCTCATTGGGAGACACTTGCATTTCTTAATGAGTGAATTTCATGGTTTCTTCAAGTTAGCCAACTTCAAAGTATGCATTCTAACAGGCTGCATATTTAAGGGCATGCATAACTTAAGGCAGATGTTATGTTTCTTTTCCAAACTGTTTTCAAAAGCATGAACACAATCAGTAAATTATGGTATATCTATAAGATAGAATATTATTTGGTCCTTAAAATTATGTTGCAGAAGACTAATGTGTTTGTCACCTGAAAAAATTCAATAAATGCTATTAAAGTGTTTTATGGTATTTGGAAAGCACATTGGCTTGGCTTTCAGGAGATCTATGTTCCACAACCCGTTCTGCCCCTGAATTGTTACATACCTTGGACAAACCATGTCTCTTGCTCTTGGGCTCAGTTTCCTCAATAGAAGAGGGTTCAGCTGGATCAGTGGTTTGCCAGCAATATTTTGGGAAGCCCTAGGGTTCTGTGATGATGCCTCAGAGGCTGCTAAGGGAGAAAGAGGAGGAGGCTAAATGGGTGGGTTGTAGGTCATTGATATATATATATATATATATATATATATATATATATATATATCATATATACATATATGAGAGTATATTTATACATATATATGAGAGTATATTTATATGAGTGTACATGTATATATATATGAGAGTATGTGAGTATATACATATATGGGAAAGAGAGAGAGATTGAAGTTTGAAAATCATTGGAGTAGGGATCCCCGGGGGGCTCAGTGGTTTAGCACCTGCCCTTGGCCCAGGGCGTGATCCTGGAGTCCCTGGATTGAGTCCCACATCAGGGTCCCTGCATGGAGTCTGCTTCTCTCTCTCTCTCTCTCTCTCTCTCTCTCTCTCTCTCCCCCTCTCTCCTGAATAAGTAAATAAAATCTTTTTTTTTAAAAGAAAATCACTAGAGTAGATGATCTCCAAAGCTCCTTCTAGCTTTGACAGATTTTGTTCTTTAGACTTCTTATAAATTCCCTGAAGTCTTCCTCTGAATTGGTCTAAACTTGTGTGTTTTATATTAAATTTGAGATAACATTGAGAATGATATTTGCTGTGGGCTTTTCATAGATGGCTTTTAAGATGTCGAGGAATGTTCCCTCTATCCCTACACTCTGAAGAGTTTTGATCAGGAATGGATGCTGTATTTTGTCAAATGCTTTCTCTGCATCCAATGAGAGGATCATATGGTTCTTGGTTTTTCTCTTGCTGATATGATGAATCACATTGATTGTTTTACGGGTGTTGAACCAGCCTTGTGTCCCAGGGATAAATCCTACTTGGTCATGGTGAATAATTTTTTTAATGTACTGTTGGATCCTATTGGCCAGTATCTTGTTGAGAATTTTTGCATCCATGTTCATCAGGGATATTGGTCTGTAATTCTCCTTTTTGGCGGGGTCTTTGTCTGGTTTTGGAATTAAGGTGATGCTGGCCTCATAGAACGAATTTGGAAGTACTCCATCTCTTTCTATCTTTCCAAACAGCTTTAGGAGAATAGGTATGATTTCTTCTTTAAACGTTTGATAGAATTCCCCTGGGAAGCCATCTGGCCCTGGACTCTTGTGTCTTGGGAGGTTTTTGATGACTGCTTCAATTTCCTCCCTGGTTATTGGCCTGTTAAGGTTTTCTATTTCTTCCTGTTCCAGTTTTGGTAGTTTGTGGCTTTCCAGGAATGTGTCCATTTCTTCTAGATTGCCTGATTTATTGGCGTATAGCTGTTCATAATATGTTTTTAAAATTGTTTGTATTTCCTTGGTGTTGGTAGTGATCTCTCCTTTCTCATTCATGATTTTATTAATTTGGGTCTTCTCTCTCTTCTTTTTAATAAGGCTGGCTAATGGTTTATCTATCTTGTTAATTCTTTCAAAGAACCAACTCCTGGTTTTGTTGATCTGTTCCACAGTTCTTCTGGTCTTGATTTTGTTGAGTTCTGCTCGAATCTTTATTAACTCCCTTCTTCTCTTGGGTGTAGGATCTATTTGCTGTTTTTTCTCTAGCTCCTTTATGTGTAAGGTTAGCTTTTGTATTTGAGTTCTTTCCAGTTTGGAAAATTGGACATCCACATGCAGAAGAATGAAACTAGACCACTCTCTTTCACCATACACAAAGATAAACTCAAAATGGATAAAAGATCTAAATGTGAGACAAGATTCCATCAAAATCCTAGAGAAGAACACAGGCAACACCCTTTTTGAACTCGGCCATAGTAACTTCTTGCAAGATACATCCACGAAGGCAAAAGAAACAAAAGCAAAAATGAACTATTGGGACTTAATCAAGATAAGAAGCTTTTGCACAGCAAAGGATACAGTCAACAAAACTCAAAGACAACCTACAGAATGGGAGAAGATATTTGCAAATGACATATCAGATAAAGGGCTAGTTTCCAAGATCTATAAAGAACTTATTAAACTCAACACCCAAGAAACAAACAATCGAATCATGAAATGGGCAAAAGACATGAACAGAAATCTCACAGAGGAAGACATAGACATGGCCAACATGCACATGAGAAAATGCTCTGCATCACTTGCCATCAGGGAAATACAAATCAAAACCACAATGAGATACCACCTCACACCAGTGAGAATGGGGAAAATTAACAAGGCAGGAAACAACAAATGTTGGAGAGGATGTGGAGAAAAGGGAACCCTCATACACTGTTGGTGGGAATGTGAACTGGTGCAGCCACTCTGGAAAACTGTGTGGAGGTTCCTCAAAGAGTTAAAAAGACCTGCCCTACGACCCAGCAATTGCACTGCTGGGGATTTACCCCAAAGATACAGATGCAGTGAAACGCCGGGACACCTGCACCCCGATGTTTATAGCAGCAATGGCCACGATAGCCAAACTGTGGAAGGAGCCTCGGTGTCCAACGAAAGATGAATGGATAAAGAAGATGTGGTTTATGTATACAATGGAATATTACTCAGCTATTAGAAATGACAAATACCCACCATTTGCTTCAACGTGGATGGAACTGGAGGGTGTCATGCTGAGTGAAGTAAGCCAGTCGGAGAAGGACAAACATTATATGTTCTCATTCATTTGGGGAATATAAATAATAGTGAAAGGGAATATAAGGGAAGGGGGAAGAAATGTGTGGGAAATATCAGAAAGGGAGACAGAACGTAAAGACTGCTAACTCTGGGAAACGAACTAGGGGTGTTGGAAGGGGAGGAGGGCAGGGGGTGGGAGTGAATGGGTGACGGGCACTGGGGGTTATTCTGTATGTTAGTAAATTGAACACCAATAAAAAAAAATAAATGACCTCCTGGGAGGGATGGCTTCAAAAAAATAAAATAAAATAAAATAAAAAAATAAAAAAAAATAAATAAAAAAAATAAATAAATTTGAGATAACATGCTTGGTGCCAAGAAACAATCCCTTCTTGCCTATGAGGCTGTATGCAGTCCTGTTGCAGACACAGGACTGTGCAGTCAGTGGAATGGATTAGCTTGGGTTTGTATGGAACTGGAAAGCTAATCAACAGGGGGAGAGTTCCCTGGAGGTCAAGGGCTCTTTGAAGCCTGGTACAATACCTTGAGGCAGTTGTAAGATGATGTCTCTAATGACCTGTGGCAAGAAATCTATATATTTTCCCAAGGAGAGACAAATTTATTATTTCTCAGTTTTAAATATTGAACCCTAAGGTGGGAAGGGGAGAGAGTGTACCCCTTGTGACTTTCCTTTTTGTTTCATCTACCTTATGAGGCTGTGTGCCTTGCTGGTGTGGAACAGAGGGACTGAGTAATGAAGTGCTTAGCAGGACAAAAACAACTATAGCATCTAACTCATATCCCTTCTCAACATCCCTCCTTGTAGACAAGAATTCTCAAGAGTAGGTGGGACTCCTGTGTTCCAAAACATACAGAAATGTGACAGCAGAGCTACTGATTAGAGGATTGGCTGGTAGGGTGGCATCTCAAGGCAGGACTAGTTTTTACTGTTAACCTAAGGGTTTTGTTGGGATCCAGCCTACTCAGAATGAAGAAGGTGATAAAATTATCTCTGGAACACTCAGCTTTTCTCCAACCCTGCACTTTATTCTTCTTCCTCCTAAATCCTGGGTATCTCATGGTACTCTGCTCTCAATTTTATTCTGTTGATTATAGAGCAAAATTGCTGATAAAATCATTCTCTAAGTTACAAATGACTGATCATATTACCCCTCTCCCATAGAAAAGACCATTGACACCCTTAAGTCAGAGGAGTAAATCCACAATTGTAGGATTTTAGGCACACTGAGTGCATGGAGTAAGTTTCTTGAGGAGGGCCCCCAGCCTGGTACTCCTCTCTACTTAGTGAAAAGACTCTAAATCCTACTTCTTGGGTAGCCATCTAATCACAGGCCTGAGCCTGTTTTTTTTCCCTAAATATGTGTTTGCTGTGACAATTAGGAAAAGTGTAAAAATGTAAAAATGGAGTGCTCATTAGCCTTGGTGATATGACAGCCTCCCAGGGGGCCCAGCTAAGAAAGATCTCTGGGAAAGCAGCCTCTTTCCTTAGGGGTAAAGGAATCAGGAGATAGCGCAAACCAAACAACCTGTGAAAGTAATCCACAGGACCAAAAGATTTCTGGTAGAGTTAAACGAAAATTGCATTTATTCTATTGCCACTGTTTTGAATGGTAGTCAAGATTTATCAGAGGTGTTTAATTTTAGCACAAAAGAGAAGAAAAAGTAGTTTAAAAATAAACCAGAGATTTAGAAAAAAGGCTGGTGAGCCTAGTTTAATCTCAGGCATAAAAGCACAAATGTCCCAAGTTGGATAGATGGGAAGGGACTGAGACAGCAAGGGGACAAGCTTGAGTGTTACCATCTGTGAGTTGTTAGGTCTGATTACTTGCCAGTGGCATTTCTAAAAGGCTTGTAATTGTGCTGGATGGTAGGAGTGGGTGGGTAGTTTATACAATAGATATAAAAAACCTATTTCATGCCCACTATTAGGATTTAGTTACAAAATGAATCAGGGCAGAGTAGGATCAATTCAGAGGGGATTTCTACAGAAAGAAGGTATCCTTTGTGAGGGATGTCAACATTATAGCATGGCAGTAGTGATTTCCAAAGGAAGCTGTGAAACACCATTCATTCATTTGGCAAACATTTCCTGAATGTTTACTATCTAGAGACAGGAATGGGACATATTTGGCCCCATCTTTAAAAGGAGTTCTCAAAAAAAAAAAATAAAATAAAATAAAAGGAGTTCTCAGTCTACACCAGTGGTTCGAGGCCCTCAGTGTGGATCAGAATCACCTGGGGGATATTTCATCTGTAAGCTGCTGCAGCCTTCACTCAGGATTTTTTTTTTAAATTTTTATTTATTTATGATAGTCACAGAGAGAGAGAGGGGCGCAGAGACACAGGCAGAGGGAGAAGCAGGCTCCATGCATCGGGAGCCCGATGTGGGATTCGATCCCGGGTCTCTAGGATCGCGCCCTGGGCCAAAGGCAGGCGCCAAACCGCTGCGCCACCCAGGGATCCCTCACTCAGGATTTTAATTTCAGTTGGTAAGCATGGTGCCCAGTCCGCTGGGGGTTTCATGGTTACCCAGGTGACTCTAAAGTGCAGCCAGGATTGAGGCAGTTAGGCAAGTAGAGAAGATATTATATAATTCACACAGGTGAATGCTAGCAGGGTCTCTCAGAGCTTGAGAAAGACCTAAGCATCTTCCATGTTTTGAGGCACCTCGTAAAATGAAAGAGATGAAGTAATGCCAAGGCAAAATCAAAATTTTTTATTTAAATTTAACAAGTGGATCCTTTTTACATACACAAAGAATACAATGTTATATAATTGTGCTATTCATAAGATAATTACACAGAATTGATAAGTTTATTTCAAAGTACTCTAGAGGCAGTGTAGTCTGGTAGTTGGATAATATTTAAAATTGTGTGAAGAATTCTGTTTTCTCCAATTCTGCATTGTACCTCTGTGACCATGTATCATCTCAACTGAGACCGTTTGGGTGCTGTGAGCACTGAGGGACATTTGATCCAGTTTATGAGGGTTAGGAAGGGCTTCTTAGAATTGGTGCTGATTCTCTTTCCAGGTGTGTTTAGTTATTACATGGCTGTGAAATTGTTATATGGTCAAATTATAATGGGCAGACTTATACAAGACTGCTTTGTAGGGTGAGGGAGGAAGCAACTGCATGGGTCATCACACAAAATTCTCTTGGGGTAAATGGTGATGCTGAAGGGAGGCAGGAAGACTAGATGCATTTAGGCTCAGTGGGGCCAGTCTCTACAGCCTTTCCTGTCAGCTTGGAATTAGATCATGGTCCTCAGGCTGGAACTCAGAGAAGGATTGTGTGTGGGTGAGGCAGGTTTGGAAAAAATTTAGTTTGTGGCTTTCTCTTTTTCTTATCTTTTTTTTTTTTTTTGGCTTTGGTTTTAATTCTTAAATGAGGTGACACACTCCCCCTGGGGACCAAGACTGCTTCCAAAAGGGAGTAAAAGGAAGAAAAAAACCTGAGGGAGGAACAAAAACTCAATAGAATTGGTTTGGGTTCTACAGGAACAATTATCCATTACTCCTTAGAGATTTCCTTCCAGAATTTATCCTCTGCTCACTAGAGAAGATTCTGCTTCTTCCTGGGTACAAATCCTTGAAAGAAGGCAAAGCAGTTGGTTTGCCTGGAGCAGAGAGTCTGTTTTGGGAAAATGACAAGACATGAGGCTGAAGGTGGTTGAAGCCCTTGTGAGAGCACCCTGAGCTCAGTGTAGGAGAGTCTGCCTCTGAGATGATGGACAGATGCTGTAGTGATCCTATGTGAGCCCCACAGACTGGAATGCTTAAAGATTAGCAGGCCTTGCCTATAGCAAATTGCATTTACCCCCACCCCAAAATTTCAACCCACCAACAGGCAAGGCCTAGCATGACTCATGCTGCCCTGAATATCTGGACCCAGCCTATTTGGCATAAGTCCTAGGCACACACAGGTCCACTGAATTGCAGCCCTTCTTTCCTCCCACACTTGCAATCCCCCACTGGATTTTTCTGTCAGTTTTCTATTTAGTGCTACCATCCCTTTGCTGGGACTGGAGCCTTGCTCTGATTTTCAGCCTACTTTCCTGGGCCCCTGACTTTCTCTCTGGTTCTATTTTTTTTAAAAAAAATTTTTAGGGGATCCCTGGGTGGCTCAGTGGTTTAGCGCCTGCCTTTGGCCCAGGGCACGATCCTGGAGTCCCGGGATCGAGTTCCGCTTCGGGCTCCCAGCATGGGGCCTGCTTCTCCCTCTGCCTGTGTCTCTGCTTCTCTTTCTCTGTGTGTGTGTGTCTATCATGAACAAATAAAAATTTTATTTATTTATGATAGTCACAGAGAGAGAGAGGCAGAGGGAGAAGCAGGCTCAATGCACCAGGAGCCCGATGTGGGATTCAATCCCGGGTCTCCAGGATCGAGCCCTGGGCCAAAGGCAGGTGCCAAACCGCTGCACCACCCAGGGATCCCTCTGTGGTTCTTTCTATCCCTTCCCTTGCACTTAGTTTCCTTATCTATAAAACAAGATGATGTAAAATAGAGATAATGATAACATATTTTAAATAGACTTCTTATGATGATTAAAATAAATGTAAAGTGCTGGCATGGAGTAGCTATAGAACATCTGGTAGGTGCTTTCATTGTTATTATAATTATTAGGCACACTACTTAAATTTGTACTTTTAGCTCCCAGCCACTTAGTGGGGTCTTGGTCTCTAATACAATGATCATTCAGTCCTAAGATGATACCTTTGGTGCCTATTCTTGTCATTCCCTACCCATGAGCCTCTGGGAGAGGAATATTGGACCACATAAATCCTGAATTGGTTATGCTCCTTTGAGTATTATTTAGTAGATTACTTATATTAATTTCCTATTGCTGCTATACAAAATACCACCAACTTTATGGCTAAAAACTGCACAGAGTTGTTATATACAGTTCTAGAAGTCAGAAGTTCCAAGTGGATCTCACTGGGCTAACACCAAGGTGTCAGGCTATATTCCCTTCAGAGGCTCTAGGGGAGCACCTACTTTGCCTTGCCTGTTTCAGTTTCTAGAGGTTGCCTGCATTTCTTGGCTCATGAGTAACCTCCATGCTCAAAGCCAGCAATCCCATTATAGTGACTTTTGCTTCCATCCTCACATCTCCTTCTCTGATTCTCTGGCTTCCTCTTTCACTTATAAGGATGCTTGTGATTACTTTGGGTCCACCTGGAAAATTCAGGATAATTTCCTCATTTCAAGTCCCTTTTAACGTGTGAGGTAACATAGTCAGAGGTTCTGGGTATTAGGACATGGAAATCTTTGGGAGCCATTATTCTGTTTACCATACTGCCTCAATCAAAATCCATATCCCAGTGGCTGAATCAGAAGGAAGTGGAAAGCCAGACCCATGTGTAAAGGTATTTTGTAATCTTGGCTTTCTCTTGGAGAAATCTTTAACATCACCATTTCGAACTTGAAGCAGTAGGGATCATCTGCTTTACCTGGCCTGGTTCTATATTTACATGATATTCGTTCTCTCCTTCAGGCTTTTGCTTGTACCTTGAATTCAGCATGTGTCCCTTTCTGCCAATTCAGAATCTACCTATCCTTCATGTTTCAGCTCCAAGCCCCGCTTCTCTGTGTAGTCTTCCCTTAATTATTTTTATAGTAACCACCAACCCTGTACGTCTTCTTACCTGACATTCAACTTCTCTCTGCTGCTTACTTTGGGGGTGGGGTGGGACACATAGAAGGGAGACTGGCACTCCCCAGAAAGTGGGCATTTCAACTGTCATTTCAAAGTAAGGAAGAGAAAGAGTAGGAGACTATTTTGCCTCTAAGTCCCTAAGCATCTTGGACAGCAGAGAAGCTGCCAAATCTAGTCCATTGCTTCAAATCTGATAATCCTTTGAGGCTGAGCATTTGCTCTCGGTTACTATAACTACGGGTTTGTAGGCGAACGTTAGAACATAAAAAGATGTGAGTCTTTCGGCTAGTTTAATGAAATCTGGAAGTGAAATCTCCCTGAAAGACAGTCCTTAGGTCTAATCATGTCAACTGGTTATAATAATTGTGCCAGCCTGTGCCTGGGGGTCTTCTTTCAGAGTGGGCATCAAAACAATTGGGAAATTTGTTAGAAAGTATGTGTCAAAACAGTTATTTGACTAAACTAACAAGTAATGTTCAGAGATCAGTGAAAGGAATTTGGAAGTGTCACCTTCTAAATTAATGACTTCCTGATAAACCTGTGATAAATAATCACCAAGGTATATAAGAGTATATCTTTAAAAAAACTATTGAATTTGTTGTTGATTCATCTGCCAGAAATCTCCTGGACACATGTCAAGTATTTTTAATTATTTCTGAATAGGCTATAGGTAAACCAAAGCATGCCACCCCCAAAGGGCAAACATCTAAGAGCACTGGTGGAAACAGCAAACATCTGGATTAAAATGGAAGAAAAAATTATGAAGCATCCAAATCTTCTAAATGACACCATTTTCAAGTATCCATCTAAATGATTACTTGACTTTTCTAGTTTTATTCTGGATGTCTCCTGGCTTAAGAGAGATAGTTTGGGGATCAATACAGGTGGTGGACTACATGAGTTGGGCCATTTGCTGGGGATTTGGATTACTTCTAAATGTCTGGCTTTTGAGGCTCAAACAAGGCAAAGTAAAACCTATTCCAGCAGGGATGAAAATACAACAATGGGAGTTAAATTAATGCATGGGAGAGACTGATTAAAAAGATATGCTGAGGCATATGCTTCACTGATTCTATTTCTAATTCTTTGTGCGCAAGTTTCAGCAGTAAACAATTTTTTACAGAGCTTAATGTATTGGTGTTAAAAAAAATCCTTTCTCTTCTTGGCCAGTTGCCATCTGAGTAGCACTCAGTGTGTATCATAGGTAATATTTCTATTTGAGAATATTAATATTTTATGAAAGAAGATTTTGGATCGAGGTACATGATAGTCTGCTCTTTCGGATTGAATTATCACTTATATTTATGCTCTCTTCTTCACTTTTCTTGGAATTGTTAAGTTTTAGGTAGTATGCACATACCACAGAAAGTATTTAAACGTGAGAAATCCAGTCTCTAAACCAGGATTTATTTTGGTTAGTGTGTTGAAATAAGTATACCAATTTTGACAAAGAAAGCAGCCAAATCAGATGGAACAATTAGGCGATCATTGTGAACATAAAACCCAGAGACAGGCATGCCAATTTTACTGTCCTCAAAAGATAGCTCAAATATGCTCCTTTCCATCCCACTCCACTGCTACCACCCTATTTGAAACCTCTTTGGTGTGGACTATTGTAATAGTTTCCTGTTGCGTCTCTTAGTTTCCTCTCTTGCCCAGTGCAGGGCAAATGCAGGCTGGCACTAGATACTGTGAAACTGGGTATGAGTGTAAGGTCAAAGAAGCCTAAATTTTAAGTCCAAGTGGCTGACTAAAGGTCCAGGAACTCCATGGGACACTTGCAGAAGCCAAGCTCAAAGGATTGCAGTACAGCAATCTCTGGAACCTGTCCAAGCAGTGGCCAGGAGAGGTCTAAGGCCATAGTTGTTGCGACAGCTGTCTGAAGGTTCTGTAATCCTTTCTGCCATAGCAGCTATACCTCACGGCTCAACTCCTGTCTCTCCTGGTTAACCCCTCTGAGTTTAAAGAAGTCTTGCTGGTTTCCAATAGGGTTCCTTCATTACCAGTCTCCTAAGTAAGCTCAGGCTTAATAAACCCTTAGCACAGGACCTTCCATAGGATAATCAGTTAATAAGTATTATCTATAAAATATTATAATATGAACATAATACACATATTATGTAAATGGTGTAAATATTATCTATAGGAATTTTATCTATATATCATCTTCTCTGGCTAGATAAAGAAACCCGGAGAGGCATGTGAATGCTCTGGGGCTGACCATCTGTTGTCATCACTGTTTTCACCCTCTCAGGGCTGATCAGAGAGCCTAAAACTGGCTGTCTTTTCCTTGGAGCAAAGTGTAGCAAGAAAATTCTGGAAATTTGAAGTTTGTATTTATAGAGTTGTGGTTAATCAAAGTTTTACTGGGTATCACTGGAAGCAATGAAAAAAATCTAGTACTCATCTTCTGCAAAGAGTTTGGTTCATATTTAAAGTAAAAATTTTAATAGATATTTTTTGTTCCCCAAATTCATCCTTATGAAGTATGTCTCCAGTTCTCTCCTGCCTAGATTATCAGGAGGAGTTGAATTGTATGGTATTTGGGAATGTTTCCAAAAGTAACTGTTCTTACCTGCTGTATTAGCATAGGCTTCTTGAAGGTTTTTTGTTTGTTTTCTACTAAATTAAACTCCTTTTGTGAAATGAAGGGCATTTATTGAAGGTCCTGATTTGTTTTTATTCTTTTCTGAATTTTGGTGAGTTATTAGTAATCAATTTACAGTGATGTTATAACAAATCACTTGGGGCCCGGGCAAAGAGAGGGCAATAAAAAAGGTAAAGGAGAGAATTCTTTCCGTGGCTTTGTTTGGAGTTGATTTTGCTCAGAGCAATGGTTGCAGGAGTCTCAGATTTTCTGCCCTCATGGCTGTTGCCAAATGATTATAATTTTAAAGGAGAACCACAGAATATTAGAGCCACCTCTCTCATTTTACAGATGGAAAATCCTGACCCAGAACGGTAGTAAAGTTGTTTGGTCATGATTACACAGCAGGTGAGATTTCAGAGATTCACAGAGTCTCAATGTGAAGGGAATTCGGAAGTTACGTTGGTCGACTTGACTTCCAACCCAGTGCAAATGTTTCCTCCATACCATTCCTGTGTATGGCTTTTTCTTGTATGTTGTGCTGACTTTTTTCTTCATTGAAGTTAGCAAGCCTGCAAAGGAGCATGGATTCTTGCTTTGAGGTTGGTCGGACAACATCAAATAATTGGGTCAGGTCAATCAGAGCCATTGTGAGGCTAGGTATACACTGTAATCACACAATCAGCCAAATGGGAATAATTTCTTCACCAACTTTTTTGGTCTGTGCTCCTCAAATATCATGGGCTGAATAGACACTTTTGTTTCACTTCATACTGTTTTTACTACATTGACTTTTTATAAAAATCAGATGGCTCAAATCAGCCATTGGAATAGCCCTGGGTTTGTTTTTTCTTTTTTGGCCTGATATTTCCTTTTGTAAGTCAACACAAGTGTACCTCATTATGGAATAAGGACTAATGGTAGTTATAGAACTATAATAACTACCATTTATTGAAGATTTTCTTTATTTTTTTATTTTTTTTTAATTTTTATTTATTTATGATAGTCACAGAGAGAGAGAGAGAGAGAGGCAGAGACACAGGCAGAGGGAGAAGCAGGCTCCATGCACCGGGAGCCCGACGTGGGATTCGATCCCGGGTCTCCAGGATCGCGCCCTGGGCCAAAGGCAGGCGCCAAACCGCTGCGCCACCCAGGGATCCCCTGAAGATTTTCAATGTACCAGGCATTGTGATAATAGATAATTTCCATGTCTCCTCATTCTTCCCATTACCCTCCACAAGGTAGGTTTTACTAAATCCAATTTGTAGATAAGTAAGTGAAATCTCAGTGATGTTGAATAACTTGCCTAATGGAAGCAATTAGCAGCAGAACTGGGATTTGAATCCAGGCCCATCCAATGCCAAAGCCCATATATTCTACAGTATTGTGCAGCTGGAAAAAAAATAAGAAATAAAGATGAATGAAATAATAATTAGTATGAAGTGCCAGTCACAAAAGGTGGAACCCATGGAGAGCCTCACATTTACCAAATCTCTTACCCTTATTATTCCATGTAATTATCCCAGCAGCTCTATGACCTAGGCATTAGTATTATCCCAATTTTATATGTGAGGAAACTGGGCAAACTATTTCATCTATCTTGAACAACCTCAGGCTGCACATGTAAGTAGCAGAGAGGGGAGTAGAAGAGCAGGGATTTAAATCCCTCATCTTCAAAGCCTATGCTCTTTCTACCTTCCTGAACAGTATTACCAAGAACTGGAATTAAGTAGAACAGTTGTAAATACAATACTATTTCCAAAGCACAAGGGATGTTTACTATCTAAGCATCCTATTATGAGTCTGTTTGAAAAACAATGAAAATCTATTTTTTTGTTTCCTTTTTAAACTTTTTTTGGGGGAAGCAAATAACCACTTACTTTAAAATTGGTCTTTGGGATGGCTTGGAATGTTTTGTATATTGCCTTAGCTTAATCAGGGCACATCTATGATATCAAATGACTCCTTATTTGATGTTAGCGGTCATTGAATCTCTGATAGGAAGCTAAAACTGCTAAACGGTATTACTTCTGGTTTATCTTAGTTGCATTGTACACCAAATGGGAGGCAATGGGGCTTGATTCGGCCAAAGATTGAAACCCAGTTACAGAGCCAGGTGAATGTTGTATAAAATAATGAAGTCTTGGAAGAGTATTGGCTTCACTTACATTATAAAGATAGGCTTCGGGATCCCTGCATGGCGCAGCGGTTTGGCGCCTGCCTTTGGCCCAGGGCGCGATCCTGGAGACCCGGGATGGAGTCCCACATCGGGCTCCCAGTGCATGGAGCCTGCTTCTCCCTCTGCCTGTGTCTCTGCCTCTCTTCTCTGTGTGACTATCATAAATAAATAAAAGTTAAAAAAAAAAAAAGACAGGCTTCACAGCCTTCATGTAGAAGGTGTGATGGCAGCACCTGACTGATCATTAATACTTGAAAGAGCAAATTTTGTCTGTTGGGCTATGTGATGAAGAACAGGTTATTACACATTTATTCTCTGAATGTTCATGCAATAATTTTTAAATTTTGATACATCTTTCGACCATTAATACTGTAGAGGGGAAAAGGAAAGTTCTAATCACTTCTGGTACTTTGGAGAAAAAAGCAAATGCACAGAATTCTTGCTTGGCTTTTCTTTTCCTAATTGTGGAATGACTGAAAGTTTGATTTTGTCATTGTGGTCCAGTCTGTGGGCTATGTATGAGTAATTTGATTTGTCCCAGTGATACTTGTGTTCACTTATTAATGAATTCGATAAATTAATTTAAAAATACACTAATTTATTCAGGAGTTGTTTATTGGACACCTGACATATGCTAGCCGTTCTTCTGGGCTCTATAGCTACAACAGTGAACAGGACATGTTGGGACCTAAATAGGACACAGAATACAAAATCTAAGATTCAGAGAAGGCTTCCTAGATGAAATCAATTATAAGAGAAAAATTGAAAGTAAAAATTAGCTAAGCAAGTTGGTAGAGTAGGGGGGAATGGATAGGTGGAGAGAGGCAAGGAGGGGAGAAACATGGGAAATAGTTCAATAGAACTGGGGCATAGATTGTAGTGACGGGAGTGATAACACACATGATGGAAGAAATAAGCAGGGGCAGATGGTAAACTATCTTCAAAAGTTTGAACTTTGCCCTAAGGGAAATGCGAAACCAGTGAAGAATTTTAAGCATTTGGTTCAGACCTATCACCTGATGGTTTTGTAGAGTTATTGTGTAGTCTGGGGTAGCTTTGTGCCTCAAGAGAAGACACTGTATTTACTATTTATTCCCATGTCTCTTGTCAATGCCATATCTCATCGTCTTTCCTGCAATTGAAATAATGTTTGGTTGCAAAACTATCATAATTATGGTACACAGAGGTACCACATGGTACCATTTTTGCTCTAGACATCATTGGTGTACTGGTGTTAGTATCCTAATCTCCTCTTATAGATCCAGTCTTCTCTCATTCTATTTCTCAACAGTGATCCCTTTGCAACTGCTGGTCTGTTCCTGTGCTCTGAAGCTATTAATTGTCCTATCCATCCTTTTGATCATATTATATCATCCATCTTGAAATGATATGATGATATCACAAGGATGATATAACATTTCTTTTTTCTAGGCCAAATCTTACCCATCCTTCAGGATACAGCTCTGGTCTCACCTTCTCTGGGAAGCCTTAACTGATCACTCCTGCCTCATCAAATCCCATTATTTTCTTACTTCCTAGAGCATTCTGATTCTTCCTCCCTCTTCCAAATTGATCTAGCACTCCTTTATGTACACTTTTGTGTTGTCTCTCAGTGGTTCCCCAAAATGGACTGATTATCAAAATTACTGGAAAAACTTGTTAAAAATATAGATTTCTGATCTCTATTACCAGAGATTTTGATTCAGTAAGTTGATGATGGGCCCAAGAGTCTGAATTTTTATAAGGGCCTGAATTAATTTTGGCAATTAACTGCTTTGCATGTTTCACATATATTAATATTTCCTTTGTATCTGGATGGAAGCTCCTTGAAGACAGGACTCATCTTCAAATTCCTTTGTACTTTCTCCTTCACTGCCAATCCTTTTTAGGAGCCTACAGTAAATACTTGTTGCCTTGATTCCCTCATCTCATTATTTATTATTATTTTTGGGAATTCAGTTATAATTTACTCTTCTTTCCCATCTCTAGATGAACAAATATAGTATGCAGCAAATATGCCAACATATTTGCATGAGTATCTGTGTGTATGTTGTTTGACATTGGAGTGACCAAAATTCAATCTCGAAGCATTCCCAAGGATTCTTGCTGAAATACATGAGACTATCCCTGCCTCCCCAGACCTCATTGAATTTTGCATAATTCACATTAATAATACAATCATCATTATCTACCCATCCAAGGAGCACTGTGAGATGCCCTTTCTGTTGGCAGCTTCTTTTTAATGTGACTTAGGAAAAAAATAGTAGTCTTTGAAGGGAATTATGCTGTTATAATCCAGGAGAGCTTTCTCAGTGTTACACATACGAATCTGCAAGATTGAAATATGAAAACTGCTGCTCTATTGCTGAGGATGGTAGGTGTGTGTAGCACCAAATGCATTTGTCTGAATACTTCTGGAATGTCAAACTAAGCTTTTTAAAGATATGTCCTTTTTGTGACCAATCTTTGCACATGGAAATTGCTTTAGACTTTTTATGAATTCTAGGATCTCAGAATCAAAAAATTTTAGAGCTCTCTCACTCCCACATATTTACATATGTACGTATGTACATATGCATGTATGTATCTACCTATCTATTATGTGTATTGCAGAAAGAGAATGCATCTATAAAAAATTGAAAAACCAGATTTGAAAAATGAAGTAAACACACACACACACACACACAAACACAAATAGAATAGAATAAAGTGGCTAACTCACTTTATTCTAACTCAGATGTTTGTTTTGTTGTGGTAATGATGTTGGTTTTTTATGAGGTTCTGAATATTCTCTCTCTGATGATTTTTGTAAGTGGCTTGAAGGTGAGGATGAGAGGGCAGGTGCATGTGGGAATGTG
The DNA here is from genome assembly GCF_003254725.2 of Canis lupus dingo. Lineage (NCBI taxonomy): Eukaryota > Metazoa > Chordata > Mammalia > Carnivora > Canidae > Canis > Canis lupus. The sequence continues at coordinate 95,053,312 of NC_064281.1, read as the reverse complement.
TGCACATGCACATGTGCCTGTATGTTAGAATGTATTTGAAGAAAATGGTAGCATATCCACCCATGATAGTGGATGTCTGATGGGTTGACCAAAGGAATTTCTTGCATCAAAAAATGATTCTTAGCACAGTTATAGGTATGGAAAATTTTGAACAAAGAAGGGAAATTTTGATACATTCTATCTCTGATATGTGCCACAGATATCAGTAGCTTAGGTCACACTATTTTTTGTCCCCTTCATTTTTTTTATACTGTCTTTGGGCTGAATATTGACAGAGTTTTTTCTATTAACAGTAGTAGTAGATATTCCAAAGCTACCTGAGAATTCTTTTCCAAATATCAATGCAGTGTGGTGGAAATAAAAGTCTATTTGGTTTGACATGTGGGCTGTTGATTCAATTCATCATGAAATCCATTCTACTTGCAAGAATGGGTTTGCCTAAGTAGGGAAGTTTCTAAGTAGTTAGTGGTTAAAAGCGGTTGCGTCACTGCTGCCTCTCTTGAAATTAAAATAATTTAAAATGCCAATTGAGTCATGGCAAAGAGCTTTGTGTCTGCCAAATCATCATAAATAACTCTATAAATGGGGGAAGGATTAAGGATCTCAGAAAAAGACCTAAAAAAAGAAAACTAATGAAAATCATGGTTCACGTCCCAAGAACAAGGAAGCCTGGGAGTGGGAGAATAATGACAGTTTACTTGCATCTGAGTAGGTTCTCATATTGAAAAGTTTGTCCATGTCATGGACTAACATGATTAGTGTATAAGACTTAAGTTATGGTGAAGGATTCCTTTCCAACTGGACCAGTTTACCATACCTTTTTTATTTTCTTATTTTGTCCATTGACTGCTTTTAATATAGATACACCAATTGGCAAACAAGTTACAGTACACTTACAAGGAAGTCCAGGCAAGAAGAGTCTGTGTACTCAGTGCAAGTCCATACCTACCCTCAAACATCAAAAACTCCACTATCTTTCTGAATTTTTATGCTTTGCCAAGCACTTTGCTGGACACTTGAGAGTATGAAATGCATACAAAATTGGTTCCAGATTTAAAGAGTTGTATATGAGGCAAATAACCACAGTGTCAGGATATGCTGGAATCTCCACAGAGTGTGGTAAACAAGGTTAAGAGAATGACTATACATGGTGATGCTGGAATGGCTTCCCAAGGCTAGTTCATAAATGATGAATTGAGAAGAGGGTAAAAATGAGGGAAAGAACAAGTGTGAAGGTAAAGAGGCCTGAAAGTGCCTGGTGTGTTGGAGGGGTGGCAAATGTTTCAAGGTGTCAGGAAAGGTATTTTTCAGGGAGGCTTGGGGGGAATGGCAGCAGATGAGGCTATAAAAGTAGGAAGGACCAAGATTGTGACGGATCTTATATGTTGTAAGAAGAACTACATCCTGAAGTGTGTTTGGAGCCACTAAAGTTTTTTTTAAGCAATGGGACTTACGGTGCCTTGGTAGTGCCATTTGTTGATATAACAGTCCTATACATCTCAAAATAAGGCTTTTGTTTCAGCCAATAAAAACTTTAAGTGGGGCTAGCATTGCCCATGACTTGCCTTCAATCTATTGCTTATTAAACAGAAGGGTTAGTTTCATTCATTACATTTGACACAGATGTTTACTGTAAGGCAGTAGGAACATCCAAGAATTTGAGCTTCACTTCCACTATTATCGCAGTAGGGAATGGCTGCTCACAAAGGTTTTCAGACAAGTCTTGGAAGTTTGGCATCCTAGGTTTTTTCCAAGTGACTACTTTGATTCCTCTCATCTTCTTTCTGCATGAGGAAAAAAAAGCAAGTAGTAGTAATAATAATAATAATAATAATAATAATAATAATAATAATGAAGATTCTAGTATTCCTTCCATCTTTGTACCTTTTCTATTTTGTATTCTTTAATCCTGACAAGAGAAGATTTGATATAAAATAAAAGCACTTGATAAATAGTATTAAAACTTCTTTCAAAATCTTGTGATTGTAACTAAAGAGATTTCATTCATTGTCTCTCTGATCAAAGTTACTGAAATAGTCTGAATTAGAGGAAAGGGCTGTGTTTGCATATTGGCTTGAAATAATTGTCAATAGATCGTTTATGAAAACATATACTCTTCCTAGCACTGTGTAGTTTGCACTTCCTCTTCATCACAGGAATCTGTTGCTGAGGTTCTGGGTAACCAATCTTAAATCAGTAGGATGCCTGCCAACCAGAAAATGCAATAATCTACAGCATTCCATGATTCTGTGGTTTCAGATATTAGAGCTAAAGCTATTAGCAAATCTCAAATTCTTATGTGAAAGAACCCTAGGCTTGGTGGAGAATGTGTCATAGCTGGGCTAATTTCATGTAGGCTTTATGATACCCATTGGAACTTAGGGTTGGGAAAGGGCACAATCCAAACCAATTACTTGAGATTGCCTCATTAATGGTAATTGTGTAAAATTTCCTAGGATTTAGACCTCTTGGAAGGTTCACTTCATCATACTTAGATAACTCACAGCAGTGGAGGATGTTTAGAAGCTCTACAGCAGTCTCTATCAAATGATACATTAGAGCTGATGGTGAGAGGGTCCATGTGAAGAGCTTTTATTGAGTCTGTGTGAGTGTTCAAAGCCTTGGATATGTCTTAGCAGCTGATTCAAGATTAGCTCAGGTGGGTGTGGAGCTACAGATGCTCAGGGCTCTGAGAGCCAAGATTTTTCTGAATCAAAGCTGGAAATCAGCACAACGTCTCCCCACTCTTTACATGTTCTGCAAAGAGAAGAAATGTGCAGATCTATTCTGGTCACTCAGTCTCATTGAATATTTATGGAAGTTCTGAAGTGAGTGAAATATTCCCAGATATCTCTTGAAGCTGAAACAGGCGGCTTGGAAATAGATAACCGGCAGTACTGGGTTTGTCTGGGTAGGGCAGCATAAATTTTAAAAAAAGCACACAGGAATTGTCAAATGTGCCATGTCTTGGTGACTTACCATAAAATTAGTGAATTCCTCTGAAATCCAACAGATTAGGAAAACACAAAGCAAAGCAAAATTAAAAAGAGAAAGAGGCATCTTTAAACAACTGTTCATTCAGTGCTTAATGATGTATTTCATTTAGTTGACCAACAGAATAAAGGCTTCTGTTTTAGTCCAGCTTCTTGCCATTTTGTACCAGGCCATGTATTTTGTTATTCCTAAATTATTTGTACTAAATTTAGGACTTTTTAAATAAAGGATATCTTGATTGCAAAGAGAAAACACTGAAGAAAGTTCAGGTAAGGAGGATTTATTATAAGAAAACTAGCCGATGTCACAGACCTAGGAACAAGAGTACAGTCACAACTCTTGGGAAGTGGAACTGGGAAGATACTAAACCAAACATTCTTTTTTCTTGTTTTTTTTTGTTAAGGGTTGTGGAAGATTTATTGCATATGGTTCTAATTAATGGTCTTCCTATATCTTCATCCCATGCTCTGTAACTTTGAAGGCTTTTCCCACTGTGACTCTACTCTGGGCTTGGTCATTTGACTTACTTTGGCCAATAATATATTAGTATACAGGATGTAAGCAGAGACTTGAAAAGTATGTACACATTTCCTGTCCCACTCTCTGATTTTGCCATGAGAACATGCCCAGGTTAGCCTGTGGGACAATGATATGCATGGAACAGAGTCCAGTCAGCTCAATTGTCTCAGCTGAAGCTCTAAATATGTGAGAAATTCCAGCTAAGATTAGCAAAGCTACCTAGAAAATGCACATTTGGCCATAGATGCATGAGATTCCATGGAGCATATGTTAGATCGGAGCATAACTGCCGAGCCAACAGACTCAAGAACAAAAATAGATGTTTATTGTTGAGTACTGCTAATATTTTCTGGTGGTTTATTGTGAAGCAATATTGTGGCAAATAGATAATGGAAGCAAAGTTTAAATTATGTCTTTCATCTCTGCTTCTGCCTCCCTCCCTGCCATTCAGTTCCCAGCTTGTACATTGCCCAGTTTCACTACTAGACATTTGTCTGCCTAACCTTTGTCCAGTACACATCACCAACTACAATCTCTTGGTTCAAATTCTTGACATAGGAAAAACTCTGTTCTGAGGAAAGCCATTGAATTGGTTTGCTTCAGGTCAGGTGTCTACCTGGTCCAATCAGCCATGGTTGAGGTGATGGTACTGGTGAAAACAGAATAATGTCACATGGTCTGGGAGGGTTCAAAGAAGACAGGTCTTCTCAGAAGGGGGCTATAGCCAGAAAACTACTGTAATTTATATCGCTAATCAAAAGTGCAAGCCTAAAATGTAGTAAGATACACAGAAAATATGATTCGTGTATCAGCAGACCATCTTGACATAAAATGCTAACTAATAAATTCTTTCAAATATGCCAATAATAATTCTTGTAGCTTACATTAGTGAATCTTGGCTATATGATAACACTGTGATAAATATCTTAATCTTCACTACTATGTTACGAATATGAGATTGTCATTATCATTCCCATTTTACACATGGAAAATAAGGCTTAGGGAGGCTAAGTTGCCCTCTAGCATACAACCTGAGAAAAGTAGAGGCAGAAATAGAATCAGGATTAAGCTGAATCCAGATCTCATGAACTTTTTCTTTCTTTAATTACTGACTTTACCATTTATAAAATGACTAGGAGAATAAGACTGTAAATTGATATCTAATGGTAAGGCTTACCAGGTACTCAGTTGGGCAAGTCAGTCAACCTATGGATGATTAAGAAGGTGTTTAAAAGATAGTGCTGCTGGGTACAAGGTTCTTGATTGCTTCTTCCTCGGAGATCTACTCAACCATTCTTGGGGAATTAATATCAACTTCTGTTTTCTGCACTCAGATTTCATTATTCAGTAGGAGAGTAGACTTTCACTTAATTTTCCTTTTTTTGGCCTTAAGTCTCACTCCTGTCTGGTGTTACCACATTCAAAGTCTCTCAGGTTCAATATTCAATATCTTTAAAAATAAACCTCTTGTCTCCTTTGGGAGGGAGGATAGTGATTTGGCCGTTCAGGGTAGAGGTTTGAGACCTGGAAGTCTAATTGCTCAGTATAAAGACTCTGAACAAATCTCATTGTTCCTATACTATGCACATTCATGCCTTTTGTGGTAGCTGGTGCCTCCAAGACATGACATTTCCTTTGTTCTATAGGGAAAACAAATTTTTCTCCAAAGAATATGATCTCTCTATGTAGGTTCTTAGATTGTAACATGCTCTGCTAAATTAATTATTTCACTCCTATATACTTTCAGTCTTCAAAAATTTCATTAAGTTAGTAAATTGAACACCAATAAAAAATAAATTAAAAAAAAAAGATCTCTAGTCCACTGTTTCTTTTTAGTATGTCCTTGTGAGTTTACCTATTTCTATTAAAGTTTGTTTACTATGGGGATCCTTGGGTGGCTCAGTGGTTTAGCGTCTGCCTTTGGCCCAGGGCGCAATCCTGGAGTCCAGGGATCGAATCCTATGTTGGGCTCCTGGCATGGAGCCTGCTTCTCCCTCTGCCTGTGTCTCTGCCTCTCCCTCTATGTCTATCATAAATAAATAAAATCTTTTAAAAAATGTTTGTTTACTATAATTATAGTTGGGTTTTGGAAGAGATTAAAATTAATCAACTATGTTTAGGAAATTGTCCCACCCCCATGAGCTTTTATTTTTTATTTTTATTTTTATTTTTTTTATTTTATTTTTTTTCCCATGAGCTTTTAAATAGAAAGTTTTTCATTTGAGTTTTTCAAGCTTTATCTGAAAATTTTATTAGTAATATTAATGTTCAATTCTAGCATCATTTCTTATGAAGCTTCCAAACAAATAAACCAAACACTTAAATTCTGGTCTTAAATGCTGTGACATGATTTTTTTCCATTGCACAAATTTTAATTTAATAGAACTCTAATTTTAATGTTACTCTCAATTCAAACCTTTTTTATCTAGGATGAATATTGTTTGTGGAGTAGTCCTTCATCGTATTTTCTTACAGGGCAGAGAAATATTCTTTGACCTGCACCTTGGAAGAAAGTAAAAGACAGTGCTAGGCTAAGGAGTTGACATTTAAATACCAGTTATTCTGATGTGTTGCTAATTACCGCCAACATCATCCCTTGTTCATGATTTGAGATTCATCTATGTTACTTTGGGCTCATGTGCTTTTGTAATTTGTATATAGCTATGAGGTCATAACATTTTATTTTTTAATTTTTTTGTATGTTTTTTATTGGAATTCGATCTGCAACATAAAGTATAATACCCAGTGCTCATCCCATCAAGTGCCCCTCTCAGTGCCCATCACACCATCCCCCGCCCACCTCCCCTTCCACTACCCTTTGTTCATACATTTTAGAAAATTAATTGGTATTGGTTTCCCAGAAATCCATGGAAATGTTACTTCTAACAATAACATACTCATGTAACTGGCATTGTAAATGCTCAGTTTTGCCTAGAAATAACGTTCTTAAGAAGGATTGCCAGGGCTTGTGAGGATTGATATACATATTTCAGTGTACAGGAGCCTTTTGGCAATCAGCCTACTGTTAGGGTTGCCTAAGAACAAGACAGGCCTGAGCAAGGCCTCATGTTTGTAGCCCCCATGCCAATTAGGCATGCAAACATTTGAAATTATTATTGTATTATTGTAGCTATTTATTTCTGGGAAACTCTGGGGGAAAATATATAGAGAGAAACCTTTCCCAAATCTCTAGAAATCATCAGAGGATTTTTGCCATATTCCCTGAAAATCTGAGGAAGTCAGATCATATGACATTAAATTAGTGCTTTCATAAAGATTGAACAAGTGGCTTATGAGGCCAGATAAATTTCCCCATAAAAGTTGTATCTTGTGGAGGAGAATTTCCCAGATCAAAACCACATTATGGCTTTTAGTAAATTACTTCATTCATTCAACACATATGTCCTAAAGTCCTACCCTGTCCCAAGCCCTTTGCTAGGTCATTATAAACTCAAAGAATTTATAGCTTAGTGTGAGTATTAGATATATACTTATATAAATACAAAACAGTGTAGTATAAGATAGATGTCACATGAGCAATATAAATGATGCATCAAGGAAGAAAGCCAGACTATTTTAAGAAAGTGTGATTAGGTAAAATGTTCTATTTGAGCTACATCTCATAGTTTAGTTAGGAAAGGGAAAAATACCTAGGAAGACAGAATGTCATGATCAAAGTGATAGAAACGAGAAGGCATAGGGTATTTGGGTAAACAGTGAGTAGTGACTCTTGATTGGGGCCTATGATTCATATTAGGGATTAGTGGAAAATAAGACTGGAGAGATAGCAAAGGTTATCCTATTGGGAATTTAAATGCCAAACAAAGTAGTTTAGGTTTTAATTTGTCCTTGGTAGATGGGTATGAAAGTTTTTGAATACAGTTATCAACAAGATTAAACAAATGGACATTTGCTGGAAGGTTTAGGGTGGATATTCTAGAAGCAGGCAGGCTTACTAGGAGCCTAAATCAGTCATCTGGCCATGAGAATACTGGGGCCTAAACTACAGAGAGGACATTGAGAATACCAAGGAAGAGAATACAAAAAGAAACATTATAGCCAACTTACAGTTTGAGGCAACTGACTGGAGATTGGGAGGGAGACATAATGAAGAAATCATACTCATTGAGTTTTAAAATCTGGGTGACATATGGTATTCTCAACAGAAATGAGCAATCATTGGGTTGGTGGAACAAAACGTGAGTTTAATTTGTTTAATTTGAGGTTTCTGTAGAATCCAGGTGGAGATGTCCAGTAGAAAGGCAGATATACAAGTTTAGATCTTGGGAGAATGGTTGGACTTAGAAATAAAGATTATATTCACCTTCATAACAATGATAGTGAAGCCAACGGAGTGGGAAAACACTTCAAGAAAGAGAGTATACAGAGAGAGGTGGGCCAAACCTTGGGTAAGGGAAACGGGCAAGAATATAGAGAAGGAACAATAATTAAGGTAAGAGTAGAACCAAAAGAATGAATAAAAGGCAATGAAGGAGCAAGTGATTGGTCTAGAATGCCAAATGTAGAAGAGAAGCAAGTTTCCTATTTGTTCTGGAAAGCAGAACTAGGTTCTGCTACAACCTAGTTCATAAGAGCCAGAAGTAGAAATCTTTTGTTTTTTATTTGACTATTGCAAAGTACTTCCTCCTAGGAGTATGCAACTTGTACTTAAAAATAACTTTGTTATGATTGTAAGATAATATACGCTTTCTTGTAAAATTTTAACAAATCAAAAAGTAAATTATAAAAATAAAAATTATTCATGTTGCTAACATCTAGGAATAACCCATTTATTGTTTGTGTATATTTTCTTAATTAGTTTTCCTGTGTCTATTATAAAATTGGGAACTACATATTTCAACTTGCTAGCATTCTTCATGAATCAGCCATGAGAACACAATTCTCTCAAGTGTCTTTTTTTTTCACTAAAATCATTTGATGAGTTCTTCATGTTCTTTTTTTACAGAAACTATGTTTAATGACAATATTTCTTTAAGAGATGTATCAAAATGTATTACCTCATTCGTAGACATTTGTTTCCAAATCTTGTCTTATAAAATGTTTCTATCAATTTTTTTGCACTTTGCTTTATACCCTTAGGAATGAGTTTACTAGGTTAAAAGTTACATACATCATTTAAAAAGCTTTTGATACATTTACCAAATGACTTTCCCTAAAAGTTGTTATAGTTTGCTTTTATCTTTGTGGATAGGATCTTCCTTAGTTATTGAACAAAGTGACTCCTGCAATAAATGAAGGTTGTTTTTAGTTTTCCATCTCCCTGGGTTACCATTTTCCCACAAAACATTTTAACGAGCATAATTAAGAAATATTACCAATCAGCGCACATGGCAGTAGCGTGTAATTTAATGTAGAATGATTTAGGTGGTTCTACACTACTTTTACCTTTTCCAGTCATAAACTGTAGATAATTAATCTAATAAAATCCCATATATATTCCTATCAAATGCTAAGGTCATTAACTAGTTTATACCTAAAAAGGCCTGTGAAACCTTTCAATGTAGATAATCAAAGATATTTACATTCATTTAATGAGAGCCAATGAAATTGGCCCAGTCATATCCATTTTCTTCATTTTTCTTATTGATCTCCAGGTTTTAATTTCTCTAGAATCAAGCATTCATGGTCAACTCAAATAAAACTTTGAAAACACATTATTTAATTTAAAAATTGATTTTGACGTGAAAAAGTATGAAATCTCTTGTATAAGAGGAGGTATAGTAATAGATGTCCATATTCATTTTTTAAAAATTTTTATTTATTTATGATAGTCACACACACACAGAGAGAGAGAGAGGCAGAGACATAGGCAGAGGGAGAAGCAAGCTCCATGCACCAGGAGCCCGACGTGGGATTCGATCCCGGGTCTCCAGGATCGTGCCCTGGGTCAAAGGCAGGCGCCAAACCGCTGCGCCACCCAGGGATCCCTCCATATTCATTTTTAAATGATTAAAAACAGTCGGAAGGATACACAAATAATTACTAAGAGTGATTACCTGGGGATATGGGTGGAGTGGTTTCTGGGTGGATGATGGATGGAATAGGAAGGAATTTTGAGCCATATCAATGTTTTACTTATTCAAAAACTAAATTAAAAAATCAAGATCATGATTTTATGACTTAAAGCAAAGAAACATGTAAAAAATATCTATTGCAGTATCATCATTTTTATAAATAAAAAATTAGGAAAACCTAAGTATTCATTAAATGGAGAAGGGATAAATTATAATGTATCCAAAGAATTGATAGCATTTGGTAACCATTTGAGTAGAAGATGTGACTACCAGATTTCTCACTTGGGTGGGTGCCGGTACCATTTAGCTAAGAAAGGGAATAGAGGAGGTGTGGCTGTGAGTCGGGGTTTTTTTTTCAGTTCAGTGGACATGTGTAGGAGGTGTTTGTGGAACATCTAGGTAGAGATGTGTAGTAGGCATATGAATATTTGAGTCTGGGACTCAGAAGAGAGTTCAGACTGAATTTATAAATGTATGAACTCTCAGCATAAAAGTGGTAGTTAAAACCATATACATAGGGTGATATTCAAGGGAGAAGAGGGATTAAAGGTATGTTTTATCACTGAAGACATTACTTTCACGGAGAAAGAAAATAATCTACATTATTTTGTAAAAATCATACATGATTTATAAGGTCACTAGCATTTTAATATTCTTACCTGTTTCTATTTTATTTCTTAGATGTTTTGTACATCTAATGGATGATGTTTCATCATAATAATAAATAATAATAAATTTTCATTATTTTGGATTTAATATTAAGACAGTAATTTGTGACTAGTCAGTACTGGGTGAGGATTATACTCTCCCTTACTAGGGTCGGGGTCAGGATTTTGAAAGATATAGCACTAAGAAGATGTAAAACCTTAGTATCTTTGGGTGATTGGGCCCACTGCTCTGAAAGCAGGCAAGGCAAAAGACATGGGAAAGAAAAGAGAACAAGGGTGCCTGGGTGATGCAATCTGTTAAGCATCTGACTCTTGGCTATGCTCAGGTCATGCTCTCAGGGTCTTGAGACCAAGCCCTGCATTGGGCTCTGCATTCAACAGGGAGTCTACTTGAGACTCTCTCTCTCCCTCTCCCTCTGCTCCTCCCCACTGCATGCACATGCTTTCTCTCTCTCTCTCTCAAATAAATAAATATTTAAAAAAAGAAAAGGGAACAGACATTTTATTAAGCACCTTCCATGTGTCAGAAACGATGTTAAGTGTTAAATATGTATTAGCCTATTTAATTGTAACAATAGATCTATAATGCTAATGTTTTACCCTGAGTTTGCAGATAATAAAACTGAAGATCAAAGAGGCTAAGTCACTTAACCTTATGTCACTTTTTAGGAAAGGTATAATAAAAGCCAGCATTTCTTTACCCTGGTGTTGAGAACTGTGAAACCTCAAAAAATGCACATTCCAGAATTGATATTTCTGTAGTACTGCATCATCCATCAACCTTGCTCACTCTTTTGCAAATAATCTCTTCATTAAACTCTTAATTATCCCATTTGAGTGTGCCATCTGTTTACTTGGAGTCTGACAGGTAATACATATAGAATACTTAGCATAGTTCCTTGCACATAGTACATTCTAAATAAATGCTTATCATTATAGACAAAGTCTTGTGTAATATATTCTTCAAATGTATGCATTTTGTTATCTTGTTTGGAGTTTATGCTTCATTTGGTCCTTAAAATCTAAGTTCAGTAAAAACTCATTTAAACAGAATTTAGATAATAAGGACCCTCAATTAACCAGATTTTCTTCTTTGTTTTCCTTGCCTACAGTTAGCTTTTTAGAAAAGAAGATAAATGACTAGAAGGTAAACTTATATTTAAGATTTTGTAAAAAGGGAAACAATTTTTTGGAGCATGTTTTACAATGAGTATTCATTCAACAAAAGTGTCATAGACTTGGAATTGCATCCTGGCTCTGCCTCTACTAAGTCACTAAATTTCTCCTAATTTATGAGTTTGTTTGATAATCCAATGAGACAAAATATGTAAAGTGCCTAGCACAACTCCTGAAACATGATACAAGTGATCCCTTTCTTTCACTCTAGTCTTTATCTCAGGCTTTGGCAGATTGATGGCCCTGAGTCCCTGTAGGGTAACCACTCATCACCCACATGTTACAAGTGGTTTCTAGACTGAATTTTTTCTTTTGTTTTAATTTTTTTATTGGAATTCAGTTTGCCAACATATAGCATAACACCCAGTGCTCATCCCGCCAAGTGCCCCCCTCAGTGCCCATCACCCAGTCACCCCAACCCCCCCCGCCCTAGACTGAATTTCTTCAGGCGGGAAAGTAGGTAGTGTGTTTTATTTGTTTTAAAAAATTTTATTTATTTAAGAGAGAGAGAGGGAGCATGAGCATCGGGGGGAAGGGTGAGCAGGGGCAGAAGGAGAGGTAGAATCAGACTTCCCACTGAGCAGGGAACTAGATGTGGGGCTCAATCTCAGGATTTTGATATCATGGCCTGAGAGAAAAATAGCTGCTTAACTGACTGAACCACCCAGGTGCCCTGGTAGTGTGTTTTAAAAAGATGTTTAACAATTATACAGAATCTAAAATAAGTTTTTGGTTATTACCTTCTAAAACTTGAAAATTCCAATAATAAGATACCCTGTGTTTGTACGGAATTTTGTCTAATGAATTTAAGGTAGTCGATCCAAGCTTATGCTTCATTTTTTTTTTTGCTTGGAATAGCAATAATTTCAGATATGCCAGCTCCATGTTCTTCACTGTATTAAAGTCTTCCATTAACCACAAGAGCTGTAACATTGCTAGGTCTGATGGAATAAAGATAGGACCATAACCAGCAAATAGCATGATGTATTTTGAATTTTTATTTCCTTCTCACCTGCCAGTTACAGGACATTAATTAAAGGGCACTTTAAAGAGACAGGCTCCATTTCTCTTTAGGGAATACACATTAAAATATGCAACCCATATTTTATGCCATGGTTTTATGAAAAGGATAGAAAGAAACTGATACCTTAAAATGACATGTGATTTATTCTCCAAATATGACTTTTTCTGGGGAACACTCTTGCACTGTTGGTGGGAATGTGAACTGGTGCAGCCACTCTGGAAAACTGTGTGGAGGTTCCTCAAAGAGTTAAAAATAGATCTTTCCTACGACCCAGCAATTGCACTGCTGGGGATTTACCCCAAAGATACAGATGCAGTGAAATGCCGGAACACCTGCACCCTGATGTTTATAGCAGCAATGTCCACAATAGCCAAGCTGTGGAAGGAGCCTCGGTGTCCATCGAAAGATGAATGGATAAAGAAGATGTGGTCTATGTATACAATGGAATATTACTCAGCCATTAGAAATGGCAAATACCCACCATTTGCTTTGACGTGGATGGAACTGGAGGGTATTATGCTGAGAGAAGTAAGTCAATCGGAGAAGGACAAACATTATAGGGTCTCATTCATTTGGGGAATATAAAAAATAGTGAAAGGGAATAAAGGGGGAAGGAGAAAAAATGAGTGGGAAATATCAGAAAGGGTGACAGAACATGAGAGACTCCTAAATCTGGGAAACGAACTAGAGGTGGTGGAAGGGGAGGTGGGTGGGGGGTGGGAGTGACTGGGTGACGGGCACTGACGGGGGGCACTTGATGGGATGAGCACTGAGTGCTATCTATATGTTGGCAAATTGAACACCAATAAAAAATAAATTTATAAAAAAACCCAAATATGACTTTTTCTTTGTACTATATAAAATTAAGCTTGAAGATACTGACTGGTAATGATGATAATTTTAATTGTTTTTTTTTAATTGTAGAAGCCTCATTATGTTATGTTGTATAACTATAGAATATCAACCTTCATGACTTCAGCCTAAAAAATAGGTCAAATTGATAGGATGTGTAAATGAGCAAAGTCGACAGTGATAGACAGTCAGAATTTTTCCTTTCTGTAATTTTGTTCCAGACTAATTGTTATTCCTATAGATTCTGATTTATGGTTTTACATATCTACCACATGAATTACAGAGAGTTATTTACCTTATGTATTAAAAAAAAGATTATTCACTTTATTACAACAAATGCACTTAGGTATAGTGATTCACTTTTGGAAACTCAAATGTTTCCAAGTTCAAGCTAAAAACTCAAGTGTTGGATGCTACTACACTTTGCCAGTCCTTCAGAAAAGAGAAAATAACTCTAAACGATTGTGCAGACCAATGGGAAATATGATTGAATTGATAAAAGTTCCATTCATTTATGCATTTTTGGTAGCACATTAAGTCTATACCTAGATCTTATCTCCTCTCTCCAGCACAGGATTAGAGTCCAAGGCTCTCCCTTCTACTTCTTTAAACTTGGGTCTTGTTGATGATTCTGGAAGACCTTCATGGATTACATACTTGCTTACCCAAATATTCTATCTCCCTTTTAGACAATTCACATTGTACATTACCATATTAAGGATTCTGCTATGTTCTGCAGAAAAGAAATCTCTTTAACCTTGTTAAACCTATCAGTTCCCAAAGTTATTTGGCCATATGACTTCTCTCCTGTTTTTCAGTGTAATATCTAAACGCACTTAAAATAATTTTAGAGAGGCTCCAAAGAGTTTCTGGTAACCCCTTTCCAACATTGCTCCCACAGTCTGCAAAGGATGCCTTTAGAAAGTTTATTGAAACTTCAGCCATTTGACCAACTGCTCCTCCTTGTTAAAAATCATCTACTGAATTCCTGGTTATTACCCACATTCACTGGAAATTTTAGCTTTCAACTCATTTCTTTCTCTCTATTCCTTTTCTTTTCATCATTCTTGGTGACTCAAATATCCAAGTAGGTATCCTTCCAACTCTCTGGCTTATTTGTTTCTTCACATCTTCTCTTTGAATTATCTTGACATTCACCCCACCTTAGCCAACACTTTTCATGGTCATCATTTAAACCTTCCTTCCAGAAACTTGACTTAGAGCATCTGACTCTCTGAACACTGCCTCCTATTTTTCTAGCTTACTTCATTTGGTGACTCTAACTCAATGATTCTTTAAATACTTTGGGATCTCCAATCTATAACCCTTTACCTTGCTCAGCTGTCCATGATTCACTCCATACCCTCATTTCTTCCTTACCAAATGTAGATTTCATGTTCTATCACTATAATCTTAGCTTTGTAAAAATACTGAACTACTTTGTTTTCTCTACCTCCATCATACTCACCTGGAAAACCTTTAACCCTGGTTCATTCTAACACTCCAACTCAGTCTACACCTAAGCAGTTAGACCTGACTGGAATAAAATCACAGCTCTCCTGACTGAATTAAGTTTAAAATTTTTGCATGAAATTTTTCTCACTGTCCTAACATACTTTAAAAATCACTTGCACTCCCATGTCCCCAGAAAATATTTTCACCTGCTCCCCTTAGAAATTCCCAACAGCTTCTTTACACCTCAACCTGAACTAATAATCTTATTTCACTGAAAAAATAAAGAAATCAGAATGAAGCTATTTCACCCTCCTGCCTCTGTATCTATCAGTCTACCTCTGATGTCTTACAATTGATAAGCTGCTCCTGGCTTCATCTAAGGCCAGTCTTCTGCATATGTACTGGAAATCATTCCCTCTCAGTCTCTTATCTTCTCAACTATTTTGCCCCAACAGTTATCTTCTCTTTTTCATGCAAAATTAGATTTCTCCGTCTCAGGCATCATTATTATCAGTGCACAAGCACGTACATTTTTTCATTAAAAAAATAATTCCTGGGGTACCTCGGTGGCTCAGTTGGTTATGCATCTGCCTTTGGCTCAAGTCGTGATCCTGGGGTCCTATGATCAAGCCCCACGTTGGGCTCTCTGCTCAGCAGGGAGCCTGCTTCTCCCTCTCCCTCTGCCTGCTGCTCCCCCTGCTTGTGCTCTCTCTCCCTCTCTCTCTGTCAAATAAATAAAATCTTTAAAAAAATTCCTTCATTGACCTCTAGCCTCCACCCCATTTCTTTGCTTTCTTTTATAACAAAAATCCTAAAAATAGACATCTGTACTCCCTGTCTCTAGCTCTCATTCTTTTTTGAACAAACTCTAATCAAACTCTCATTTCCATCCTTTAAATAAAATGGCTTCTGTTAACATAAAGACCATTATCTTGTTCAAGCCAATGGTCAAATATCTTTCCTCATCTTATGTTGCTTCTCAAAATCATTGATACAATTAATTCTGTGTGCCAATTTGGGTCCTTGGAGGAGCAGATGCCAAGATGAGGTTAAAGGTCTAAGAGAATTATTGAGGGCAATACCTATGAGTAATAAAAAGGAAGGAGTAAGAGAAGGTAGGGAAAGCCTTGGTCTGTGATGTAGATCAGAGACATGTGAAAGGAGAGAAGGAAAAGAGTATAAAGTAGGAAGAGGCTCAGAGGAGTCAATGAACCACAGTTGCCCATTTGGACTCCCTCCCACATCCTACGGTAGAACTCTGCACTGTGTTCAGTTATTGGCTGGCAAGGGAAACCTGGCCTTAACACAAATGACATGGTGGATACAGAAAGATGGAAGCTGGGGTTACTGGTGAAGTATACCCCTGCAGGTAGGTCTGAGTGAAGCATTAACATGGCCATATGCACCTCTTTCTTTTTGAAACACATTCTTTACTTCGTTTCTGGGATACCATATTCTCTTGATTTTCCACCTTCTCAGTATTTCTTGTTGATCCTCCTTTTCTTTCTAAACTATGATGATTGGAGCATTTCCAGGACAAAGCCCTCTACCCTCTGTGTTATCTAAGCATACTACTTAGTGGAATTCACCCAGGCTGATGGATGATATACAGATTCATACTATAATTTCCAACCCCTATACTTGACATCTAAAAAAATGCCTCAAACTTAACATATCCAAAAAGAATTACTGGTTTTCTACTGTCCCACACCCCACAAAACTTCTCCTTCCACAATGTTACCTAATTCCATAAAAGACAACAAAACCATTTATTAATTATTCAAGCCAAAGATTTGGAGTTATCTGTAAGTCCCCTCTTTTTCTCACACTGCAATATTTAATTCATCACAAATTCTGTCAGCTTTGTTTCAAAATATGTCCTCATATGACTATTTCTAAAGACCTCCACCTCTACTACCCTAGTTCTAAACTACTGCTGCAGGCTCCATCTTTTACCTTCCTAATAGAATTCTATTGTTTTGTCCTGGTGTTTCTAGATTTCTGCATCTTTGCAGTCCTCTTCCTATGCCTTAAAACTGATGCTTTGGTTGACATCTTCAAACCTCACCCTGAACACTATTTTAAAAAATTTCCTGTGGCTCTGCACTATACAGCTGGCAACTCATCCATTCATTCAACAAACATTTATAGAGTGTCCTCACATATAATGAATAGTTCTAGGTAATGGGGATATACCATTAACAAAATAAATAATGTCACAGCTCTCTATAGAATTTGTGTTCTAATGGAGGAAGACAGATAATAAATTAATTAATGTATAATTAGTCATGTGGGGTAATTGACAGAAAAATAAAAACAAGTATGGGGGTATCAGAGCACTGAGGAATGTTTTCTATTTTTATAAATGGTGGTTAGGGAAGGTTACTCTGAGAAAGTGATGTTTGAGCAAAGCTGGAGGTCATGCACTTACCTTGTGAGTATTCCAGGTAAAGAGAACAGATAGTACCAAAGCCCTAAAGTAAGAGTGTTCCTGATGTGTGCAGTGAAGCTGTGTTAGTTATCTATTACTGTATAATATATTACCCAAAACCTAATGGCTAGACAAAAATTATTCATTATCTCACAGTATCTGTAGGTAAAATATCTAGATGTGACTTAATGGTGTACCTCTGTCTTCCAAGGTTGCAATCAAAGTGTTAGCATGCACTCATCTCAAGGCTTGACTTGGGGAAGATCCACTTAGCTTACTTATATGGCTGCTAGAGGCTTCAGTTCTTGCAAGCTGTTGGACTGAAGGCCTCATTTCCTTGCCTGAGTTCCTTGCCTTGGCTGTTGGTCAGAATCCTCCATCAGTCTCTTTTCATGTGGCCCTCTCCTTGGGGAAGCTCACCATGGGGCAGCTAGCTTCCCTCAGAGTAAGCAAATAAGAAGGGTGAAGATGGGATCCAGATTCTTTTCGTAAACCCATCTCTGAAGTAACATCCCATTGTTTCTGTCATATTCCATTTCTTCTTTTTAAATATTTTGTTTATTTAATTATTTAAGAGAGAGCTCAAGAGCAAGAGCGAGCACAGAGAGGAAGAAGCAGATTCCCTGCAGAGCAGAGAGCCTGATGCAGGGCTTGATCCCTGGACCCTGGGATCATGACCTAACCAAAGGCAGATGCTTAACCAACTGAGCCACTCAGGTACCTCTGTGATAGTCTATTTCTTAAAAGCAAGCCACTAAGTCCAATCTTCACAGAAGGAGAGGAGATTACACAAGGATGAGAATACTAAGCAGCAAGACTCATTGGGGGCCATTTTAGAAAGATTCTTTGGGCAGCCCTGGTGGCGCAGCGGTTTAGCACCACCTGCAGCCTGGGATGTGATTCTGGGGACCCTGGATCGAGTCCCACGTCGGGCTCCCTGCATGGAGCCTGCTTCTCCCTCTGCCTGTTCCTCTGCCCCTCTCTCTCTCTCTGTGTCTCTATGAATAAATAAATAAAATTTAAAAAAAAAAAAGAAAGATTCTTTAGTACAGAGGTCACTGTGCCTGAACAGAATGAGGGTATATAGTGATAGGAAATGAGGTCAGGAATTGTATGATAATGTTCAGTCTTATAGGCCTTTGTATGGATATGAATTTAAAAGAATAACCTTGACGGGATGCCTGGGTGGCTCAGAGGTTTAGCACCTGCCTTCGGCCCAGGGTGTGATCCTGGAATCCTGGGATCAAGTCCCACATTGGGCTTCCTGCATGGAGCCTGCTTCTCCCTCTGCCTGTGTCTCTGCCTCTCTCTCTCTCTCTCTCTCATGAATAAATAAATACAATTAAAAAAAGAATCACCTTGGCTGCTTTTGGGAGAATGGACTATATGAGAGTAAGGGCTAAAGCAGGAAAGAACAATTTAGGAGACTATTACAATAATCAGGGTGAGACATGAGGGTGGCTTGGTCCTTGGTAGTGCCAGTGAAGGTTGGATATTCTGGAAATTTTATGGATGTGCAGTGTGAAAGAGAAGAGTCAAGAATGACTCCTAAGTTCCTAATCTGAGCAACTGAATGAATAAACTAAGCATTAATTGAGATGAGGAATGCTATAGGAAAAGCATATAGAAAGGAAAATCAAGATATTTGGTTTTGGACACAGTAATTTTGAGATGCTTACTAAGACCATGTCAAGTAGGAAGTTGAACATACAAGTCTATTTTTTTAGGGAAAAGTCCAGGCTGGATATATAAATTTGGGTAGCAACAGCATAAAGAGTATTTAATGTCATAAGACTGGATGACATCACCTATGGAGAGAATGTGGAAGAGAGAGGTCTGAGAACTGATCTGTGGGATGCCTCATTTGAAAATAAGGAAGAAGAGGAAATGCCAGTAAAAGAGACTGAGACAAAGCAGCCAATGAAGTAGAGGAAAACTAGGAGCAAATCCCTCAGACAATAGCATCCATTTACAATACCATTTAATTCATGTGGCTACTGGCTGAGGTGTGCCTTGGGGATATAAAAATAAGAGTGAAAAGATAACAGACATAGATTTCTGCTTAGCCTCCACAGCAGAGGTTGAAGATTGGATAGCTCTAGCCCCCAACATGAGAGAGGAAACAAGAGAGAGAAAGTATATATGTGTGTATACTCATACCTTGAGTTTGAATGCTCTATGGTTTGGCACAGGGCCCACCACTCCTTACTACATTATTGTATCCTTCTTGACCCAAGTCACACATGGAGTCCTGGAAGCATTTGAGTTTGAGAGACATTATAGTTGGAACCATTTAAAAGGTTAAAGTATTTCACATTTCTATGGGGTGCCTGGGGTGGCTCAATATGTTAAGGATCTGCCTTTGGGTCAGGTCATGATCCCAGAGTCCTGGGATGGAGCCCCCCGTCGGGCTCTATGCTCAGGGGTAGCCTTTTTCTCCCTCTCCAACTGCCCTCCCCCTCTTTGCGCTTTCTATCTCTCTCTCTCACACACACACACATACACACACACACTCTCTCTCTCTCTTTCATAACTAACTAATTAAAAAAATATTTCACATTCTAAATGTATTCCAATCAGTTGAATTTAACAAAACACAGAAATATGAACAATCCATTTCAATAAAAATAGCTAAGTCAGTTTCCTAATATTGATGAAATATTTTTTCTCTCCAGAAAAATCAATAATATTAAAGATAATTAATACTTGTATAGCATTTTAACTACATTATCTCATTTAAATCCCACTGTTGCAATGTGATGTATTTGTTTATTATTTTCATTTTATAGGTGAGGTAAATGAAGTTCAGAGAGCTTAAGAAGCTTGCTCAATGTCATACTGTCTATAAGAGCTGGGCCTTGAACCCAGTTTGTGAACAATTTTCTATCACATGTTCAAGCAATTATGGCGCTTGATAGGTCATTCTCAGTAGGAGCTAGGAGAACAAACTCTAAGAAGGGCCATAGGAAAGTGCAGGCAAATCAACTACTATGTGTGCTGCATAGATAAAACCATTATCACTGTATGTGAGGTTGTATAAAATATTTGCTATGGACTGGATTGAAAGAAGCTACACTTTTTGCAGCTCAGTGAATTCCTGAAGTCTCATTGGTTTTTCCTGGAGGAAAATCAGACTTCATGAACACCTGTAGCAACATCACATCTGTGTATTCAGTGTAACCCTCTCCCTTCCATGGTAGCACCCACTTTACTCAAATCTAAAGGCCTCTTGAATATTCATAGGAAGAGATTATATTTAGGGAGCCAGATCCAGTTATCTCAGACCTATATAGCCAAATGCCACATGCATTTTCTTTCCTGAAGCCATCCCTGCCTTACCTCACTTTGCATTATGAAGGAAATTAGGAAGCCACAGTGACTGTGTTGGCATCCAGGTCACCATCTTCCTTTCTCCTGGGCTTCAAGGAGAAACTATGCTCATTAAAGGAGATTTAAATTATGAGGTGAGGATGCTGTTGCCACTCACAGTTTCTTTCTGCAATATTTCAAACTTCAGTGCCTTAGCTGGTTACAGAAATAAATCTTTAATATTATCATTGCATTCATATTATTTCTTGTAGATGTACCTGAAGCCTACCGCTCATCCAATGATGCAGCATTTATTGGAATTCTCACATCTATCCCTATGTTTTTTTAAATGAAACAAAATTCAACAGTATCAAATGTTGACAGTGTGGAGCTCAAATCCATCTTCTGTTTTGAGCTCATGTCCTGTCTTTCTTTACAGAATAATTTGTAGCTTTTTACCTGTCAGCACCAGGATTGTGAATTGATGGAGTCATAAATTAAAGGTAGAGTTAGTACATCTAAGCTAATGGTATATAGATTTCAAATTTAGTAGATTATTTGTTTCAAATGAAATTTTCTGTGAAACTCAATATTTTTTTTTAAAGATAAAAACGGAGTTGCTCTGGCTAAAACTATCATTGATAGGGGTCCCTGAGCCATGTCCCCTAAGTCTCCTCCTTACTCCACAGTGGCTTTTAAGTAACTCAGTAGAACCCTCAAGGCTTCTAGTAGTTTGAGAATCACAAGAGTATAGGATTAGCACACAGGTACACAGCACTCAAGGCAAGGCTCAGAAACCTATGGTCATGGATGGAGTTGGGGGAAGGAACAATGGGAGCACTGTGGAATGGAAATCCATTCAAGTATTGAGGAAAAGCATGGACATGGCTAGGAGTCAGAGCCATACAGGCAATTAAATCATAGCTTCTCACAAAGAGGGAAGATTAAGTGGTACCTTCAAGACCAGGCAAACAGAGAGAAGGATAGACATTCAGGAAAGGAGAGAAAGAAAAGTCATTAGAAGGTTAGAAGCCAGAAGATTTCCTAAGGGCTAAGGAACAGATAGAAACAAGTAGGGAGGTGGAAGGGAGAAGAGAGAGAAGAGAGAGAGAGAGAGAGAGAGAGAGAGAGAGAGAGAGAGGAGTAAATGAGGTGCTAACCTCAGGTTGAGAACTTATATAAACAAATAAGAGATAGACTACAGGAAAAAATATCCTGCTGGGAAAGCAGCAGTTAAATGACTGAGGATAGAAAAAAGCTGACTTATTATTTATGAAATTAGAATACACAATGGTGCCTGTTATAATGTCAAGTCCCGCAAGGATCTGGGGAAAAATTGCCTTTGGAGAACAACTGTTTTTTTGTGAGGGACCAGACAGAATAGGGTTAAATAAATAAAATATGCTGAGGAGAGTCTAATGTGGAGAGGAACCATCTGGCAAAAATCTCCACTATGCCCACACTGCCTTCTTTCTCAGTGCCCTTCCCTAGGGACCTTGGAACAGCTGTGTTGAGATACTAGACCCAGAGTTTTCATATTCATATCAAAAGTGAAACCCAAAATGTCTGCACTGCTGCTGATTAGAGAGAACATTTGAGTGGTTCAATATTGAAAAGATATGTGGCACATTGGACTCTTTTGCTTTGAAACACCCAACTTGTTATGAGTTTGTTTCCCAGTGCTACTTGGCTCAGCTTTTATTTTTAAATCTTCCTGCTTTACTGCTCTATTGTCTCTGCTGGTGATAAATACAGAATTTCAAGGAAATGCTTTTTGGACATTCTATTGAGCCAGGATTTCCGTGCTGTGTGGTATGTTGAAAAAAAGGCTTAAGGTCAGTCTGGCTTGTGTGAAAATTTGTCACTTAGATGGGCAAACTGCTTTACCTCTCTAACCCCACTTTCACCATCTGTACAATGGGAGAGGTCATAGTTATCTAGCATGATTGCTATGAACAATAAGAGATGCATAGAAGGTAAAAAAGCACTACCTGTGTTACCTGATGCATAGTCTTTGCCTTACAAATGTTAGTTGTTGTTATTGTTTTTATTATTACTAACCTCTCCTAATGAAAACATATGCTTCTTAACTTGATGCACAGATGTACTTGTGTGTGTATATATATAAAACACATCTAAGTCAGTCTTTGATTAGTGATGGTCTTCTGATAATTGTGACAAAATTTAATTTAGCTCAGGGTGATATAAATGCAAACACTGTACGTGTATCACCTAGAATTGTTCATGGAACATGTCTTCTCATAGTTTGTACTTTTGAAACTTCTAGAGGCTTTGGGGGTAATATTGAATTATTAGAAGGTTATTATAGGTACGAGAAGGCAAGTGGGAGGCTTGGGAACATGGGTTAGGGATCCTACCCTTAGCTCTGCTTCAATCAGAGAAACTCCATTTTTACCACAAAAGCATGGAAGTTTTGTGGTAGGAGCCAAGGAAAGAAAGTGTTTCAGGGAGGAGGAAGTGAACAACCGTTTCCAATGCTAGGAGCGTTCAAATAGCCTCAGAGGAGAATGTGAAGCTTCAAAAGTTCATTGACATTTATAGAGAAGGTAGAAATCCTAAACTGTGGTAACTTTATGCTCATGACCCAAAGTTTTGGAGGCAGGAGCCCAAGTGTCTGATCAATGGGATGTCATGAGACCATCTGTTAGAAGTCATAGATAAAATCAAGAAACCAAGAGATGAAGGAGTAACCTTCCTGGCTCCTGGCATCCTGTTCTCTGTAGGGTTAAGGCCTTTTACTTTCTCTCATTTACCGGAAGAGGGGGGAAAGTAACCCTATGGACTTTCTACAAGGTGTTAAAGAAAAATTATGGTGGAATGTCATACAGATCAACTAGAGGATTAGGCACATGGGTAGAAGGTCAGTAGCTATTAAATCAGATGGATCAGTGATCAGGCAAGTTTTTGAATAGCAGTTAAATCATGCTACTGTAAGCCAGGACTGGAAAGTGGCTAGGGCCTGAAATGGTATCAAAGGCAGTGATCGATAAATGAAATTATCAAAATGAGACAAAGGGGATCAATTTTTTTGGACAAAGGAGAAATTAACCCAAGGAGCAGCCTAGTGGAGAGTAGAGGTAGAGATCAAAGAATTAGGTTGGCCACCACGATCCCTGCATACCTCTGTCATTCTGATATGTTATCAGTCTTTGTCTGGTAAAATTTTGAAAATTTTGCCTTAGATGTGACTATGCCTTCAGGGATCATGTAGTCTACTAGAAAAAAATAGGATCTAAGCAACAAATAAGATGGGGTTTGCTTTTCAGGCATCCAATTCTCCTTTTGCACCCAAATCTGCTGTCAAGTGGAAAGAATTTTACATACTTTGGCATAATGTTTGCTGCAGTATGCCAAAGGGATCTGATCTTACACATCAACTTTCTGGCATCAGTGATAGATCAGTGTGACCTTTTTAGATAATCAAACACACAATGTTTGCTGGTGCTTCTCAAAGCGTGGCCTACTGACCAAAAACATTCAACTCACTTGAAGGACTGTATTAAAAGTGTAGATTAACTGACTTTCTAACAAATTAGCTGATCCAGAATATTTGAGGACAAGATCTGGGAATCTGCATTTTAACATACCTACCAGGTGATATTTATCTACAAGTTAAGGAACTACTGATGTGTGAAGCCACCCACTCCATTGTTTAGGCTAGACTTGATATGTGAAAAACTCCTTCCCTGGAGTGGTTGGTATCCATATATATGACATCCTAAACATAGTTTACTTATTTAACCTCAAATGAATGCAGATTGACTGCTATTGGATGACGCCCTTGTTTTTAAATACTTTTATTTTTTTGGGTTTTTTGTTTGTTTTTAGATACTTATAAATAATTTTCACATACCTTTGGATCCCATTTTCACTTTGAGTATGATCTGAGTGCAGAGGTTAGGGTGGTGGACTTCTAAAAAAATCTTTTGTTTTTTAGTGGATCTAAGATTCATTTACCATAGTCCCTGTGAGCACAAGCAGAATACCAGTTTCATTTTTTTTTTTTTTTTGTATAAGATGCAAAGAGTGAAAAGCTGAGGGAAATTCAGTCTAAATTTCTTTTCTTCCGTAATCATGTTACTTGACATTTAGGAAAGTATCTGGGAGAAAGCACTGGAATTAGGGGTAAAGGCATCTAAATCATACCCAAGTACTAAATAATGAAAACATTGACCTCTATATGGCTAGAATTGATCTTACAATAGTGGGGAAGAACAAAAATTGCCATTATCATAAAGGTGATTTAGGGATAGAAGTCTGACCTTTCTTCAGTCTGCAAAAGTTACATTATTAAAGACCCAGTAAATTATGACACTGCTGAAGTGAAATATTGTTATTATGTTCTGTGGGGTTTTTTTCTCTAAAGAAAATTCTTGATCATTTTATTTGCTTTTTCAGGGAGTCTAATAGGCTAACAAAACAGTCCAGATATTATGAAGTGCTAAGTGGCAGAACCCAAGCAGAGATAATGAAATGTTTCTAGAAAGACAAAAAAACATAAAAGACCATTTTACTTTGACTCTGTCCCTAGAAATATGATTAATCCTCTCACCCTCCAGAAGCTGTGGAGTGGTGTTGGAGAGACTCTGAGAGGTTAGGCTGGTTTTTTTTTTTTTCAAGATTTTATTTATTTATGAGATAGAGAGAGAATGAGCAGGAGGCCAGGGCAGAGGGAGAGGGACAAGCAGACTCCCTACCTAGTGGGGAGGTGGACGCAGGGCTCAATCCCAGGAACTTGGGATCATGAGCTGAGCCAAAATCAGATGCTTAACTGACCGAGCCACCCAGGCTGTTGTTTTGAAGAGGTAGCCTGGCTGTTCAATCAGTCAGCAGTTATTTGCTGAATATCTCTAGTGTGTCCATTATTGTGGTAGGTACTATATTAAGATCACCCCAATTTACTCTTTTTTGCATTTTTCTCTTGAAAAGGAAGAAATGATGCAGACATCAGTCTTGCCTATAACACACCTGAACCAAGTGTTCAATAGGTTCAACAATGCAGTCAAATTGTGTTTTTGGCATTTATTAAAATTAACTGCACCCTTTTCTACTCATTGCCTTTAGTTAGTTGAGCTCAACCTGTCAGCATTCTGAATTTGGTCAGTCTAATGCATGTAGACATAGAATTTGGTATTACAAAAATAGATGCTTAATAGAATATCCCAGACTACCCAATTTCAATTGAATTGCTTGAGTCACTCTCAACAAGCCAAACTGAAAACAGGAAAAACCTTGCCCTGGCTCATTCAATTTAAGGATTGAACTCCCAGACAATATCCACCCTGATAAAATATGAGGCTAGATAAAACACAGTGCAAGAGGATCATTTCGAGGACTGATCAAGTGTGGGAAGGCACTCTTTATTGCTATTGAGATTTCAAGGCAGAACAGAAGCTAATAGTCTCTTTGGTAGTTATCTTGGGGTAGGTGTGACTTCAGGGTCATAGATAAATAAAGATGATTACCATCTGTATACCCAGACATTGTACAGTCCCTCAACTCTGCAAATTCCCATTATGCCCATCCAACAAGATTTTATTACAGGTCAATAAATAAGAGGGAAAGAGAGCAATTGTAGCTGGTGCTCTGAGGCGGAAGGAAAGGAACAGGGCTGCATTTAATTGTGTCGTGATTGTTATGTTTGGCTTCAGGTTTGCATTCGGTTAATCATAATTCGTTTCTCAAGCAACTTTTTAGGTCTCCCTTCATAACGGACTCTTCAATCTACCTCCTCAAATGGCTTTTCAGTGCTTAACGAGCTTACTACAGTGGTCTCCTGTGAGGTAATAGCAATAAAGTTAAAAGGAGGGGAATCATGAATCACAAGCTTTGTTCACAGGCCGTGGTTTTTCCCGGGTGTTAGCCTTAAGATGCTAATTAATGGGCACCTCATCAATCAGCTGGTAGATAGACACTTGTGTGCTTGCTCAGCCCAAAAGAGGATCTAGCCTCTGCAGCCTCATATTACTTTGGGTTAATATCAATCTAACCACCATGCCCACTTCTCTATTTATTCTGGTGGAATAAAGAGACATGCTAAAATCTGAATATAGGATGGAAAGAAATCAAGTATAAAAAAATAATAAGGGGCGCCTGGGTGGCTCAGTGGTTGAGCATCTGCCTTTGGCTCAGGTCATGATCCTGGGGTCCTGGGATTGAGTCCCCATCAGGCTCCCCACAGGGAACCTACTTCTCCCTCTGCCTGTGTCTCTGCTTCTCTCTGTGTCTCTCATGAATAAATAAAATCTTTAATAAGGCTGCTTATTGTAGGGACAAGGTTATGGTTGGTAGGTAAGATAGGGATACTTGGAGAGCTTCACAACTTGTATGAACATGGCAATGAGTCTGTGAAAACACACATGTGGCTGGTTATCTTGGGACCCTGGCCCTTAAAAAATATATAATCTTAAAAGAAAAAAATAAAAAATTGTGGCATAATCTCAGCATTATATTTTCAACTCAGATCTTGCCCACTACTGCTGGAAATCCCAGACAGTGGTATCCCAGTTAGCAGTGGCCTTCTTCTAGTGGGAATATTGAAGTGAGGAAGTAATTATAATGCTCTCATTG
The DNA here is from genome assembly GCF_003254725.2 of Canis lupus dingo. Classification (NCBI taxonomy): domain Eukaryota; kingdom Metazoa; phylum Chordata; class Mammalia; order Carnivora; family Canidae; genus Canis; species Canis lupus. The sequence goes on along the minus strand of NC_064281.1, from coordinate 95,026,258 downwards.
TAGGCCCCAAACTGTGTTATAAACAGTAGAGATCTGGGAAATAAAATAATAAGAAAGGCAAAATTCTTGCTCACAATTAGCTTCCAGTATAATGGAGATGGGGGTGGAAGCCTGCATATGTAGATAAAGTAGAGAACAATGCACAAAATCATTGATTATTAGAATCTTAAGAGACCTTAAAAAGCATCTAAGTCAACCAACATTCTAATGCTTAAATATTTCTAAATTATATCAATCAAGAGATTGCCTGGTATCTGTTTGAATACCCATAGTAATAGGGACCTCATTAACTCTGGAGGTCATCTACTTGCTATTCAGACAGCTGACTTTTATTTTTTATTTTTTTAAAGATTTATTTATTTGAGAGAGAGCATGGTGGGGACCAGCAGAGGGAGAGGGAGAGAAGCAGACTCCCTGTTCAGCATGGAAACCAATGTAGGGCTCGATCTCATGACCCTGACATCATGACCTGAGCTGAAATCAAGAGTAGGATGCTTAACTGCCTGAGCGACTCAGGCAACCCAGACAGCTGACTTTTAGAAGGTAAGTTGCTTATGTAAGACCCAAATCTGCTTTCTTGGAGTAGCCACTAAATTCTTCTCTTTGAGACCACTCATCATAAGTATAATTCCTTATTTCATGTGATATTGAAAGTAGTAGCCATGCATCATGGAATCGTCTCTTCTAACTTTTCAAAAAACACATCTTGTTCTTTCAACAATTCTATTTTAAGACAATGAATAGGCATATAATTTTGGGACACAAAGAGTCATTGACATCGAAGTTCAGAGAAAGGGCTGGGTTGTCAAGAAAAATAAGAAGGTGGTATTTGAATTATTTAGTTGTATGTTTTCTGTCTCTCTTCCTAGAATTTAAGCTCCATGAGGGCAAAGACTTTGTCTTATTTGTCATTGTATTCCCAGAACCTAAAATTGTGCTTGGTAAATAGTGGGAGCTCGATAAAAATGGGATGATTTAGAGAAAATCGCCTGAGGAAAGTCTCTTTGGCCTATCTTACCAGAATATAAACCATGAATTTAAAACTACTGTGTGAAAAGATACTGGGATAGGATTGCTGCATATAGTGAAAAAATGGGTAGAAGTACAACAGCTGAAAGAGCCAATGTGCCCTGGAAAGTGGACTTATACAGTCTGTAAATTAATGGCTGTAAAGTTTACCAAAAGATCTGCTGGAAATCTCCAAGGGATTATAACCAAAGTATTTGTTATAGTTTTGGTGTTCATTTCAATTTTGTACAATTTCCTACTGATTTGGAACTTGTGAAAAGAGAAGAGCAAAAGATAGGGGGATCGGGGTTTGTTGCTTAGCCACCCTACCAACATTTGCTCTTTAAGTTTCCCCACTTCTTTCTAAAGGTAATGTCTTGTTTAGCCAAAGACCACTAGGAGGAGACCTCTAACAGAGTCAGTTGGATTTAACACTCATTGCAATGAGGAAGAACAGAAACCATGGAGAACCATGGAGTTCTTCAGTGAGAGAACATTAGAAAGGACTTATTACTTATTAGAAATGATTTGGGCTTTGATTAGGTGATTTGAGGGAGCGCCTAGGGAAGCAAGGATTCTCTCTGAGTTGGGTGATGTCAGAAAGTGGGGACAGTTCTATCATTGGAAGTCCCCATAAATCTTATCTACAGAGAGGGCAGGCTAGAGTTCAGGCTAAAGTGGTAAATGGTAAACAAGCCTTGGCTCCTCATATTAGCCAGGAGAGAAAAATATTTGGTATTTTGTGGTTTGAGTAACACTCTTGTTTTTGTTTGTGCTTAGATGAAAATTATAAAGTGGCCTGTTTTCTTACTTTATTGTGGTCACAGACTGGTGTTGTCTGATGTTAGCATTCAGTGAGATTGTTTATGCCCAATAGGGAAAAAACATGGCCTACTCATGAGTGCCAGGCCAGCTTCTAACAACACCAAAGCCAAAGTGTCAGATCTGTTCCCAGAAATCAGGGCCTTTTTAGTAAGAAAAGCATGGAAGCTGGAGGTAGCTTCTACAATGGCAATATTTTCTCTTTTCCAAATGACTCATTCACCAGGCACTGACCCTACGCTCACCTAAGGGAGAGTCTTGCCCAGAGGATTTTGCCAATGTATAATCTTGATCTTGTTGACAGGGTCAATAGATACCTACTTCTTCACAGGGTCAATAGATACCTACAGGTGCTACTATAATTTTTTGTCATAGTCGATCTGTGGTATCCAAGATGATTTTGAAGCACATTCACAGAATTGCTTAATGTGGCCACTCTCTTCTTGCTCACTGTCCCAAGTTTTGCTCTTCATTTCAATCATTTTTGAGTGAAAAAGATACAAATACTTTCCACTACACACACTGAGCTCCCCCCTACTGAGCACAAACTAATTGCTGTATGTACCTACACAGCCTCTGTTGCTGCAGTTGTAAAGACTGTTAGCTCACTGGGAATTCATTCTGCATAATACATTACACCACATTCTACCTTTTGGTTCATTTAGGAATATCCTCCCTTTGTTGTAGATAATTAATATCATTTGACCACCTGCAAAACATTGTAAACCAGCCAGTAAAGAGGCAGAAAGAACAATTAATTTTTACTCATGGTAGGTCTTCTGAGCAAGACTTTCTGGATCTTGAATAATGCTGTTGTTTGGACAATGATTAATTAAGAGAATGGAAAATATATCCGGTGGAACGACCTCCTCCTGCTTCCCTAATGTTTCATGATTTGAGGAGCATTGGACAATTGCACTGTGTGCCCTTCCTATGAAGAATGAGCTTACCAATGCGAGGACTCTGTGTTAGCTATAGGAAATCTTCTGATTCTCATGCACAAAGATTGATATGTTTACAGAAATCCAGCCCTCACAAATATAATTGAGCCTTAGAAAGATCTGTAGCAATGGAGGGAAAGCAGGTGAGGTGACAGAGTTGTTGGAAGTTGCAGGCTGAGTCCCAGGAAAGGAGAGCTGATTTGCATGGAGTGGCCAGATTGATTCCACTGCAGGACCTAAATGAATAGCAAACTGTTTCTCAGTATTTGCCTTTCACCAGACCATAGAAATAAGCCACCACAAAAAATATTATTGACTGAATCACTTGGTCATTTTTAAAAATTGAAGTAGAATTGATACACGATGTTACATTAGTTTCAGGTGTATAACAGTGATTCAACTACTCTGTAAGCTGCTCTGTGCTCACCACAAGTATAGCTACAATCTGTCATCAAACAACGCTATTACAATACTGTTGAAACCATGCCCCATAAAGTTAAAGAAGTTGAAGCTAGTAGAAAGTTTAAAGCTTGTTTCTTGGAGAACTGTTTCCCCCTAATCAGCTATTGTGTCTTTTCAGACCCACTAACAAACTCACTAGCTGTCTCTGCAGAAGACTGGACTCAAGATCTACTGATAATGTTCTAGCCTAGGAACAAACAAGGCCCTGCATTCCTTATCTGAGATAATAAGTTCAGGACCCTATTCAGTTTATACTGGCTCTCAGAGCATGCCCATAGCCCCTTCTCCTTGGAGCTAACTTTTGCCTTGTTCTGTAAGTGTCCACCCCAAAGTGGACATGGGATATATGTTACATATGTGTTTGCTCAGTGCGCATGCTCCATCTTTCCTCATGAATAGTTATAAGCTACCTCGTTCTTTTTATTAATATGTATGTAATCCCAACCCCTGTGATTATAAAAGACAAAAACAAGAACTTGGTCTGGGGTGCCTGGGTGGCTCAGTTGGTTAAGCATCCAGTATTGATTTTGGCTCAGGTCATGATCTCAGAGTCATGGGCTCTGTGTTCAGCATGGAGTCTGCTTGAGATTCTCTCTCTCCCTTTGCCTCTGCCCGCCCCCTCCACACACACACACACACACACACACACACACTCAAATTTTAAAGAAAAAAACTTATTCTCTCCCCCTTTGGAGAGGTAAATAAAGGTCTCTTTGTAAGTGTGAAATATATGTGTGTATATATATATATATATATATATATATATATCTATTATAGATATATTACTTGATTGTTTTTATCTACCTAGTAACCTAGTAATACCACCAAAATAGGTTAAAAATGAAATGAAATGGTTTATGTTTTTGGTTCCTTCCCATATGCCCAATCTAGATCATATGTCTCCAAATCTTCCTTTTCTGTTTCACACTTACAAAGAGACCTTTATTTTATTTTATCTTTTACTGAGGTAAAATTGGTATATAACCTCATATTTGTTTCAGGTGTACAGTATAATAAGTCAATATATGTATGTGTAACAAAGGGATCACCACAGGAATTCTAGGAATTCACCACCATAGATAGAATTGATCCCTTTCACCCTTTGTGCCCACCCCCACCCCTTCCCCTCTGATAACCATCAATCTGTTTTATGTATCTGTAAGTTTTGTTTTGTTTGTTCATTTATTTTGGTTTTTAAAATTCCACATATAAGTTAAATCGTACAGTTTTTGTCTTTCTCTGACTTATTTCATTTAGCATAATACTCTCAAGGTCCATCCATATTGTCACAACTGACAAGATTTCCTTCTTTTTTATGGCTGAGTAATATTCTGTTGTGTAGGGATGCCTGGGCAGCTCAGCAGTTGAATGTCTGCCTTCGGCTCAGGGCATGGTCCTGGGATTTGGGATTGAGTCCCACATTGGGCTCCCTGTGAGGAGCCTGCTTCTCCCTCTGCCTATGTTTCTACCTCTCTCTGTGTGTCTCTCATGAATAAATAACTAAATCTTTAAGAAAAATACTCAGAAGTGGAATAGCTGGATACTATGGTAGCTATTTTTAATTTTCTGAGGAAACTTCATACTGTTTCTATAGTAGTTATACCAATTAATAGTCCTACCAACAGTGCATGAGGGTTCCATTTTCCATTTTCTCCACAACCTCTCCAGTACTTGTAATTTCTTATCTTTTTGATATCAGCCATTCTGACAAGTCTGAGATATTTCATTGTGGTTTTCATTTGCATTTCCCTGATAATTACTGATATTGAGCATCCTTTCATGTGCTTGTTGGCCATCTGTTGTCTTTAGAAAAATGTCTATTTAGATCCTCTGCCCATTTTTTAATCAGATCATTTATTTGTTTCATTTTGGAATTGCATGAGTTTGTTGTATATTTTGGATATAAGCCTTATTGAGTATATGATTCGCAAATATCTTTTCCCATACAGTAAGTTACCTTTCAATGTTTCTGATGGTGTCCTCCATTGTGCAGAAGCTTCTTAGTTTAATGTAGTCTCATTTGTTTATTTTTGCTTTTATTGCCATTGCTTTTGGAGTAAGATCCAAAAAAATTTGCCAACAATAATGTCAAGGAGTTACTGCCTATGTTTTCTTCTAGGAGTTTTATGGTTTCTGGCCTTACATTCAAACTTGTAATCCATTTTGAGTTAATTTTGTGTATGGTGTAAGATAGTGATCTAGTTGCACTCTTTTGCATTTGATTGTCCAAATTCCCCAATACCACTTGTTGAATAGACTAATTTTTCTCATTGTATATTGTTACATCTTTTGGAATAGATTAATAGATCATATATGAGTGGATTTATTTCTAGGCTCATTATTCTATTCCATTGGTCTATGTGTCTCTTTTTATGCCAATACCACACTGTTTTGATTACTATAGCTTTGTAGTATAGTTTGAAGTCAGGGAGCATGATACCTGAAGCTTTGCTTTTCTTTCTCAAAATTGCTTTGGCTATTTGGGGTCTTTTGTGCTCTCATACAAATTTTAGAATTATTTGTCCTAGTTCTGTGAAAAATACTATGTAATGCCCTTTTTTGTCTTTTATTACAGTCTTTGTTTTAAAGTCTATTTTGTCTGCTATAACTACTCAGCTTTCTTTTAATTTCGATTTTTATGGAAAATCTTTTTCCTTCCCTTCACTTTCAGTCCACATGTTCTTAGATTTGAAATGAATTTCTTGTAGGCAATATATAGGGGAGTCTTGTTTTTTTATTCATTCAACCACTATATGTATATGTATTTTGATTGGAGAATTTAGTCCGTATACATTTAAAGTAATTATTGATAAGTATGTACTTATTGTTATTTTGTTACTTGTTTTCTGGCTATTTTTTAGTTCTTCTCTGTTCCTTTTTTTCCTTGCTCCTTACTGTTATGTTTAGATCCCTTTCTCATCTTTTGTGTATCTCTGTAGGTTTTTGTTTCATGCTTACCATGAGGTTCACATATGATGGACTACCTATAATCAATCTATGTATCTATCTATCTATCTATCTATCTATCTATCTATCATCATCATCATCTATCAATCATCTATTTACCTATCTATCATCTATCGCAGCCTATTTTAAGTTGGTAGCAACTTAAATTTGAATGTATTCTGAAAACTCTACATTTCTACTCCTCCTTCCTCATGCTTTATGTTTTTGATATATATTTTTTATTTTGTATATTCCTTAAATAATTATCAAAGTTATAGTTAATTTTTACTACTTTTGTCTATTAACCTTAATACTAGCTTTACAAGTGGTTAATCTACTACTCTTACTATATATTCACCTTTACCAGTAAGATTTTTTTTACTTTCATTATGTTTTCTTTTTTTTAGTTAGTGCCTTTCTTTTCAGCTTGAAGAAGATCCTTTGACATTTCTTGTAGGGCTCATTTAGTGATAATGAATTCTTTTAACTTTTACTTGCCTGAAAAACTTATCTCTCAATTGTAAATGATAGCCTTGCTGGGTACAGTATTTGTAGTTGAAAGTTCTTTACTTCAGCACTTTGAAGTGTTTCATGCCACTTTCTTCTGACTTGCAAAGTTTCTGCTGAAAAATCAGCTGATATGAGGGTTTGCTTGTACATAATAAGTTGTTTTTTCTTGCCAATTTTAAAATTCTCTTTTTATCTGTAACTTTTGACATTTTAATTATAACATGTCTTGGTGTGGATCTCTTTGGGTTCATCTGATTTGCAACTTTCTTATTCTTTGATGTCTGTTTCCTTTCCCAGGTTAGAAAGTTTCTAGCCATTATTTCTTCAAGTGAGTTTTCTGTTCCCTTCTTTTTTTTCTTCTTCTCGGAATTGTCTCATAGGTTTCTTGAAATATCTTTGCTTAATTTTTTTTTCTTTTGGCTTCTCTATTTTGGGTGACTTCATCTCTCTGTCTTCTAGGTTGCTTATTTGTTCTTTTAATTTATCTAGTCTGCTATTGAACCCCTCTAGTATATTTATCAGTTCACTTATATTTTTTAGCTCTGTGTCTTCTGTTTTATATTTTCTTGTATTTCATATCTCTTTGTTACAGTTTTCTTTTTTAAAGATTTTATTTGTTTATTTGAGAGAAAGCATGAGAGAGATAGAGACAGAGATAGAGAGAGAGAGAGCGCTATCACAAGCAGGGGAGGCAGGTAGAGGGAGAAACAGACTCCCTGCTGAGCAAGGAGCCTGATGTGGGATTTGACCCTAGGATCATGACCTGAGCTGAGGGCAGATGCTTAACCAATGAGCTACCCAGGCACCCTGTTGCAGTTTTCAATGTATTCATCCATTTTTCTCTGAGTTCAGTGAACATCTTTATGACCATTGGTTTGAATTCTTTATCAGATAAACTACTTATCTCCATTAAGATCTTTTTCTGATGTCTTATCTTATTCTTTCATTTGGAATATATTCTGTTTTCTCTTTTTGCTTGATTCTCTGTGTTTCCATGTATTAGGTAAAATAGCTACCTCTCCCAGTCTTGAAAGAGTTGCCGTGTGTAGGAGGTGAACCTTATTATTCAACCTTGTCCTAGCTCTTGGTTATCTCTTGAACCTTTGTTATTGTTTAAGTAGCCTGATTTACTCTTGACAGGCCCCAGTTGTTGAGGGTGTGCCAGGATTTGCCAATGTTCCAAAAGGATTGATCCTAGCACCTAGATTCAGGCTGATTGAAAACTAGATCCTCAGGCAGCACCTTTTTAAAGTATGCAAAAATATACAGTCCTGTGGGACTATAACCATAGACCCTGGCGACTTCCACTTCAGGAGATCAGGAGGTATCCTTTGGATGACACTTATAAGAAGTGAAGCTTCAGATAAGTGTATAAGCTTGTTTCTAGGAAGTGCCAACAAGTTGCGGTGAGGCCAACAGAGGGCACACAGATGGTTCTCTACCTATATTCCCCCTGAAAATGCCCTTATAGCCTTTAGATGTGTGGTAAACCTGAGGTCTGTCCCTCAGGTTGAAGCTCCAAGACAATTATTTTTTTTTTAACGACTGTACTTACTTATTCATGAGAGACACAGAGAAAGAGGCAGAGACATAGGCAGAGGGAGAAGCAGGCTCCATGCAGGGACCCTGATGTGGGACTCAATCCTGGCACTCCAGGATCATGCCCCGAGCCAAAGGCAGACACCCAACCACTGAGCCACCCAGGCATCCCACTCCAAGACGATTAAATGAACCTTTTCCACATATAGACTGGCGGTATGTTTAAGTTGCAGTCTGTGCAAACCATAAGAGACTCTTAATCATAGGAAACAAACTGAGGGTTGATGGAGGGGAGAGGGGTCAGGGGATGGGGAAACTGGGTGACAGGCATTAAGGAGGGCATGTAATATAATGAGCACTGGGTGTTATATACAACTGATGAATCACTGAACTTTACCTCTGAAACTAATAATACTCTATATGTTAATTAATTGAATTTAAATTTTAAAAAGTTGCAGTCTGTGTTATGCTCTGGGTGTGGTATCCTGTTTTTCTGATTGTTTAGAATCCCATGGGGCCCAGACACTCAATCCCCTCTGGCCACTAGAGCCAGGCAATAAAGAGGTGCCACCTGTGTGGACTATGCTCACCCAATGGCTTTGATGAAGCTGCAGGAGAGTGTTGGTGGTGGGGCATAGCCTGTGACTTTAGCAAGCCAAGGAAAGAGTGTTGGCAGGTAGTTTTAATGATGTCCAGAAGAATGCTGGGGGCAGGGACACATGGGTGGCTCAGTGGTTGAATGTTTGCCTTTGACTCAGGTTGTGATTCCGGAGTCCTGGGATCTGTTCTCCTTCTGCCTATGTCTCTGCCTTTCTCTGTGTGTCTCTCATGAATAAATAAATAAAATCTTAAAAAAATGCAGGGGGCAGGGCACACCCATGCCTTTACTGAGGCTGCAGAAATGTATTGAAAGGAGGCATACCCTCAGCTTTAACAAGGCACATGCCCATCTGCTTTAGCAAGGTAGAGGGAGAGTACAAAAAAATGGCACTCTTCAGCACCTCTGTCTGAGGAAAATACCAACTAATTTCTCCCTTTCCAGCAGATGCTTTAAGATTGGCAATTGAATCTCCTTCGTATATGATCCAATTACCTCTCAAACCGCTCTCTCTGTACTGGTTCCTGGGACAAGTGAGTTCATGTGTTAGCCTCTTAAAAGGTGTATTTCAGATCCCTACAGCTCTGTCGATCCCCTGGATGTAAGTGTCATTGGTTTCCAAAGCTAGATGTTTTTGAGGCCTCATTTCTCTGGTGCAGGTCCCTAGGTTTGGGATGCCTAATGTAGGGCACAAATCTCTTGCTCTTCAGGGAGAGGCTCCAGGCCATGAGATCCCTATTATATGTTACCATGCCAGGGATGAGGGGAGTTTTTCAGGAGACTACTCTGTGTCTCCTACCCATCTTGATGTAGCCCTTTCATCTCTTGTTTTGGAGCATCTGTTCAACTAGTTTTCAAGTTTTTTCCAGAAGAAATTATTCTCTATGTAGTTGTAGATTTGGTATGTCCACGAGGGGAGATAAGTTCAGAGTCATCTAGGACTGCCCAAAGGGACCTCTTTTAAATCATTTGGAATTTTATACAAACTAATTTATGTCAATGCTGATAAGGAGTTACTGTGGTTTGCCTTCCATGGATATTTGTATTGTAGTGCATGTGACCTACACTGTCTTATCCCAAAAGAATAACTCTAATGGTGGGATTTCAGGAATTCTGTTAGGTTAGAGATGGCGACTACCTTTAGTTTCAGGAGCATCCTAGTACTCCATAAACCACAGCATTTAGGCTGTCACAGACTCTAGCTATAAATGAAGTCTGTTCATATCATGCAAACAAAACCTTTAAGGAAACAGTGTCATGAGACTCCCTGAAAAGTCAGCCAGCAGAAAAACAATCAGGAGGAATGATGATTAATTTTATGTGTCAACTTGACTGGGCCATTGGGGTGCTCAGACATTTGGACAAACATTATTCTGGGTGTGTATGTGAAGATGTCTCTGGATGTAATTAACATTTGAATGTGTAGACTAAGGCAAATTGCCCTCACATATGCCGGTCTCACCCAATCAATTGAAGATCTGAATACAACAAAAAGACTAAGAGGGAACTCCTTTAGGAGTTGATCTGCAACATTTTTTTAAAAAAGACTTTATTTATTTATTCACAAGAGACACACACACACACAGGCAGAGACACAGGCAGAGGGAGAAGCAGGCTCCATGCAGGGAGCCCGATGTGGGACTCGAACCCAGGTGTCCAGGATCATGCCCTGGGCTGAAGGCAGGCACCAAACCGCTGAGCCACCCAGGCTGCCCTGATCTGTGACATTGATTGGTCTTTTCCAACCATCAGATTTAGACAAAAACATCGGCCTCTCTTGGGGCTTGAGCTTGTCAGCTTTCAGACTGGAACTTACACCATTGGCTATGCTTGTTCTGAGGCTTTTGGACTCAGACTGGAACTGCACTTTGGCTTTCCAGGATCTCCAGGTAACTGACTGCAGATCTTGGGGCTTCTAAACCTCCATAAGTGCATGAGCCAATTCCTTATTATGTCTTATTATGTTTTGTTTCTTTTGAGAGCCCTGTCGAATACAGAGAATTTACTCTTTTCTCAAAAATGGTAGGACTATGTATAATTAGAAGAATTCAGTAAAAATATTTTGTCAGGTTTTCTTACTTGCCATAGCTATTTAATTTCAGATTGAACTGACTAATCAATTTAGGGAAATACTAATTTGGTCAAATAGCTGACTTGTTATAGTGCAAACAATAATCAAAAAATTCAGGAAAGCTAGTCATTTTAATCAAACCATTATTCATATTAGTTCTTATTAACTAACTCAAACCTTCCTCAGCTGGTCAAGACAATCAAAACCAGTCAAGGAAGTAGTTTTAATTACTCTATACTACATAGGAACTGTATAAGCTAGTTAAGATACAACAAAACTTCATCAGTAAGCACAAAGGGCAAGCTTTGGCTGATATGACTGATTGAATCAAGCAAAGCAGTCACGGTGTCTTGTCAATCTATGACTACATTTCATCCAACAGTGGGTAAGTTTAGTCCACCTTTCATTTTTATTCATTTTGAATTATTTGACTGATCATTTTGGCTGAACCAACCAGCCAATCACATAACTTCATAAAGACATACACTTGAAATTGGCTGAATTTTTCAAATCTGATTAACAAAAAAACCCATAAACATAGGTACCACAAAAAAAAAAAAAACAAACAAACATAGGTACCACATATATAAGGAATCCATGAGCCCCTAAGATGGTCAAGGGAAACCATTACATGATTGAGCCAAATGATGTAACAAGTATAATCTGGTTCCTTCAGTTGTCTATACTGGAAAGAATAGACTCTATATGGGAAAATAGTATTACACAATCAGGCCGGTTTGTTGGTCATCTCTCTCTGCCAGTATAAAACCAAATATTCAAAGCAACATATGAGAAAAAGTAATAAAAGAGAAAAATGGTTACAACTTCCTACCTGATCTCAAAAGATTTTATTCATAAGAAGAGAATCCTATATCCTGAAGAAACATTAATTCGATTCATGTTCTATTCCTTTGAGGATTACAGTGTAAATTATTTCCCCATTGCCTGGCTCCTGCCCTGAATAAATTTCAAAGATTTTTTTTTCCTCAAAGAAAAGCAAATTAAGATTTTTGCTTCCCCCTCAAAAGCTAACCATGTCACTGCAGTCCAGTCCACAATGGTGTCAGAATATAAGTTGAATACTGTACATAGGTTGTGAAAAAAAAACAAACCAAACCCAAACCAAAACACCATATTTTTTCATGATTTTGGGGTTAGGTGAATAAAAGCTATTTGAAGTATGATGTAGACAAAAAATTCAGATGCAGAGTGTGCAAATGCAGTCCCGCGATTTTCTACTTTGAGGATTCATATGGTTGTTTAAACCCAGGCTGACACCTCCCTGCCGTCCTGCATTCTGCCCAGCTGTATCCTGAAAGGAGAGTGGTATATTATACTATAGTGAACTATTTTTCAAACTGTGAGTCATAGACCATTAGTGAATTGTGAAACAAACATAATAGGATAAAACTCACCTATTTTTTCCCTTTTCTTTCTTTTTTTAGTGAAACAAAACAGGATAGAAAATATTAGAGTGCATTGCCCACAGTATTGGTAGTATTATTTTATAATTTTTGTGTATGTGAATTTTGTGATTATAGTCTGCATGTGTATATGTATCTACTGTGTGTCATGTAAGTGTGTTTTTACTGGGTCATATGTGAAATATATTTCTTAGTAAGGTGTGTGGTCAAAAAAGTTTGAAAGATACTATGTTAATCGAAAAACATGCATTTTTACAGTTACACAGATCTAGTTTCCAGAAGTGTACCCAGCATTGGAGGTGGGAGGGAGATTGGTAGGAGTGATCCTCCCAAGCAGGGAGAGAAACTATTTCTCTGACATGTTTAGAAGTACCAGCTTATGTCAATCATAAAAAAGAACTACTAAAGTCAGTGTTATTATTTTAAAATTCTTTTCTGATGGTGCACTTATTTCCTGCACACATGATCTAGTGTGCCTGATACATAGTAGGTGCACAGCAAATATTTTTGAGTAAATAAATCTAAGATTTCTTTGGACTTTTTACCCGATATATCATAATTTGTGCTTATATTGGCATTGTGACCAACACATATTTCTAGTCTTTCTGGATGTGAATCTCTACAAAGTCTTCACTCAGTTTGCCTTTGTTGATTCAATTTTTGAATATATATAAGAATTTTCTTTAGTTTGGCTCTGTTGATTTGGGATACTTGTATCTTATTGGGTGATTTGAATCTTAATTCTGTCTTAGCTTTCTTTCCCAGCTTTATGAACTCTGGAACAAAAAATAAACCACCACCAATAACAAAAATAAAATGAAAGCAAATAATCAATTAAAAAAACTTATAAAATGACAACAAAATGCCCTTTACATCTTTATCCAAACATGACTCAGACTGTTTTAAGACAAATAATATCAAATAATGTGCTGCAAAAAGCATATGCATTATAAATCTAGTATTTGTACATTTTGCATTTAGTTCATTAATTTCAGATAGAGTTCAATTGGATGACTATAAGGTGGATTTTCAAGGATTCAAGATGGTACCTTTTGTCCTATTTGGTTGGCCCCCAAATATGCACCTTCAGTTAAAAAAAGGCATGCCTAACTTAGCATAGTTAACTTCCCTACTAAGCAATCAACCATAAGCACTACTTATGGGAGTATCAAAAGGGCAAAAACATGGTTGATGGAGGACAGAGTGAATTAGGAGGTGGCTGACTTAGGGAAATATTGCTGAGAATATTGCCAGCTGTAAGAGTAAACTGATTATCAAATACTAAGATTCTGATGTCACATAATTCAGAACTCATACAGAGTTCTCTTCTAGATAAGTTTATCTTCTCAACTTGCTGATTTCTATTCTGTTCAATTTTTCAGTTTAAAAAACCTTATGGGGGACACCTGGGTAGCTCAGAGGTTTAGCACCTGCCTTCAGCCCAGGGCATGATCCTGGAGTCCCGGGATTGAGTCCCACATCAGGCTCCCTGCATGGAGCTTGCTTCTCCCTCTGCCTGTGTCTCTGACTGTGTGTGTGTGTGTGTGTCTCTTGTGAATAAATAAATAAAATCTTTTTTAAAAAATAAATAAAGGGATCCCTGGGTGGCGCAGTGGTTTGGCGCCTGCCTTTGGCCCAGGGCGCGATCCTGGAGACCCGGGATCGAATCCCACGTCGGGCTCCCGGTGCATGGAGTCTGCTTCTCCCTCTGCCTGTGTCTCTGCCTCTCTCTCTCTCTCTCTCTCTGTGTGAGTATCATAAATAAATAAAAAAATAAAAATAAAATAAAAAATAAATAAAAAATAAATAAAAAATAAAAAACCTTATAGCCATTGTTCAGTCTTTTCCTTTCTTCCTTCACATCTGAGCCAAGGAAAAGTTCTTTCTATTAAGTCAACCATAACTAGGTCCAAATTCTGCCTCTGCTTCTTACTGGCACATTTTCCTCAAGAGTAAAATATCTTATAGTACTCAAAAATGTCTACCTTTTTTCATCTTCCTTTACATTATCTTTCTAATTTGTTTCGTTGCTACCACTACCATTAATCACTTCATACTCAAAATACTGAAATAAATTCCTAGATCAATGGGATGTTAACCTTTTTATTGCCCCAACATAATGGAGATATGACATGTTCTTGTTAACTCATTAGTACAGTGGTAACCCATTCTAATGATTATCATCTGGATATAGATGTGAGGAAGGAATTTGTCAGAATCTAAAGGATCTGTATTTTGAAACAAACAAAAGAAGAAGTGTCTGAACAAACAAAGGAACAAATAATAAACCCCAGAGATTCTGATTCACTTCTGTGGGCAGCTGCCCATATGTCACATATAATCACTGTCAACTTTCTTGACTACAAGGTCCTCCAAGATTTAGTTCTATCTACCATATAACAGATGATAATAACTGACACTCACATAGAACTTTACAGTATTAAAACTTTCATATATATATATATATATATGTATTTAATTCCCCTCTAACACAGCATATGGTAGGTATTGATATTCCTATTCCACTGATGAGGATATGGGCTTAGAAAAGTTAGATAACATGATAGAGCTGACATAGAAAGTATGGTGCAAAGTAGAATTTAAACCTAGGTCAGTCTGGTCACAAAATACATAGCCTAATTGCATGGTCCTAATTGCTGCTGGCCCTCTCTGGTTCCCAGTACTTTTCTCTTTTTCAGGTATTTATCTTCTGGGCTCTTGAGCTAGATTCATGCCTTTGATTGACACATTTACTTCTCTCAGATTGCATTGGTTGATTTGGGTCCCTGATCTTACATGGCTCTAGTTTCTCTTCAGGTCCCTCTATTATGCCAGTACCCATAAGACAGGTCAGATTGTTCCTTCAGACTTAGGAGTTCCCTTGGTCCTCTCTTCTATCATCTCAAGTCCTCCATCCTTCAAGGCCTCACTAGATTCCTAGTCACCATGAGGCCTTCTCTAAACAATTTAATTG
This sequence comes from Canis lupus dingo, assembly GCF_003254725.2. Lineage (NCBI taxonomy): Eukaryota > Metazoa > Chordata > Mammalia > Carnivora > Canidae > Canis > Canis lupus. The sequence continues at coordinate 95,010,963 of NC_064281.1, read as the reverse complement.
TTTTTCTTCCTTGTTTGCCTCCGTTAAGCAATTGTTTGTACTTCAGAAATGAGCATTTTATCATAAAGCGTCTTTTCTAATAATTGCTCCATGAGAATTTTTTGTCTGTTCACTAGGTTGCAGATTCTTTGTTGGCAAGGACTGTATCTTTTTTTTTTTTTTTTTCAAGGACTGTATCTCATACACTATTGTACCCCTTATAATATCTGATATCATGATAGATGCTCATACATACTGATGAATTGAGTGGTTTCAAGTGGGACAACACTGATAAAAATAAAATGAAAATGACCACTCCTTGAATACAGTATTCTGAAATGCTCCTCAAACATGAGAACCTCCATGGGAATCTTTTAGAACCTGTCCAGAGATTGATTGATTGATTGATTTGGTTTGGCTATATTCATTGTATGTTATCTTGACTGACTTTGAGATGAAGTCTTGCTGCTGAAGCAGAGTCCAAGGAAAGCTAACCTTATGATACAATGAATGCCATTTTTAAATTTTTCCATGACCTTTTTATTTTTTTTATTTTTTTTTTAATTTTTTTATTTATTTATGATAGTCACAGAGAGAGAGAGAGAGAGGCAGAGACACAGGCAGAGGGAGAAGCAGGCTCCATGCACCGGGAGCCCGACGTGGGATTCGATCCTGGGTCTCCAGGATCGCGCCCTGGGCCAAAGGCAGGCGCCAAACCGCTGCGCCACCCAGGGATCCCTTCCATGACCTTTTTAAAAGCTTGTATTGAGATCATTTTAAATCCCTTCCAATCTCCAAGATATTTGAAAATCATTAGTACCTGTTCTTTTAAATTCTATGCTTCTTATATTCTCAGTGCTTATCACACTTGGAGATATATAGCAGGCACCCAATAAAGTGTGTGGAATGATGTTTTAATATTTACATCTTTTGCTGTGAGAGGCAGTAGAGGTGAGTGACTAACAGCATACTTCTGGAGGCAGATTGCATGGGCTTAAGTACTAGCTCTGGCACTTAATGCCATAACCTTAGGAAAGTAACTTCCATTTGTATCAGTTTCCTTACCTATAGAATGGGAATAGTAATAGCAACTACATCCCAGGGTTTTTGTGTATATTAGCTACAATAAATCTAGCTAATAAAATTCACATAATAAATCCAGTGCCAGGAACATAGCAAGTTGTTTGTTGTCACGAGCATTCTCCTTTTCTCTGCAGCCGATATCTCTGCTTTAATTCTCTGCTTGTCCATTTCTTCTGTACCACATATAACTTATAAAAAAATGTGACCAGTGTTTATATATAGTATTTTCTAATCGTGTCCCATGTAGACTATCTCTCACTGAGATATTTCCTCAGTATGCTGAATCCTTAATACCTGTAATTACTATAGAATCAATTGCTGAAATGCACCCTCGTATGTATGAGCAGTGTGAATGTGCAGCTATTAGGAAAACAGTACGGAAAAAGTAATAAAGTTGAATCGATTTGCATTATTCATGCATCATCCTTAATGTCTTTAAACAGTTCCATTTATTGGGTTTAGTAGACTCAGAGGAAGGTTGATACGTTGCCTGGATATTTTAGCAATTTTTCAACTTTAAACTAACTGTTCTCTAAATCTTCCTCTGCAGCTGCTAGTTGAAGCCAGTCTGATACATCCTTTGATGGGTTTCAGACTAACTCATTTTCTTGACTAGAGGACCCAAAGACTCCTGTATTTAATAACAGATTTTCTTTTTTTTTTTGAGTGAGGCATTTGAGTGATAGTTACTATATATGTAGTCACACTGCATCCTCCTTCCCAGTTTTGACTAGTTAATATGATACTTTTTCTCTTGCTTTTCCTTGTGATGTCCTCAACAGAAATCTGAATGATCCTGTGTGTTGGAAGGCAAAAATGTATGCTTTAACCACTGTTTCACACCTCTTTAGTTACTCTGACAAACCCTATTGTGGCAATGCTGATCGCAGATAAAGCTATAGAGTATAACTTCTGGCTTTGTGAAGAAACAATAAGGGGATTTGGTCCTATAATTATATTTTACTATTTCAACATTAAAATTCCTTTTAGAGTGGGATTGGGCATGAGACTAGATAATTCAAGCAAATATGGGGATGCATAGCATAATTGTTAAGCTTATGTGCTCTAGAGCCAGTCTACAGTGAAGAAACCCTGGCTCTGCCGTTATCTGTGTGGCCTTTGGCAAGTTACTTAACTCCTTTGTGTTTCAGTTTCTACATCTGTAAATAAGTTAATAAACGTAAAGCATTTTCAGGAGTACCTGGCACATAGTAAGTGCGTAGTAAATGGTTCTATTGTTACTCTGAGTAATATATGGAGCTTTGTTGTTGAGAGAGAGCTGTATTTAGAGAATTTTCTAAGGAAGCTTCTAACAAGCTTTTAGTTCTCATTTGGTGCTGAATTAGAATTTACCTATAGGCATGATCTGGTTGCTCTATACCTATGCAATTGAACAAGCTGATTTCTTAATAGAATATGGTGGTTAAGATGGGCCTGCAGAGTAATATTTCTCTCTGGATGTTTTTTTTCTTGCCCACCCTCACAAAGCTATAGTTGTCATAGGCTGACTTTGGAAAGATGCTCTTAAAGTCTCACTATACCTGTAAGCATGAATGATAACATAGTATAGTGAAAACAGCATAGATTTGACTTCCATTTCTAGTAATATCACATAACACATAGTCTGGAAATTCTCATCCCACTCCCAGCTACAACACATCAGAAATACTGGATAAAATTAACTTATTCATTCACCAAGTATTTTTTTCAAGATTTTATTTATTTATTTGAGAGAGAGAAAGAGAGAGAGAGAGAGAGAGAGAGAGAGAGAGAAAGCACAAGCACAAGCAGGGAGAGTGGCAGAGGGAGAGGGAAAAGCAGGCTCTCTGAGAGCCTGACATGGGGTTCAATCCCAGGGCCTTGAGATCATGACCTAAGCCAAAGGCAGACACTTAACCAACTGAGCCACCCAAGTGTCACCACCAAGTATTTTTTTAAAGAGATTTATTGATGTATAATTTATATACTATAAAATTCACTCATTTAAAGTGTGCCAATAAATATTTTTTAGTATACTTACAGATGTATGCAATCTTTATCATAGTCAATTTTAGAATATTTTCAAGACCTCAAAAAGAAATCCTATACCCTTTAGCTATTGAATACCTTTCTTATGTGCCAGGAAGTATTTTAGGTGTTGCAGAAAGAAGTAAGCCAAATTGGCACAAATTCCCGACATAGTGGAGCTTACATTCTGGTGAATAGAGCTAACATAGTTTTAGAGGCATGGTTGACTTTTCAAGACAGAAAGATACTTCCAGGGGCCAAACACAAAGAGGAAACTGTAAACTCGAGTGGTATGCATGAGTTAACACTGTTTCCCCAAATATGTTGGAAATTTGGATATTAGTGACCAAGATTTGTGTTCTAACACTCATGCACACTATAAGATTTGAGACCAAGACGTCCATGTAAAACTGGGTCTTTCAAAGTGCTTTATGTGCAATGAAAGAGTGTACTAGGAGAACTCTTCTTCACAGAAGAAGATGGCAAGTGAGTTTGTCTGTCTCAAGCTGCATTCTTGGCAGAGAAAAATGTCTTTCCCAATGATGTATAATCATGTACCTGCCCTCATGTGGCTTTAAATTTGAATTTAAACTCATTGCATAGTCCAGAAATATACAAACAAAACCCAGAATATAAAAGTGCTGGCATTTGCCACCAGGTGTTCTATGTGAAAAATTCTGCCATCATCCAAATTCCAGCCAACAGAAATAAGAACAGGGAGATAAGATCTTGGTGACTAGACCTGTAGTAGATATTTTGAATCATAAGATAAAATCCTAACATTGAGAATTATGGAGCAATGAGATAAATCTGGGATATGGGTTCTTGACGATAATGGAGCCACCATACTGGCCCTTGATTTTCTACATTAACAGAAGAGAGAAATACACTTCTATTTTGTTTACATCTTCTTTTTGCTATTTGCAGCTGAATCTAATATCAATTAATACACAGTGTGAATAAAACAAAGGCATTTTCAAATAAATAGCAACTTAGAGCTTACCTTTAAAAGACCATCATTGAAAGAGCTACACTAAAGGATGTATTTCAGGAAGAAGAAAATTGATCTGAGAGGGAAGGCTTGAGAAGCAAAACAGCTTTTTTAGCAAATAAATTATTATATATGTAAATAATTCAAAAGTAGTGTTGATGACACAAAACATTTATGATAGTTTTGACAGAGTATAGATTTTTAAGTTAGAGAATAGGGATCAAATCCAAGCTTGGCCATTTATATTCTGTGGGACCAAAGACAAATTACTTAACCTCTCTGAACCTCAGTTTCCTCACTTGTAAATTGGAAGAATTACGATAATATATACATAACATAGTTACTTAAATATTAGAAATAATTTATGTAAGACTCTTGATATGCTGCTCAATGCATGTACTTAAAGTATGGAAAATTATAATATTAACAATTATAGAGAAAACAAAATGTTTGCTAGTAATCACAAATGACATTGGAGGTGGCTGGTACTTTGCCTGGGTAATGGCCATTTGACTATTTCCCCAAATATCTCACAGGGTAACAATTAGTACACTAGGTTTTGTACTTTTGTTTGAGACCTAGCCTTCAGCCTGTTTGCTTACACACCTGGTATTGTCAGCATATTTGGAATAGATCTGTCATTTAGAGGCAGAGGCATACGAACTATTCTCACAAAAGTGATATATAAAACTAGAATGTCAGTGTATTGATGAATGATGAACAGCATGATTGTAACACAGAACAAAAATCTTGTTTTGGCATGACCAGAAATTCCTACCTTCAGGACAATCTATATGGAAGCCAAATCATAACCAGAGTTTCAGTGTATTAAATCACAATGAGAAATAAATTTCACAGGAACTGGAATATATAGTCTTTATGACCAACACACCCTCTTCTTCTAGGCAGATGGATATGGGAAATCAAGTCAAAATTGTGGGACCTTTAGCAAGTCATTAGCCATGAAACTTGATGGGCTTCAATCAGGTTAAGGTGAGTTAGAAGAATTGAATATTTAGTGGCATAAAACTAAGATTGATATATCTCAGATAAGGGGAGGTGGTGCAATGGGAATAACATACTTGATTTCCATTGTCTCAAATTTCCTATAGTTATTATCATAATAGAGATGGAGAATCTTGCTAATGGAATCAGAATGCAAAATCCTTTGGCTAAGATATTTTTCCCTGGATAGTTCTTGGCTGGGCACTGTCAAAAGTCAATATTTATTTATTGACTATCTTTTTCCTATGTTTGTCCAGTTCCCCCTTCTAATAGCACACATTTGTCCTTTAGCTATATTAATAACGTTTAGGTTACAGTCTAATTCTGCTGGCCTATGAAAATTCGGTTTCTTGAAAGTGATTTTTGCCTATTATTCTTCTCATTTATTATATGATTTCTTGTTAATTCTGAAGGCAATCTTATTGCCCTCATTTTTAAGTACTTGTGTATATATGTGGGGGCCAGGGTAGTTTACTGTAGGCTCGTATATGAAGTCAGTATTACTGATCCATCACTGATTATTTGATTAAGATGCATTTTGGCTTAGCCTTATCACCGTGGAAAACACAAACTACATATATGTTGTTCTTCCAATTAGTTTCTAGTGGCTGAATTGCAGAGGATACATGGAACTTTAGCAGCCCAGACCAGTGAGGAAAGAGATGTTTGGTATATGGCAGTGTCAAGGCCTAAGAGGAATGACAAATCTGTAGTACTACATTTTGGGAGGGAACCCAAAATCCAAAGTTGACTGGTTTGGTGGAATTTAGCTGCATTGGTGGTCAGCATTAACATCCAAGGATGATCTCATTGATGGAATTTGGTATTAGTATAGGACAACTAGAGTCATTCAGGAGACAGGGCTATAGTTTGAAAAATCTTTTAGGACTAAAGCAGGTCTCCAGGCTGTAGCCGAAAGTAAAAAGACAAATTTCAGGGATCCCTGGGTGGCGCAGCGGTTTAGCGCCTGTCTTTGGCCCAGGGCGCGATCCTGGAGACCCGGGATCGAATCCCACATCGGGCTCCCGGTGCATGGAGCCTGCTCCTCCCTCTGCCTGTGTCTCTGCCTCTCTCTCTCTCTCTCTGTGTGTGACTATCGTAAATAAATAAAAAATTAAAAAAAAAAAGACAAATTTCAGCCCCTAAGTATGATAAGTTGGCAATTGCTGAACAGGGAATCAGGATCCCAGCCACATAGGGATGAGGTTAACACAGTATCTACAAGATATTATTTAGCAACCAACTGCCCGTGCCAGAAACAGAAAGACTAGATGACTGGAAGGTAACACTTGAAACTTATATGCCATGATCTCCTAAGAGTTTAGAGCATAAAGTGAGGGATTGGATTCTGAGATGCCCAAATTTATTCAGTGCTTCTGATAAGATGAACTCACTAATATAAATGGAGTTATGGAGAGAAAATTATTACTTTCTGAGAGTATTTTTAAGAAGTTTTTTTGGTTCAAATAATGTACAATGGAATTTTAAAAAGAGATTCGGGTGACAATGATGAAAAATAAGAATTGTGTATATAATATATATATAAGATATAAGATATAACTTATATAGATATATAAAGATATAGTCATATATATAAGATATAACTTAGGGATCCCTGGGTGGTGCAGCGGTTTGGCGCCTGCCTTTGGCCCAGGGCGCGATCCTGGAGACCCGGGATTGAATCCCACGTCAGGCTCCCGGTGCATGGAGCCTGCTTCTCCCTCTGCCTGTGTCTCTACGCCTCTCTCTCTCTCTGTGACTATCATAAATAAATAAAAATTAAAAAAAAAAGATATAACTTATATAAGATAAAGATATAAAAAAAAATAAGATAAAGATATAATATATATCATATATAACTTCTCTCAATATAGATGTTTGGCTCCTGTGATGAGAGGAAATACAGGTTTTGAGTGGCTAAAAAAAGGTTGCATAAGTCTGGAATTGGTTTGGGGAGCTGGTATCTCCATGGCTACAAGAGTATCTAGCAGCAGAAGGCTAATAATGAAAGGACAGCCTGAGGTTTCTTCTCTCCAAATATATTTCTTGAACTAAATCTAAATTGATCAAAGGCATTTTTGAACAAAATCCTTTTCCAGATACTGACTTTATTATTTCTTTTTATTTAAAAATCATGAGTTCAACTATCAGTTCTGTGTTTAATGACAACTATACTAATATTTCTACCCTCCTTCTACTTATTTTAAATCCCTCAAACGTTTCTACTGATCAACGGATATGTCCAATTGGATGTCATATGGGGCCTTCAAATTCAGCAGATATAAAAATGAACTCACCCTTTCCCCTTACAATATTTCCCATTTTTGCATATTGTATGAGTGATTCACAGGCTCAGGCCACCAGAGAGCTTAATAAGTGTTCCTTCAATTACACAGCTAACAAATGGCAGAGCTAGGACTAGAATCCAGATCTTCTGATTTCAATCGTGTATATTGTAGTGGATTGGGCCAGGTATAAAATGATCAAACCCCTGAGTCCGATAATCAAGGCCCCTTACATTTCAGCCCTGAATCTCCCTTTCCAACCTCACTACCACTCCTTCTCATGTTCTCTTTGCCTAATAACACCATGGCTCTTTTAGTTTGACAAGCATGTCTGGCATTTTTTTTTTGTTCCTGTGACTTTGTTCACACTGTTCAATTTACTTAGCATGTCTTCCCTAATGCCCATATCCAATCTTGTCAGATCTTCATAGACCAGTGCAAAAAAATAATCTTCTACCAACTTTTTTCTAATTTATCTTGGTTAGAAGTGACTTCTCCCACCAATAAATGACTGTAACAACTTATCCATATGTCATTCATCCTGCTTATTACTATTTACCTTGTATTGTTTACTTTGTATTGTTAGTTTATCATTTATTGAGTGTCCATCATCTTCCATTTCTATTTGAAATGGGGAGATACCTCAGTGAATAAGTTGGTCAATGTCACTGGCCTCATGGGATTCATTGTCTAGTCACAGAAGAAAGACAAGTTAAAAAACAATGCCATAGGGTCAAGAGTCACAATCATAAAGAGCAGGTGCTATTGGATCCTAGAGAAGTGAGCCTTCCCCAGAGCTGAAATGGTAGGGACAATCGAGAAAGGCTTCTTGAAGGTCTTGACACTGTAACTTTAGGGCAAAGTCCTTGCTTGAACCCTCCAGCCCTGTGCTGTGGACTGAGTAATCTCTGTCTGGCATTGTCATATTTTCTTTCTGGGGCTACTCCCTTATTTTAAGGTAGTCAGCTATACTTCATTGTTTTCCTGATATTGGGAGTGCAGTTATAATTAATACTTGACAGTGGATATCTAATGATAAATTGAAAATCTGAGTTAAGGTCTCTCCTAAAGACCCCCTTTCACGTGTGTCCCCTTTCACATGTGTCTTGGTATTAAACAGCAATTCAGATGACCACATGTTCGCTGTAAAAAAAATTCATATAATAGATAAGCCTTGCAGAGCAGCCTATTTTCCCTTCATGGCAGTTATCATGGCTTGTCATTATGTATGTGTATAATTATTTCACAGATAGCCATCTTCTACACAAGATCAAAAACTCCATGAGGGAAGGTATTATTTCTGTTTTGCTCAGATTTGTATCCCTAGGGTCTAGCACAGTGCATAGCATTTCATAGCCACCCAATAAATATTTGTTGAATGAATGCATGGAATGATTAAACAGTCAAAATTTGATATAATTTCTTACCACTTATTTTAAAGGATTGTTTTATTGATCAATATTGGAATAAAAATGAGTGATGAGAAAGTATCTATATTATAGGTTCTCTTTTTTTTAAATGGAGAAACACTGTGTTTTGCCATAAAAAGACAAGAGACATACAGATATACATTTGTATTTATGGTCTCCTGATGGGTCTCCTTGCTTCTACCTCTATTCCTCTAGAGTCTATTCTCAGCACAGCGGGCAGAGTGATCTTTTAAAAGTGTAAACTAAATCATGTTACTTCTAAAACCCTCTATACACTCAGGGTAAGGCCAAACTCCTTACCATGACCTACAAAACCTTCCTTGAACCTTCCCCTGCCTACCTCTCCTCTTGCTTATTCAACTCCTGCCACACCGGCTCTGTTTCTGTCTCTTGAACTTGCCATGTTCTTTCTCTTCTGAGGAACATTGTACTTGCTCTTACCTCTGGCTGGAGTGCTCTTCCCTGGATATTTTGCAGAATTTGCTCCCTCCTCAAAGAGCCCTTCATTGACCGCCCTGTCTAAAGTAAATCCCATCTGCCACTATATCTTCTTACATAGTTTTATTTTTATAGCAATTATTATTGTCGGAAATAATTTTATTTATTTGTTTACTTTTGAGGGGTCAGTCTCCTCTACTGTAATATAACCTCTATGAGGGTAGAGATTTTTGTCTGTTTTGCTCATTGTTGTGTTTTCAGTACTTAGAACAGAGTCTGGAATAGAGTACACTCCTTAAATATACAATATGCATCTTTTATTTATATTAATATTAAATTAATAACTATTTTATTATTATCCACTTCAAAAGACTCTAAGCTTTTAGGGATAGGAACAATACCTATTTTACTTCAGTATTGTAGCCCCAGTGCCTTGAAGGCTGCTTAGGATATAGTAGATGTTCAGTAAGCATGCTTGAATTGAACGTAATCATACCCATAGATACATGGACTAAATGGACCCCCAATTTATTTTTAACATTACTGAGCCTTTCTGAAATGATAAACACTCTAGAAAGCAGCTAAAAATTGAAAAAACTTTGTTTACAACCTTTAATCCTTAACTAAAGTGCAAATGCGATCCATCCTTCCATCCCACCTTTAGCAACCTCTTTGATTTCTCCACCCTAAAACTAGTCATTTACCAAGTCAGACAGTTTGTAGTTTTGGATTCATCCACCCCTTTCCATGCCTACTGACATTTTCCTAATAAAGGCTCTCATTGCCTTTTGTCTGGACTTTTACAGAAAACTTTTAACATGTCTCCTTGCCTCCTACCTTTCTTACCTCTTAGTCATCCAGCATACAGGATGCCAGATTAGTCTTCTGAGAGTTCATATTTGGTCATATAATTTCTTCATTCAAAAAACTAGACCTGTGAGGTATATGTGGACATATATAATTGAACCCTGTCTACCAAATTAACCATAGAATTCTCACCTTCACATTCAAAGCTCTCAGTGGAATTCTACCCATCTAATTTTCCATCTTTACTTTTGATTATCCACCCATGAGCCCTACTATCCTTTGAAACTTAAGTACTTGCATATCTTGGATGCATCCATGACTGTAGCTGTTTCTCCTAACTCAAATGCCCTCCTTTTCATACTTGTTTGCTAAGATCCTTTCAACCATGTGTTAAATGTCATCTCTTCCTTTCATGTCTCTCCTAAGGGAGATGTAAGACAAGTACCTAAGTAGATGGCTTTCATGCTAGGTAAACTAAGATGAGCTGAGTCTCACACCAAAATAAATCACAAATGTCTGTGGGACACAAAACTCTCTGAGGGCATGGAATGTGTCTATCTTATTCTCCATCACCTGCCCAATTCCTAGCAGTTTCTGGCACAGTAGATGCTAAATAAAAATGTGATAAATAAATAATGAATGACTTAAAGAAGAGGAAGATCATATTCTATATCATATGCTTCTTGAAGACAGGGATTTCTTTTCCAAATTTATGCTCATGTCCCTTATAGCCCTACATAGTAGATACTCAAGAACTATTTGTTAAATTTAATGGAAAACATAGTGTCCTATAAACAGTGTCATTACTCGAATACTGATTATCTTTGAACTCAGCTTGTACTGGGCCAGTATCATTAACAAGATGTAGGTCTGGGGCAAAATGATGTATTGCGATTTTACTGACAGATTTAGGGAAGATGGAATCAAAAGAGGCCAAACTGAGGGCTTCATGTAGTCAATTAAAATTTTTACATAAAGAAGATTGACTGGAAAACACCCAAAGGCCAAATAAAGTTCTTAGGAAGATGATCAGTCCAATGAAGCATTAGTTTTCACTGTTTATCACCAGCAGATGATTTCAATCAGTTGTTTGTGAAGGGAGTTAGAACAGCTTCATCTTGTGGCATCTGGACCCTTTAGCTTGGTCCAGCCATGTGAAACAATGAAACAACAAAAAGTCCCATTGTGGAAGAGGTAAAAACTTAAATCATGTTGACATTGGTGTTATTTGATGCCTTTTTTCACTTGTCTCTTTTTGACTCCTATACAGGTACACTGGGCTGTTGTACATATTCTTTTGTGGTACCCCATGTTATGCAGCAGATCCTCTTTGACTTGGGTCTTTCCCCATATACTCTTTCAAAATCCAAACTGACAGTCCCAGGTTGTCAAAAACCAATGTGGAAAAAAATAAGTCAAGGTTTTAAGTGATTGCTTCTGGCTTTAAGAGTGACATCCTTGCATTTTAATGGATTTTTAAAAGCAAAGCCTTTACCTAAGAGAAAACCCTAATCAGAGGGGTTTCAAGTGCAAAGGCAGAGTAAGACAAACCAGAACACTTTGGTATGGCCCATCTGACTCTGAGTCCCCTGAAAACCAAATGCAGTTACATTAGCCAAGACTCTCAGGGGAAGAATTGACATGCTCACTTGTTACTGGGTTATTTGGGGATATCTTTAAAGCACTCAGAACTCATCAAAGACAAGTACTATTACTTGGAGCTAGAGGAGGTATCTTGAAAGCAATAAAGTGGAAATACCACTTTATCCAGAAGGTGGTAAACATATGGAACCCATTACCTTAGGAAGTGATGTAGGCTGAAAATAGAGAAAGGGTCTAGAAGGGCTGAGAGAAAGTTTTGGATTCTATATCCAAGGGAAATGTACATATGCATTGGGCCTTTCAACATCTAAAGGGGATGCCATAGGTGACATCCTCTTATAAGGTTCCTATTTGGCTCGATGATAGAACCAAGAATAGCATTTCTTATATTGTCATCTTAGTTCTTTTGGAGGTGTCGTTCCTTCTCTTTGTCTCCCTTTTAAAGTCTACCCTCTTTTTCCCCCTCTTTGGTCCTTCCCCTTCCAAATCTGGAGGAATTTCAAATATTTTCTCTCCCCATCAGTCCCAGAATTCTGAGCATCTAGAGCTGCACTGTCCAATATAGTAGCCTGTAGAGACACATGGCTACTTAAATTTAAATTTAATTAAAGTTAAGTGAAATCAATATTTTAGTTCTTCAGTTGCACCAGCAAAATTTCAAGTGTCCAATGATCCTATGAGACCAGTGGCTAAGCTACTATGGCTCAGATAAAGGATTTTTCTATTATTATGGAAAGTTTCAGTGGACAGCATTGAACTACATTTCCATTCCCCTCTCTCCCAAAGGCCTAGACATTCATAAATTTGACAACAGATACATTTCTTAAAGCATATTATCCAGGCACTGCACTCAGATTTTTACATATATAATCTCATTTAATCCTTTCAACACTCTTATGAGCTAGATACTATTATCATCTTCATTTCATAGATGAGGAAACCAAGTCTCAGAGAGATTAAATAACTTTTCTGAGGCCACACAGCTAGTAACTGGAAGAGGTGGGCCTGGAACCCAAGTCTGATTTTATAGCCTATGCTTTTAGCCACTCGACTAGACTGTCTCTCATCAATTTCTTTCTTCCTCTTGAGTTCGTGTTCTCGTCATCCTTCTGATATCACATAAGAAGGAGTTGACATTGCTTGGAAAGATCCTAGCATCCACCATGTTTTCAGCCCCATAGATTCAACTTGAACATACCCTTTCTCTCACCTATCACTCAGCTGTCCTTTCCTATTTACTTCCCCATCTCTCCTTTCATATTCTGAAATATGCATATTATAAGAAATGATGGTACATCACTGATTCATTTTAAAGTAAACTATACCAACATTGCTCTAGGTCCAACTGTTTTTCCTCCAGAGCCCACTGTGGGCCAAGGTTGGAGAGAGAACGGGTAAAGTACAAGTCTTCCTGACAATAGTCAGTGTCAATGCTTTAGAAAAGAAAATGTGGTTATTTTGGAAGACTATAGGAATTTTAACCTCCTCCTCCCCAAACCCAGACCGACTCTGAGATTTATTCAGTACCCTGCCTAAAACTCAGGCAAAAAGGTCAGTATTTGTCTATATCATCTGTCTGCGTGTATTTATCTGCATATCTGTATTTTTAGTACATCTTGAAACATCCCATAATGCTGCAAAACATATATTTCACTCACAAATTAATCTCAAGTATTTCTTAAAATGGTGTGCTATGGGATACTATTATGCAAGATGTTAAAATGTGTTCTATAGGGATAAAAGTCTTTAGTGATCAAATGTGCTTGGGAACTACTGGATTAAAAATGCTAAGCAGATTTCTTTAAGGTGGGACTTCTCAAAGTCTTGATGTAAATTGAGTTAAGCCACTTTCCTGCTCAAAACCGTCTAATCCCTACCACAGTTTACAAGGCCCTACATGAGCTGGCCCCTGCCTTCCTTTTCAGTGTCCTCTGGTACCCCTCTCCCCCTTAACATTACCCTCCAGCAGGTGCTTACTTGCTGTTCCTTGAACACACCAAACTCCTTCCTGCTTCAGGGCATTTCCAGTATTCACTGTTCTCTATGCTTAACTCTTCCCCTTGCTATTCCAATGGGACTGCCTATAAGTTTCAGATCAGATGTCACCTCCTTGAAGAGTCCTTCCCTGTTGATTCTATCTAAAGTGGCTCCAAAACATCCTCTTGCCATGCTCAATCACATCCCTCTATTTTATTTAATTCAAAGCATTTATTATTTTATTATTATTATCTCATTTATTTATTCATTGACTTGTATATTTTCTGTCTTTCCAACTAAGATATTAGCTCCATGAGGGCAGGGACCACATTTGCCTTATTCACCATTCTGTCTCCAGATCCTACAATAGTGCCTGAAACATTGCTAAGTTGAAATTGTAAGTAATTACTGAAATGGTAAATAATTGAAATCATTAAAATTGATTGAAATTATAAATAATGTCCATGTATGTAAAAATATATGATATAAAACATTCCCAAAACCTGTTTCAGTGTACAACTTCTTCTCTTCAGCATGCACTTAAAAAATATTAACTCTGAACTCATGGTCTATAGCACACAAGTTGGAAAATTATGATCTAAATGTTTTGGGGATTTACTTTTTTAATTTGGCAATTAATAATTCCCCCTAAAATTGATAGAGACTTGAACAATTTTGAACAAAAAGTTGCCACAGTGTATATCCAAGAATAAAAGCCAGCAATTTATTTTCTCTCTTCCAACTTTCTCATATCCCAACCAATCAAGTGCTCACATAGTTTCTCCATAGAAAGTTAGCAGAAAGATAAAAAGAAAACACTAAAAGGAGATAGGAATAAATAGCTTTTTTTTTCTGGGGGCGATCTGGTAACAGACCCTATTAGGGACAAGGAAATAAAAAGAGGGGTCATTCTACTTTCTCAAAATGTCAGTGAAATGAAGCAGCAATACAGAGCATCCCTACCTGCAGGCACATAAGAGGAGACCGTAACTAGCAGCAATAGCAAGCCAGCACACCAACAGTTTTAATTTCATCTTGTGAACAGAAGGTGGCTAGACAGATGCGTGGTCCAATGTGATAATTACCAGTGTCTGCTCAGAATATAAACTTTCTTGTCTTCTGCTTTATTTTCTTTCCCAGTGAATGGATTTAAAGAGCCATTTTTGAGATTTTTGTTAGGCTTTTTGCTTTTCTGCCAAGGACATTCATTAAATATTTAATGAAATTCTGGAAGTTGACTTTTAATTATGATATGCAAGCAGGCTGCTTAGTCATAGGTCAAAGAAAGACCATAGTAATCCAATGAGAGGGGTCTCTGACTGAATGCAATTATAAAAGTAATGCTAATGTGATTTTTCAAAAAGAAAGGGTTTGGATTCCAGAAATTATAGGCCAGTGATGCTGACATCAATCCTTAGTGGAACGCTCTAGTTGGATTCATAAAGAAATGGTTGCAAACACTAAGAAATGGTAGTGATGATCACAAGGACCCAGTATGCTTCACCAAGGGTTAAGTTATGCATAGTTAATTCCATTTCATTTGTTCAATAACAAACATAGGAATATCACAGTCATTGCATGTGGGCTTTAGCAGTAGACTTCAGGTTTTAAATCATAGCTGTACCACTTATTAGCTGTGAGATCACAGGCAATTGAAATAATCTCTTGGTTCCTCAGTTTTCTGATCTATAATATAAAAATGAAAGTAGCACTTATTTCATAGGATTGTTGTGAGGCTAAGAAGTGTTTATACAGGTAAATTTTTGGAATGGTATCTAAGGACTTTAGAGCAATACCTAGTAATTGGTCAATAAACATTAGCTTTTGTTATTTGGTTGCCTGGAATATGAGCTGTAGGGGCAATAGTATTAGGTAGTTCCATAACTAGTTGAATAACTCCCAAGTGCAAACATACTAATAAGGAATTTATGTCAATCAGAAAGGAAATTTCTGATGGTGTTTTGTTCATCACTTTTTATCAATAAAATGGCTGAATATTGAGATGTTAAAAGAGATCTAGAAATAGTGAATATAATAATAATAGCTCATTTGATATATGCAAATTTCAAGTCTCAGTTCTTGGATTTAAAATCAGCTGTACAAATGTAAGCTGCGGAAGATCTGGTCCAACAGAGGTTTCTATGTGTGAATTCTAGAGGATTATTGGACTGTATGCTCAATGTGAATTGATCACTGATCAACGATGCTAATGGAGCCTTAGGCTATACTGGTAGAAATTTAGTATACAGAATGGGAAAGGTGCGTTGGCCCAGCCAGTCCTTTGGTAACATTTGGTTCTTTTTTTTTTCTTCTGAAGTTTGTTTGTTTGTTTATGTAAACCCAATGCCCAATGTGGGGCTCAAACGCTTGACCCTGAGATCAAGAGTTGCATGCTTTTCCGACTGAGCCAGCCAGGTGCCCCTGGTAGCATTTGATTGTAATGTCTTATTTTAAGAAGTGTTTTTGACCACTGGACACTTTTTGAGGATAGGAACTGTTTTAGTCATTGTTGTATCCTCAATATGTAAC
This sequence comes from Canis lupus dingo, assembly GCF_003254725.2. Taxonomy (NCBI): domain Eukaryota; kingdom Metazoa; phylum Chordata; class Mammalia; order Carnivora; family Canidae; genus Canis; species Canis lupus. The sequence goes on along the minus strand of NC_064281.1, from coordinate 94,994,830 downwards.
ACCATGCTTAGAATGTAGTAGGTGTTCATGAAATGTTTGATGAATAAAAAAATGAATAACCAAATGTAACACATCCATAAAACATGAACAAGATGATGAAAAGACCATAAGCTATGTGATATAAGGAATGGTTGAAAACACTTAAGTTATTAAGCCTGGAGGTACACAATCATCTATCTTCAGATATTGTTATGTAGAAGAAGGATCAGAAATTCTGTGCAGTTTGAGATTAGTTTTAGAACAGATTCCAACTAAATCTGATAACATTTGTAAAGCACTTTATAGTTAATTGAACACTTTATCATATATCACTTCATATAATTTTTATTTTTACCAACACTATGAGGTAGTTACTGCAGAAATTTTACCCCAATGTAATGAAAAACAATAACAGCTAGCACTTATATTGTACCTACTGTGTATCAACCATTATGCACATATGAACTCATTTACATTTCATCACATGAGTTAGTTACTTCTATTATCAGGTGTACCTTACAAGACAACTAAGCTGAGTCATGGGAGGAGTCAAATAGCATTCCTAAGATCACACATCTAGTATCTAGCAGAGCCAAAGTTTGATTCCCTTCAGTCTGGACTTCAGTCTACACTCTAAACTGTTACACTACACTGCCTTTCACATTGGCACTTTTCTACAGAGGAGGAAATTGGGTTGTGGCTAAATCAAGTGATTTAAGATCACACAGCTAAAAAGTAGCAGTCAGGATCTAAATTCTGACTAAAGATCTAGTGCTCTCTCCATTATCCCTGGATATTTCATTTGTTGGATGAAATTTAGACTCTTTAGAGCCATTCAACAATGTGGTCTGGTGCAGGGGCGGGAAACCTACCTGTGCAGGGGCTTGGAAACCAAGCTGTGGAGGAGATGCCTACATAGAGTGTGAAAGGCCCTTTAGTGATCTTCAAGGTTTACTCTCACTCAAGATTTTATGAGTTTATGAACACAGTATTTCAGGAAGAGTAGAGGAAATCAGCTGAGGAGGAGAACAAGAAGATGAAGGAAGGTCAGTCTGTATGTACTTCTCAAGGTGTGGTACTCAGAATATTTGTGTCAGAATCTAAGGCACTTGTTCCATTGCAGATTTCTGGGCTTCTCCTCGGACTTACTGAGCCTATTTCTGGGGTAGGATAAACATACCAAGTGATTCTTGTTGACATACATTTTGAGAACCCCTCATTTACAGTTCAGGGCCAGATTAGCGAGAGTCTTCAAAGTCTTGCTAAGGATAAATAAACAAACAAATGGTTTTAAGGGAAAGAGTGATATGAAGAGATTTTCTAATTAGGAAGTTCATCCTAGCTATCAGAAGGATAGGTGAAAGAAAGGTAAAAATGGAAGTAGGAGGAATAGACAGGTGTCTATTTTAGTAATCCAGGCAAGCTATATTTTCAACTCATAAAAGTAGTTATAGGTAGTGTTTGGAGAATCTCAGATTGGTATTATAGCCTGAGATGCTAAAACCTTTGGTTCCTGCACTCTCAGTGACCCCTCCTTCTTGCAGTGTTCTATCGAAGAACAATAACCAAATGGGAATATAATTACCACTTCAGTAATAGCTGAGCCAATACTCCATGATCCTTTAGTAAAAGAGAATGGAATGATGGACTTAAACTGGAGGCTTAATGAAGTCTCTCATCCCCACTCCCTAATCCTAATCTTGAAATCTGTGTAGTCAAACATGCCTGTTTGGGGCAGGAGAGTGAGGGGAAAGAGAGAAAAGCCAGGTCTCAAGAAGGGCCCTGGTCCATTGACCCCACCAGCAATATGGAGTGGCATAGGGAGAAGATAGAAAGAATGCCATGTTTGTTCCTGAGGCAGGAAGGTAAAAAAAGAGCAACGTACTGAAAAAGAGGATGACTGAATCTGCACCAACAATATAGACCCTTTCTAGAGGTACTAGTGAGAGAATGTCATGAATGGGTTCTGGAATAATAACTATAATCCACTATTCAAATGTAACACGATCTATGTTTTAGCCTTTGCCCAATAAGTATATCAATCGTTTTTCCCTTGTGGAGGTGTTGTTAAGGGGACAGAGGAAGAAGTTTCAAGAGAAGAGTGGAATTTCCCTCTGCAATACTCAAAGCAGGGAAACTTTTATTATATATGGTGACAGTATGTTCTCTAGCTCCTGGCCATGGTTCTAGTGAAAGGCATCAGGAAGAAGGCAGGGGGATAATTTAGAGGATGTAGATAGATGCTTTTGAGCCAGTATCTCACTGGAGAAAAAAGAAGTATGTCTCTTGAGTTCCTCAAGAAGTATTTCAAATCTTTATGCTGTGGAATAAGAATAAGCCAGTCGCTATGCTACATGACCTGTTCAACCAGACTTTTGCAATCCTTTTAACCAAGCTCAACTACTGTGAAGAAATCAAGATGCAGGCCCAAGTCATTTGTCCCTTAGTGACATTACAGAAAATGTCCCTCTCTGTTCCCTTTACTCTTTGCCATTTGTTGATTAGAATGAATCATTCTTTACTAAAGAAAAGATCTCAATCTCATGTTCCCTTTGTGAACTTGGCTGCAGTGATTTGGAGCTGCAAACCCCAATCAAAATTCCACCCACAAGTTTTCTTTCTTGAGAGAGTAGTCTTCTCGGGCACGAGCCTGGGAATCATTGCAGCCTAATCAGCTTGTCATCCCTTAGTGCCACATATTCTTGTCTTTGGCAAGCATTCATTTTGAGGTGCATCCTGTAAAGCTCATGATGCTATCTTCATTGAACTCATGCTTATAAGAAGAAAATAAGGGGCTATAGAAAACTTATTTTTAAATTGAATTTAAGTAGTTTTGCCACATTTTAAATGTCAGACGGAACTGTTCCACAGTACAAATCTGCCAAGTCTATGCAGGCGGCTGTTTTCAATAGGACTGTTCGTGCCCTATTGTACTAATCTTTTTTTAAACACACACCTTGCTGGAAAAGGCCAAGAACACCCACACAGGCAGTGGGCACTGTTACTTTTTTCTTGCTCCAAGTGGATGAATAGGCTCTTGTTCCATTTGTTGTGGTGCATTGTGCAGTGTTTCCCAATCATTTTCTTTCCTTGATGGACATTGAGCCTTCTTAGGACACAGTAGGCGACAGTCCCTGTGTTCTCCCACATGGCCATCCACTCCTCCAGCCATCTGCCCATCTATGTGCCTCCTCTTGATCACCCTCTCTTCTTCTTCCACATAGAGTGGATCCTCAATTCAAGAATGATCAGGAATTACCTGCAGTGGATGAGTGTGGAGATGATCTGGTGAGCTAGAACTCTGTTTTTTTTCAATTGTGAATACTGACAATCTTCCTCTTAAGTAGACTCTTTCACCTTAGCAAAGTGCACTCTGGTTACCAGCAGATAATTTGTAAAATCTTTAGGATAATATCTGTCCCTTAGTTAGGCAGGATGCCTACAGGTTTAAAACTCAGATTCTGGAGTCAAACGATCTAGGTCCTGGCTCCCCCACTTACTAGCTAATTAACCCCAGAAAAGTTACATGACTTCTGTGAGACTCAGTTTCCTTATCCGTAAAATGGAGCTAATAATACCAACCTCACAGTATTGTTGTGAGGACGAAATGACATATCAGTCAGGTGCCTGGCAGAGTGTCTGCCATACAGTAAATATGTATTGTCTATTGTTTTTAGTAACTTAAGTTTAATAAAATTTAATAAAATGTTAGCTATAAGTGACACAATAATGCATTATTATTGATTACTGATTCTAAATCTATAATCTTAGACTCAACAGATATTTTGGGGGTTCTACTTTTGTATAAAAGATGATCTGGGAGGATACAGAGAAGGTTGACATTACCCTAGGCCTAAATGAGCTTTCAGTGTACTTGGGTAGATAAAATATTTGTACCTACAAATAAAATTAATGATTATATTGGGGCACCTGGGTGGCTCAGTTGGTTAAGGGGCTGGGCTGGCTCTTCATTTTGGCTCAGGTCATGTCTCAGGGTCCTGGGATTGAACCCCACGTCAGGCTCTGCGCTCAGTGCAGAGCTTGCTTCAGGATTCTTTTCCTTCCTTTCCCTCTGCTCCCTCCTCTTCAAATAAATAAATAAGTCTTTTTAAAAACTAATGACATTAAAGTACCAGACATGTGATATAGATACAGTAAGATATCAGAGTTCATAGAAAGTAGATGCTCCTGTGGGCTGGAGGTCGAGCTATGAGTTATGACTTAAAAAATGAAAACAATAATAATGATACTGATGCATCCTATTTTTTGGAAACCTTACGTGGGCTGGGTGTCTTACATGCATTATCTCATTTAACTCACTAATATTCCTACAAGGTAGGCAACATTATTATCCCCACTTTTCGGGTGAGGGAACTGAAGTTTGGAGAAACTAAGAAACTTTGTCTAAAGGCACGCAACTGTTAAATGTCAGAGCCAGGATCTGAGCCCTGGACTTTCACACTCCAGAACTCATTCTCCTTTCAACACACCAGACTGCCTCCTGTTAGTGAAGAGAATGAGTCTGAGAAAATCAGGCAAAGGAGATGATGCAAGCAAAGGCACACAGGAACTGATGATCAGGAACCAATGAAGGGGCCATCTGACTGGTATGAAGAGGATTTATGTATAGGAATAAAGAGAGAAGAGCCTGGAGAAAATGAGGGCCTGATTGTTTTCGAAAGGCTTTGAAAGCTAGGCTGAGGAAAACAATCTCTGTCCCATAGACACCAAAGAGAGGAAATGGGGATCAAGTTATTTGGTCTCTGACTAAATTTTTAATTTGGGTTTTGGTTTTGTTTCTTTCCTTTCTTTAGGAAGGGAATGATAATAATAATGCCATTTGTTTGAAGTTTGAAGGTAGATTTTGTTTCTTTAGGGTCCTCTGGGAAAGTGTGTACATGTGTGAGGCAAGAGAGACCAAGACAGCTCAATATGCTTTGATTCATTAATATTTTTGTGATGCACCAAAACGTCCTGATACCCAGTCTAAGAGGTGCTAGTCTATGTCTGTCATTATATCTTGGTGAGATTAAGCAAATAGCACCATGGAAAAGATGTGGATTTCTTCTTATTGGCAAAAGAAAAACAACCCCCCCTCCAAAACAAAACAAAACAAAACAAAAAAAAAAAAAAAACACAGGATCTTCTATAGTTATAGGGCTTACAACCTGGGAAGATGCCACATACATAACATAAGCAGTTCCTAACTTACAAATGGGTTGACTTCCAAAAGTTCATCTATCAAGCATTTTTTTGTGACTCAGAACACACTGTGCCTTGGAAATAATGCTATATAAAAATGGTACTTGTTTTTTTTTCCGTTACAATAGAGATGATAGAATACTTATGATTCTTTTGTATAATCTTCTGTTCCATAAAAACTTGATAGCTGGCAGTAATTATGCTTTCAAAGTCCTGAAAGGAAAGCCAGTCAGAAGATGTTGGTCCAGACATATGTAAAATTGTACACTTTTCCATGCAATGTACTACTGTCCATTTTTTTAAATTGAAAGACATAAAAACTAGTTTTCCAAGGATATTTCCAAGTATTTAGAGCTGTGCAGGTAAAGACAGCTTTAGCAAGTCAATGTGATGAGAAGCTTTTTTTAGAGCAATTTCTTTCTAGCTTGTGTATGTTGTATAAAGGACTGGTATTTTGTGTATATGCAGTGGGAGGGTACCTGTAGTATAACTTGAAGGGTACAACTGTTATGTCCTTATATCCCAAGTAATAATCCTACTATGCTGCCAGAGTGCCAGAAATTCTACCATAGATATTAACTTTGTACTCTGGTATTTGTTTCCTCTATAACTAAAGTGGGAATCCTTTTGAATAGGGTAACTCATCAAGGTCTTTCCAGTGATCAACAACTCAGCATAAGTTAGTTTTTCAAGTAGAGGGTCCTGAGAGCACTTGCCAGGGAACAGGCAAATTTGATGAGAGATGCAGAAATTGGAAATAATATTTTCAAATATTATCATCTATTTTGCCATAGATCTTAGACAGGACAAGCTTGGGGAAGGTTGTAACAAGGTGTCTTTGCCCAAAGGCATTAATTTCCTGTAGCAGTAAAGAATTTGCTCCAGGTGAAAGAGGGTAGTTTTTACAATATGGAATAAGTGACAAAGGGTCTAGAACTTGTGGTTTGGTTAGATAAAGTGGGATCAGCAAAATGTTGTAGCTTGGAGGAACAAACTGTCTATGAAATTCAAGTTGACTTTGCTGATAGGCAAGCTTAGTTAATGAAAGACAGCAGTGTTAGACAGTTAAGCAGCACAGAGGTCACCACTTGTTAGGCCAGATAAGATAGCAAAGAAGAGTTAAGGAGAATCCAGAAAATTAGAAATGTTGACAACAATAAGAAAGAAATACTGAAGTAAGCATTTGTCTTAGAGAAGCCACCCCACTTTGTTCTTTGTACCAGTGAGTGTAACCTGGTTTTCACAAGTGTTAATTATATATAATAAATGCTTAGAAGTCTGTGGGTATAGCTGATTCTACTTGCGGCAGTAAAAAAGTGTCATAAGCCTTGTCTATTCCAAATTCCACACATAATCTGCTATTATTCACTTATATGTGTATCTTAAAGGAACTCATTTAGGTCTCAGGCAAGAAAATCCCCTTTTGCCAGACAAGAGAAGTTAGGGAAATTTTCCTGGACCTGAGGCAAGAGGTGAAATTGTGACAAGTTAAGGAAGGAACAGTCTAGGTTTATAGTGCTTTTCAAAAGCCTGTCTGGCAAAAACTAGAAATAATAGCACAAATAAAACTAATGAAAATCACAGAAGTACAAGTAAAATATTACTGTAGTTTATATTATTAGACTTAGTGTCTGATTCTTGGTACAAGGATTTCTTCTGAATTCGGTGGTACAGGATACTCTAGTACCTGAGGGCAAGAAGCCAGACTAATGATCTGCTGGGAGGACCAATGCAGAGTTTTCTGCCTTTGGATGACATTAGAGACTATGCTAGATAGCTTCTAAAATGGCCCCCAAATATACCCAACCCCCTGGTATTTATGTCCTATGAAATCTTTTCCCTTTCAGTCAAGTCTTAAGATGACATTGCAGTCTGACAGTTTGATGGTGACCTCAAAAAAGACCTTGAGCCCGAGGCTCCTAGCTAAGCTATGTATAAATTCCTGACCTACAGAAACTGTGAGATAATAAATGTTTGTTATTTTAAGCAGCTGAGTTTTGGGGTAATTTATTAATGCAGCAAAAGATAACTAACATAGAAACAAATGTTTTACCTATTCCATATTTTTGCCTATTATATAGGTAGGTACATCAAAATTCATTATTTGGAGTTTTGGTTGTCCTCTGCTCTGTAATCAGGGAATTTGCCCACTTCTTAGAGGATAACAACATGTACCAATCCTCTAGAGTTCCTGGAGCCTTTTGGGGCCTCTCCCAGTAATCCCTAGGAAGTACCCCCATCAGTGTATAAGTAAAAAGAAGTCTTGGTGGAGTGCAGTAGTATGGTGAAGTATGTTCAAATTTTGGCTTGGTCACCTATTAGCAGGACCTTGGACAAGTTATTCTGTGTTGCTATGTCTCAGTTTCCTCATATGTAAAACAGGAATAATAATAATACTTCATTGGGTTGATACAAAATTTTAATGAGTGGTTAGAAAGGTACCTGGCACAAAATAAGTGCCACATAAGTATTGGCAAGGTAAAATGCTCTTGTCCATCTCTTCTCATGCTCCAGCACCCATAAACCCATTAGACTAGGAAATGAATGAGGGCAGGATGATGTCTCATTCTTTCCTATACCTCTGATAACCTAGCATAGGATCTGACACAGAGTAAGAGCTCAGAAATTGAGCTGTATTAAATTCATGGTCTCTCTTACTACACAATACTAATAGTACTGGAATGATGGTCAGAACACACCATTGGTTTCTCCTCTAACTCTATTTTGGGCCTATTTGGCTTTAAAATGCCACTTGCTAAGCATGAGATCTACCCAGTAAGTTATACAGACATGGCTTTGTGCTTGAGCAGTTTATTCTAGTCTGGAGCCCAGTCAGAGTTCCCGATTGCCTGCTGAGGGGCTCAAATCATCCTGAAGCCTCAATAGCCAGAGCTGAAGGTTCTATAACTAGTTGCATATAATTCACATTTGGTGATCCCATATTTTTGCCTGATGTTTTCCTCCTATTACATTTTTTAATCCTCAAAATAGTCCTATAGCAATTATTATTTCCATTTTACAGATGAAATAAAGGCTCAGAAAAGTTAGCTAATGTGCTCAAAGTCATGGAGCAGAAATTTGAACCTAAGTGCTCCAACTTTAAAGCTTATTCCATAGAATTAGAACACATGGCCTCTCTATTCCTTAATACCTCTTTATAAGAGCCATTGACCTCATAAATTCTGTCTATCTAGAGCAGGGCCCACTACTGGTAACGACTTCATCCAGAGTAGAAATTATAGATCTGGTACTTTTTGGGACTGTTCTAGAAATTTAATAGAATCTAGATGTGAGTGAAGAACCAAGGACCCTAAGCAAGCAGAGACATGGGCAAGTAATGAACTGACTCAGTGAGTTAACAGTGGCTCCTTAGAATTGAAGGCTGTATAATCATTGAGTTCTTCTCATGCTAGTTCATGAGAAGTCAGTCCAGAGCAATGATATTGAATCCCAGGTCTGCTTTTACTAGCTGTGTGACTTTGGACCAGTTACTAAATATCTCTGATCCTCATATTTGCTATCTATAAAATGATGGTAACAGTAACTACCTTATATGGTTGTTGTGAGGATTATATAAAATAAATAATGCGTGCAAATGCTCATCAAATACCTGCATACAGGAACAACTTAATAAATACTAAGTGTAATCATCACTAATAAGTATAATAAATATAAATAATAATAAGCTTTTAATGTTATAATAAGTACACAGACCCTTCAAGTTCTCCCATGAGATTTCTCAGAATCAGAAAAATTTTTAAGTGAACTCAGACATTTTAGAGGAAGCAAGGGATAGAATGTGTGGTCTGGAGTCAGTCTACTTGGGTCCAATTCTTTATACTTAGTAGATGTTGTGATCTAGAGCAACTTGCTTAACTACTTTGAATCTCATTATTCATCTGTCAAAGTGGTCTATCAGTCAGTGTTCTCCAGAGAAACAGAAGCACTAGGATATATATATATATATTTCAAGGAATCAGCTCAGTTGATTGTGGGGGCTGGCACGTCTGAAATCTGTAGAACAGGCTGGCAGGCTGGAAACTCAGGCGGGAGTTGCTGCTGTAATCTTGAGGCAGGATTTCTTCTCTGAGAAAACTTAGTTTTGCTGTTAAGGCCTCCCAACTAATTGAATGAGGCCCATCCATGTTATTAAGAATATCTTCTTTTACATAAAGTCAACTGATTGTGTTTGTTAACCACATCTATAAAATACCTTTACAGTAACACCTAGATAGTGTTTCATTGAAAACCTGGGTACTATAGCCTTGTCAGATTAACATATAAAACTAACCATCTCAAGTGAGTAATAATACAATCCATCTCATCGGTTTGTTAAAAGGTTTAAATGAAATAATCCATGCAGAGAATTCTGCACAATGCTTGCCCACATAATAAGTACTCAAAACAATGTTACAATAATATCGCTTCTCTACTTGGGACTATTGGAGAATGACACTCAACTGTGCTGTGAGAGTGGCTTCTTGAGTTTCTGTGGGCCAACACCTAATGTCTCATGGGTTGGTTTCTGGTTTATGAAGACAAGTGAAGTTATAGTTTCCTAGCTAAAGCAACACTACTACAGCATATATTTCAGTCTCCAGGCACAGAATAGGTACCAGTCCTAAAGTAACTAGAACTGGGCTGTGGCTGGATTGGCAAATAGATGACATTGCTAGTTCATTGGGCTAAGAGAGAGAAGCAAAAGAGGATGGACTCTGTAAACTTTAGCAGCATCAAGGTCAGCAAAGGCTGGCCCAAAGATTCTGGGCTAGTCAACAGAGGCAGTAACCTTTGACAACCTTCCTAAACCTATATCCCTGCTCTGAGCCACTGTCCCCTCACACTTGGACTAGAGTAATAGTCTCTTTCCTGGTCTTCTGGCTTCTCCTCTTGCCCCCTTCAATCTATTATTCACATACAGCCAGGGTGATATTGTTTAAACATAAGTCAACTCCTGCCACTTCTCTGCTCAAAACCCACATGGCTTGCCATCCCCCCAGGATCTGAGCCAAAGGAGAGTCACTGATAATTCTGGGCTTTCATCAGATAAGCGACAAATTCTCTGGACATTCACATCCTGGAGTAGGATCCTCATAGGTTAATGGTTACTATGATCATCAGGCAAGCAGTGCCATTGTAATAGAGTAAAGTGATATTCTCTGGCTAGAGTAGATGGAGATTGAGTAGACTGAAGCAGAACCTAAACAATGAGGACTTGTCATTACCTTTGTGTTAGGTCCTTCATAAGAATGACTACTATTCCAAGGTACATGATAAGATACAAGAATACAATGGTAGGATTTATATATAGGACCAAGACTATGTTACATGTGGGGTATGGCCTCCAGGTTTATACCCAGGAGTCATTAAAACATGACTTAGTTTATTGATATGGGAGTCAAGGACAGCACTGTTGTCTTCTTGCCACAAACAGAAGCTTTACTTGCCTGCTACCCCAAATAATCCCCATGCTCCCCCCCATAACTTGCAAAGTAGCCAGATAGTCAATCTAGCTTACCAGCTACTAATGGTGAGTAGTATCAACTATGGGTCATGGATATTCCTAATTGAGATTCTAGTCACTCTGAGACTTTCTGGACTGTCAGAAGTGAGCCTTACGTAGTAGTGAGATAATCCATAACAAAGAAGGTTAAGACCTAGAGTCTAAATAGACCTATTAGGAAACAGAAACTGGTCCTGAAAGTTCTTAGGAGTAGGCCATAGAATGAGCATATAGAACATAGGAACAATGACGTTTTAGGTAATAGGCAGAAACTCCCAGGAATTTCAGGTACCAGGCACATAAAGACATGTACAAAAAAAAAAAGGCATGGTTATTGGAACAAGAAAATAAGACAGAAGTTGATCATAAGAAACAAACAAACAAACAAAAAACAGTTTTATGTCAGAGGAGGATCTGTGAGCAGGGTATACTGGTTTTGAGTTTCTTAAATTCTCTTTAATTATGGTTCTGATTGATCCAGAGTTTGGAACAACATTGAATCTGAAGCATGGGACTAAATGATCCCAGAGAGGATTGTAAGTCTTTATGGACAAAGGGTGATGCGTGGTTATGTTGGTTAATTCACATCTTACCCAGTGGGCCTTAGAATTGAAGTGTCTTCCACAGGGTATCTGTTCCCTATGTCAGAGTGTACCTTTTAATCTGGATCATTAGAATGCAAAGAAGGTCTAGAGTGTAGGAAGGTCTGCATCTGAGAAAAGTTTATTTTCAGGGTCATTCTATCCCTCTCACAGGGCCCATTAACTTTTTGATATGCATTAGAACTAGCAGAACCTTGAATACCAGAGCTTTTTTTCTCTGACTTTTATAATTATGGCAGTAGTGACACAAAAAGTGAAAAAAAAATCGTACATTCATTTTGGGAATACAGGTCTGGTGAATTTGTGCTGACATTGTGGATGATCAGAGACTTTATGGTTTCCTGGGAAGATAGCCTCATATGGTTATGGAAAATGCCTTTTTTTCAGGTAAAGGACAGTGTGCTGTGATGGCAATTTGCATTACTACCCATCAAACCTTGTTTCCCCAACATAACCATACCATTCAGTAGTATGATATATTTGGGTGTGGGTCCTAACCTCTGGAAACAGTATTATAAAAAGATACTTGTATGTTTTTTTGGGAAATGGACTTCCAATGGCCTCTTCTGTTATTTATGGGCTTTCAGTAGAAGAGGCAAGGATATTGTCATGATGTTTTATGAAGCTGGTTAGCTTTATAGTGTGAGAAACTTGAGCTATGCTTTTGGAACCAAAATAATACCCTGGCTTCCTCTGACAACCCACACCAGAAAAAGAAGAAAGAGAGAGAGAGAGAGAGAGAGAGAGAGAGAGAGAGAGAGAGAGAGAAAGATCACTACTCCCAAATCAAACAGAAATCTGTGTTTGTAGTTTGGTCAGAAAGAGAGGATTGTTTCCACAAAAATGATAATCTCAGTAAGAAGATAGCTGGGAAACTGGCAGCAAAAAAGATCTGGACAGCAAAGAAATCATCTGATTGAGACTAAATAGAATAAGGACCCACAAGAAAGAGAGGTGAGATAAGATGGGGGCAAGAGAAAGATCCTTCTATAGAGCTCGATTGAGCCTATTGGCTACCTACCAATATTAATTTGGTCATTTCACTTTAAGAGACCAGACAATAGGCATGGGGATCTGTCTTTATTGCTATCACCAGGTGCTAAAATTGAACAATCCTTGTTCTAATTAAAAGGCTTTTTAGGATTTTATCTCATTTTGGGGATTTTGGATTGAATAATAACCTTTAAACCATTTCCATTGGCATTCATGGAACTCAATTATGTTGAAAGTCATGGGTTTCCTGATAGGCCCTCTTTGGCTATGAGCAGCAATGTTAACAGACTGTTTTTCCTGGCTCCCTTGCCTTGTGACTGGGTAACTTACTGGCCAAGATGATGGGTCCCATGCAAGGTGAGCTGGGATGAATAGTTGGAAGTTCTTTGGGGCTGAATTTAACTCTGAGCAAGTTCCTTTTCATATACCATACACATAACTGGGGCCCTAAGATGTTCAGAACTCATACTACAAATGACCCTATTAGGTTCAATTACATGTTAGAGCTATAATTCTAAAATTTTGTTCAGTTTAATTCTTCATTTTATAGATGTGGAAACAAAGGTTCAAAGAGGAAAAGTGATTTATCAACTATGGGTCATGGATATTCCCAACCAGATGTCTCCTAACTTCAAGTGCAGTGCTCATTGTAACAGGGTCTATATTTGTAAGTTACACTCAGAGACAATTATATAGAATACAGGAACCTATTCTCTTGGAGCTTTTCCAGCTGAGAACGGAAGGATTGCTGTGGCTCAACCACCATGACACTTTGCCTCATAATTTGGCCTCTTGGACATTTGCTCAACCAAATTTGGAGTCATCTCCTCTGGAAAATTCTAAGTATTTCCCTCCCTGTGAATGTTTCTGTTTATAGTTGATAGATTATGAATTGATATTTAAATTTTGGTACTGGCCCCACATTGTCTGGCAGACTAAAGTGAAGAAATGGGATGATTCTAGAGTGGTTTCTAGGGGCATGGAATTAAGCCCTGTGTTGGTCTCCATGCTCACTGGGGAGTCCGTTTGAGATTCTCTCTCTCCTTCCCCCTCTGCCCTTCCCCCTATTCATTCTCTCTCTCTCACACATAGACATAAGTAAATACTTTTTTAAAAAATGACTAGGATGGATAAATTTTCTTGAGCTGAAGCAAAAGAAAATACATTACTTATATTTATTATAGATAGATGATAAACTTGGCCCTGATCTCCAGGCAGGAAAATTGTGAACATAAATGAATAGGACTTAAGGACTTAGGTCTCCTCTACAAATATGCTACTGAGTTCCTCAGAAATATTCCAGCATCATGGAGTTGCTCACCGTGGCTCTATAGTCTTGACTATTAAACCTCTAGTTGAGATTTGGACTAGACCAGTGTTTTTAAAACTGGCTAATCATCAGAATTACCTGGGGGGTGGGAGGGTTCTTATTTAGTTAAATCTGTTTTACTGTTGACTGAAAATATGCATGGCAATTAAATCTGGAATTGTAGCACTTTTCAGCATGCTATTTCCTAGGACCTACCTCTAAGGATTTAGTAAGTGAGAGGCATGGCTTCAGAATCTGCGTATTTAATCACCTTTCCAGGTGATTCTGATGATCATCTAGGTCTAAAAGCTGTTGGACCAGGCTATTTCTCTTTTTGTCCACTTCTGCCTATAAAAGACTCCTCTGAAAAACTCACATGATGACAGACATGCTCTGCTTAAGAAAACCAAGGCTTGCAGATGCCTAGGGAAGGGGTTATTGACATAGCCAGAAGGATTCTTTGTTTAAGGAGAAAGAGTCACAGTGGCAAACCATTAAAGAAGAGGCTTTCCTACTGTTTTAAATTATTTATTTACAGAATTACATTTAACTAGGTGACAGAGAAACCAGAGGAGGAGGCAGAAAAGATTCGTAATTCGTGTCAGAGGATCATAACACACTGAAGATCCAGAAGATACGGCTATAACATTTCCAAAGTGATGTTGAACTCAAGGAGAAAACAGCATTCGCTTGATAAAAAATTGATTCTCTCACCCTCATCCTCTGGATATTTTCAGAAGCATGTTGATTTGGCTAAGTGAGATTTCACCTATGCTAAGCTGAACCCAGACACAAGTTGGAACATGTCTGGGAGGCAAAGCATCTTGAGTTTGTATTCCTTTCCATAATTACCCACTCTCTAACCATTTCTTCCCAGCCTTCCTGTAACTTGTGACAAAATAGGCAGTCAAGTGCTACTGAGAATCCCTCACCATTTGTGTAGAGTTCTAAAGTAATAAATCATCAGGGAGAGCCTGCTTTTAATTTAAGATGCTGTGAAGTGCTTTGAGAGAGTGGCACTAGAAGTTCTATGACACTAAGCAAAGGCCTTTGAGGTAAAAGTCACCGGGAGTCAACAGGCCCTCCTCTCCACATGCAACTTGGAACTGCTTCTATTTGCCTCTCCATTTACAATGCATATTCCAAAGGTTTTTACAAACATGGAGCCTGGGCTCAGTCTTGGTAATCCCTGCTGGGGTACTCTATTTATGCCTGTCTTCTGGGTCATGTCAACTCCATAGTAAACCTACCTCTCCTCAATGAAAAGCCTAGTTCCTTTGGTTCCCTCCTTAGCTAGTTGTAGGAGAGAAAAGCACCTAACACAGTGCTAATCAAGATAACAATTATCCTTAACATGATACCAAGGAAGGCTTCCTTTACAAAATAAAAATTAGAGGTGATGGCTCTCTATGGTGGCACTTCAGATCCTGTAGCAGTACACTGGGAAGATAGATTTTGGGATGAAGTGTGCATTTTTTTTAATTTATTTTTTATTGGTGTTCAATTTACTAACATACAGAATAACCCCCAGTGCCCGTCACCCATTCACTCCCACCCCCCGCCCTCCTCCCCTTCCACCACCCCTAGTTCGTTTCCCAGAGTTAGCAGTCTTTACGTTCTGTCTCCCTTTCTGATATTTCCCACACATTTCTTCCCCCTTCCCTTATATTCCCTTTCACTATTATTTATATTCCCCAAATGAATGAGAACATATAATGTTTGTCCTTCTCCGACTGGCTTACTTCACTCAGCATGATACCCTCCAGTTCCATCCACGTTGAAGCAAATGGTGGGTATTTGTCATTTCTAATAGCTGAGTAATATTGCATTGTATACATAAACCACATCTTCTTTATCCATTCATCTTTCGTTGGACACCGAGGCTCCTTCCACAGTTTGGCTATCGTGGCCATTGCTGCTATAAACATTGGGGTGCAGGTGTCCCGGCGTTTCATTGCATTTGTATCTTTGGGGTAAATCCCCAACAGTGCAATTGCTGGGTCGTAGGGCAGGTCTATTTTTAACTGTTTGAGGAACCTCCACACAGTTTTCCAGAGTGGCTGCACCAGTTCACATTCCCACCAACAGTGTATGAGGGTTCCCTTTTCTCCGCATCCTCTCCAACATTTGTGGTTTCCTGCCTTGTTAATTTTCCCCATTCTCACTGGTGTGAGGTGGTATCTCATTGTGGTTTTGATTTGTATTTCCCTGATGGCAAGTGATGCAGAGCATTTTCTCATGTGCATGTTGGCCATGTCTATGTCTTCCTCTGTGAGATTTCTGTTCATGTCTTTTGCCCATTTCATGATTGGATTGTTTGTTTCTTTGGTGTTGAGTTTGATAAGTTCTTTATAGATCTTGGAAACTAGCCCTTTATCTGATATGTCATTTGCAAATATCTTCTCCCATTCTGTAGGTTGTCTTTGAGTTTTGTTGACTGTATCCTTTGCTGTGCAAAAGCTTCTTATCTTGATGAAGTCCCAATAGTTCATTTTTGCTTTTGTTTCTTTTGCCTTCGTGGATGTATCTTGCAAGAAGTTACTATGGCCGAGTTCAAAAAGGGTGTTGCCTGTGTTCTTCTCTAGGATTTTGATGGAATCTTGTCTCACATTTAGATCTTTCATCCATTTTGAGTTTATCTTTGTGTATGGTGCAAGAGAGTGGTCTAGTTTCATTCTTCTGCATGTGGATGTCCAATTTTCCCAGCACCATTTATTGAAAAGACTGTCTTTCTTCCAATGGATAGTCTTTCCTCCTTTATCGAATATTAGTTGCCCATAAAGTTCAGGGTCCACTTCTGGATTCTCTATTCTGTTCCACTGATCTATGTGTCTGTTTTTGTGCCAGTACCACACTGTCTTGATGACCACAGCTTTGTAGTACAACCTGAAATCTGGCATTGTGATGCCCCCAGATATGGTTTTCTTTTTTAAAATTCCCCTGGCTATTCGGGGTCTTTTCTGATTCCACACAAATCTTAAAATAATTTGTTCTAACTCTCTGAAGAAAGTCCATGGTATTTTGATAGGGATTGCATTAAACGTGTATATTGCCCTGGGTAACATTGACATTTTCACAATATTAATTCTGCCAATCCATGAGCATGGAATATTTTTCCATCTCTTTGTGTCTTCCTCAATTTCTTTCAGAAGTGTTCTATAGTTTTGAGGGTATAGATCCTTTACCTCTTTGGTTAGGTTTATTCCTAGGTATCTTATGCTTTTGGGTGCAATTGTAAATGGGATTGACTCCTTAATTTCTCTTTCTTCAGTCTCATTGTTAGTGTATAGAAATGCCACTGACTTCTGGGCATTGATTTTGTATCCTGCCACGCTACCGAATTGCTGTGTGAGTTCTAGCAATCTTGGGGTGGAGACTTTTGGGTTTTCTATGTAGAGTATCATGTCATCGGCGAAGAGGAAGAGTTTGACTTCTTCTTTGCCAATTTGAATGCCTTTAATGTCTTTTTGTTGTCTGATTGCTGAGGCTAGGACTTCCAGGACTATGTTGAATAGCAGTGGTGAGAGTGGACATCCCTGTCTTGTTCCTGATCTTAGGGGAAAGGCTCCCAGTGCTTCCCCATTGAGAATGATATTTGCTGTGGGCTTTTCATAGATGGCTTTTAAGATGCCGAGGAATGTTCCCTCAATCCCTACACTCTGAAGAGTTTTGATCAGGAATGGATGCTGTATTTTGTCAAATGCTTTCTCTGCATCCATTGAGAGGATCATATGGTTCTTGGTTTTTCTCTTGCTGATATGATGAATCACATTGATTGTTTTACGGGTATTGAACCAGCCTTGTGTCCCAGGGATAAATCCTACTTGGTCATGGTGAATAATTTTCTTAATGTACTGTTGGATCCTATTGGCCAGTATCTTGTTGAGAATTTTTGCATCCATGTTCATCAGGGATATTGGTCTGTAATTCTCCTTTTTGGTGGGGTCTTTGTCTGGTTTTGGAATTAAGGTGATGCTGGCCTCATAGAACGAATTTGGAAGTACTCCATCTCTTTCTATCTTTCCAAACAGCTTTAGGAGAATAGGTATGGTTTCTTCTTTAAACGTTTGATAAAATTCCCCTGGGAAGCCATCTGGCCCTGGACTCTTGTGTCTTGGGAGGTTTTTGATGACTGCTTCAATTTCCTCCCTGGTTATTGGCCTGTTCAGGTTTTCTATTTCTTCCTGTTCCAGTTTTGGTAGTTTGTGGCTTTCCAGGAATGCGTCCATTTCTTCTAGTTTGCCTAATTTATGGGCATATAGCTGTTCATAATATGTTTTTAAAATCGTTTGTATTTCCTTGGTGTTGGTAGTGATCTCTCCTTTCTCATTCATGATTTTATTAATTTGAGTCTTCTCTCTCTTCTTTTTAATAAGGCTGGCTAATGGTTTATCTATCTTATTAATTCTTTCAAAGAACCAACTCCTGGTTTTGTTGATCTGTTCCACAGTTCTTCTGGTCTCGATTTCGTTGAGTTCTGCTCGAATCTTTATTAACTCCCTTCTTCTCTTGGGTGTAGGATCTATTTGCTGTTTTTTCTCTAGCTCCTTTATGTGTAAGGTTAGCTTCTGTATTTGAGTTCTTTCCAGTTTTTGGATGGATGCTTGTATTGCGATGTATTTCCCCCTTAGGACTGCTTTTGCAGCATCCCAAAGATTTTGAACGGTTGTATCTTCATTCTCATTAGTTTCCATGAATCTTTTTAATTCTTCCTTAATTTCCTGGTTGACCCTTTTATCTTTTAGCAGGATGGTCCTTAACCTCCACGTGTTTGAGGTCCTTCCAAACTTCTTGTTGTGATTTAGTTCTAATTTCAAGGCATTATGGTCTGAGAATATGCAGGGGACTATCCCAATCTTTTGGTATCGGTTCAGACCCGATTTGTGACCCAATATGTGGTCTATTCTGGAGAAAGTTCCATGTGCGCTTGAGAAGAATGTGTATTCAGTTGAGTTTGGATGTAAAGTTCTGTAGATATCTGTGAAATCCATCTGGTCCAGTGTATCATTTAAAGCTCTCGTTTCTTTGGAGATGTTGTGCTTAGAAGACCTATCGAGTATAGAAAGAGCTAGATTGAAGTCACCAAGTATAAGTGTATTATTATCTAAGTATTTCTTCACTTTGGTTAATAATTGATTTATATATTTGGCAGCTCCTACATTCGGAGCATATATATTGAGGATTGTTAAGTCCTCTTGTTGAATAGATCCTTTAAGTATGATATAGTGTCCCTCTTCATCTCTCACTACAGTCTTTGAGGTAAATTTTAGTTTATCTGATATAAGGATGGCTACCCCTGCTTTCTTTTGAGGACCATTTGAATGGTAAATGGTTCTCCAACCTTTTATTTTCAGGCTGTAGGTGTCCTTCTGTCTAAAATGAGTCTCTTGTAGACAGCAAATAGATGGGTCCTGCTTTTTTATCCAGTCTGAAACCCTGCGCCTTTTGATGGGGTCATTAAGCCCGTTCACATTCAGAGTTACTATTGAGAGATATGAGTTTAGTGTCATCATGATATCTATT
Source organism: Canis lupus dingo (assembly GCF_003254725.2). Classification (NCBI taxonomy): domain Eukaryota; kingdom Metazoa; phylum Chordata; class Mammalia; order Carnivora; family Canidae; genus Canis; species Canis lupus. Next base: position 94,975,719 of record NC_064281.1, on the reverse strand, counting down.
CAGTCCTTGTTTTTGTGGACTGTTCCACTGAACTTCTTCTTAAAGGGGAATTTTAAGAGTCCCCCTTAAAATTTCTTGCAGTGCTGGTTTGGAGGTCACATATTCTTTTAGTTGCTGCCTGTCTTGGAAGCTCTTTATCTCTCCTTCCATTTTGAATGAGAGCCTTGCTGGATAAAGTATTCTTGGTTGCATGTTCTTCTCATTTAGGACCCTGAATATATCCTGCCAGCCCTTTCTGGCCTGCCAGGTCTCTGTGGAGAGGTCTGCTGTTACCCTAATACTCCTCCCCATAAAAGTCAGGGATTTCTTGTCTCTTGCTGCTTTAAGGATCTTCTCTTTATCTTTGGAATTTGCAAGCTTCACTATTAAATGTCGAGGTGTTGAACGGTTTTTATTGATTTTAGGGGGGGATCTCTCTATTTCCTGGATCTGAATGCCTGTTTCCCTTCCCAGATTCGGAAAGTTTTCAGCTAGAATTTGTTCAAATACATATTCTGGCCCTCTGTCCCTTTCGGCGCCCTCGGGAACCCCAATTAAACGTAGGTTTTTCTTCCTCAGGCTGTCGTTTATTTCCCTTAATCTATCTTCATGGTCTTTTAATTGTTTGTCTCTTTTTTCCTCAGTTTCCCTCTTTGCTATCAACCTGTCTTCTATGTCACTCACTCGTTCTTCCACCTCGTTAACCCTCGTCGTTAGGACTTCTAGTTTGGATTGCATCTCATTCAATTGATTTTTAATTTCTGCCTGATTAGCTCTAAATTCTGCAGTCATGAAGTCTCTTGAGTCCTTTATACTTTTTTCTAGAGCCACCAGTAGCTGTATAATAGTGCTTCTGAATTGGCTTTCTGACATTGAATTGTAATCCAGATTTTGTAACTCTGTGGGAGAGAGGACTGTTTCTGATTCTTTCTTTTGAGGTGAGGTTTTCCTTCTAGTCATTTTGCTCAGTGCAGAGTGGCCAAAAGCAAGTTGTATTGGGAAAAAGAGAAAAAGAGAGGAGAGAAAGAAGGAAAGAAAAGAGAAAGTGAAAAAAAAAGGGAAGAAAAAAAACGGAAAAAAAAAGAAGAAAAAGAAAGGAGAAAAAAAGGGGGTGGGGGAAGGAAACAAATCAAAAAGCAAAACAAAACAAAACAAAACAAAACAAAACAAACAAAACAAAAGAACCACCGGGGAGTATCTTCTGATTCTGTGTACTTTTAAGTCCCTTGGCTTCTCCTGGAAGTTGTCCGTCTAGCTGGTGTTCTGGGGGAGGGGCCTGTTGTGCTGATTTTCAGGTGTTAGCAGTTGGGGGAGCTGCTGTGCCCCTGCCTGGTGCAGGGCTCAGTGGGGGTTGTTTACCCCGTGAGGCCGCAGGAGGAACAGCCCCAGTGGCGGGGCCACCTCTGGAGCCCTGGATTCAGCTCCCGCAGTAACTCCGGAGCTCTCCGTCTGCAGGGCCTGGAGGCTCCGGGGCGGGGCCGCTGATCTGCTCAGCTCGGGGCAGGAGCGTCCTCGCTGTCCTGGGCCCTCCCGGCCTCTGCCTGTCCCGGGGGAGGCGGGATCCTGGGCTGTGTCCCGGGCTCCCAGTGCTCCCGGTCTGCGCTGTTGGATTCGCGCTCCCGCCCCGCAGCCCCCTCCGCGGAGCCGCCGCCCGAGCCCCTCCGAGCTGCTCCGGGTCCCGCCGTGCGCGCTGCAGCCCTTAGGGAGCTCGGCGCACTGTCCTGGGCGCGCAGTTGCTCTGTTACTGTCTCAGGGAACCCGAGGGCATCCCCGCCCTCCTGGGTCCTGCTCCAACTCCCCGCGAGCCCCTTTCCGCCCGGGAAGGTCGGTGCAGCTCCTGCGTCTCGGGGACGGGGCTCTCCTGTCCTGGGGACACTCGCCCCGGCCTCAGCCCGGCTCCTCGCGGGGCCCCTCCCCCTTGGAAGCCTTTGTTTCTTTATTTCTTTTTCCCCGTCTTCCTACCTTGATAGAAGCGCGAACTCTCCTCACTGTTGCATTCCAGGTGTTCTCTCTTTAATTCTCAGGCCGAATTCATAGATTTTCAGGATGATTGGAAGGTTTTCTAGGTAATTTGGTGGAGACAGGTGATTTGGAGACCCTACTCTTCTGCCATCTTGCTCCTCCCCCTTCCAAGTGTGCATTTTAAAAATAACTCTTAATAAGCTTTTCATTTTAGAATAGTTTTAGATATACAAAAAAGTTGCAAGCATATTAGACTTCCTCTATACTCCATACCACATTGTTAACTGGTGAAAAATTAAAATTAAATTGATTATTTTTATAGTTGGATTATAGAGACCATCTTTGCATCTGTTTTCTCTTAGCTTCATCTTTGCTCTATTTCTATTTTTCTCCTCTTTTTCTACCTTCTGTGGCTTTAATTGAATATTTTATGTGATTTCATTTGATCTCTCCTGGCGTGTCATTTATACTTCTTTTAAAAACATTTTAAATAACGTTAATTATTTATTACTAATTATCAACTATGACCACAAGGAGACGTTTTTTAGATTCTCACTGTGAGTACCTGGTGAATTACTGGAGTTAAAGCCCATGTAACTGTGAGGAGCCTACCTATGACTGCAGCACCCCCGGAGTTTGTCACCCTCAAGGTAGTCTGCACTTAGCTTTCAGAAATTTGTCAAAATAGTCATTTAACTATCCCCACCAGCTTATGGATTTCAGGGGCTTTTGTTCCAAATAAGCAAATTTCAATGGTTATATCACTCTGGATATGATTGTCTCTCCAAATTTTGGGGTAATGTTTGCTCTGCAACATCATTTCTGTGATGGGTCCAAGAAATGTCATTGATGTTTTTGTCCAGCTTTTTGTTGTTTCAAGAACAAGAGTGACAATTTCTAAGCTCTTTGCATAATCTAAACCCAAAGCTTGTCTTTTTATGTCTCAAATCATAGCCTCAACCTATCCCCTCACTCCACTACTGCTAACTCTAAGTAAGGCTGATTCTGATGACCATATATCTGTGTGTCTAGAATCAATTTATGCTCATAATAAAAGGATGAAATATAGGTCCAGTGTCCAGTAGAATATTAATTGGCTCATTAACTGTGAGTACACTATTTTATTTTCATTACTGAAGACCAGGTTAAGAATAGGTAAAATTCTAAATTCAACCTTTTATTTTTGTTTATTTTTAAAAGAGATATTTATTTATTCATGAGAGGCACAGAGAGAGGCAGAGACATAAGTGGAGTTAAGAGCAGGATCCCTGTGGGGATTGATGTGGGACTCGATCCCAGAGCCCTGGTATGATGGCCTGAGCCAAAGGCAGACACTCAACCACTGAGCCACTCAGCTGCCCCTAAACTCAACCTTTTAGTGATAAATATATGCTCTTTTTTGGGCAATTACTATAAATAAATAGCCACCAAAAGGAGTTTGGAGGAAATAAAACGTAAACCATGTTTTCTCTAGGTTGATTGCAGAAAAGCATGAGAATAGACATAAGAGTGGTTACTGGGCTTTCCTGGAAGACTAGGATGAGGGACTGGCTTGGAGAAAGTAAGCTTTCAAGGCAAGATGATCCCCTCTATGCTGTGGGGTTCCACCCTTTATGGAGTCCTCAATTCTTTTGAAAATCTGATGAAAGAAAATGAGCTTCTTTTCAGAGAAATGTACATTCTTGCCACATTTTAAATCCATGTTCTCTAGATAGAATTTTCTTTTGCATTTTGGTTATCTGGAGAACTAATCATGGCCTGTGACATCTTTAGCCCACTTAGATGCCTTGTAGAGCACCCTGTCACTTTTTTCCTGCTTCAACCTATTAAGGACCTTAGCCTTCCTACTCAGAGAATTTGTGTTTAGATCAATGTTTGGCAAAATTTGGCCAATTGGTGGTGGTGGGGCATGTAAAATAAAGTTTTATTGAAATACTGCCACACCCATTTGTTTATACACTATGGCTGCTTTTTTTCCCTTATAATTGCAGAATTGAGTGATCATGTCAAAACTAAAAATATTTATTATTTGGTCCTTTACAGGAAAAGTTTTCTGAATCTACTTTAGATGAAAAAGTCCAGAAGAGCACAGCTGATAAAAGAGTTAACGTATACAAGAGTTACCCTGCCCAAGGATGTTTACATTTTAACAGGAATAAAAATACTTTTGATAGCATTTTGGATATACTGAATATTAAAAGTGGAATTTTATGTTTTAGTGAACAAATGCCTAAAATCAATTGATAAACCTCTAACTCAGATCACTCACATGTGTGTTCAGCTGTGCTAGTAAGCAGAAAAGTCTTTATCTGGCCATTTCCTGTAATTTAAGTATTCCAAACCTACACCAGATTGTCTCACACAAAACTTCACAATAAAGTCTCTTTTGGTAGTATGCTGGACTTCCTTTCTTTTTCCCCTTAGCCAGTGCTATCTAAAAGCATCCCAGCTTTCCAGAAAAAGAGGAGCATTTTCTGATCCTCTTCTCCTTAGGGTCTCAATATGGTGGCTTTCTAATACAAATACTAGTGTTCTAGTGCTCTTTGCTTAGAGGACCAAAGTAAGCAGTTGTAAACAGCTTTTTCTGCAAACATTAATGTTCAGGGGGCCAGCAGAGGAACTGACATAAAGTTCACACAATGGTATTTCTCTCCAGTTTAATATTTACACAAGCTTCTCACTGGTTTGAAAGGCCAAAGAAGCCAGTTGTGCTAATATCTATATAAAGGCTGAATCAGGGAAGAGTCTCTGACATAGACTGCTTTGAATACAGGGCCTAGCTGGCCAGTCAATGGTGCTGAGCATTCAGGCTTGTGTTTCTACTAGTCATCTCAAGGTTCCAGGCTAATCTCACTCAGGATTGGTTCTTAACTGAGGAAGAGAGATGTAAAGACAATCTATGGTTGTTCTTTTGCTCTTTGTGCTACGTTTTTACTAGCTTCTCCTATTTGCTGCCTTCTATTTCCTCCTCCTACCCTTTGCTTATTTCCTATGAACCTACCGAATACTGTTTGTCTGGATATTTTCCAAACATCTTGGTCCTGTTTCTGTGGAGATGACATGCTTTGGTTTCAGAGAGAAGCTCAGCTTCATGGCATAATAGCTGGTGTCAACAAGGCAAACCTGGATGAGTTCAGTTTCTTCATCTGTAAAATGGGAATGCAGTACTTGAGATAATGTGTATAAAACACCTAGCATAGCACCTGATATATTGTAGATACTTGGTAACACCAGTTTTCTTCCATTTTATCTCATTCTTCTCAGTGGGGCCTCAATTTCTGTGGCTTACCTGGTCTCTGATTCATCTTTACCCAGGCTTTTTTGATTTAGAGATGTCCTTCCTCCCTGGGCTAACAATCTCGCTTTTCTTTGTTTCTTGATCCAATGGAACACACCAACTGACTTTTATTGGATGGCTCACCATAATTCCTAAAGACTTGGAAAGCCTGTACTCAATAACACTCTCTTCAGTCATTTAGAAGGGTGGTAGAATCATTATGTGGTGATTTGCACATAAACGGTGCTGTGTTTTATTTAGCCACGACAGAAAAGAATGTATAAACAACAGTGTCTTCATGAATATGCATGTTGCTTAATGACATCATTATTTGATTTGCTTTTTTGCCAAGACTCACCTCACAGATGGTTCTAGGAAGGACTCAAGAATTACACTGAAATTACCAAATACTCATTCTTTTCTCGCCAACTTAGTAGTCTTTTAAGATTTGTTAGGGCATATATAAGCAATAAAGCTACCTCATGTTGATTCAGATTCTTCTTTAAAGTAAACATTTGAAGGGCTAAACTGTTCAAAACACCATATTCTTGAAGTCAGAAACATCCATAACATAGCCTTGTATTACATGTTTCATGTTAACTCCTCTCCCTGTAATTCTTACTCCTCTCTCTACCCCCATACTCCATGTATACAATTGACCTAGGCTCCAGTTTTCATTGCCCCTTTTTACCTTCTTCTATTATGTTAGAAAGACTTATTGATCATGATTCTTTACTCCCTAGTTAAGAAGTGGTATCATATATTCACATTCCTGCAAGGACTTAGAACTTTGACCCTGACAGGTCACCTAGGGCTAATTACTTTACTGCAGTTTCTGCTGAGGGCTGAAGAAAAATAGAAAGGCTCTTTGCTTCCCTCAAAAATCTTTTTGATTGCCTTGTATCTTTTCTGAAATATCTATCAGTAGTTAGTCAATCTTTCAACTTGAGCTAATGAACGACTTAAAATGCATGCATGCTATATAGAGGAAGGAACATACAAACATAGTGCTCATTACTATCTGGAGTGGCAAGTTTATGAAATGGACTCTGAATTCAATAGAAATTTAAGTAAGCATATTTTCTGTGCCAAGCACTGAACTAGATATTTTCCAGTTGTTTTATTACCTCATGAATCCTTATAAGACACTATAAGATAAATTTCATTATTTTCCCCATCTTATATATGAAGCAACTGAGATTCAGAGACGTTCAAGTCATGTGCTCAAAGCCACAACTGTTTAGTAGTGTATCTGTGACTGAATGCCAAGCTAAGGAAAGAGGCAAGTCCTTGAGAAGAGATATAGTGTGAGAATGAGAGACATCCTAAAAATATACTTCCTACATTGCCAGACAGTGTTAGGTCTTTCTTTTAATTCCTTACCTCAATTTTTGAATTTTATAAGAATTTATATCTTATGTTTTCTCTCTATTGCTTAGTCCCAGGGTAGAGGGAATTTGAATGGTGGTCAGATTTGCTAAGTAGTTGAGTAAAGAGCCATTTTAGTGTGCTGACCTGCCTCCTGTCTTTCTTCACACCTTTACTGTATATCTCTGTAGTCTGTGCAAAATAGAACAACTTCTGAATGGGAAGTTATTTAGAACTACAACAATGTACAGTCAGCAAGTTAGGTTACTCTTCCAGGGACTTGAGATGATACTTGGCAATCTTCTGTGTCAGATATTTCCAAAGATAGTTCAGTCTCAAGGCTCAGTGTATGTGATTGCCTAGTTTCCAAATTGCTCAGAGTAAACCTCTGCAACAGCCCACCATCTCATACCCTTTGTGGACTTTGAGCAGGGAAGAGAGACTGTTTTTGTGCAAAAAGTGATCTGGATCCTAACCCCCAAAGCCATTTGGGGGAAACGTTAAGTCTTGAAAGTACTCTCACGGTGGAAATTTTGTGGGCTTCATTGTCTCCACAATTTAAGACCTATGGAATCAGGCCCAAGCCAAAATCTTTTTCCTTTTCTGAAGCTAGATACTTGAACCAAACTATGAACTTCATACTAGAATGAAGCATGCCATTCTCTTAAAGACTGAGTTTTATCTCAAAATTGCTTTTGTATTACAGATGATTTTTAAAAAATCAAAGTACTTTTGAGGATACACTTTATAAGTCATTTTTTTCAAGTACCAATTTGGCTCTACTCTAGTATTCTCCCAATTGAATCTGGGCTGAATGAGAATTGTATATGCTTCAAAGATCTGCCTGAGCAGAGTAAGATTCTCCTCCTCATCATCATCATCAGTATCAGCACAACCAACAAATTTAAGAGAAGTAGAAAGGTAACTGATATTTACTAAAAATCTGTGATGTGCCAAGAGTTGTGTTACTTTATATACATTATCTCTAATTCTATATACATGGTGTACATGATGTCTAACTCAAGATAAACTTCTGAAGTAAAAACTATTATTGTTACCTAACAGATGAGGAAAATTAAGCTTAGAGAAATTAAATATTTTGTCTAAGATCACCTAATTACTAAGTGGAGAGCGGGAGATTTTTTTTAAAAAGTTTTATTGAGACATAATTTGCATATCATTAAATGTACCCATTTTAACTGTCCAATAATTTATGGTAAATTTATGGAATTGTGCGTCTATTACCATAGTCTGATTTTAGATCATTTTCATTACTCTAAAAAAATCCCTCATACCTATTTGAAGCGATTTCTCATTCTCAGCCACCACTGGGAAGCCACTGATGTACTTTCTGTCTGTGTAGAGAGAAGGAAATGATAAAGATTAGTTCATATATAAATGAAATGGATAATAAAAAAATAGTAAAATGAACAAGTCTCAGAGTTGTTTCTTTAAAAAGATCAACAAAATTGAAAAATCTTTAGCTAGATTTACTAAAAAAGAGAGAATACTGAAATTAATAAAATCAGAAAGGAAAGTGGAGTCATGACTACTGATCTCACAAAAATAAAAATGATTATAAGAAAATACTAAGAACAATTGTACACAGAACAAATGTAGATGAAATGGAAAAATTCCTAATGACACACAAACTATCAAAACTGACACAAGACATAGGATTCTGAATAGCACTATAACAAGAGATTGAATTAGTAAAGACCTCCCAACAGCAATAGTAACAACAAAACCCAGAACCAGATGACTTCAGTAGAATTCAGTAATTCTACTAAATGTTTAAAGAATTAACACCAATCATTCACAGATTCTCCTAAAACATAGGAGAGAAAGGAACATTTCTGAACTAATTCCATGAGGCCAACTACTCTGTGGTGCCAAATCCAGAAAAAGATATTACAAGAAAAGAAAACTATAGACCAATATCTCTTAGGAATATGATTGCAAAAATTCTCAACAAGATACTAGAAAACCAAACCTGGCAACATTAAGAGGGTTACATATTATAGTCAACTGGGATTTATCCCAAGTGCAAGGCTGGTTCCACATATGAAGTTTAGTCAATTCAACACAACATATTAATAGAATTCAGGAAAAATGCTACATGATTATCTAATTAGATACAGAAAATAATTTGACAAAATCTAATGCCCTTTGATGATAAAAACACTTGAAACTGTGAGTACAGGGAAGCTTCCTCAAAATGATAAAGGGCATCTATGAAATACCTACAATTAACATCATACTTAGCGCTGAAAGACTGAAAGCCTTCCACTTAATACTAGACATGACATGATGCCTACTGTCACCACTTCTATTCAAACATTGTACTGGAAGTTCTAGCCAAGGCAATTAGGCAAGAAAAAGAAATAAAAAGCATCCAAATAAAAAAGGAAATCATAAAATTATGTCTATTTGCAGCTAATATAATCTTTTACATTAAAAATCTTAATGAAACTACACAAAAAACTCTTAGTGTTAATAAACAAGTTCAACAGAGTTACAGGAAACAAGATCGATTTACAAAAAGCCAGCTGTATTTCTATACACTAGCAATAAGCAACCAAGAAATGAAATTAGGGCAGGCCAGGTGGCTCAGCGGTTTAGCGCCTGCCTTCAGCCCAGGGCCTGATCCTGGAGACCCGGGATTGAGTCCCACTTCGGTTTCCCTGCATGGGGCTTGCTTCTTCTTCTGCCTGTGTCTCTGCCTCTGTCTCTCTCTCTCTCTCTCATGAATAAATAAATAAAATCTTTTAAAAAATGAAATTAATATAAACAATATTATCTAAAAGAGTAAAATATTTAAAAATAGCTTTAACAAAGGATGTGCAAGGCTTAAATACTGAAGACTACAAAACATTGTTGAAAAAAAAAATGAATGTAAAGACATCCCATGTTCATGGATAAGAAAATGGCAACACTCACCAAATTTATCTATGGATCAATTCAATGCAACCCCTGTTAAACTTTCTATTGCCTTTTTTGGGGGGGTGGGTAAAGAAACAGACAAGCTTTTCCTAAAATTCACATGGAATTGCAAGAGACACAGAATAGCAAAAACAATCAGAAAGTAGAATGGAGTGAGATAATTCATGTTTTTCAATTTCAATAATTAATACAAAACTACAGTATTCAAAACACTGTGGCCTTGGCATAAGGACAAATATAAAGATGCATGGAATAGAATTGAGAATTCGGAAATAAGACCATTCATTGATGTTCAGTTGATCTTTGACAAGGGCTCCACGCCATTCAATGGGGGAAAGAATAGTCTTTTCAATAAATGGTCCCTGGACAATAGGATACCCATATACAAAAGAATGAATTTAGAATCTTATAGCACACCATATAAAAAATTAACTCAAAATTGATCAAAGACCTAAATGAAAAGCTAAAGTTAATAAAAAACTTTGGAAGTAAAAATAGGTATAAATCTTTATGACCTTTTATTAATCAACATTTTCTTAAATATGACATCAAAAGCACAAGCAACTAAAGAAAAACATAAATACAAATTCACCAAAATTAAAAAGTATTGTGTATTAAAGGATACCATCAAGACAATGAAAATTGACAGAATGCAAATTATGTATCTGATGAAAGTCTAGTATCCAGAATATATAAAGAACTTTTACAACTCACAACAAAAAGACAAATTACCCAATTAAAAAAATGGGAAAACACTTGAATAGACACATTCCCAAGGAAGGTATACAAATGGCCAAGAAGCCCATGAAAAGATGCTCAACATCATTAGTCATCAGGGAAATGTAAATCAAAACCACAATGAGCTATTCATATTTGCTAGGATGGCTAGAATTTTAAAAAAGGAGTATAACAACAGTTGGTGAAGATGTGGAGAGATTAGAACCCTCGTACATCACTGGTGGGAATGTAAAATGGTGAGACCACTGTGGAAAGCAGTATAGTAGTTCCTCAAAAAATTAAACGTAGAATTGGATGTGGCCCAGAAATTTCACTCCTTGGTGTATACGTAGAGAATTGAAAACATACGTTCTAACAGAAACTTGTACACTAATGTTCATAGCAGAATTATTCATACTAGCCCAAAGTATGAACAATCCAAATGTCCATCATCTGATGAATGAATAAACACAATGTGGTAAATCCAAATGTATTATTGCTCAGCCATAAAAGAAAAAAGTGCTGATATGTGCTATAACATGGATGGACCTTTGAAAACAACTGAGTGAAAGAAGCCATACAAGAGGTCACATATTCTATGTGTGGTGGTGTGAATATTTGTGTCCTTCCAAAATTCACATGTTGGAATCCTAACCTCCAAAGATGATGGTATTAGGAGGTGGGGTCTGGGAGATGCTTAAGTCTTGAGAGTGGAGCTCTCATGAACGGGATTTAAGGCTTTATAAAAGAAACTCCAGAGAGATTCCCTAGCCTCTCCCACCATGTGAAGACAGAGTGAGAAGGCATAGGCTATGAACCAGGAAGAGGGCTCTCAGTAGAACTCAACTGCATGGGCACTTTGATCTTGGACTTCCCAGTCCCCAGAACTGTGAGAAATAAATGTTTATTGTTTATAAGCTACCCACTCTGTGGCATTTTGTTATTGCAGCCTGAATAGACTAAGACAATATGATTCCATATATATGAAATATTCAGAGTGAGTAAATCCATAGAGACAGAAAGGAGATTAGTGGTTACCAGGGGTTGGCAGAGTGGGGAATTAAAACATAAGTGTTGAATGGGCACAAGTTTCTTTATAAAATAATGAAAATGGTCTGGAGTTAGATACTGGTGATGATCACACAGTATTTTGAATATATGAAAAAAACACTGTTTTGTACACATTAAGATGATTAAAATGATGAATTTTATATTATATGAATTTTATCTCAATTTTAAAAAGTCTTTTATAAATGCTTCAGTTCTGGAAACTCCAACCCATTACCCCAGAAACAGGTTCAACTTGGAGCAGGGAGAGGTTCCCAGAGCAAAGGATGAAGATCAGGTGGTGATGTTCCCGCTAAGTATGATGGGGGCCACAGAGAGTAGGTTTCTAGTTGACATTATAAAGCTTATGGGCCATAAGTAAAGTGAGAAGCAGTAGCTCTTGAAATGACCATAACTGTGACGCCTCTGATTAATTGGTTGCCAAGCCCTACATGTTGCCCTATAATCTCAGTGTGGTATAATTTTTACTTGATTGAATAGCTATCACAGCTTTTACTCACTTGTTTGGGCTGCTATAACTAAGTGCCACAGACCCAGTGGATTATAAACAACAGAAACTCACTTCTCACAGTTCTGAAGGCAGAGTCAGAGATCAGAGTGCAGGGTTGAATTCTGGATATGGCCCTCTTCTGAGCTGCAGACTGCCAGCTTCATATTGTATCCTCACGGGGGCAGAGAGTAGATGACTCTTAAAAGTACTCTTAATCCCATTCCTGAGACTCCACCTTCCTGAATTCATCTAATCCTAATTACCTTTGAAAGGCCCAACTTCCTAATACTATCACACTGGGGAGTAGGGTTTCAACATATAAATTGTGGGAGGACACAAACATTCAGTCTGTAACACCCATTTATGAGAAACTCTACTCAATTTTTTAAAGTTTTTATTTATTTGAGAGAGAGAGATTGAGCACAAGCAGGGGAGCAGCAGAGGCAGAGGGAGAAGCAGGCTCCCCGCTGAGCAGGGAGCCCGACGTGAGGCTCGATCCCAGAACTCTGGGATCATATCCTGAGCCTAAGGCAGATGCTTAACCAACTGAGCCACCCAAGCGCCCCAAGTAACTTAACTCTAAACAGAATATCTACACATGAATTTTTTCAAGTTAAGACATCGCTATGGGAAGTTAGATTTATTCAATCCAGTCACTGAATATTTATCAAGCACCTAATGCTACTTGTTGAGCATTCATTGTGTGCTTTACCACTGTACATAAACATTATATTCTTTATATATATATTTACTCACTGAGCTCACTTAACAAACCGATTAAATAGATATTAATGTTCCCATTTAACAGATGGGAGACTACAAATGGAAAGATGTTAAATAACTGCCTAAGGCCACATAGCCTCTTAGTGGCAGATCTGGGATATTAACTGAGATCTATAATTCCATACCCCATGTTCTTCACACTATACTGTAATGGTAGTTAGTTTGGGCTAGAGGGTGAGGCATATGGAGATTGTAGAGAAAGAAGTCTAGCATTATTCTGGATGTTATTCCAGACCAATTGATTGAATTTCTCACATTTCAGACAGTTGTTTAGGCTTCATGAAGACAAGGACTTAAATAACCTATTTCTCCCTCACTCTTATAAAAATAAAATCTTTTATCCATTATCATTTTCACAATTTCACTGTGGAGTAAATTGGGTCTGTTGAAATCTCATAATATTGTTGGAATGGTGTTAGGCATTTACAGTATGTGTTCCAGTTTGTTTATTTGTTAACTGTGAAAACCTGTTGATCATGCATTAAATTAAAGCAGATCTATAGCTTCTGACTTAAAAAAAGGAGACATATTGTAAATGTGGCTGTTGACAGAATGACAGGATTTTAAGCTTTTACAATTAAAAATGTCTACACATTCTGTGTGACATCCAATAATTAAATGTCTGGCAAGTGTCATTAAACAAAATTTACATACCAAAGGTGTTGGTTTGTAAATAATCAGGATAAGAAGAGCGGATGAGTGTATACACAACTGTGTTTACTTGAATAACTGCCTGTAACTTAATGAAACCATTTCATCTACTCTTTTCAAAAGTATAAAATATATCAAAATTAACTATTTATGCTGTTCTAAGGGATTGTATTTGCTGTTCTGCATATAATTACGAATACAGACAGATAAATTAGGATTACATTATTTAATTGCCATATAGTGGTTACTTCTTTTAACCACATAAACCTTAATGCACATCACCTCTTTCAAGACTCACACCAGAACATACCTCCTCTTTGAAGCCTTCCCTCACAAGCTGCCATGCTCACAACATACTTTTCACACTGGGCATGCTGTTTAAAGAATGATATGTTGCTTATGCTTATTAATATTTTTTATAATGACTTTTCTGGCTATTTCAGGAATATCCATTTTCTTTCTATCTGGCAAGCTCCCCAAAGAAGTCATTGACTTCTTTTTTATAGCCACAGAATGTTTAATGATAGTCGTCTAAATAATAGGTGCCCAATAAATATTCCTGGAATTGCAGATTGCCTTTCTAAGTTGCTAAGCTCATTTAGAGTCTACACTATTAAAGGCCATGGTATCTGAAAATTTTGAGCATAAATCCAATAGTGTCTGAGAAATCTGGGAATTGTTTTTGTTACTGGAAAAGAAATAACAATTCTTAATTTTTTCCCCAAGTGATTGGACAAGTACTTTATTTTTTTATTTTTTATTTTTTGGACAAGTACTTTAAACACAGCTTCTCTGGCCTAAAAAGACTCAAGCCCTGCCTCCCTCCATTCACCAGGATATTCCCCACATCTTTATTGTAGAAGGGCTTCAATTCTCTTTGTAGCATTTTTTGGCTTATACAAAAAGGGACATCTCTCAGGAGAGAAATCTCAAAAAGTAATACTTAGTTTATCTGGCATCATTTGTCCTGAGACTACTCCAGGTTGAGTTAGGTCCTCATTATCTGTAGAAAGAAGACAAGAAGGGTTCCACTCTGGCATGACAGTAAAGAGCTCTTTGGATCTGCTCCTCAGAACACTGGTGAAAATTATTTTTTAAAAAACAATTTAAAGTTCCTGGAATTGTCCTAAGGGCATATAGCACATGAAGAAATATGTTCTAAAAATGTTTTAGACTCTGAATATATTGAAAACTACCAGATAGTATACTTTATTTTTTTTTTTTGAGAGACAGAGACAGTGTACAGGTGTGAGCAGTGGGGGCAGGGGAAGGGGAGAGGGAGACACAGAGAGAGAATCTTAAGCAGACTTCACACCCAGCATGGACCCTGATGCAGGGCTCGAAGTGGGGCTCCATCTCAGGACCTTGAGATCATGATCTGAGTGACAATCAAGAATTGGATGCTTGGGGTGCCTGGGTGGCTCAGTGAGTTAAGTTTCTGCCTTCAGCTCAGGTCATGATTTGGGGGTCCTGGATCAAGCCCCATATCTGGCTCCCTGTTCAGCAGGGAGTCTGCTTCTTCCTCTCTCTCTCTGCCTCTCCCTTGCTTGTGCTCTCTCTCCCTCACTCACCCTCATGTGTTCTCTCTCAAATAAAATCTTTAAAAAAAGTGCTGGACACTTAACTGGCCAAGCCACCCAGGCGCCCCTACTAATATACTTTTAATGGGCAAAATGAATTGCATGCACATCATATCTCAATAAGGCTGTTAAAAATTTAGAAAGAAACAGGGAAAGCAAACTTCAGATTCTGTCCAGAGTGTACGCAGAATAGTATTAGTGAAATAAAGGGGAATGTAAAACTTACCTATTTCTGTTTAACAAATTTCCCAAAACTTAGCTGCTTGAGAACAGCAAGGATTTAACTCTCAGTTTCTGTGGGTCAGGAATCCTGGGCACAGTTTAGCTGAGTGCTTCCCAATCCAGGTCTCTTATGAAGTTACAGCCAGACCATTTGTCAGAGCAGTAGTAGTCGTATCAACTCTTGGCTTGGACTGGAGAATTTGCTTCTAATCTCACTCACATATCTGTTGACTGGGAAGATCAGCTTCCAATTCATTTATGTGGTTGCTTACAGGCTTTGGTTCCTCATTACAAGGACCTGAGTGTTCTTATTATATGGCAACTAATGATGAGGAGAGAGAGAGAATATGCTAAAGAGTGTGCAAGTTGGAAGTCATAGTCTTTTTGTAACCTGATCTTGAAAGTAGAAACAAGTAGAATCCTATGACTTCTGCTATATTCTTTTCATTATAAAGAGGCAATAATTGTACCCACACTCAAGGGCAGGGAGTCACACAAGGTTGTGATCCAAGGCTGCCTGCCAAAGAAAGAATTTCCTAGACTATAGATATTCTATCTTCTCTTTTCTGACTATGTGGAGGATTAGGCATTTGTAGAAAAAAAGCTAGAGTAAGTTATAATACAGTATAATATGTGATGTGCTTAGGATTGCACAGGAAGCTATGATAACATCAAGGGGGCACTGGAATCTTATGCTATAAGGGCCTGGATGTGTGGCCAAAGACTTGATCTTGAAAGATGTGATATCTAACCCTTGTTTTGAAGTGAGGAGTAACTCTGGCTAAAAAGATGGGGTGCAGGAGGGAGAAAGGGCATAGAGGCACTGTATCTTAAAAAACTGCAAGCAATTTAATATAATTAGAAATGAGGGTATGGGTGTTTGTGTATGTTCAGGAGGATAAATATGTGAAAGGACTAGATCCTGAAGGTCTATATATGACATGCTAAGGCGTTGGAATTTTTAAACCAAAGATACTTGGGAGTCATGTTATAAAAAGGGAAGCCACTTGGTTCTTATGGGAGCCAAGCAGAGCTAAAATCTGTTGATTGTGCATTAAATTAAAGGGAATCTATAACTACTGACTTTGAAAAAGGAACAAATATAGACCAGAATATCCAATAACTATCCTCTAAACATACTCTATGTACTCCTACTTCTGTACCATTGCTTACTCTTTCTACTGCCTTTCTTGCCCTCTCCCCCTGTTCTAAGTATCTCCTTTTCTTCAGAGTCTCCCTTAAGGAATGCTGACCTCCATGCAAACTTCCAGTATTTTAGCACATAAGATTACCTTTCTCTGAACTTCACAGCATTTGAAAATTAGACTGCTTCCTTTATCCTCTAAATATATAACCTGGTATATTTAGTTATTTTATCTTCATTCATCTATTTTATGAATACTTATTGAACAATCTCTTATATGCATAGTATTGTATAAAATGCCTCAGTGATATCCAGCTGTACATGAGATGGAACATAGTCACTACACTCAAGAAGTCCCAATCGAGGCCTGAACCACTGACACCAGGTTACCAGAAGCAAATATAAAACATGCCAGTTCCGGGGCCCACCCAAGACACATTGAATGAGAATCTGAGAATAAGGCCCTTCAATCTAGATCTTAATACATTCCTACTGTGATTCTAAAGAATATTAAGTTTGGGAATTAGTGGTCTAGTAAAAGAGATAAGGATATACATAAATAATCCCAACACATCAGATGAACATAGGGGAAGGGAAGGAAAAATAAAATGAGACAGAAAGAGAGAGGGAGGTAAATCATAAAATATTCTTAACTCTAGGAAACAAACTGAGGGTTGCTGGAGGAGAAGTTGGGGGGAATGGAGTAACTGGGATGATGGGCATTAAGGAGGGCACTTGATGTAATGGGCACTGGATATTATATGCAACTGATGAGCCCTTAAATTCTACCTCTGAAGCTAATAATACAGTATATGTTAACTAAATTGAATTTAAATAAAGAATTAAAAAATAATCCAACACAAGGTAGAATGTGCTTGATGTGTGCCCCATGAAACCTATGCAAAACCCTTTCAAGAGAATAAAGGGGAAAGGAGAGAAAACGAATGGGAAATATCAGAAAGGGAGACAGAACATGAGAGACTCCTAACTCTGGGAAACGAACAAGGGGTGGTGGAAAGGGAGGTGGGCGGGGGATGGGGGTGACTGGGTGACGGGCACTGAGGGGGGGCACTTGATGGGATGAGCACTGGGTGTTATGCTATATGTTGGCAAATTGAACTCCAAAACACACACACACACACACACACACACACACACACCCTTTCAGGAGTTCAGAGATCACTTGTAGCTGGGGGAATTTAGGGAATTTCATGGACAAGATAGTATTTTAGTGGTCATATCTGAGGAACAATTACTGATATATCCTCTTATTTGTTTACTTCTTTTGATTCTCTTCTCTTCGACATACGAGACTTGGATTTCTTTTGAGAATGCTGCCCCTTTAACAGGAATAGCAACCAAATTTTTAAAGCATGTGTTTCCATGAGGAGCTTTTCCAAATTGGTCTTAAGATCTGATTCTCCATTTGCTAGTCTCTTCTGCCACATCTTTTTAAATCCAGACTTGAAAAACCAAAACTGCATTTACTTCTTCATCCACTTATATATGCTGTTCACATTCACAGTGCGCTTGTGGGAGGATGAGAGCTATATAAATCCAAGGTGTTATTATTATTACGATCTCTCACTGCTGTTCCCTTTTGGCCCTTTATTCTAGGCTTTCAACTTGACTTAGTTTGAATTCTGCTTAATCTGATCCTCAACTTAATTCTATTTTAATAAAGCAATCTATAAATAATAACAATGATAATTATAAGAAACAAGTCAGATCTGTGTACTTCAAACCTTGGTGGACTAAGTCCAGGTTTCCCTGAATTGGGTCCTAAAGATACTCAACCTCTCTATTTCGGGATATGTCGGCTGGGTGGATTTTTTTTTTTTTTTTTTTTTTTTTTACATTCATAGGGTTGATTAGTGCTGGTAATTTGTTTTCTTTACAGATGCTCTTATTACTGAAGAATAGCGTAATGCTACTGGAGAGACTAAGGAAAACTGAACGTTAGGCCACATGATGATGCTCAATCCCTTTTATTTATTTATTTTAAGATTTTATTTATTTATTCTTGAGAGACAGAGAGAGAGAGAGAGAGGCAGAGACACAGGCAGGGGGAGAAGCAGGCTCCATGGGAGCCCGACGCGGGACTCGATCCAGGGTCTCCAGGATCAGGCCCTGGGCCGAAGGCAGCGCTAAACCGCTGAGCCCCCCGGGCTGCCTGCTCAATCCCTTTTAGGAGAGTGTGTTGCCTTTGGCATCTCTTAGCTGGCATGGTATCACCACCTTCTGATATTAAGTCCTGGCCATTCGGAAAGGCAGAAGCCATTTGGGGTATTTTACTATACAGAGAGGTACACAGAGAGTAATTCGGGGAATTAAAAGCTTTTGTTCCATTGGAAGGACTGTGGTAAACAACGCCAGGAGATTGCTTTTGGGAAACGAGAATGTGTGAGGAGAGGATCCCAGCGAAGCCACCACGAGATACCTGCTTCCTGCTCACAAGGGACGTCAGCTGCCTACATTGTATCAGAAGCACAATCCAGCTCTAGGAGCAAAGGTGGACAGGGCAGCCTTGCTCCTATCTCTGCTTTTTCCATTATCCTCTGTTGGCACACATTTTGCATTTCTTTTGTACCCTTAGAATGACATACATGTTGAAATATGTGGACACGTGCTCCAAAATGTAAA
Source organism: Canis lupus dingo (assembly GCF_003254725.2). Taxonomy (NCBI): domain Eukaryota; kingdom Metazoa; phylum Chordata; class Mammalia; order Carnivora; family Canidae; genus Canis; species Canis lupus. Next base: position 94,956,892 of record NC_064281.1, on the reverse strand, counting down.
ACATTTTTTCACTTAGTAAATTATGAGCATATTCCTGTCACTAAACATGATGCACTATGATTTTCATGGCTGTGTGGCAATCTTTCATAGGGATAGATCATAATTTACGAACCATTATATTATTTACAACTATAAGGGGATAGTGCCTGTATTGGAATCCTGGATTTGATGCTCACTGGCTTTGTGATCTTGACAAGTCACTTAACTTCTTTGACCCTCATATTCTTCATTTGTAAAATGTAATTGGAAATATTAAAAACCTTTTGGGTTGTCAAGGACGTTGAAAGAGATTGTGTATACAAAGTGCTTCACACAGTATTTGGCATATTAAAAGCTCTCAATAAATAGTGAGAATTATTATTACTATTATATCATAACTCTTAAGAATATGACTATTTTCTGTTTATAAATTCTTAGTGATTGCACTAATGGGTCAAGTGTATGTGTATGTTTTGTGATTTCTGTTGTAGAGGGTATGGGTGGGTGCATATAACACATTACTTTTCAGAAATATTGAGCAATTTATATTCCTATGAATAGTTCTGTAATTACTTGTTTCACTAAACTCTCACAAATTCAGGATATTATAATCTCATTCTGCACGTATGCTAGTCAAACTATGGTATAGCTTTTCAACTGTCAAATTGGTCTTGTTTTAATTTATGTTTTCTTTTGCTTTCTGTCCTTCTACATTATGAATTAATTTCCATTTCTTAAAATTTTATTTAAAATTCAATTTAATTAACATATGGTGTATTATTAGTTTCAGAAGTAGAGTTTAATGATTCATTAGTTGCATATAATATCCACTGCTCATTACATCAAGTGCCCTCCTTAATGCCCACCACCCAGTTACCCCATCCTTCTACACACCTCCCCTCCAGCAACCTTCAGTTTGTTTCCTAGAGTTAAGAATCTCTTAGGGTTTACCTCCCTCTCTTTGTTTAAATCTTATTTTATTTTTCCTTCCCCTCCCCTATGATCCTCTGTTTCTTTAATTTCCACTTCTTATTGATTTGTAAGATATTTTAGACTAGATGACATATTTAAAATACTATAAAATATATATTATAAAATACTAATATAATATTTTGGTACATGTTATAAACATTTTCTTATTTTTCATTTGCCCTTTAATTTTGTTTATGATACCACTTGACATCCAGAGTTTTAAATTGTAAATTGGTCAAATCTGTCATGTTTTCTCTGTGTAGTTTTTTTTCATATTTAGACTTTGAAAGGTCTTCCTACACAAATAGCAGTATTCATAAAATTTTCTTGAAATCACATTTCATTTCATTATATAATCCTTTTATATTTTTAGAAAATGTTCACCAATTGTGGCATTACCATAAATAATCTATCTCAATTGTGTTATAATGCCATTGTTATTATGTATCAAAATTACCAAATATTTAAATATATTGGTTTATTTTCCTGGGCTTTCCAATTTGTTTCATTGATATGTCTATTTCTGCTCAAGTATGTCACTGTTTCTATTGTCAAAAAAATATGCTTCAGTGTCTAATAATGCAATTTCAACCTGTACATTCCTTTATATAGTCTTCAAAAAACATTTAGAGTAGGTTCAAAAAAATCAATGTGTTTTCGATTCAAATTGCATTAAATTAATATATATGGGAAGAATTAACATGTTTTTAATAATACAAGGCAGAGGGAGAAGGAGAGAGAATTGGGAGCAGACTCCATACTCAGTGCCTCGGGACCCTGAGATCATGACTCAAGTGAAATCAATTGGTTGACCACCCAGGTGCCCCTGATTTGTCCCTCTATTCATGGATTTTCTTGTATTTTCCATTTAAAAATTATACTTCTTAGAGGTTCCTACACTTTTTTTTTTTTGGCTAAAAGGTGATTTATATTTTTGGTTACCAGTATGAATAAGATCTATTTTATATTTTAATCATTATTTACTTATTCCAGTCTTATATTATTGGACACATTAAGAATAAAGTTCACAATGAGGATCTGTCATGAAACTATTATCACCAAACACTGACTTTCCTTCTTCAGTCGTTCTTGCTTTGGATTCTACTTTTTGTCTTGAATGTTGTTATTCATCTGATTCACCTTTGCTTATTCTTTTCTTTTAATATTTCTGAATTGCTTAGTTTTTACACACTATCTTATGACAAACATAATCTATTCATAGTTGTTCGGTTTTGCAGAGGAGAAAGCTGATTTAATTTCTTTGTAAATTAAAAAAGAGACTTTAAAAAAATGTGCCCAGACTCTTCTAAGATCCTTGCTTTATCTGTGTTGGTTAAAAAAACAAAAAACAAAAAACAAACCAAAAACAAAAACAAAAAACCCCACATTATTTGGCTATGTTTAGGAATTAGTCCTTGAAAGTCATTTTTGTTCAGGATCTAGTGTGCATTTTCCATCCACTGACTTAAGTCTTTGTCCACCTGAAGAGCGCGTTCTTCCTTATAACTTTGTTTCTTGCTTCTTTTCCATTTGTTCCACTGCTTCTTTAAGTAACAGCAATTCCATCTTCTATATAGTGCATCTTTAATTTATTCTTTTGGGTTTTTTTCATTTGTTTAGTGTTCTAAAGAAACTCTACTTTATTTACCATGGCCCTTATCCACCCTACTGAATGCCACCTATTGAATTGCTGAACTGTATGTACATTTTTACTTAGCTGGCTTCCTCAGTAGACTCTACTCTGGGCCCATTCTAGCTTGTCTGTCATTGTATCTCCAGTATTCAGAACACAATCATCATCTTTTAAACATTTTTAGTGGCCAGAGCTAGAAAAACATATCATGATTTTATACTAATACTTTTCACTCAAATTTATGAGTTTTACTTAATATGTTTTTTGTTACATGAAAATCTTGGGTCCCTATTACACTAATCTAATTGCTTCTTTGGTATATATACTTTCAAAACAATAATATAAATATATCATTACTAATAAAGTGATTGCTGAGAGAAATCAATATTATTACTAATAAAGTAATTATTGAAAAGAATTTGAGAATTTTTTGCAGATCTTGCTAGAATGTATTATCAAACTACTGTGTTTTAAAGTCCCTTGAAATAATTATTTTTGTAGTTATGCCAATAACTTAATATATAATTAAAGTCATTTTTTCAACAATCTCTTTTTAAGTTTAACTTTGTTTTATAGATATGTAAAGTAGTCACCTTGTTCCAAAGAAAACAAAACTAAGGCACATTACAAAAAAAATCTAGTTTCTCTCTCTATCCCTTCCATTCTGTTCACTCTGTCTCTATTATAGATAACCATTAAAGAAATAGTTTTGGCTTATCCTTCCATTGTTTCCTTTTTAAAGTATAAGAAAATATAATTATCTATAACTCATAACTTTTTGCACTTTCTTATATAAAAGTAGCATAATATCACACACTGTTCTGTATCCCACTTTGGCACAACAATATGAGATCACTTCATGGTAGTATAAGGAGCTCTGCCTCATTTCTTTTATATGGCTGCAAGCTATTCCATTGTATGGATGTCCCAGTTTATCAAAATAGTTTCTTAGTAATCCGCATTTGGAGTGTTTCTGGTCTTTTGCTATTTCAGTATATGTCATTTTATACTTTTGACAATGTATTACTGGGATAGACACCTAGAGGTGGGATTGCTGAATCAAAGGGTAAGTGCATGTGTAATTTGTTAAATCTTGCCAAATTTCCCTCTATTGTAGGTATATCAACTTGCATTCCCATTAGCCAAGTATGAGAGTGCTGCCTATTTTCCCATAGTCCCACCAACAGAGTAATATTACTAAACTTTTAGATTTTTGTCAGTTTGCTAGGTGAAAAATGGTATCACAGTATAGGCTTAATTTACATCTTTATGTTTCAAATGTTTAAGGAAAAGAGTATGGGCAATTTTTGTGTGTGTGAACTGTTATAGCTCCAATTTTTTAATAAGGTTGTAACAAAAGAGTTTTTAAGAATGCAAAGAGCTGTACGACATAACATTCTTTGTTGTAAAGATAAGCACCAGCCAGATAATATCTACAAATTAGGTATGAAGAACAAAAAGAGTATTAGCTGGGTAGGATAAAGGGCTAAAGTTTAATCAATACTTAATCTGTATCTTGCCATCATCACATTGAATTCTTAACTAATTTGTTTGTGCAAAACTCTCCTGAAATATTTTACCTTTAGAATTTTACCTTTAGTCTTATCACCTGTGAAATGTAACCTCCAACCTTGGGACAAATTTAATGACAATGAGTATTTCCTTATGTTTGTCAGAAGAAACTGAGATTGCTTGGCAATCTTATAATATTTAACTCACTGAACGAGATCACACAGATATTGTTACCATTGGCCAACTGGCGTATATGCATTTGTATATTTTCTTGCTAGTCAGGAAAGGATCTTTATTTAGTTTGAGGGGTTTTTTTGCATAGATTTATGGAAGTAGCATAAAATGATGTTTAGGAGAAGATTCATTATTACACACCAAAGCAAAGTCTTATGATACTATTAAAATCTGTTTTAGCATTATTTGCTTCTGTTTATTCTCTGGCTCAGCCAATTTCCTTTTAAAACCTAATTGTTTTGTTTTAATCAATCTACAATAAGAGTCAAGGTTAAATTCCCTTTAATTTTATTCTGTACAAAACAGATACTATTTTAAAATTAATTTCTGTTTCCTATAGTAAATCCTTTCCAAAAATCTGATTGTTCTTCCACCACTCACTTCACCCCCCCCCTTCTTTTTATGTTGCAGCAGGATTTCATTGACCTTGTATTAGTTTCAAGTTCAATTCATTTTTGAATGAGGAGGATTTATCTCAGCTTGGAGTATGCTACTCAAATGAGTGGATAGATTCTTTTTGTATTCTTTATTTAGCTGTGTGCTGTTCCAGTGGTCTTATCCCACCTCAACATGAATGGCAAACTAATATTAAGTTTAAGTTAGTGCAAAGATATGATTGGAGGAAATATATGGGGAGAGAACTGGGATTGTTGAAGGCACATTTTAATGACTTGTTCAAGTAATGTCCTTATTTTAAAGGCAGTTTGTAAATTTTTGGCAACAAATCTTTAGGTGAAGCTAACTAATCAATGTTTGAGATAATCATCTGTGCTCTTTGAGACTGACTTTCTTTTTCCATAATTACCATCAGAACACTTTTCTGAAGCATTCAACTCTATACTGGCTGGTTGAAAATGAAATGAGTCTGCTATTACAAAATATTTAACTGAATATACATTAATTATATTGAGTGAATAAAACACATTATTAAACACATTAGGCCCCAAAATGGTAATATTGGACTCTGATGGACCAACTTCTACTTATATTTCTGATCACTGCTTGATAGTCATTTCCTCAAAAGGCCCTTCCTGAACGCACCCCATTGAAACAAATTTATTCCCCCGTTACACACTTATATGTTCTGTATTACTCCTTAATTGTATTAGTGGTTGCTGATTATCTATTTGTTAATCTTTTTTATTAATGCCTATGTTGCTCACTAGGTTTTAAATGGCACTCAATAAATATTGTTTGAATATATGAGTGAATACAAGATACAAATATTAAATCACATCCTACAAACTGAAGATAAAGACTAAAGGGGTATATTTGGAGTGGAGGGATTGGATTTGGGCTGGCAAAGAAAGGAGCTTAAAACAGTAGGCAAATTAGTAGATTTAATGTCAGAAGCGTTTAGGTCTTGATCCTGCTACCTAGCAGTTGTGTGACTAATAAAAACACTTCCTCTTTCTGATTCTTATTTTTTACATTTATAAAATGGATGGGAAAATTAAATAATATAATATTTTCTTATAATTTTAGTCATCCTTGATTTTCTTAATTTCTGTTTCCTCATCCCTAAAACAGAGATAATTGTAGTATCTCGTAGACTTGTTGTGAATATTAAATGAGGTATCATGTGTCAGAGGTTTTCTTTCTGCCCCTTCTTCATGAAGCAACTAAGCAGTTTCAAATCTTTTTTGAGACTCTTTACTCCAGTGGTTTTATCTTTGGATAGATCCAACACATCATCAGAATTCCCTAGAAACTTCTAGAACAGTGTCTGTCAGCTAGGAGGCACCCAATTGTGGAATGTTTTCCCCATTCATTAGTAAAATTCTGATAGTATGGAGGAGCATCACACAAGGAGGAATAAGTACCCTTATTAGTAGTCCCCTCTCAAAAAAAAAAAAAAGTAGTCCCCTCTCCTTAGTTTAAACATGAAATGGTATCCAGCACCAGCCTAATTCTGAATGGTTCTTTCTAATCTCTAAAATGTGGTTCTTTTCTTCTTCCATTTAGTTTTGATGCACTTGTTTACTCTTATTTTTTTTCTATATTGTTTTATTGGAGTTTGATTTGCCAACATACAGTATAACACCCAGTGCTTATCCTGTCAAGTGCCCCCCTCAGTGTCCATCACCCAGCCACCCCATTCCCCACTCACTTCCCCTTCCACTACCCCTTGTTCGTTTCCCAGACTTAGGAGTCTCTCATGTTCTGTCACCCTCTCTGATTTTTCCACTCATTTTCTCTCCTTTCCCCTTTAATCCCTTTCACTATTTTTTATATTCCCCATATGAATGAGACCATATAATGTTTGTTCTTCTCCGATTGACTTACATCACTCAGCATAATACCCTCCAGTTCCATCCACGTTGAAGCAAATGGTGGGGATTTGTCATTTCTAATAGCTGAGTAATATTCCATTGTATACATAGACCACAGCTTCTTTATCCATTCATCTTTCGATGGACACCGAGGCTCCTTCCACAGTTTGGCTATTGTGGAAATTGCTGCTATCAACATTGGGGTACAGGTGTCCTGCCATTTCACTGAATCTGTATCTTTGCGGTAAATCCCAGAAGGGCAATTACCAGAGTGGCTGTACCAGTTCACATTCCCACCAACAGTGCAAGAGGGTTCCCCTTTCTCCACATCCTTTCCAACATTTGTTGTTTCCTGTCTTGTTAATTTTCACCATTCTCACTGGTGTGAGGTGGTATCTCATTGTGGTTTTGATTTGTATTTCCCTGATGGCAAGTGATGTGGAACATTTTCTCATGTACTTGTTGGCCATGTGTAGGTCTTCTTTGGTGAAATTTCTGTTCATGTCTTTTGCCCATTTCATGATTGGATTGTTTGTTTCTTTGCTGTTGAATTTAATAAGTTCTTTATAGATCTTGGATACTAGCCCTTTATCTGATATGTCATTGTTTACTCTTATGGTCCAAATGTATTCATTGGCAACGAAGTTGTTTTTCTAGGCTAAATAAAAATTCCTCTTTTTCCATTAAGGCAGCAAATTTCCCATTTTCATGTTGCCAGGTGCTGGCTATATTAGAAAGTATTTAGCTGATGAAAGTCTGTCTTTTGCAGGCAAGAGAACAAGAAAACCTGGAGGGATGGAACGTCTGTTTCCTTGGCTTTCTCACTGAACTTCCATATTGGAAAGAAAATCACCTAAGAGAGCCATCTTTTCTCAGTTCTGCCTAGGCATAGTAGAACAGCACTGAGAAGATTTCCTTAGGCTCAAAGCCACCAGATAAGACAGAAACAGCTGCAATGGGGGTCACTGACCACAAGGAGGATGGAACCATCCTTACCTGAGCCTCACTCATCCCCAGGCTAATTCCCCCACTTAAAGACCATATGTTCATTCAACAAGGTATAATAAGGCCCTATTTGGTGCCAAGAACTATCCTAAGGCAATATGTTAGTGGAAATTCAAAAGAAGTAGAAGAAAAATGAGCACCTAATCTGAAGAAACTCCAGACATCTCCAAGAAACTATGAAATTGAAATCAAAGCCTGCAAGAGGCCAGAAGAAGGAAAAAAACGTGTGGGTTGGTGTTGGCAGGGACAGCTTCATTGTGAATGCAGGTGGATGGGTATGGGTAACAGGAACAAGCACAATGTATACAAGAAAATAATTACTGTATATAGCTTTGTTAAAACAAATGGTTTTGTTTCCATATGATCTTAAGCATTTTTTAAAAATGGAATTCTGGTTTTATTAAGATAGGTAAAGCTTTAAGGTTTATAAAAAATCTGTGAAGTCTCTGGTAGAAAGGGCAATGAGCTCTTCAAACAAAAATAAAACTGGTTAAAAAAGGAGGGACATTGGGGAAGCGCTGGCCAAAAGTGAATGAATTAGCATTTTACATATAGTCAAACTAGTAAGCTTTTCTGTATTGGAACAACAAATAATTGTGTAGAAGGAAATGTGGTCTGTGACTCTGTTCTGAACCTTTCTTTGAAGGCGCATTGAAGAGTGAGTTGAGGGCAGCCCAGGTGGCTCAGTGGTTTAGCGCCGCCTTCAGCCCAGGGTGTGATCCTGGAGACCTGGGATCGGGTCCTGCGTCGGGTTCCCTGCATGGAGCCTGCTTCTCCCTCTGCCTGTGCCTGTGTCTTTCTCTTTCTCTCTGTGTCTCTCATGAATAAATAAATAAAATCTTTAAAAAAAGACCACTTGATGCTCTTTCTCTCTTAGAGGAGCAGGAAATTAGCTACCTAGCTCACACATATTGAGCACTTATCATGTGCCAAGCACTGTGCTGGGTGCCTTGTATTTGCTATCTCATTTAAGGTTCTTAATAGTCCTACGGAGAGAACTTTCTTATTGGACCTCTGCTATTAGATCCAAGGTACTGCTATTCAACTGCAGGTTTGCAGGCCCAGTATCTGGTGCAAATCATTTTCAGGGGGTTGGCATTGCAAACTAGACTTAGGGAAGAATGGCACATTTGCAATATATGTTCAGGCTGAGGAACAGTGAGAAGGGAGACCAAAAAAGTAAAATGGCACAGAGTAGAGAGTGCCAGGTGTGTGGGTTTCAATTATGTCTGTTCTGTCTCCCCTGGTGTTAAATAATGGGTGGTATATTTAACTGGGGGTCAGTAAGCACAGTTGACATATTAAGACTCTTGTCATAATTTGTTTATTTTTCTCAGAAAGGAAGAGAAACTTATTTCTCCATATTGGACTCCACACATTTGGGCAAAATCGGAGAATGGAAGATGAGATTAGGAAGTTCTTGAAGGTCTTGATGAAACATTTATTAATAGTTTTGCCAACATTCATTCTTTTATTCATTTATTCCCTCACCTAACAGTTAGCTGAGAATATATCATGTGCCAGGCATTATGTAAGTTATTGGGTTTATGACAAAGTTCAAGCACAGTCCCTGACCCAAAGGATCTCTGAGCTTAATAACAATACAGTAAGGTAAGTATTTCGATGAGCAAAAGAAGGAATAGGAGGCAGAAGAGGGGCTCAACCCAGTTCCAGGGTGTAGTGGCATCTAAACCTTACAAACAACAATCCTAATAATGAGAAAATATGAGCTCAACTTAATTTTCTGTCATACCCTATTTCCTTTCTCAACACTCCATCTCTGCAGGAAATATGACCTGAAAGTCTAAGATATTTCAAGAGCAAGGGCATTTGCTGGCACCTTATGTGTCAGAGGGTCAGTTAGTCAGTAGCAGCACAGGAAAGGCCTTTAAGAAGGCTAAGTTCTCCATGTGCAAAGATAGTGTTAAAAGAATTCTGCTCAGATAACTCATCTTCAGAGATCAATGCCCGAGAGTGGCCAAAAGGAGTATTAAGTCCTACAGGTAACTTCCTATGAATGACGGATGTGGTGGCAGATTGCATCCCGCCAGGAAAACCAGCATTAGCTAGTCAGAAGAGAGAGCTTTTAGGATTTGGGATATCATTTTGGTGTAGTGCAAAAGGCAGACAATTCTGGCCTCAAGTACCTTCTCTGGATTGTAAGTCTTGTGCTAGTAATGGGAACGAGTCCTAACTCAAACATTTTGGTCAGGGAAAGGAAGGAAATCAACATATACCAATTGCCTACTGAACTGGGCATTGTGCTGTTTCTGCATGTAAACTCAGAACCATCCTGGGGGGCGAAAATCAACAGATAAGAACTTGAGACTCAGAAATATTAAGTGTCATAGGTTCATGTAACTATTAGGTAGCAGACCCAAGATTCAAATTCAGCTCCAAATTCTAAGTGATGACAACAAAGTCATATTCAAAGGCAAGTATATGGGTTTGGAGGGTGGACAAATGTACATGCAGAAATGTTTGATTTCATTCTTCTGCTTTCCTTGGCTCCAAAAAAGTTGTGTCCTGGGTAACAGCTTGTGGGTGCTTAGGGTTAAACACTGTATTACACAGCCATAAATTCCCTTTTACAAAGAGCTATCTCAGTGGATTTGCCACTCTGGTCAATCCCTTCTAGGCACTAGCTAATCAGGTCAGGAACACAGTAGCCGAGACCAGAGCCAAAGAGAAACTCATCAAACTGTTTTGACTGTCTTAACATGACTGAAACACGCTCACAGTGAAAGCATTTGGAAAATATTCTCAAGTTTTGAAGCACCGGTTCAGTGTGGTTTCCATCTCTCCTTTCTCCCACTCTCAGCACCTACACTTCCAACATGTTCAGGGGCTATGATAGAAAGGCCATGTTACTGGAGTGGAAAAGGTTTTAGAGAAAAGTCTGTGCATAAAAGTGACTCTCTGACAGCCCATTAGGAGGCTTCTGCTGAAAATCTGCTCTGTACTGACAGCAGAGCTACGAATCCAGAGCAACCTGGTTAGGCTGAGACATTCTCGTAATGGCTCTTGAAACAAGCTTTTGGGTGAGAAAAGCCCAAACTGATAGGTCAAAAAGTCGGTTGGTTTGCTTTTGCCTTAAGTAGAAAAGGAGTTGGCAGTGAATAAGATATTTCATGATTTCTTGCCTCTGTTTTCATCATTCTCTTTCCAGATGGAATATTTATTTGCTCTTGTATAGAGAGAGACCACATCTCCATGATGCCTCCACATACATGCACAGCCTTATTTAAGTCTCCTTCAGAGGGTGACAGGTGAATGCCCATCCAAACACATGCTTATTTTATGGGTGACAGTGCCAAGAATTAGTCACTGTTACAATGGCTTCCGATTAAGATTGATTGTCTTCTCTATACCATAAATCATAACCCCTGACATTCATCCTGGTTGTCACTCTACACCAGTAGAGCAAGATATTTGGGAGAAGCCAAATGACTCAGAACAGGGAATCTTTTTGCTTTAATAATAGAAACATGACTGGAGGGGGGCCAAGATTGCAGAGTAGGAGGACCCTAAGCTCACCATGTCCCACGGATACAACTAAATAACATTCATATCAGTGAAAATAACCCAGAAAACAACCCAAAGACTGGCAGAGCAAACTCTGCAACTAAAATAGAGAGGAGGCCACAGTGAAGAGGGTAGGAAAGGCAGAGACATGGTGGTGAGCAAAACCCTGGTTGTCAGTGGTAAGAAGGGAGCCAGAGGTGCAGAGAAGGGTGAGAAACAGATTGTCACGTGGAGGACCTCACACAGGGAAGACAAATCCCCATAACATTTGGCTTTGAAAGTGAGAGGGGCCAAATTTCTTGGGTTCTTATAAGTAGTGAAGATGCCTGGAATTTTAAGAATCAGAGGGCTCAGCTTTGGGAAACCCCAGAGGGTGTTAGAAAGCTGAGTCTCTGCCCTTAAAGACACAGCCCTCGAAGATACAGCATAGAAGCAGCGTTTGGAAAACTCCTGGGGCTTATGGGAGAGTTAGTTTCTAATCTATATCAAATCCTGGAGGGGCAGGGCTCACAGAAGGACTTCTCTGGAGCAAAGGAGCTGGCAGGCATTATACTTTCCCCTACCCCCCTAGCATAAACACATACCACCTGCAGGAACCAGGGCAGTACAATGTAAGTATTGCTACCTTGGCTTTCTTTTCACTTCCACTTGCATGATAAATGTTTCTTCATCCCCCCACTTTCACTCTGCAGACGACATTCACTACTGAATTTGCTTACACCAAGCCCCCAGCACCACGCTTTGGCAAGTCTGCCCTTCCCTATCACATTTGCCTCAGTCTGGGCACCACGGGTCCTCTCCCTCAGAAGATGGGCACAAACTGTGTCAACACGGCATTTCCTGACTGACTCGAAAGTTTCACAGGGTCTCTGTCTGGCTGTGGTGGTGGCCCTCCCCGAGGAAGCCCAAGGCACACCTTGTTAAAATTGTGTGCTCCACCCACACAGCCCCAGTCCTGGTTGGGATGGTGGCAGGGACCATTTAGCAAGAAGATCAGCCCACACATTATTAAAATTGTGTGCCCCACCCTGGCTGGGGACCAAACACTGCCCATAATAGGCCAAGAGAACCTCTGCAGATGACTGCACTAAAGGAGAAAGCAGCCAGGACACAACAGTTGGGTGCACACAACACAGCTGGAGACACCCTTGAAGTGCCAGGTTATGGTGAACAAGAGACCCTGCACTGCAGGGTACTATAGGGACTCTTCTTCATAAAGTCATTATTTTCAAGAGTGGAAGACATAATTGAACCTCCCTAACATAGAGAAACAGATACAGAGTTAGAAAAAATGAAGAGACAGAGAAATTTATTCCAAATGAAAAAAGAGGATAAGGCCATGGCCAGAGATCTGTTCCTTTGATCTACGTGTCTGTTTTTGTGCCAGTACCACACTGTCTTGATGACCACAGCTTTGTAGTACAACCTGAAATCTGGCATTCTGATGCCCCCAGCTATGGTTTTCTTTTTTAAAATTCTCCTGGCTATTTGGGGTCTTTTCTGATTCCACACAAATCTTAGGATGATTTGTTCCAACTCTCTGAAGAAAGTCCATGGTATTTTGATAGGGATTGCAACAAAAAAGACTTTATTTTTTTTATATCTTATTTATTCATGAGAGACACAGAGAGAGAGAGAGAGAGAGAGAGAGAGAGAGAAAGAGAGAGAGGCAGAGACACAGGCAGAGGGAGAAGCAGGCTCCATGCAGGGAGCCTGACGTGGGACTCGATCCCGGGTCTCCAGGATCAGACCCTGGGCTGAAGGCGGCGCTAAACCGCTGAGCCACCCGGGCTGCCCCCAAAAAGACTTTAAAACAAAGACTGAGAGGGGCATTTGATGGGATGAGCACTGGGTGTTATACGATATGTTGGCAAATTGAACTCCAATAAAAAATCAATCAATCAATCAAAGACTATAACAAGAGACAAAGAAGGACATGATATGATAATATAGGGAACAATGCAACAAGAAAACACGACAATTATAAATATTTATGCACCCAACATAGGAGCATCCAAATTCATAAAACAGTTAATAATAAACATAAAGGAACTGATCAATAATATTATGATAATAGTAGGAGACTTTAACATCCTACTTACATCAATGGACACATCATCCAAACATAAAATCAACAAGGAAACAGTGACTTTGGATAACACACTAGACTGAATGAATATAACAAATATATTAAGTATGTTTCATCCTAAAATAGCAGATACACATTCTTTTCAAATGCACATGAAACATTCTCCAGAATAGATCACATATTAGCCTGCAAAACAAGTCTCAACAAATTCAAAAAGATTGAAGTCATACCATGTATCTTTTCTCATGATGATGCTATGAAACTGGAAGTCAGCCACAAGAAAAAAATCTGGAAAGAGCACAAAGACATAGAATTTAAATAACATAGTACTAAACAATGAATGGGTCAACCAAGAAAAAAAAATTAAATGGAGAAAAATGAAATTGAAAATACAATGGTACAAAATTTCTGCGATGCAGCAAAAGTGGTTCTAGGAGGAAAGTTTATAACAATACAGGCCTATCTCAGGAAGCAAGAAAAATCTCAAATAAACAACCTACCCTTACATCTAAAGAAGCTAGAAAAAGAACAATAAACAAAACCCAAAACCAGCAGAAGGAAGAAAATAATAGAGATTAGAGCAGAAATGAAATGAAACTGAAAAACGATAGAACAGATCAATGAAATAAGAAGCTGGTTCTCTGAAAAGATCAACAAAATTGTAAATCTCAAGCAAGACTCATCAAACAAGAAGAAAAAAAAGAAAGAGGAGGAGGGCTCAAATAAACAAAATCACAAATGTAAGAGGAGAAATAACAACAGATACCACAGAAATACAAAGGATTGTTAGAAAATATTATGAAAAATTATATGCCAATAAATTAGACAACCTAAAAGAAATGGATAAATTCCTAGAAACAAATAATCTCCACAAACTGAATCAGGAAGAAGTAGAAAACGTGAACAGAGTGATTACCAGCAAAGAAATTGAATCAGTACTCAAAAACTTTCAACAAACACGAGTCCAAGACCATATGGCTTCACAGGTGAATTTTTACCAAACATTTAAAGAACAATTAATACCTATTCTTCCATAACTATTCCAAAAAACAGAAGATGGAGGAAAACTTCCAAATTCATTCTGTGAGGCCAGCATTAACCTGATACCAAAACCAGATAAAGACACCAAAAAAAAAAAAAAAAAAGAGAGAGAGAGAGAGAGAGAGAGAACTACAGCCAACATCTCTGATGAATATAGATGCAAAAATCCTCAACAAAATATTGGGACATCAAATTGAACAGTACATTTAAAAAATCATTCACCATGATCAAGTGGGGTTTATTTCCGGGATGCAAAGTGGTTCAGTATTTGTGAAGCGGTTCAGTAATGTGATACACCACATCAATAAGAGAAAGGATAAGAACCATATGATCATTTTAATAGACACAGAAAAAGCATGTGACAAAATACAACATTCATTCATGATAAAATCCCTCAATAAAGTAGGTTTGGAGGGAACATACCTCAACATCATAAAGGCTATATATGGAAAATCCACAGCTAACATCATCCTCAATGAGGAAAAAATGAGAGCTTTTCCCCTAAGGCCAGGAATGAGACAAAGATGTCCACTCTCACCACTTCTATTCCACCATAGTTCTTGAAACCCTAGCCACAGCAATCAGACAACAAAAAGAAATAGAAGGCATTCAAATTGGTAAGCAAGGAGTCAAACCTTCACTATTTGTGGATGACATAATCTATATATAGAAAACCTGAAAGACTCCACCAAAAAACTGCTAGAACTGTCAAATAAATTTGATAAAAATCACAGGGTACAAAATCAATGTGCAGAAATCTGTAGCATTTTTATTTTTTATTTTTTTTTTTTGTTTTGTTTTTTTTTTTTTTTATTTTTATTTTTTATTTTTTTTTTTTTAGTTTTCTTTTTTTTTTTTTTATTGGTGTTCAATTTACTAACATACAGAATAACACCCAGTGCCCGTCACCCATTCACTCCCACCCCCCGCCCTCCTCCCCTTCTACCACCCCTAGTTCGTTTCCCAGAGTTAGCAGTCTTTACGTTCTGTCTCCCTTTCTGATATTTCCCACACATTTCTTCTCCCTTCCCTTATATTCCCTTTCACTATTATTTATATTCCCCAAATGAATGAGAACATATAATGTTTGTCCTTCTCCGACTGGCTTACTTCACTCAGCATAATACCCTCCAGTTCCATCCACGTTGAAGCAAATGGTGGGTATTTGTCATTTCTAATAGCTGAGTAATACTCCATTGTATACATAAACCACATCTTCTTTATCCATTCATCTTTCGTTGGACACCGAGGCTCCTTCCACAGTTTGGCTATCGTGGCCATTGCTGCTATAAACATCGGGGTGCAGGTGTCCCGGCGTTTCATTGCATTTGTATCTTTGGGGTAAATCCCCAACAGTGCAATTGCTGGGTCATAGGGCAGGTCTATTTTTAACTCTTTGAGGAACCTCCACACAGTTTTCCAGAGTGGCTGCACCAGTTCACATTCCCACCAACAGTGTAAGAGGGTTCCCTTTTCTCCGCATCCTCTCCAACATTTGTTGTTTCCTGCCTTGTTAATTTTCCCCATTCTCACTGGTGTGAGGTGGTATCTCATTGTAGTTTTGATTTGTATTTCCCTGATGGCAAGTGATGCAGAGCATTTTCTCATATGCATGTTGGCCATGTCTATGTCTTCCTCTGTGAGATTTCTGTTCATGTCTTTTGCCCATTTCATGATTGGATTGTTTGTTTCTTTGGTGTTGAGTTTAATAAGTTCTTTATAGATCTTGGAAACTAGCCCTTTATCTGATATGTCATTTGCAAATATCTTCTCCCATTCTGTAGGTTGTCTTTGAGTTTTGTTGACTGTATCCTTTGCTGTGCAAAAGCTTCTTATCTTGATGAAGTCCCAATAGTTCATTTTTGCTTTTGTTTCTTTTACCTTTGTGGATGTATCTTGCAAGAAGTTACTATGGCCGAGTTCAAAAAGGGTGTTGCCTGTGTTCTTCTCTAGGATTTTGATGGAATCTTGTCTCACATTTAGGTCTTTCATCCATTTTGAGTTTATCTTTGTGTATGGTGAAAGAGAGTGGTCTAGTTTCATTCTTCTGCATGTGAATGTCCAATTTTCCCAGCACCATTTATTGAAGAGACTGTCTTTCTTCCAATGGATAGTCTTTCCTCCTTTATCGAATATTAGTTGCCCATAAAGTTCAGGGTCCACTTCTGGATTCTCTATTCTGTTCCACTGATCTATGTGTCTGTTTTTGTGCCAGTACCACACTGTCTTGATGACCACAGCTTTGTAGTACAACCTGAAATCTGGCATTGTGATGCCCCCAGATATGGTTTTCTTTTTTAAAATTCCCCTGGCTATTCGGGGTCTTTTCTGATTCCACACAAATCTTAAAATAATTTGTTCTAACTCTCTGAAGAAAGTCCATGGTATTTTGATAGGGATTGCATTAAACGTGTATATTGCCCTGGGTAACATTGACATTTTCACAATATTAATTCTGCCAATCCATGAGCATGGAATATTTTTCCATCTCTTTGTGTCTTCCTCAATTTCTTTCAGAAGTGTTCTATAGTTTTGAGGGTATAGATTCTTTACATCTTTGGTGAGGTTTATTCCTAGGTATCTTATGCTTTTGGGTGCAATTGTAAATGGGATTGACTCCTTAATTTCTCTTTCTTCAGTCTCATTGTTAGTGTATAGAAATGCCACTGACTTCTGGGCATTGATTTTGTATCCTGCCACGCTACCGAATTGCTGTATGAGTTCTAGCAATCTTGGGGTGGAGACTTTTGGGTTTTCTATGTAGAGTATCATGTCATCGGCGAAGAGAGAGAGTTTGACTTCTTCTTTGCCAATTTGAATGCCTTTAATGTCTTTTTGTTGTCTGATTGCTGAGGCTAGGACTTCCAGTACTATGTTGAACAGCAGTGGTGAGAGTGGACATCCCTGTCTTGTTCCTGATCTTAGGGGAAAGGCTCCCAGTGCTTCCCCATTGAGAATGATATTTGCTGTGGGCTTTTCATAGATGGCTTTTAAGATGTCGAGGAATGTTCCCTCTATCCCTACACTCTGAAGAGTTTTAATCAGGAATGGATGCTGTATTTTGTCAAATGCTTTCTCTGCATCCAATGAGAGGATCATATGGTTCTTGGTTTTTCTCTTGCTGATATGATGAATCACATTGATTGTTTTACGGGTGTTGAACCAGCCTTGTGTCCCAGGGATAAATCCTACTTGGTCATGGTGAATAATTTTTTTAATGTACTGTTGGATCCTATTGGCCAGTATCTTGTTGAGAATTTTTGCATCCATGTTCATCAGGGATATTGGTCTGTAATTCTCCTTTTTGGCGGGGTCTTTGTCTGGCTTTGGAATTAAGGTGATGCTGGCCTCATAGAACGAATTTGGAAGTACTCCATCTCTTTCTATCTTTCCAAACAGCTTTAGGAGAATAGGTATGATTTCTTCTTTAAACGTTTGATAAAATTCTCCTGGGAAGCCATCTGGCCCTGGACTCTTGTGTCTTGGGAGGTTTTTGATGACTGCTTCAATTTCCTCCCTGGTTATTGGCCTGTTCAGGTTTTCTATTTCTTCCTGTTCCAGTTTTGGTAGTTTGTGGCTTTCCAGGAATGCGTCCATTTCTCCTAGATTGCCTAATTTATTGGCGTATAGCTGTTCATAATATGTTTTTAAAATCGTTTGTATTTCCTTGGTGTTGGTAGTGATCTCTCCTTTCTCATTCATGATTTTATTAATTTGAGTCTTCTCTCTCTTCTTTTTAATAAGGCTGGCTAATGGTTTATCTATCTTGTTAATTCTTTCAAAGAACCAACTCCTGGTTCTGTTGATCTGTTCCACAGTTCTTCTGGTCTCGATTTCATTGAGTTCTGCTCGAATCTTTATTAACTCCCTTCTTCTCTTGGGTGTAGGATCTATTTGCTGTTTTTTCTCTAGCTCCTTTATGTGTAAGGTTAGCTTTTGTATTTGAGTTCTTTCCAGTTTTTGAATGGATGCTTGTATTGCGATGTATTTCCCCCTTAGGACTGCTTTTGCTGCATCCCAAAGATTTTGAACGGTTGTATCTTCATTCTCATTAGTTTCCATGAATCTTTTTAATTCTTCCTTAATTTCCTGGTTGACCCTTTTATCTTTTAGCAGGATGGTCCTTAACCTCCATGTGTTTGAGGTCCTTCCAAACTTCTTGTTGTGATTTAGTTCTAATTTCAAGGCATTATGGTCCGAGAATATGCAGGGGACAATCCCAATCTTTTGGTATCGGTTCAGACCCGATTTGTGACCCAATATGTGGTCTATTCTGGAGAAAGTTCCATGTGCGCTTGAGAAGAATGTGTATTCAGTTGAGTTTGGATGTAAAGTTCTGTAGATATCTGTGAAATCCATCTGGTCCAGTGTATCATTTAAAGCTCTTGTTTCTTTGGAGATGTTTTGCTTAGAAGACCTATCGAGTATAGAAAGAGCTAGATTGAAGTCACCAAGTATAAGTGTATTATTATCTAAGTATTTCTTCACTTTGGTTAATAATTGATTTATATATTTGGCAGCTCCCACATTCGGAGCATATATATTGAGGATTGTTAAGTCCTCTTGTTGAATAGATCCTTTAAGTATGATATAGTGTCCCTCTTCATCTCTCACTACGGTCTTCGCGGTAAATTTTAGTTTATCTGATATAAGGATGGCTACCCCTGCTTTCTTTTGAGGACCATTCGAATGGTAAATGGTTCTCCAACCTTTTATTTTCAGGCTGTAGGTGTCCTTCTGTCTAAAATGAGTCTCTTGTAGACAGCAAATAGATGGGTCCTGCTTTTTTATCCAGTCTGAAACCCTGCGCCTTTTGATGGGGTCATTAAGCCCGTTCACATTCAGAGTTACTATTGAGAGATATGAGTTTAGTGTCATCATGATATCTATTCAGTCTTTGTTTTTGTGGACTGTTCCACTGAACTTCTTCTTAAAGGGGAATTTTAAGAGGCCCCCTTAAAATTTCTTGCAGAGCTGGTTTGGAGGTCACATATTCTTTTAGTTGCTGCCTGTCTTGGAAGCTCTTTATCTCTCCTTCCATTTTGAATGAGAGCCTTGCTGGATAAAGTATTCTTGGTTGCATGTTCTTCTCATTTAGGGCCCTGAATATATCCTGCCAGCCCTTTCTGGCCTGCCAGGTCTCTGTGGAGAGGTCTGCTGTTACCCTAATACTCCTCCCCATAAAAGTCAGGGATTTCTTGTCTCTTGCTGCTTTAAGGATCTTCTCCTTATCTTTGGAATTTGCAAGCTTCACAATTAAATGTCGAGGTGTTGAACGGTTTTTATTGATTTTAGGGGGGGATCTCTCTATTTCCTGGATGTGAATGCCTGTTTCCCTTCCCAGATTAGGAAAGTTTTCAGCTAGAATTTGTTCAAATACATATTCTGGTCCTCTGTCCCTTTCGGCGCCCTCGGGAACCCCAATTAAACGTAGGTTTTTCTTCCTCAGGCTGTCGTTTATTTCCCTTAATCTATCTTCATGGTCTTTTAATTGTTTGTCTCTTTTTTCCTCAGTTTCCCTCTTTGCTATCAACTTGTCTTCTAGGTCACTCACTCGTTCTTCCACCTCGTTAACCCTCGTCGTTAGGACTTCTAGTTTGGATTGCATCTCATTCAATTGATTTTTAATTTCTGCCTGATTAGCTCTAAATTCTGCAGTCATGAAGTCTCTTGAGTCCTTTATACTTTTTTCTAGAGCCACCAGTAGCTGTATAATAGTGCTTCTGAATTGGCTTTCTGACGTTGAATTGTAATCCAGATTTTGTAACTCTGTGGGAGAGAGGACTGTTTCTGATTCTTTCTTTTGAGGTGAGGTTTTCCTTCTAGTCATTTTGCTCAGTGCAGAGTGGCCAAAAGCAAGTTGTATTGGGAAAAAGAGAAAAAGAGAGGAGAGAAAGAAGGAAAGAAAAGAGAAAGAGAAAAAAAAAGGGAAGAAAAAGAAAAAAAAACGAAAAAAAAAAAAAAGAAGAAAAAGAGAAAGAAAAAGAAAGAAGAAAAAAAAGGGGGTGGGGGAAGGAAACAAATCAAAAAGCAAAACAAAACAAAAACAAAAACAAAAACAAAAACAAACAAACAAAAAAAGAACCACGGGGAGTATCTTCTGATTCTGTGTACTTTAAGTCCCTTGGCTTCTCCTGGAAGTTGTCCGTCTAGCTGGTGTTCTGGGGGAGGGGCCTGCTGTGCTGATTTTCAGGTGTTAGCAGTTGGGGGAGCTGCTGTGCCCCTGCCTGGTGCAGGGCTCGGTGGGGGTTGTTTACCCCGTGAGGCCGCAGGAGGAACAGCCCCAGTGGCGGGGCAGCTCTGGAAACCTGGATTCAGCTCCGGCAGGAACTCCGTCTGCAGGGCCTGGAGGCTCCGGGGCGGGGCCGCTGATGTGCTCAGCTGGGGCAGGAGCGTCCTTGCTGTCCTGGGCCCTCCCGGCCTCTGCCTGTCCCGGGGGAGGCGGGATCCTGGGCTGTGTCCCGGCGCCCTGTGCTCCGGAGCCTGCGCTGGTGGATTCGCCTCCCGGGCCGCGCAGCCCCCTCCGCGGAGCCGCCGCCCGAGCCCCTCCGAGCTGCTCCTGGAACCGCGCAGCCCCCTCCGCACGGAGCCTCTTCCTCTGCCCGAGCCCCTCCGAGCTGCTCCCGGGGCCGCGCAGCCCCCTCCGCGGAGCCGCCCCCGAGCCCCTCCAGCTGCTCCGGGTCCCGCCGGGTCCCGCCTGCGCGCTGCAGCCCTTAGGGAGCTCGGCGCACTCTCCCGGGGCGCAGGTGTCTGTTAGTGTCCCCGGGAGCCCGAGGGCATCCCCGCCCTCCTGGGTCCTGCTCCAACTCCCCGCGAGCCCCTTTCCCCCCGGGAAGGTCGGTGCAGCTCCTGCTCCTCCGGGACGGGGCTCTCCTGTCCTGGGGACACTCGCCCCGGCCTCAGCCCGGCTCCTCGCGGGGCCCCTCCCCCTTGGAGGCCTTTGTTCCTTTATTTCTTTTTCTCCGTCTTCCTACCTTGATAGAAGCGCGAATTCTTCTCACTGTAGCATTCCAGCTGGTCTCTCTTTAAATCTCAGGCCGAATTCATAGATTTTCAGGATAATTTGAAGGTTTTCTAGGTAGTTTGGTGGAGACAGGTGATTTGGAGACCCTACTCTTCCGCCATCTTGCTCCTCCCCCCTGTAGCATTTTTATACACTCATAATGAAGTAGCAGAAAGAGAAATTAAGAAAAGCGACCCAAGTACAATTCCACCAAAAAAATTATTAAATACCTAGGAATAAACTTAACCAATGAGGTGAAAGACCTGTAGTCTGAAAACTGTGAAACACTGATGAAAGAAATTGAAGATGACATAAAGAATTGGAAAGACATTCCATCCTCATGGATTGGAAGAACAAATACTGTTCAAATGGCTATACTACCCAAAGCAATCTACACATTTAATACAATCTCTATCGAAATATCAATAGCATTTTTCATAGAACTAGAACAAACAATCCTAAGATTGGTATGGAACCACAAAAGACTCCAAATAGCCAAAGCAATCTTGAAAAAGAAAAACAAAACAGAAGTTATCACAATTCTGGACTTCAAAATATATTACAAAGCTCTAGTAATCAAAATAACATGGTACTGGCATAGAAATAGTCACATAGATCAATAAAACAGAATAGAAAGCCCAGAAGCAAACCTACAATTATATGGTTAATTAATTTTTGATAAAGGGAAAAAGTCTCTTCAACAAATGGTATTGGGAAAAATGGACAGCAGCATGCAAAAGAGAGAAATTGGACCACTTTCTTCTACCATACACACAAAAAAACTCGACATGGATTTAAGACCTAAATATGAGACCTGAAACCATAAAAATCCTAGAAGAATGGACAGACAGTAATTTCTCTGATGTTGGCCATAGCAACATCTTTCTAGATATGTCTCCTGAGGCAAGGGAAACAAAAGCAAAGGTAAACTGTTGGGACTACATCAAAATTAAAAGCTTCTGCACAACGAAGTAACATCAACAAAACTAATAAGCAACCTATGGAACGGGGGAAGATCTTTGCAAATGATGTATCTGTTAAAGGGTCAGTATCCAAACTATATAAAGAACTTATAAAACTCAGCACTCAAAAAACAAATAATCCAATTAAAAATGGGCAGAAGACTTGCACAGACATTTCCCCAAAGAAGACATCCAGATAGCCAACAGACATGAAAAGATGCTCAACATCACTTGCCACCAGGGAAATGCAAATCAAAACTACAATGAGATATCACCTCACACCTGTCAGAGCGGATAAAATCAACAACACAAGAAACAATAGGTGTTGGTGAGGATGCGGAGAAAAAGGAACTCTCATGTATTGTTGGTAAGAATGCAAACTGGTGCAGCCACTCTGGAAAATAGCATGAAGGTTCCTCAAAAAGTTAAAAAATAGAAGTACCTTAGAGCCAGCAATTGCATTACTGGATACTTACCCAAAGAGTACAAAAACACTAATTCAAAGGTATACGTGTGCAAAATTAGGTTTATAGAAAAATTATTTATAATAGTCAAACTATGAAATCAGCCCAAGTGTCCATTGGTAGAGAAATGGATAAAGAAGAGGTGGTATATGCATATAATGCTATATTATTCAGCCATTTAAAAAATAATGGTATCTTGCTATCTGCAATGACACATGAATCTAGAGAGTATAATGCTAAGTGAAGTAAGCCAATCAGAGAAAGACAAACACCATAAAATTTCACTCATATGTGGAATTTAAGAAACAAGCAGCAAACAAAGGGAGGAAAAAGAGACAAACCAAATAACAGACTCTTATCTACAGATGGTTACCAGAGGGGAGGTGAGCAGTGGAGAGAAGGGGGTAGGTTGTAACACGTGATGGGGATTAAGAGTACACTTACCTCAATAAGTAATCTATGAAACTGTTGAATCACTATATTGTACACCTGAAACTAATATAATGCTGTATGTTAACTGTACCGGAATTTAAGTTAAAATTTTAATTTAATTAAAAAACTAGGAATACTACTGATGATGGTGGTGATATAATGCCCCTAACTCTCTAGCTCCAATATAACTCAGGCTGACATTTCTTTGGAGAACTTCATTTAGAGAAGGAACTCCATCGCAATGTTTCTCAATTATTGTCTCATCATTGCAGACAGGATATTATTTTCACATAGAGTAAAAGGAAAGGACTTCTCACTGCCAGAGCTCACTGGTCTGCTGAATGTTGGGGGTGGTCTTAGCACACCTGTAGCCCTTGTACATGGATTGAAAATCTCTCTCATCTAGGTGGCAGCTAACAAAAATCATCTTCCTGACTCAGACCCACATAGTAGTTTTCCTAGGCATCTCAAATCACCATGCATCTTAAAATCCCGTAGATCTAATTTTTAATACGTTGAAAATGTCTTCAATTTACCAAGTTTAGCTCAAGTGGCTTTGTCTTTTTTTTCCAATAAGTGCTGTGTTTATTGGTATCTTGAAGGTCTTTGAGAATCTTATGTGAATAATTTGCTATCCTAATTACATAGAGATGATGCTGTAAGCTCTCCATTCTATCAGAAGGGTAGGTGGTCGGAGTTATTATCTGAGGGATAGGATGGATTTTCTACCCTTCCAGCTGTTCTCTCCATCTAAGGGACTCATGAGACACTGGGTGGGACTGGGAATCCAGTCTATTAAAACAGAAAAATCAGCTATTCTTTGCTCATGCTGTCTCCTCTGGCAAAAGCCTCTTTTCTTTTCTCCACCCTGGAAATAGCTATTCTAAACTTAGGCCCAACTTCCTCCAAGAAACCTTCTCTTAGGATCTACTGTACTATGTATGTTCTATCACAGCATTTATCACACCATGTAGTAGACATCCTTCACTGAGGCTCTCTCCACTGTGGGGCAGGGACTCCTAAGGCTGGATCCTCAGTGCCTGGCTCAGGGAGAAAAAGTTTCTTAAATAAAGTCTTGAATATATAACTGATCCATATGGAGATCAGAGTTCACAACTTCGGGCTTATTTATACCATATACCAACTCAAAATGAGAATTCTAAGTACTATGTAGCAAGTGCTTCTTGTGTGTCTCGTGCTTTATACATATTACCTCACATAATCTTCCCAATAAGATGAGGTGACTGTCATTAGCTCCATCATACAAGAAGCCTGACAGAAGGGACATTAAGTGACTTGGCAAAGGGAAGGGGCCAAGCCAAGATTTCAAACCCAGCTTTGATGGATGAAAAATCTATTGATTTTATCCACTGAACCTCAGTATTTTTCCCAAATTGTCCATTCCTAAATAATCCATTGGTACAGAGCAGACCCTTTTAACAACAAAAAAATGTATTCCTTACATTGTGGTTTGGTATTTGGGGGCCACTGACATTTCTGAGACTTTATGATTTTTAGAAACTATTTGGACTGTAGCCATTCTATGACTGCAGCATTATCAAGTGAGATCAGCTCATGCCTGTACTTTTGAAAAATGAGATTCCACAAGTGATATTACTCAGAAGGCACCCACAACCAACTTCAAACTAGAGTTCTAAACTATTATTACTATAAACTGTTATTATTGGAATATTTTCCATTTCCATCTCTACTCAGGAAACTGCTTTAAGTGCAACATTCAGGATGTGTTCCTGAAATATGAGTAATAGTTTTTGAGAACTACCTGCTGTTATCACTATTATTATGCTGGAAATTATTAATGCTTATCATAATGGTATCACTTTAAATTTGAAGGGTGAATTAATGATGGCAAACCCATGATGAGAGGCTGCCCACTGTATGCTTTACATACAGATATTGTTAATACATTTGTCTAGCCTGCAATGAGTTAAGAATGTGGAATTCTAAGACCTTCTCAGCTGATGGCTTCTCCAAGTTGTTAAATTATGTGGCTGTCTTAGCTGCTGGTTGCAAGCTGCAGATAGTGAGATAGAGGTTTATGAGTTCAGTTCCCTACCCAGGCCATTTGCTGCTGGAGCTCAGGTAACATTTCTAAAGTCCACCCACCCAGCGAGCACCCAGGGACTTCTTTGATGAGAAGGACTGCAGAAATCATGGATGTTTAGAGTACATAAAGTTCAGTTCTACTAAAACCTGCACACATACACACATACACACAACTCTTCCTGAGTTCCTACCATATGTAAAACCCTATGTGGGCAATTTATAAATAAAGCATCTGATTTATAAATAAAAACGTATGTTAATGCCTTGCTAGAGGAAAAAACAACCTTAACTTGACAATGGCAAGTCCTCCAGTATCTTGCAAGTCATCTTTGGCATATGAAAGTTTTTTGAAAATCTCCCTTTTCCTTACCTCCCTGCTTCAAATCCCAAGTATATAATCAGCCACCCCTCACAACCCCAGTGCAGCAGCTCTTTCTGCCCATAGGTCCTGTCCCCATGCTTTAATAAAACCACCATTTGAACCAATATATATATATATATATATATATATATATATATATATATATATGATCTTCTCTGTCCTCAAATAGCTTATAATCTAGCCCATGAGGAAGATCTAGATTTAAAAAATTGTAACATAAGACGAACTACGGAAAGCTTCATAACAGAAGTAAAAAACTAAGAAAAAAAACTAAGTGCTATAGGATTATAAGGGGAAAAGAGAAATTTGCTCTGAGGCTTTTTAAGGTGGCTATGTGGTTGAGGCAGGATTTTAGGGAAGCTTAAAGGATGAGTGTGCATTTGAAACATGTCTTTGAGGGAAGGGAGACTTACACAGGATAGTCTAAACAGAAAGAACAACACAAATATATTACATTCTGTGGTAAAGTTTAGGTTGGCTTTGGAAAAATACCAAGGGGAATGATACTGTTAAGTTTAGAAGGGGGTTGAACTGATAAAGGACTTTGAAAGCAAGATTGCTGGGTGAAGGGATTTGAAATTTTCAATTTGTCATTGTTGTGTCTATGCATACTTCTAGACTAAGAAGTGGCTCTATTAGGTCTATGAAACTGGATCAAGCTAAACGACATGGTGGAGCAGGTGGAGGTTGGAACCAGTGAGCTTTGTTTGGTAATTGCTATTCTAGTTTGTACAAGAAATAATAAGGGGTACAACTGAAAGGGATTAGTACAGTTTCAAGCTCTGGTGGCTTGGGAGGGTGGTGAGATTATTAACTGTAAAGGCCTAACATAGGAGGAGGGACTGATTTAAGGAGAAAGAAAGGTGAGATTGCCAAACTTGACATCCAGCAACAAATAGAAATTCAGGACTCAGGTTCAGTTGAGGTTAAGATCAGAGTCATAAATTTGTGGCTCATCCACACAGAGCGAGTTCTCATGGCTGCAAGTGGTAGATGTGATTGCCTCATAGGAGTGGGCTCAGTGGGAGGGGAATGTGTCAGGGCTAGAACCTTGGCAAGTATGCACTGAAGGGGTTGACAAAGAGGAGCTTTTAGTATAAGAGATGTCTCTCTAGGCAGCAGCAGCAGCAGCAGCAACAGCAACAGAATACAATTTTAAAGTGACCAAGAAGGGGAGAGATTTAAGGCAGAGCAGTATTCAATAACACACACATACACACACACACACACACACACACACACACACACACACACAGTAGCAGACAGGGCCAGTAGGATGAAACTTGAGAAAAGAACATTAGAATTGACATTTTGGAAGTTATAAGTGACCTTTTAAAGAGTAGTTTTAGTATAGTGGTAAGTCTATAGCTGGATTCCTAGTGAGGCAAGAGAAAGTGGGATGCAGAGGGAGGCAATAGGTAAGAAAGATGGCTTGTTGCTAGGCATACTCTCCTCTAGTTCTTGCAACAAGCCCAGGAAATATGTAGTAGGATCCTTATTTTTCAAAGAGAAATGAATCCCACAGAAAACACTTCCTAATGTTTGTTGAACATTCTCTCTGGGCCAGGCATTACATGAAATATTTTACCTAGTTTACCATATTTGGTGTGCAGAGCATTCTTTAAGATAGATCCTATCAGTATCTCTTTACAGATGAGAAACTAAGATTTAAAGAGTGTAGGTATTTTGTTAAAGATCTCTTTGTTAGTAAATGTTAGATCCAGTATTTAAAACCAGTTTTGCCTAGTGCCAGAGCCTAAACTAAGATAATTTATCCAAGGTACAATGATAGTCTGACTCAAACACAGGTCTTCTTGTACAGAATGTAGCATGGCAATTTTTCAGAACAACCAAAATGTATTAGGCCCAGGATAGGGGTGGTGCTCTAAAGGAGTAAACAGTCTACTTTAATAAGGATTTTAGAGCCTATACATAGGAAAATAAGGTGACCCTGGAGTTATTAGCACTTTATCTTGAGACAAAAAAACAAGAGGACTTTGTCCTTTATGGTTTACCCTGTTGATTAAGAGCACAGAAATTGAATCTACAGTATTTGGGTACAAATCCCAGCTCCAGCACTTCCTAGCTGAATGACATGAATCAATAAATATAAAATATAAAATCACTTAGAACAGTGCCTGGTACCTAGCAAGTGCTTATTAAGTGTTATGGATGTTCTGTGGGTCAGTGGGGTCCTGCTTTTTAGCTTCCTATAATTCTTAAATCAGACTACTTGTGGGTCTCTTCCTCTGAGGAGAAAGGGAGATGGATTTTTCAGCCCTAATTTCACTTGTACATTCATTAACTTATTCAACAAATACCCATTGAGTACCTGTTTTGTACCAGCAACTGTATTAGGCACTACAAATAGAAGAGTGAAGACAAGTATGGCTTCTTCTTTTATGGAGCTTATAATCATGATGGGAGAGACAGGCAGGGAACCAAACAACCACAGTCCAGTGGGGTCAGTATTAGTGGTATGGGCAGCACAGGGCTCTGTGGAAGCACACAAGAGGGACACCAAGCCCGGGCTTGAGGGTGCGGAGAAATTTCCCCAAAGAGGTGACATCTAAACTGAGACCAGAATTTCTGGGTTCCTCCAGGTGGCAATAAGGTTGCTACCAGCTGCTGTTCTTTGATCCTCTGGGACTGACTCCATAATGTCACTTTCTTCCTTTACCCATTTGTCCTTGTAATTGCTGAGTCCGGGGAGATCCTATGCATTGAAAAGAGAGTTCAGAAACTGCCAGTGGCCTCACAGCAGTTCTGCCTTGGCCCTACCCTTCATTAGGGGATGTTAGGGAAAATTTTTTTTGTGGAAATATCCTGAAGCCAGAGATATAGTCCTTAGCTCTCATGACACAAAACCAGACTGGGCAGTGAATCAAGACTTGTGTACTGTGACCTTGTGCTAAAAGAGGCACCATCTATAATGACCAATGGAATCTCAGCTCACTCACAGTGATTAAAGATTCCTTTGATGTTTTCTTGGCAAAAATGGCATCAGCAAATTACATTCTGTCTGTCTGGGTTGCATATAGTGGCTTGGAATGGGAAACTATGTTTTTATTGTCTGGTTCATGATATTTAAAATTCTTACTATCATCCGTCAGAGACCTTGGACTAGTGGGGACTAGGATTTGAATCTTAGATCAAGCTTTTACTATTAGACCTTGGGCAAGTCACTGATTTTCTCTAAGGATCAATTTCCTCCTTGCTAACTGTGAATAATAATATTCCTTATTTCACAGTACTGTTGTAGAATTAAAAGGAGATAACTTTGTGCCTGAAACACATTGATACTCAACAAATGACACCTTGCTTTCTACTTGCATTCCTTTGGATCACTGATGGCCATGTTACTGTACACACGTTACATGAGAGAGTGAACAGGTTGTCATTTTTAGCCACAGATACATTAGTTCATAGTAGGTGCTCAATTAAGACTTGTCCTTTTCCTATTTAATTTAATTTAGTTAATCAGATTTTCTTACAGAGAGAAGAGGATTGGAACATAAGGCAGAAGAGTCTTGTTCATGCTGACCCTTCCCTTCTATTTTAAACCCCATGTAGTATGTGGCAAATTTTAAGCACTCAGTACATATTTGTTGAATAATTGAATGGATAACCAAATAAATAAATAAACAGGCCAGTGATTGACAGGCAAGCTATGGTGAGAAGAGGAGGTGGCTGGAGCATGAAGTGACTACTGGTAATGGCATGGCTGTACTCAAGGTAAGACATCAAATCAATTGGCTGAAATGATAAGTAGGAGCTTGGAATGATTCATTTGGGTCCCCAAGTGGATGCTGGCTAATCAAGCTGACTGGCTTGGGACCACATTTTAAATTTTTTTCAGTATTATAGGAACTGAACTAACAAGTCATACTGTAGTAACAAAGGTATAACTTTTTGAGAAAAAGAGGGCTTTTGAAAAATATACAGTGGAAACTCTCTCACACTGCCATTGGGTATGTAAATTGGTACAAACACTCTGGAAAACAATTTGGCATTATTTGGTAAAGCCAGAGATGTGCATATACCCTGCTGTCCAGAAATTCTTTGCCCAGGTACATGCCCTAAAAGAACTACTGAACATGAGTGTCAGGAAACATGCTCACAGTAGCATTATTTGTAATAGCAGAAAGGTGGAAACAACTTGAATGTGTGTGTATGGAGAAAAGTTATAAATTTGTGGTATAAGAATACAAGGCAGTAGATACAGAAATACAAATGATTCAATTAGAGCTATGCACATCAACATGGATGAATCACAAAAACCATGATATAGGGTGACTAAAGGAATGCAAGTTATGGAAAAATATATACCATGTGATACCATAAAACACAAAACAATATTATATGTTGTTATGGGTATGTATGTATAAAACATGCATGGAAATAACAAACACCAAATTTACAATAGTGTTTACTTCTGGGGAGGGAAGGAGGGAATAGAATAGGATGAGATGCACTGCATGGGTGCCTTCATTTATATCTGTGCTGCTTTATTCTATAAACTGAACTGTAGATAGGAGAGTTTGAATTATTTGCTTTGCTGCTTGCAGTTCTTAAATAAAGAGACATAAATTTAAAAACTGTATACCCAGGGCATTCTCTGGCAATCTGGGAACTAACATTTCTGTGCATGGCTTGTTTCCATTGTGGTCCATGGCTACAAAATACCAAGCAAAAGTGAGAGGTCCTACTGACCTTAGAGTATTTTACAGTGCACAGAACCAGGTGCTTTTCTGATGAAGTCTGAAGCAGAAAAATAGCTCCCTCTTGAGCTATTTTGGACAGCAAGAACTTCAATTGGCCAACCCATTTTTAAATGGACTTTGCATGGCTCTAAACACATTTCTATTGCATTTGATTTATGTCATATGGAAGTTGCCCTATGTTTTTGTCACTGATAGCAAATATGGCAATAAATGAATGATTTGCAAAATTAAATTTTCATTTAACGTGTTTCCATGAAGCCTTGTATTCCTGTACCGAGATAAATTTTACTTCTCAGAAAAATGAAGCTTAGTTGGTGCATTTTTTTTTAGTTGGGGTATTTCAACATTGTATTAGTACCTCAGTTCTTCTGAGAATTAAATGCATTATGGGAAAGACCAGAGGCTCATTCCTGGGGATCTAGGGACTCCTACATCTCTATCTTAAGGCAGCTTTGCCAATGCTAAGAAGATCTTAATGCACTTGGCTTGGAGGACTCCTTCTCTGGTAGATGAGACAAAGGGTGCCCTAATTTAATTTCATGAGAAGTCCATATAAAACATTTGTAACTTTGTCTAAGCTTGGCTTTTGGTCTATTGATCACTTCGGCAACACCTAATGTTTGCTACCACTGTTAGTAATTTATTATAATTAGTTCCACTAAAGCAGCTTTCCATCATTAGAAATAACTTGCTCATGAACATGGCCTAAATAAATATCTAAATTGCCTTCTAATTAAAATGCACATTATGCATATTATGTCATTGAAGATTTTTTTCTTTTTATTTATACAATAAATCATTAGAAAAATTCCTATAGCACCGGGGTGGAATATGGTGTTTAATTACCTATTGACAGTGAAAGATGCAAACAAGAGGAAGTGATGGGGGTTTTGCTCTTGAAAAATTTGTCTGGTCATCCTAGTCAGGATTGGATTGGATAATCGAATGGATTGTGAGCTCGATTACAGAGGTCAGCTGCTGACCTGCTGACCTGAAAACTACTCTGACATCAAACTCATTTTATTTTCCTAACTTCCAGAATGTTGTTGAATGCCTGACTTGATGAACCCAATTAACTTGGTCATTAGATCTTTCATTCTTAAATAGAACCAAATGTCTAGATGCTTTAGCACTTTGAAGCATGGTTTTTGGTGAAATGAGAATAATTATTTTCCCTTAGTACTAATAACTTGGTGTGTGGGTGTGGGTTTGTGGGTGTGTGATGGATAAGGGTTTTCACTTTTATCCCTGATGTTATTGGTAGTACCAAATTCACTTTCTTTGTGAGGGTATCATTGTAGAAGTCAGTATATTAGTGATATATGATCTTTAAATAATTTTCTAGAAAGATAGAAAGAACAAAAGAAAGTCTGGGAATCTTGCCGAGCATTTTCTTGTTGAGCCCCAACCATGCAGAAGTTAGGCTCCTTGAGGTGACCAAACAAGCAGGCTTAGCTGAATAGTTTTGGGTCGAAAAAACCCAGCATTCTCATTTACAGGATGTGTGGGATGTATCTAACCACACAGGGTGCTGGGATGAATGCTGTTATAATCCTTATAAGCAGGGCTACAAAACCCACTAGGATTTTAGAGGGCCAGTGGGAGAGGAAAATAATCCAGGAGAGAACATGGTTAGGTCTGCAGAACTAAATCAGTTTAGCAATAACTTTGAAAGGAGCAAGCTAGCAGTTAATGTCACAGTGTCCATGGCAATTCAGCAAGTTCAGGCCAAGCTGGCATAAATTTCCAAGGGGTAGACAATGGGATGGTATGTGGATGCTCATAAGCAGAAGTTTCCAAAGAATAGTTAGCTCTATATGCAGAAATATGGCAACACTGTGGTTCTATAAGGCCCATTGGTTTGAAGGCAAGGAATGAGGATAATGTTCCCATAACTAAAGGGTAATCACATAGTCAGAGATTCAAGACCTAGAGCCACCAGAGGGGCTGCAGTGCAATCTGGAAACAGAAGTAGAATCCTAGTTATCTATACCAGCTAAACCTAGCAGGAAGCAGCGAGGAAGTTGAGACTAACGGAATATGTGGTAATGGCTGGGATCAGGCTTAGGACAGATAAAATCATTCAAAATCCTATCTACTGGCAGCGAGGCTCAAGGACCTGATGGACTTAAGTCTGCAATTATAAAGATTTTCAGCCTGTACAGCAGGGAGGCGTGGAGAAAGCAGAGGCTGAAGGATCTTAGGAGAACAAAACTTGGGATGACTTGGGATGACTGGGTGGCTCAGTCCACTAAGCGTCTGACTCTTGATTTCAGCTCAGGTCATGATTTCAGGGTTGTGAGATCGAACCCTGTGCCAAGCCCTGCATTGAGTGGGGTGTGGAGCCTGCCTGAGATTCTCTCTCTCTCTCTCCCTCTGCTCCTACCTCTTCCTCTCTCTTTAAAAAAAAAAAAATCGGTCTCTGACTCCTAAGGAAATGTTCCAACATAAGCACTCATTTCATAAAGGGGGGGGGGATAAATAATAGCTACAGCAGTAATAGTAACAATAATAGTAACAACATAGAAACAGTATTAATAGCAGCATCTGCTTCCATTTAATGAATAATTACCATGTTCCAGGCCTGTACCACATATTATATGTATATGTATAATCTCATTTAATACTTACAATAACCCTATGAGATAGATCCCAACATTATCCTCATTTTAGCAGGTCAGAGAGATAAACCAATTTGCCCAATTCACATAGCTAGGGAATGGCAGAGCTGGGATTAAACCCAGTCTGATTCCTAAACCCATTAATACATATAGTGCATATATATGTAATGCTAAATAAATATTGTGAGACAGACTTTATTATCAGTTTTACTTACATGAGATCAAAGGGATGTGGATTTCAGGTGGTTGGTGATTCAGCAAACATGCATTGTGTATACACTTACTATGTGCCAGGCATTGTGTCATTGCTGGGGCACAGCAATGAACAAAGTATGCACAATTGGTGTCCTCGCAAAGCTTACTTTCTAGTGTGAAGCCCCGGTTAAGACCTGATTTGTGACCCAGTATGTGGTCTATTCTGGAGAAAGTTCCATGTGCACTTGAGAAGAATGTGTATTCAGTTGTTGCATGTAAAGTTCTGTAAATATCTGTGAAGTCCATCTGGTCCAGTGTATCATTCAAAGCCAACCAGAATTTAAAGAAGTCAGCTAGATTATTTGGAAAATTCCATGGAATCAAACTCTTCTGTGGAAGTACAAAACAGCATAGTGTTTAAGTGCATGGATTCTGGGGCTAGACTAAGTTCAAAGCTCTATCTGTTAGGGTTTTGCCAAAAAAAAAAAATGGAAACTAGTAGATCTTTCAACTAAAGAGGATTTAATATAGAGGAAGGGTTAAGTGAGTATGATTTATTGAGAAATCAAGCAAAGAATGGTGAGGCCTCCAAAAGAATACTAACAGCAGGAAGCTGCTTTCACTTCTAGGGCTAGATGGGCAATGGGAAGAGGTGGTGTTACCAGAATCTTGAAGTCAGGCTATGTGACTGAAGCTAAAATCCAGGCAGGGCTACCTAGACAGACCTTGGACTATGGCAGGAGACATGTCCACCTTTAGTTGGAGGAGACACAGCAGCTTCCAGGGATGCTAGTGGAAGGTGGGGGGATGGGAGAGATAGTGATAAAGATGGAAAGAAAGAGTGAGAGAGAAACTGATGTTTCTCCAACTCTTCTACAATTAACCGATACCAAAAGATTAGGATCATACCCTGCATATTTTCAGATCATAATGCTTTGAAACTAGAACTAAACCACAAGAAGTTTGGAAGGACTTCAAACACGTGGGGTTAAAGACCATCCTGCTATAAGATGAAAGGGTCAACCAGGAAATTAGAGAAGAATTAAAAAGATTCATGGAAACCAGTGAGAATGAAGATACAACTATTCAAAATCTTTGGGACACAGCAAAAGCAGTCCTGAGGGAGAAATACATAGCAATACAAGCATCCATCCAAAAACTGGAAAGACTCAAATACAAAAACTAACCTTCTACCTAAAGGAGCAGGAGAAGAAATAGCAAATAAAACCTTCACCCAACAGAAGAAGACAGTTAATAAAGATGTGAGCAGAACTCAATGAAATAGAGACCAGATAAACAAAACCAAGGAGTTGGTTCTTTGAAAGAATTAATAAGTAGATAAACCATTAGCCAGACTTATTAAAAACAAAAAAGACTCAAATTAATAAAATCACAAATGAAAAAAGAGAAATCACCACCAATACCAAGGAAATACAATCGATTTTAAAAACTCACTATGAGCAGCTATACGCCAATAAATTAGGCAATCTCAATGGGGAAGCACTGGGAGCCTTTCCCCTAAGATCAGGAACAAGACAGGGATGTCCACTCTCACCACTGCTATTCAACATAGTATTGGAAGTCCTAGCCTCAGCAATCAGACAACAAAAAGACA
The DNA here is from genome assembly GCF_003254725.2 of Canis lupus dingo. Lineage (NCBI taxonomy): Eukaryota > Metazoa > Chordata > Mammalia > Carnivora > Canidae > Canis > Canis lupus. Next base: position 94,922,164 of record NC_064281.1, on the reverse strand, counting down.
TTAAAGGCTTTCAAACTGGCAAAGAAGAAGTCAAACTCTCCCTCTTCGCAGATGACATGATACTGTACATAGAAAACCCAGAAGACTCCACCCCAAGATTGCTAGAACTCATACAGCAATTTGGCAGTGTGGCAGGATACAAAATCAGTGTCCAGAAATCAGTGGCATTTCTATACACTAACAATGAGACTGAAGAAAGAGAAATGAAGGAGTCAATCCCATTTACAATTGCAACCAAAAGCATAAGATACCTAGGAATAAACCTAACCAAAGAGGTAAAGGATCTATACCCTAAAAACTACAAAACACTTCTGAAAGAAATTGAAGAAGACACAAAGAGATGGAAAAATATTCCATGCTCATGGATTGGAAGAATTAATATTGTGAAAATGTCTGCTACCCAGGGCAATTTACACATTCAATTCAATTTCTATCAAAATACCATGGACTTTCTTCAAAGAGTTGGAACAAATCATCCTAAGATTTGTGTGGCATCAGAAAAGACCCCGTATAGTCAGGGGAATATTAAAAAAGAAAACCATAGCTGGGGGCATCACAATGCCAGATTTCAGGTTGTACTACAAAGTTGTGGTCATCAAGACAGTGTGGTACTGGCACAAAAACAGACACATAGATCAATGGAACAGAATAGAGAATCCTGAAGTGGACCCTCAACTTTATGGTCAACTAATATTCGACAAAGCAGGAAAAAGGACAGTCTCTTCAATAAATGGTGCTGGGAAAATTGGACATCCACATGCAGAAGAATCAAACTACATCATTCCTTTACACCATACACAAAGATAAACTCAAAATGGATGAAGGATCTAAATGTGAGACAAGATTCCATCAAAATCCTAGAGGAGAACACAGGCTACACCCTTTTTGAACTTGGCCACAGCAACTTCTTGCAAGATACATCCATGAAGGTAAGAGAAACAAAAGCAAAAATGAATTATTGGGACTTCATCAAGATACAAAGCTTCTGCACAGCAAAAGAAACAGTCCACAAAACTACAAGACAACCTACAGAATGGGAGAAGATATTTGCAAATGACCTATCAGATAAAGGGCTAGTATCCAAGATATATAAAGAACGTATTCAACTCCAGAGCAAAGAAACAAACAATCCAATCATGAAATGGGCAAAAGACACGAACAGAAATTTCACAGAGGAAGACATACACATGGCCAACAGGCACATGAGAAAATGCTCCGCATCACCAGCCATAAGGGAAATGCAAATCAAAACCACAATGAGATACCACCTCACACCAGTGAGAATGGTGAAATTTAACAAGACAGGAAACAACCAATGTTGGAGAGGATGTGGAGAAAGGGAAACCCTCTTGCACTGTTGGGAATGTGAACTGATATAGCCACTCTGGAAAACTGTGTGGAGGTTCCTCAAAGAGTTAAAAATAGACCTGCCCTATGACTCAGCAATTGCACTGCTGGGGATTTACCCCAAAGACACAGATGCAGTGAAATGCCGGAACACCTGCACCCCAATGTTTATAGCAGCAATGTCCACAATAACCAAACTGTGGAATGAGCCTCGGTGTCCATCGAAAGATGAATGGATAAAGAAGATGTGGTCTATGTATACAATGGAATATTACTCAGCCATTAGAAATGACAAATACCCACCTATTCCTTCAACATGGATGGACCTGGAGGGTATTATGCTGAGTAAAATAAGTCAGTCGGAAAAGGACCAACATTATATGGTCTCATTCATTTGGGGAATATAAAAATTAGTGAAAGGGGTTACAGGGAAAGGAGAGAAAATGAGTGAAAATATCAGTGAGGGTGACAAAACGAGAGACACCTAACTCTGGGAAACAAACAAGGGGTAGGAAAGGGAGGTGGTTGGGGGGCTGGGGTGACTGGGTGACGGGCACTGAGGGATGCACTTGATGGGATGAGCCCTGGGTGTTATGCTATATGTTGGCAAATTGAACTCCAATAAAAAAATTTAAAAATAATAGTATATAGAAAAAAAAAGAATCTCAGATTCTCCAACTGTAAAGTTGGGATTTTGAAATAGTACCTCCCCACAGGGCATTTGGGAGATTTAAATAAGTCAATACACATGAAGTGTTTGGAACTGTTTAGCAAATAAATAGTAAGCCCACTAGAACTTACTGTATTAAGATATAATATAATAAGGTACTAATAAGACCTACTATGGTAATTTTTCATATACAATATTACCCGTTCACTGTGTTTAATAAAGGCCTCATAGGTATGAGAGCTCATAGTTCAAGTGTCTTGGCAAACAGTAACTATAAATGAATGAGTCTGACTATTCTGATCCATGCCATCCCTCTGTAAAAGCCATTCTCATAAACCTAAGCAGTGTTCAGGCCGGAATTTAGGGAAGCTCATGAATCACTTGATAAGCCTAGCCCCTGCCAACACTCTCAGCAAGAAGCACTCAACAATAACCCGCTGTGTTGAGTTAGAAAGGCTCCATCAGATTGAAAAGACGAAACACAAGAAAACATTATTTGAATTTACCCCACAAACAAGTGCCCTCTGGCCTTTGGGACAAATATATACATTAGTCCTTAATCCTCCTTTGCAACTGCCATCATCAAAGTTCTGGAATCAGAAACAAAAGCTGAGGGTAAAAGGGAGAATGCAAATAAGGCGGAGATAGGAACAAAACCAGTAATTCATAGAAATGAGGGAGAGAGAGTTCACTTGGTTTATAGATGTAAAAAATTATAGCAGATCATTTAAGGGTAAAAAGGACATCAAATGTTCAATCAATGAAGACGGTTATTAGATTAATGTGTCCTTCTTTATAAAAATGGAGAAACATATCAGGTGGCATATGAATGACAAGACGGAAGAAAAAAGCTCCAGGCGGCAGAGTAGTGTTTAATGCTTTAATGCTGTGAGGGACTCAGTGCTTCTGTTGCATTTTGGCACTGGCTGAGAGACAGATTGGTAGCAGTCTAGCAGGTATTTTATATCTCTAATTTCCTTATGGTGCGCCCATTGGATTACTAAACTTGGAGAAAATTCCAACATCTTTGAAATAAACAATTGTTCATTAGGACCTGGCAGGTAGATTTCTGTAAATATGCTTTTAAATGTTCTTTATCATGAGTGAAGATAAAATTGTGGCATTGGTAAAAATGTTGGATATTTTTGTTTGCCTTTGCAATTGGGTGGCATTGGTTAGAGCAGCACTTTGCTAACAATATAAGCCAGAGTGCTGGGCCAATCATTCCGTCAAGTTAAGCCCTTGGCTCTACTTTGACATTACTGATTCAGATATTTCAGACTGGGACTTTCCGGAGCATGAATTATCCTGTGCTCCGTGTCACTTTGCATGTTTAGACTTGACTGAAATGTTTATTAGATTGTATTTTGTATAGCGACTTTCCCCAAACTAGACTGTGGGCATCACGAGAACAGGAACTGATCTGTCCTTTTTACTATTACATTCCTAGTGTTGAGATAGTGCCTAGTAAATGCTAGGCCCTCCAGGATTATTTGTTGGATGAATGAATGAATGTTTCTAGTGACTTGTAGACATTTCTGCATGTGTTACTGAAAAACAACATGAAAAATCTGCCAGACATTTTCAAGGATATCGTTTGTCTCAAGAAGTTGGCAAATATTATATTCCTAGTAGGAGGCTGACTTTAGAGAGCCCTGATTTTTTAGATCATATCTGTTGTATGACAAATGTCTGACTAGTACTTCTTGGCCAGTGTCACTATGTCAATGGCTATTTCCTCAAGTTTTCTTGAATGAAACTTCTCACTTCAGCATTCTTAATAGACAAATTGAATCAAGAGTTAGGCAATAGGATCTACCACTTAGCACTTTACCACATATGCACTTTGAAATTGTCAGTTAACAAATTGGGAGTTGTGGTTCATGCCTTTTGGAGGCTGATGAAATTCTATCTTGGTATAGTGTAGTTTTCCAAAGTGTATCACAAAGAGCACTAGTTCCACAACATATTTTGTAAAAGGAAGAGAAATGTTCAATGGTCAAATAACTGCATGACGCTGTATGGTATAGTCCCATTTTGTAAATTTATGATATACATTAACATAGTAAAAGCTCTGAGAAGTTATACAGTTAAAGAAACCTATTTCTTCCTAACTCTGAAATTCCTCAAATTGAGTTAATTTGAGAGCTTTTGTAAAGTTTTCCCCCTATTAACATTCCTGCAAGATTATTATTCCATTGAACAGACATTAGAAAAGTTTAGTAGAATAAAAAGAAGACTGACCTCTCTATTAAAAGAATCAACTTCCTCTCTGGATCTCCTACTTAATAGCTATGTGACATGGTGTTAATCTTCCAGGCCTCATTTTTCCCAATTTCAAAAAGGGGGATCATACTACATATCTTAAGGTCTAAGATGAAAAATTTTGTTTTCAGGTCTGCCTGGCTGTCTCAGTTGTAGAGCATGTAACCCTTGATCTCATGGTCATGAGTTTGAGCCCCGTGTTGGGTATGAGCCTATTTTGTAAAAAAAAAAGTTTTTTCATACTTTAACTTTTTTGAAATCAGAAATTATGATCCACTGAATAAGACATTTATGTTTTTCTGAGAAAAAAACTAAATTGATAGTTTGTCTTATCATTTATGGCATCTTGGAGACAAAGAAATATAGTAGAACCTCCCTGCCAACTTCTCAGGGTTATTGTGAAAATTGAATGACTCAATGGATGAGAAAGCAGCATGTACAAATTCATAATAATGGATTATTTTTATTATGTCTTGTTTGTCTGGCTTAAATGGGAAGGATAAGCTACCAGGCTTCTTTTTAATACCTTTTCCTCAGGTGGACAGGAACACACCAAAATCCAGGTACCAGAACTGATTTATTTCCATTTTCATTTGGTTTCTTGACTTGACTTGATAGTTTTGGTTTATGTACATAGTCATGACCTCAATTGCAAAAACAAAAATAAAACAATTTTTAATATTTGGTAACGATTTCTGGCAAATGAAATAATTTGAAAATGTGTGATGACTTTATTTGTTGTTAAAAGGAATTTGGAATGAAGTGGGTGCTCCCTGGAACCCATCAGGGGAATTAATTGTTCCGTAAGCATTTACTGAACTTCTGTGCCTACTTCTGCATTAAGAGCTGTGAAAAATACAGTTAGTAGGCACTAAGTGGATTTTTTGGTAGAATGACTTTTGGTTTGGCTCTTGATAGATACTGACTATAATATGGATGAATGAAGGAAGATCACTACCTGGCGCAACTCATAGACTAATGAGGAATACGAACTGGTAACCCATCAAGTGCCACGATATAAGTATTTACAAAGCATGGTGGAAGGGCCAAATAAAGGGTTACTATGAACTAACTCAGTTTTGTGGGGTTTGAATGGGACCTGAATGGACTTCACAATATAAGGGAATATGGATTGGGCATTGAAGGATCAGTAAGAGCTGAAGAGAAAGCATGGGAAAGCAGTGAAGCCATAAAAACATCACACGTGTAGAAACTCAGATGAAATTGCAAGTATGCCCCCATGATATTTGCAAAATGCTAAGTTTATTGGTGTGAACATTTCATGGGGTCATAGTGAAAGATGAGCCTGGAAATGAGCTTGGTGACTGTGAAGGACCATTGCATGCCATGGTGAGAGTTTTGGTCTATATGATGGAAGCGACTCCAGCCATTCAAGAGTTTTGAGGTGGCGAGTAATATGATCAGTTTTGCATTAAAAAAAAAAAACTCTGGTAGCAGCCTGGAGCACAGATTAAAAAGTAGAAAGACTGTTTAGGAGACTGTTTAATAATTTGATCAAGAGATGATGATAGTGGGGATGGGAAGTTAATAGATTTTGAGAGATGATAATTCTAAGGTAGAAGCTGCAGAATTTAGAGATTAGCAGACATGGGTAGGATGGAAGGAGAGGGAAGAATCAGAGAGTAAAGTCTGTGCTTTTGAGTTTGAGATATTGAGTAAATTGTGATGTCATCATTTATAATAGGGAGTTTGGAAGGAGGAATCTGCTTAGAGAAAAGATAATCACTTTAGTGGCAGTGTTATTTTCAACAGCCAATAGGATGTATGGAAAAAAGATAATATTTCTGCCCTTCTAGAACCTGTTGTTTGTTTAGCATGACAGAATTACACATATCCTTCTAGTGGCTTCTGTAGTCATGAAGTCTGCACTGAGCCCGAGGACAGAATTCAAGCAAGACTCTCCAGCATTTGTGTGTGTTTGTGTGTGTGTGTGTGTGTGTGTGTGTGTGTGTGAGAGAGAGAGAGAGAGAGAGAGAGAGAGAGAGAGAGAGAGAAGGTTGAATAAAAGAGGTGACATTTAAGGTGGATCTGGAAGAATGAATAAGAATTCATAAGATTCATAAGAAAGATTCATAAGTAAGCCATTCTATGCAGGGGAAACAGCATGAACAAAAAGCAGGGAGCTCTGAAAGATCATAGAATGTCTGGAAATTGTAAGGAGCTCAAAATAGCTAAAACATGTGTGGTAAAATTAGTGGGAGAGGAGATCTAAAATTAAATTTTCACCAGTACCAAAGTCAAGGACTTTACACTTTAATGTGTATGAACCAATGGGAATTTAAAGCAGAAGAGTAGCATCTACGGATCTGTATATATAATTGGTGATGAAGCATTGAGTTCAAAAGAGATCAGAAAGGAAGTCTGCAATTCCCTTTGTAGTACCAGGTTGAGCCATGAACCTTAATGACTCTCTTTAGGGGCTGCCATTAATCCTGCATCCCAAGAGCTTTGGCTCCATTTGGGATCTTCCTGCTATTATTTGAGGTTGCCAGCCATTTCTCTTTTATACAGAAACAACTTCTGCCACTGAAATATGGCATCAAGCAGGCTTAAATTGATTCTGCTTAGCTCAGCATGCCACACATTGAGATTTCCCTTGGAAAAATTATCACTAAGAGTCCCAGATTATGTCTGATAGTGCTTTAATTTTATTAAAGGAAATGGTTCTAATAAACACCAGTGAGTACCTGGTAGATATCAAATATTTGGTTAAAAAGCCAAATGGGAATCTATCCAGCCTATCCGGCAATTTCAAGGTAGGAAAATTCTGTTTGGTGTGTGTGTGTGTGTGTGTGTGTGTGTGTGTGCGCACAGAGTAATAGACTATTTTTTTCTATATAGAGTTGTATTTTGAAGACTATTTCTCCTAATTCAGCATGTCTTCAGCTATGATCCTTGTTCAAAATGTGGATGCATGATCTCCATCCCAAGCTTACTGAATCAGAATGTGTAGGTTTAGAGCCTGATGATATGAATTTTAAAAAGGTCTCCACCTAATTCTGATGCCATTTCAAGTTTGAGAATCACCAAAACATGGATTCTACAGATTAATAAGATCACAAGGATATATTTAATTTATAGGTATCCCTGACTCCAAACTGAATGATGTTGCCTTTTAAATACAACAAATAGGCTTCCTTCAAAATAACCCCTGGCATTCTCAGGCAGGAGAACAGGGCAGTGGATTAGAAAGGGAACTCCAGCTGCCAGATGTCAGGGTGGTCAATTAGGACAAACTGAAAGTAATAATCAAGCCTTTATTTACTTACTGTGATACTGAAAACAAGAGGCAAAATTGGCATCAACTCTCTAGTGTTCCGTTTCCCCCCTTGGAATGGCACTGGGCAAGGGTCAGATGGATGCAGTGCACAAGCAGATAAATCATGTTGCTACTGAAGAGCCCCTAACTAAAAGCTCCTTCCTCTTTATGGGCACATGGGCTAGAGATAAGGAGAGAGGGAAGGGATAGTAGTGGAAAGCAACTGAGACAAAGCAGAGAAAAGCACTTCTGCCAAGACCTCTTATAAGGAGATCACAGTGGAGATGTGGGGAAAATGCCTCAGCTGAAGCTCCTGATAAGAAGGTCTCCAAATGGGGGTGCTTAGGCCAGGAATGTAAATATGTGTCTGAGCATGGTTAGCCTGGAGTGGGCAGCCTGAGTCCGTGACAGTAACCCCCTCCAGAAAGTTTCAATGCAACAGCTGTGCACCAAGTCTAGTATGAGGAGGGCAGCCTCCACTCATGAGGCTTGCCAACCAAAGCCTTGTAATTGCCTGTGGCCAGGCCTGAAAGATCAACATAGGATTTTAGTCTGGAGCTGGACTCCTCAAGAACTTGACTGGGAACCAGGAGATCAGAGTTCTAGGCCCAATTTTGCAAGTGATTCACTGGGCGAAGTCAACTTTTCTCTTCGGGCTTCTGTTTCTTCACTTATCAAAATGAGGAAGCCCTAGTTTAATATCTTCATGTTCAGCCTATAAGGGTTCTTTCATCTCTTATATTTTGTAGTTTCATTTCTGAAAGACGAGGTTTTGTGTCCAAAGGTGACAGCGCCTGAGCCGCACCTTCTGCCACAAGAGCAGCTCTCACGTCAACTGGAAAATAGTTGATGACCACTGGGCAGCTCCTTTGTGCTCAGCCTGAGTACAGTAGCATCTTCCCCAGCTTAGGAAACTGAAGAGGCTTTTGAGCAGCTTTTTGCTTTCTGAGGATTCTCTTTAGCAAATACTAGGTAAAGGTCAAAGATAGTAGCAGCTCTATTAAAGGTGACTCTTGGCAAGAGGTTTCTCTCTCCCATCTGGCATACTGGGTGCTGCCATTTATGACCTGAAGGCATAAGGCCAATTTGTCATGGTGGAAGGGACCAGTAGAACACAACCACACCATCTATAGATGAAGGCTTATATTCAACAGGTCTCAGCAGCAAGTTTCAGATGGTTTTAGCAATATGAAGTGTGAGCATATAGATGATTAACTGCTCCAGAGGAGGTCTGTGGCTTATATTACCTTAGAGCTCCAGCCTAGAGAATGTAGTGTGTAAGAAAATATCTTGTTATAATTGATATCATCATTATTGATAGCCAGTGATTATTGAGTGCTTACTCCATTTTGGGCCCTTTAAATATATGCTTTTTTTAAAATGAATCCTTACAAGCCACCCTATGAGGTGACCACTAGTATGGTTATCCCCATTTTACAAGGGAGAAAATTGACCTCAGAGAGACTACATAGCCTACTTAGGGTTTTATAGCTAGGAACTAGCTGAGCCAGGATTTGAATCTAAGTGTACCTGATTTTGGAAACTATATTCCTAGCCACTATCTTATGCTACCTCTTTTTTTTGTCAGGTTAATTCAACCAGGGTTAGTCACATCCTTGGGCAAAGCAGATAATTACCTACTTGGTATGATTTGAGGACTGCTAAAATATTCAGAAGTCAGCCATTAGTGTTCCTTTCTAAGTTGGACTTTACAGGTGAATTCATATATACTTTGACAAAAACATGTAATTTTCCAGAGAAATGAATCACCAAGGCCAATATGCCTTTTTACTTTCTATACTTTTGCTTTAATGTACCTTTTTCCCAACCAAGATCTATGCTACCAGATGCTCCAGACTCAATGAGACAACCTTGATAGGTCTAGAATGTAAGATTCAAGGAGGAAGTTGAAATCTGACTTGAAATACCTTAATAAAACAATACTCTAGTACAATACTAGAGGAGCTGATGGTAATTTGTCATACAAATGAATGAGATTGTCAGGATCAGGAATCTATATTCCTGGCTATTGAGTGTTATTGAGGCAGAACAGCCATCTGTGGGTATGTGTGCACATGGTACAGGAGAAGACCAGATGAACTTGTACTTCCTCCAATCTGTCTTTGTTGGTATCTGTTCTCAATCACAAGAGGGGAAGCTAAGTCGGCTTAGAAAATTCTCCATCTTTAGGCCAAGATATGGTATCTTTGGAAATGTATTATTAAAATATAAGTATCATTTGGGAGAAGCATTAGATGCCATCATCAGTTCCTTAACTGTAATTTATCCACTAATGTGAAGTCTTAAGAAGCCCTGGGTAACTTAATTTTATTCAAGGGTTAGATCTGAAATATGAGCCAGGAGAGTGAAAGACCCTTTGAAATATCTGCTTTGGACAGTGATGAGATGGCAGAGATGGTAGGCGAAGTTAAGACTTGGGCTCTGGGCAACTGGGGCAGATGGCACCTCCAGTTCCTGGGAGAAAGGCAGAGGCAGGCTAGAGGGTCAAAGACTGGCATCACTTCCTTTTACCTCCCTTTGATCCCTGGCTATGCTCTGAGTACCTCCAACTTAACAAGGGCAGAATTTCTGAGCATGTAACTGGTGTTGTTTCTTTAGCATTGATTATTTGTATCCTGAACTCACCGATGCTTGCACCCTAAACAGTGAGACAGGGGGCCACAACTGAAAAATGCTCAGCAGCCTGAAAGAAATCCAAAGAAAGTTCATTGAACAAATTGAAGACATTGTGAAAAGAGAAAATACTCTGGAGTGTCTTTCTCACATCAGAAACCCAGAATAACATTTTGCTCACTCTGGAATTAATTGGTTGATGCATTCAGTTTACAAAAGATTCCATCCAGGTGTTCTTAAATAAGAACTCTGGCGATGCAAAAAGATGAATTCTTCCAGAAAATTGAAAGACACTGTGGTTGCCGTGGAAAGAGCATGGGCTTTGGAAGCAGGCAGACTTGGGCAAGATCCTTAATCTCTCTGTGCCTCCATTTCAGTTTTCTCATCTGTAAAATGAAGAGGAATTCAGTACTCAGAGTTATTGCGGGGCTTCAGTGTGATGCCATACATAAGTACCTAATACAGTTCCTGGTGTATAGTAGATACTGGAAAAGGCTAGCTCTACCCCTTCCCTTCAGTGGAAGAGCTCTGTTGAGGTAGAAAAGAAAGACTAAAATGAAGAAGGACAGGAGCCACAGCTCATGAAAATCAATCCTAATGAAGATATAAAGCAGCATTGAAAGCATGATGCAAGTCTATAGACGAAGATAATACAATCCCTAAAAATGGTTTGTGCATGGTGTCTCAGGGAGCAAGCTTACAGCCGTGACTGGACGAAAGAGATAGTCACCAAAAGATGATGGCAGCATGGGACACCTAATTCAGTAGGTACTGACACCCTTGTCACTAGCAAATATGGCAAGAGGTCCCTCAGCACATGTCTACTGTACCAGAGCCATCCCTGTGTACCAAGAAAAGGAATTGCTTACTTGGGCAAGATTTTCAAGTAGGTTGTCACTAGCAATCAGGGAAAAATTCCCATTCAAATACCACCATCTCATCGTAGCTATTCAAACGGACAAAAATAAACAGTCTTTAGTGTGGGGAGGATGTGGGGGAAATGCACTCATATACGCTGCTGGTGGGAATGAAAATAGGCTCAACCCTTTGGAAGATGGTTTGGTAGTTTCTATAAAATATTAAAACGGGCCTTTACATCAGCCCAGCAATTCCACTTCTATGTATATATCCCAGAGAATTACCCCCATGTGCATTTGCAGACATATACAAAGGACAGTTATTGTAGCTTTAGTTGTAATAGCCTGACTGCTCATTAGTTGGAGTGGTTAAACATTAGAGCACATTCATGTGATGAAATATTATGCAGCCATTTAAAAATGATATATATTAGATGCAGGGACATGGAAGTATTCCTACGATTCATTGTTGGGATTTAAAAGTGAGTCTCACACCTAACTCTGGGAAACGAACAAGGAGTAGTGGAAAGGGAGGTGGGCAGGGGGTTGAGGTGACTGAGTGACGGGCACTGAGGGGGGCACTTGGTGGGATGAGCACTGGGTGTTATGATATATGTTGGCAAATTGAACTCCAATAAAAATAAATAAATAAAAGTGAGTCTCAGCACAGTGTTTGTAGCATGATATCCAATTTATTTTGTAACATTTTCAAGAAATAGCATACACTTATGTTTGCATAGAAAACAGTCTAAAAGGATAAAAGTTACGCCTCGGGAATGAGGATGGGAGTCCTGCTGGTGTGGGGGGCAGTCCTGAAAAGACACTTTCCCTGTTTACTTTTTAGATGTCTGCATTATTTGAAATTCTTCAGATGAACATGTTCTACTGTTCCAATCTGTAAATAAATCATAAAGTAATGAAAGAAATGTATGTGATAGATTGGCTCAGTCACTGAGGCTCATGCTTGGTCTGCATTTTCTCTGTTTTCGGGTAATCATCATCATCATCATCATCAGCGTCATCATCATCATGACAGTAGCCAACATTTATTAAGTGTTTACTATGTGACGGGTGATGTTCCAAATGCTTTATATATATTAGCTCATATAATCTTTGCAAGATCCTTATAAGGTTGTCTTAGTCCATTCAGCCTGCTATAACAAAAATACCATATATGGGGTGGCTTATAAATGACAGAAATTTATTTCTCACAGTTCTGGAGGCTAAGAAGTCCAAGAGGCACCAGCAGATCTGGTGTCTAGCAAGGGCCTGCTTCCTGGCTCACAGGCTACTGTTTTCTCTCTGTCCTTTCATAGTGCAAAGGGTGAGGAAGTTCTCTAGGGTCTCTTTTATAAGGACACTAATCTTATTCATGCAAGTTTCACTCTCATGGCCTAATCTCCTCCCAAAGGTCCCTACTTCCAAATATCATCAAATTGGAGATTAAGATTTTAACATACGAATTTCAGAAGGAAGGGCACAAACATTGAGTCTATAGTAGAGGTGGAAACTATTATCATCCCCATTTTACAGATCAGAATACTGAGGCTCAGAGAGTTTAGAATACTTGTTAAATTTCATACATCTATAAGTGATGAAGCTGGGATTTGAAGCCAGAGATCTGTGTTCTCAAATCGTTTAGAAACTGACTGGGAGGATGAGTGCTCACTGTAGGCTCAAAGACTCAGAGACCAATGCTTAGAATTGGACACACAGCCCACCTTCTCACCTGATTCTTCTGTGGCCAAGAATATGCTTATTGGGGTATCTGGTAGAGAATATGCTTATTAGCTTGTATCTAAAGAATAAAACAAAGCCTAGAAACCCAGCCAGACCTCTGCTTATACATTAGTTTGAGTTGTCCTTGGGCATCGCAGCATTGCTGAAGCCACCTGTGGTAATGAACATAGTTCTATGCCTTGGCCTCATGTCAGGAATATGTACTAACTCCAATCTGAGGTCATATGAAACCACAGCTGGAAGGGCCTTTTGATGCTCACTCTTCACTCTTTTTATAGATGAAGAAACTGAAACCCAGAAAATGGAATTAACTTGATCAAGGGCACACTACTATTTTGGTGGCATATATTTTACTGCATATATCGCAGAATGTCAGGATGTCAGTTTCCTTAGAAGTAAAATACATCACCTGGCTAAAGGAATCCCTCTGCCTTGTGATTTAGGTAAAAGATTTAGGGGCTTTCATATAGGGTTTGCTTTTTCCCTCCCATTCTCTCTCTCCTTCTCTACACACACACACACACACACACACACACACACACACACACACACATTTGACAATTTCATTTCCTGATGCTTTTGTTCATGTCTTTCTCCATTGATTATCACTTACCCTCCATATAAAGTATTGGTGGAATTTGGTCAGCTTTTTTCCTCCCTGAACATCGGTGGAGAGGGAAAAATGTTTGATCTGTCCAGACATGATTTTTCAAAGAGCATGATTATCATGGCCAGAGGATGTATGATGGGCCTCCTAAGAGAATCTTGAGAACGGACCCCAGTTTTCAGGGATGGCATTTCACATGCTTGCTTGGAGGACAATGAGTTAGTACCTCTGTGACATGATCAATTATATAGGGCCAGGGTTAGAGTTACATAACAGGCCTGCCTGCAGGAAAATCTTATAAAACAGAGGGGTGGAAAAAATGTGCTGTGCAATTGCATAATAATCTTGTGAAAAACAAAATGCCTTACTCATTTTAATAAAAACACTGGGAAAAAACGATGAGTCCTCACTCTGTCTAATCAATTGCAGGGCTTCATAAAAGAAGCGAAGCTGATTTTTCCTCACAAATAAGCACAAAATCAATCTTCAAAAGCAATATATTTTATTGTACCTATTCTTGGCTCTTCAACTCCTCAATTTATAAATGGTTATTTTTCCCCCTTAAGTTGGGTGGAGATGGGTGGGGAAGGACAGAGCAGGACTCAAAGATGTCTCTAGTTTTCTGAACTATGTGTCATGGGGCTGTTTTCCAAGTCCTTGGCAGTGAAATACCAACAATCAGTTAACTTGAGGGTTAATTTAGGGGTTGGTCATATAAGAATAGAAGCACCCAAAAAGGCGTGTCAGAGAAGAGACTTGATTCAACTCTGCTCTAGATAAGCTCTGCACTAGACAAAACATCTAGATCCATAGCTGTTTCTAGGCCCAACCAGACCCATTATTCCTTAATCCTCTTCCAGGTTATTTCATAATAAACTCTGCACATAAACTCTGGTGCTTCAACTCTCTTTCTCATCCATATCCAAACATCCAAACAATACCTTGTCTCTTCTTTTCCTTTTGGACTGAAATGGGCTCCTGCCTCTAGCCTAGTTTGTCTGATTCAAAAGATTTTAAAAGGTGATTACTCCCAGGAAGCATTTTTTAGCTCTCTCCCATACTCTCTACCTTCCAGTGTAGAGTTAGATACTTCTCTTCAGTGTTACCTTAATACACCTTGCTTTATCTATCATTGTCTATATGGCTTTCTTGCCCCATTCATAGAATGCTCAAGGAGAGGAATCAGGTATGTTTTGGGTCTGTGTCTGTATCAGGCAGCACTGTGCTTGGCTCAGCCTGTATTTCTGGAATTGAACTAAATGCTGGGGTTAACTTGGTATCAGGAGATGAGAGGGGGGACTAACGGGTTTATCATATATATGTTCCCCATTAGAGTGGATTTTGTAGACTAACAGTATTTAAAGAGCCTAAAAGCAGGAAATAGTGGAGCTGTTAGCAGCACTGCAAATGGGGACACAGAGCTTGAATCTGTGGCCTGGAAATGTTTGCCTTCAATTTGTGTCCTTGGAGCTACCAACTGCCAGAATGAGTTCCTTGGAGAGGTTTCTTTATTGAATCATATTTATAATCTATTTCCCCAAGTTGAATTGGATTTCATGGTGGTTTACCTAGTCCAGGGACTCTCAGTACCATTCAGGAACACTCTGTGCCCATGGTGAGCACTAGGGTGCACCTGTCTCGATTGATACAGCTGCTCATTTGCGAGCAGGGAGGCAGGTGGTTTCAGGCCAGCACATGCTGGTGTTATTATGGTGAAATACATAGTTTTGTTTTGGTAGAAACTCCACTAGTGAAAGCAATGTTAAAAAATGAGGGCATTTCCAAGATAAAGAATGTCAGTGCAAATGGAGAAGAGGGATAGGAATGTGTACGTGTGTGAGAGAGAGATAGACACACACACAGAAGAGAGGAACTACTTGATTTCTTTAATTTAGACTCATGTCTGAAAATGAGAGCAAACATTAACAGTGTTTACTCTATGCCAAGCATTGGCCTCAATACCTTACAATGGGCATCTTACTGCATTCTTAGAATATTCCTAATGAACCCTATTTTATATATGAAAATAATAAGGCTTAGACAAGTGAGATAACTTGCCAAATGTCACAGAATTGATAAATGGCAGAACTAGGAATTTAAACTTCATTTATTTGATTCTTTCCTCTAAATAAACGGGTATTTTACATGCTGTAAATGATACAAACCTGAAAGATACAGCTGAATATTTTACACATGTAATACCTACATGATCACCACCCAGGTAAAGATGTAGAACATGTCCATCATCCCAGAAAGTACTTTTGTGTCCATTTCCAGTCAACACCAACCCCCAAACCCAAGGCAATCACACTTCTGACTTTTAGCACCATGTATCAGTTGTTCTCAAAGTGTGGACCTGGAACCAACAGCTTCAGCATCACCTGGGAACTTGTTAGAGATGCAAATTCTCAGGCCCCACCCCAAACCAACTGAATTAGAAACCCTGAGAATGGGGCCTAGAAAACTGTTTTTTTTTTAATTTTTATTTATTTATGATAGTCACAGAGAGAGAGAGAGAGAGAGAGAGAGAGAGAGAGAGAGAGAGGCAGAGGGAGAAGCAGGCTCCATGCACCGGGAGCCCGACGTGGGATTCGATCCCGGGTCTCCAGGATCGCGCCCTGGGCCAAAGGCAGGCGCCAAACCGCTGCGCCACCCAGGGATCCCTAGAAAACTGTTTTAACAAGCTCTCCAGGTGATTCTGTTGCACAACCAAGTTAACTGCTACACAGAGCAGTTTTGTGTGCTTTAGAAATTCACACACATATATAGAGAGAAAGAAAGAATCATATAGTATATATTCTTTTGTTTCTGGCCCTGTTTTTCTCAGCAAAATATCTGTGAAATTTATTCATATTGTTGCATGTATCAGTAATTCCTTCATTTTAAATTGCTGATTAGTATTCCATTGTATAAATATACAATGTTATCTCTTTAATAGGTTGTTAGTAGAGCTTTTATTAAGGAATATTTATTAAGGGAAATCTTACATTTGTCTACAGCAAATAAATTTGTGGAATCACAAAATCTAAGGAGCAATTTAAGCAAGAGTGAAGCAGGTTGTTGTATCATACGACACAATTTCCAGAAAGACAGTGCTGTCCTCCCAACTAGTCTCCCTATCATGTGCTTGCCAATGCTGGAAGTTTATTTCATAGGAAGCTAAGACTTTTATTCTACAATACATACTAAAACTTAAAAGACATAAGTGTACTCCAAAAATTAAAAAAGGAAAGAAAATAGAGTGAAAGTCATACTGATGTGTTAATGATCTCTCCTTTCTTGCCGTAAAGGGCATGGATGCCAAATATATAGCATGTATGCTATCACTTACTAATCCAAACCCTTAACAGGCATTACTAATCAATTGTACTACTTTTAGATGTTGATTCCCAATGCAATCTTAGGGTCTTTCTCAACAAATTCTCTCAGGTCATGACAACCCTGGCCTAATTGTGTGTGTGTGTGTGTGTGTGTGTGTGTGTGTAATAGTGTTTAGAACTGAAGAGGGGAAGAAGATACCATGGAGGGGATGTATGGCTCAAGAAGAGAACCAATGTCATATTTTGTTTTCTGTGACCCGTTTTCTCTTGTGTTTACACTGAAAAGCCCATTAAGTATGGGTGACCAGGATACAGTAAATTCTTAGTTAACTGAATTTGTGGGAAATCAGCATAACAGCACCAAGAACAATAATAACAACAACAACCAGCAGTTTCACTGACATACACGTATTGGGCCTTGTGGTAAGCAATTTACGTACACTGTCTCATTTAATTCTCAGAACACTGCTAGGCTAGTATTATTACCTCCTTTTTAAACATAAAGGCCTAGAAAGGTGCCCAAATGCATGTGACAGAAATGAGATTCAAATCCAGGCTATTTCACTCCATATACCATGTTCTTTGGAAACCACTATACCATGCTGTTTCTGAAATAATTAGATTTATTTAAGACAAGTTAGAAGCCTTTTTCCTCCCAACTCTTGTTAAAAGTGTCTGAGTCTACTTCCTTGCCTTAATAAAAATATAGTGATCATCACTGAAGATCTCGGAGTTATCCTTATTTTTTTATAGAAAAATCCTTTAATCCAAACAAGTTTACAATGTTTATTCTTACCTTTAGTGGTTACATTCATGACTGGTGTGACCAGTGGCACAGGTGTAGATTAGATGAAGTATATGAAATTCAATCCCATCGTGTCTGTTCCCTCTCTTTAGTTCTTTTTTTTTATAAGATTTTATTTATTTATTCATGAAATACAGAGAGAGGCATAGACATAGGCAGATGGAGAAGCAGGCACCCCGCAGGGAGCCTGATGCAGGACTTGATCCTAGGATCCCGGGATCACGCCCTGATCCAAAGACAGATGCTCAATCACTGAGCCACCCAGGTGCGCCCCTCTCTTTAGTTCTAAACACCATTATGATTATACAGACACACACACAGAAATTAGGGAATTTCTTAGGAATTAACCTGGGAAGTATTAACTATAATAATTATTAGTATAATTATTAACATAATAACTATTAACTATAATAAACATTTATTTATCAAACATGTAACATGTTTACTATGTACCATTCACTAGACTTTACGCTCCATGAATACAAACTGTCTCACTCACTCTTATATTCCTATTACCATGTGCCTAGTAAATATTTGTTGAATGAATTAATAATGTGTGCATGAATGCCAGGCACTGTACTAAGCTCTGGGATATGAACTTGATTTCTAATTTTGGTCATTGGCTTCAAAAAGGAGGAATTAGTTCAGGGATCTTATTAGTTGGCTAAAAGTTATGTGCTTCTGACTATTAGATTTCTAGAATTTGTCCATATACAATGTGTATGGAAAATGTGTATGGAAAATACAAAGTTTGGTCTTCTCAGATTATATCTGTGATTTTTCCCCAGTAACTTAATGGTCAAGATTTTATTTCTATAAAAAAGGATGAGATCTTGCCATTTGTAACAACATGGATGGACCTAGAGAGTATAATATAAATGAAATAAGTCAGAATGAGAAAGACAAATATGATATGATTTCATTCATATGTGGAATCTAAAAAACAAAACACATAAATGAACAAACAGAATCATACTTACAAATACAGAGAACAAAATGGTTGCCAGAGGGAAGAGGAAAATGGGCAAAATGGGTAAAGGGGAGAGTGAGATACAGGCCTCCATATGGAATGACTAAGTCATAGAAATACAAGGTACCACATAGGGAATATAGTTGATGATACTGTATGGTGACAGATGGTACCTATACTTGCAGTGAGCATAGCATAATGTATAAAGATGTTGAATCACTATGTTGTACACATGAAATTAATGTAACATTGTATGTCAACTCAAATAATAAAAAAGTTAACTTGAAAAAAATTTTTATTTACAGGAGACAGAAGCTTGCCTTTTTAAAAAACAAAGCTGAATTTATTGATACTGGCACAAAAATGTAAACATTATGTTCATAGTGATTTGTACATTGGATGCTACATTTTAAAAAATGCAAAATAATGAAAGGAGGGAGAGAATTCCTCACCATCCTTTTCACAGTTAAAATGCATTACATGGTAGGGTAGTCTTTTTCAAAAATAAGTCAGTATTGGTTCAGTATTGAGCAAAATGCTTCAGTGGTTTTTGTAAAATTGAAAGTAGCACATTCCTAATCTAGTGAAAGTGAGCATTCCAAAATCTCTCATTTTTTTTTAATTATTCACAGGACCTGGAACAATGGCAAGTAACTTAGCCAGGCATATTTCCATGGAAGCTTGGATATCTTGCCTCTCTGTCTCACACCAAAGCAGTACAAATGGCACTCTTGCAGAGTTGGAGCGCTGCTCACCTCAGCATCAAATACAAATGGATTCTGATGAGCAGGAACCGGAAGGCTTGCATTATCCATAAGAACAGTGCCAGTCAGTAACTTAGTTAGTACCATCTCTTAGGCACAGGTAAGTAAAGCAGACCACTTTTCCTTAAAGGGTAAAAAAAAAAATGATGACCATCTTTCTTGCTACTTTTGCAGCCCCAGAGTAAGAATCATCCATGAGGAGGGTTAAAAATATCAATACAAACTTCTCTTTTGGGCCTATATAGCCATTCTAGGTCCATGTTCAAAGAAATGTTACCAGTGACAACAATCAAGGACTTGTATTCCAGAGTGATACTGTGTGATTTAGAAGAGGAATTCAGGAGACACCTGGGTGGCTCAGCAGTTAAGTGTCTGCCTTTGACTCAGGGCATGATCCTGGAGTCCCAGGATGGAGTCATGCATCAGGCTCCCTGCGTGGCACCTGCTTCTCCCTCTGCCTATATCTCTGCCTCTCTCTGTGTCTCTTTATTTATTTATTCATAAGAGACACAGAGAGAGGCAGAGATATAGGCAGAAAAAGTCTTTTTAAAAAAAGAAGAAGAATTTGGGTTTTATTTTTGTTTTTGCCTTTATATGGGCAACAGCTGCTGTAGTGCCAAACTATAGAGATATTTGGTGATACTAGCCCCAAAGCTGATTTTTTGGATGATAGTGATAATATACTCAATTATTTTCACCAAATCCAGATTAGTTTCCTATGGCTGCTGTAAAAAATTACCACAAACTCAGTACCTTAAAACAACCAGAATGTATTCTGTTATGTTCTGGAGGTAAGAAGTCTTTCTCTCTTTTTTAAGGGTTTGTTTATTTATTATAGAGGGGGCTGGGCAGAGGGAGAGTATCCTCAAGCAGACTCCCTGCTGAGCATGGAGACCTACTCAGGGCTTGATCTCATGATCCATGAGATCATGACCTGAGCTGAAACCAAGTGTGGGTAGTTCAACCCACTGAGCCACCCAAGCACCTCTAGAGGTCAAGAAGCCTTAAACTCAAGGCATCTATAGCACTATGTTCCTTTGGCAGGCTCTAGAGGAAAATCCGTTTCTTTGCCTTTTCTAGCTACTAGAGGCCCCTTGCACTCTTTGACCTATGCCACCTTCCCTATCTTCAAAGCACATCACTTCGACCTCAGTTTCCATCATCGCTTCTCCTTTATCTTTGACCTTCTTGTGTCCCTCTTACAGGGACCTCTGTATTTACATTGAGCCCACCACAAAAATGCAGTATAATCTCTCCATCTCAAGACCTTTAATTTAATGACACCTGAAAAACTCCTTTTGCCATGTAAGGTGACATTTTCAACAGTTCTAGGGATGAGGACATGGACGTCCTTGCAGGGGCATTATTCTGTTTACCACATCAGTCTAGCTGTAATGATAACAATGCTTTGCTTACATGGTTAGAGTACTTAAGTTCATGAAGCTAATATTGCTTGTCTGATGCTCATAAGTATCATAGTGATGATTATGGATTACACAATATAATCCCAATAACAACTGTTATGAGGTGAGTGTTATAATCTCATTTTGAAGATACAGTAGTGGAGCTCATAGAAGTTAATAAACTTGCCTAAGTTCACATAGCTAGGAAACGGTAAAGCCAGAACTGAAGTCCTGATATATCTTACTGTAAAGCCCATGAAATTTCTAGTTCTCCACTGTCCCTCATTAGTTTTGCCAGTTTTATTTACTTCATTTTCTGACTACTGTATGTACCTAAACCTTGACCAGAAATATCACAGCTGGATGCCTTTGCCACATGTAGCTAGATAAGGGCAAATTCATCACCACTACTCCAGTGCAATTTGGGTTAACTCCAGAAATATTTATTAAGCATCCGTATGCGAAGTCCATGCCTCACTGATGGTGATAACTCATTGGGGTTTGTATTGATCTTGTCAGAGAATTAGACTGCAGCTATATCGTTTCATACTTCTCTCTCAGGATAAAAAAGAACAGATACCTCTTGAGGAGCTCAGCAAAAAGGCCATGCCTCACCACTGGGAAATTGCCAAGTTTCCTAAGCTCCTTTAACTTGGAAACCCAACCATCTCCAGAAGATAACAGATAAGAGATAGTTTCCTGAATTTTTTAATTGTTCAAAGATAGTCCCTGAGATAAGCAGTGTCCCTGGGTGAATGTACCTCCATAGAAGGACAATTGTGGACCCAGGAAGGCTTAATGTAGAAGTAGCATGACTATATTTGAAATGTCCCTTTCTACATTTTAATAGTATGTGACTTCATCTTTTCAAGGACAGTGGTAGATCGAACCCAAAGCTGATAGTCATGGTGACATTAATTTGATTGTTTTATTGACCAATAAATACTTCACTCTTTTAGAGGCCCCTGCATTTTGAATATCTCATCTCAGGTTCCCTGACCCCCCCTTTCATACAGATCACCAGATGCTCTGTTTCTAACTATATTCTAATCTCAGACTGTTTGCTCCTGTGTCCCATTCCCCAATGGGGCTCTATTCCTTATAGTTTTTATAACTGTGTACCAAGTTATTAAAATATATAGTTTTTTATTCCTCCTGAGTAGTAACTTTAACTATTGAGGGAGGAAAGGATAGAGGGAAGGAGAGGGAGAGGAAAAGGGTGGAGAAGAAGATGGTGGGGGAAGGAGAGAGAGTTTTTCAAAGAAATTCCCCCCCATGTGATCCTCTTCCAAATTCTTTTTATCATATTCTCTTAGACTTCCAAGTGCCAAGCAGCCTCAAGAGCTACTTCTTTCCCCACTCATCAAAAGCTACCTAGTCCTATTGATTCTTTGGTTCAGTTTTACCCTTTTTAAAACTTAAATATGTGCCAGGCACTGTGTTAGGTTCTAGAGAAACAAATTGCACAAACCTCATAACCTGGGGCGCCTGGGTGGCTCAGTCAGATAAGCATCCAACTTTTGGTTTTGGCTCAGGTCATGACCTCAGGATCATGAGATCAAGCCCTGCATAAAGGCTCCATGCTCAGTGAGGAGCCTGCTTAAGAATCTTTCCCCTCCTCTTCTGCTCCTCCCCCATACTCTCTCTCCCCCGCTCAAATAAGTGGATAAATAAAATATTTAAATAAAAACTTCATAACCTGGAGGAGTTTTTAGGTTAAGAAGAAACATACATGATAACAGAACATTTTAGTGTATGGATAAATGCATTGGGAAAGCTGCGGGAAAACAGAATTCTTGAAGAGCTAACTCTTCATTTTGATTGGATGAATACAAAGAACTAAATTAGGCAAAATAATTGAGAGTGTTCATTTCTTTAATAATGTTTTAGGCTTACATCCTTTCCTTTCCAGGTTCATGGCCCCACTTTGATCCAGACCTAGGCTAGCTCAATCTCAGACTGTTTACCAAAATAGTCTCCCAGCAAGTCTTCAAGTTTCCTCTCTGGTGTCTTAACTTCCCCACTACCCACTGGCCCCCGTCCATCCTCCACCTTGTAACAGATTAATCCTCATAAAATATTTCTTTGAAGAAATCATCACTTTTTCCTTACCATCTCTCTCAATTCTGAAATCTTCTTTGACTTCCTATTGCTTTCAAGATAAAATCTTGAGCCCTTCATCTGGCATTCAGTGCTCTCCACAATCCCGTCCTCATCTATGGGGATCTATAGCCTCATCACCTATAATTTCTGGCACATAACCTGCTCCCTATTCAAAGTAAATGTGTGGTAATTTCTCAAGTTTTCATTTATGTTCTTGTTCAGAATGACTTCTTCTATCTAATCTCCAGCCAGATCTAAGTCCTACTCTTCTTTCAAGAACTAACTCAAGCTCCATACCCTCTATAAAGCTTACGAGGCCCAGCCCATCCCTCTGTGGTCACTGCTTTCTCCAGTAGACTCCGGTCATTTAGCATTTAGGATATGCATTCTTCTATTGCACTACACAATCCCTGTCTCTCTCATTGGGCAGTCGTCCCCTTAAGACAGAAACTGTATCTGGTGTCCCTTAGTGTCTCCAGTGCTTAAGGAGTTCAGGAGACTTTTATGATAATAGTAATGAGTTAGTCATGTGTTACACATAGGGGAGATATGTGAAAAAGAACTCTTGGAATCCCTCATTTCACACCCTTAGGGAGGGACACCCAAATTGCTTACATGAAGGGCCAAACTGAGAATTTTCTTGGGGATAAACTTAAGCCAGAGGTACAAGCCCAAATGTTTACAGGGGCTGGGGAGGGAACATAATTAAGCTAGAGGTAAGCAAATACTCTATTTAACAAATCTTTACATAGTACTTACTGTGTGCTGGGCATTATTCTAAATGCTTTATAGGTATCAATTCACCTAATTCTCACTACAACCCTATGACTATCCCCATTTTATAGATGAGACAACCAAGGCATGGAGAGGTTAAATCATTTTCCAAAGGTCATTGATTAATAAGTGATAGATCCTGAGTTTCGATTCAAGTACTCTATTAGTGTCTCTATTCTTAACCATTAAGAAGTGTTGATTTTTCAAAAGGGACTGGTGTGTCAGTGGTGACCTGGATAAACCTAAGGACTCTTACATTTATTTTAAAGAAAATTGTGAGCCAGAATAAACATGTCTGTGGCCCGGGTCAGCCAGGGTGCTAAGCTTCTGCAACCCCTGGATTGAATCCAAAAAATGACAGGGAAAGTTTATTCTCTGTTACACTACATGTATTCCAGGACAGCAAGAAGCATACTCCATGTCCTCTCTCCCATGATGTCAGTTCACATGACTGTTATGGGGATTTGTCAAAGAAAAGGAAATATCTGTGTTCACTGTCATCACTTTATATGTTTAGGTTTGCAGATTCAGCTTGCAAGAGATTCATGAACCTCTCCAAAGAACTAATGATTCCCTTGCATTTGTTCCCATAACACTTTGTTTATATCTTTACCAAGTTGTTTATCAAATGTCACTCTTTTCCCTATTTGAAACAAGAACTTTTCACTTTCTCTTAGAACAAAAGATACTCTCTACAGACACTTACCTACAGATTTTAACAACTTCTAATGGTCTTAATGTGTGTTGATTTAAAATATGTTCAGTGAGTCCCTATAAGCTTCTAACTTTTGCACTTTGCATGCTGACAATAGGACCCCCTCTTTTACAGTGCTTCTAGATGTGAACTCAGAATTCTAGCAGCCCAGAACTTTTAAAACTAACATAAGGTAGTCTGCATCTTTGAAAAAAAACATTTTTGAATAGCTTTATTTTAATGTTTGTTTTGTTCAGGTTTGAAAGAATCAGTGTAACATTCAGTGCATTTGGAAAGTGCCAGAAAGTTTAAAGAAATATGGAAGTAGAAAATTTCCCAATCACAACTCAACTGTACAAGACTGCAATGTTCTTTATGTCCCTACAACTGAAATTTGCTCAGCTTTTGACTTGCTTTTCATTTTTCTGCAGTAAACTTAGTTCTACAATATATCTTAAGTATTTCGGATTTTAAACTCAGTCCTTTATGAAGGACTGAACTATTTCTTTCTTTCTTCTGGGTGTTCTAATTTCCTTTGAGTGTGAGCATTGACAGTCTATCCTGACTGACCTCCGCTGGGGTGTGCAGAGCTTGTTTAGCCAGGGTTTGTGTAGCAGCACCTCTGCATTCCATGCTCACGTGCTTACTTGTGTACTTCTCTTGGCATGGGCAAAGCACAGTAATGGGTTGGGGGTAGGGAAAGCAGGGGAACTGGAGGCCTGGCAGTAATCTCAGGCTAACTGGACCTCCTTTTCAGCTCATATAGAGAAACTGAATTGCTGAGGCTCAGTCAAGTTCATTAGCTTCAGACTTGGGCTGTCCAGTTGCATCTTCTGCTACTCAGTTGCTTGTCCGTGGGCTACGACATACTGGCAGACATACTGTTTCTCAATTCTTGTGATTTTCCTTGCAACTTTCAGACAAATGGGAACTTTTCAGATTACGTTCACACACCTTGGAAGCCAAGGGAGATTCTGGAAAAAGTGGCAATGTATCAAGCCCTTTTGTGCCTAGACATGCCACGCTGCCATTTCTACTCCAATACAGCCATTCCACTGTCACCAGGGGCATTCGTAGAGGCTACTTCCTCCAAAAGATGTAGTTGAGAAATGGGGCACATTTAGAATTCTCTAATAGATCTGATTTTTTTTTAACTTTTCATCCTTATTTCACTGGCTTTTGAACTAGGGAGAGGGTATCTTTAGTCTTTCACACTTCTCCAAACATTTACCAGTACAGAAGGGATTTTTTCTCCTTTTATGGCTGGAAAACCCCTCCTATACCATTACAAATTCTTCCCTACTGAATGGTTTATGATATAAACCCTGGGTCCAACAGTCTTTGTGAACGGCAGGTTTTATAGAATTCCAAAATGTTATTTTTCTCTCTTGGCTGCCTCATTCTAGCAAATCAAAATTTCTTTGGCTTTCAGACTCTCCTCCTAGCTAAGGACTTAACAGTTTTATTTTGAAACTCAAATGTAAAAATTTTGACTCATTGTTTTCCTGAGTTATTTTTTGTCCTCCCTTCCCTGGGGCAGTAAGTTTCAATGCTAGTGTCTAATTTTAATTGTGGGAGGTACTGCAAGGCAGAAAGGATTATCAAGAAAGAAAACAAAAATCAATTAATATTTGAAAACCCCGTGCTGCATAAGAAAATAAAAATCAATTGTAATTTCAAACCCTGGGAAAACACTAGTATTTTAGTGTCTTGCCTTTAGATCTTTTTCTATGCATATATGTGTGTGTGTGTATACACATATATCTGTATACAATATATACATATATATGATATGTTTTATATGTATATGGGCTGTATGGTAGGCTTCTTCTTTTTTGGCCCATATGATTTAGCCTTAGATATTCTTAGGGGATTTGGAGATCAAGGGCAAATGTCCCGGCTCAGTTATTGCCTTTTTGGCATATCTCCCCAAAGTCCTGTAGATCATTCTTTGCCCTCCTGTGGAAGTGGGAATGAATATTTCCCTCCCAATAGCAGTGATTATCTTATGACACTCACAAGTGAAGATCACAGAAATTTGCAAAAACAGAGTTCAAGCTACTCTTTCCTCACGGCCTCTGGAGATTAATCCAGAATGTCAGGGTGATCCTCTGCTCTGGCTAGTAGACTGCTACTTGATATTTTTATATTCTTGGGAAGAGCAAAATAAAAAATAATTATAATATTTTTAAAAGATTTTATTTATTTATTTATTTATTTATTTATTTATTTATTTATTTATTTATGAGAGACAGAGGCAGAGACACAGGCAGAGGGAGAAGCAGGCTCCATGCAGGAAGCCTGACCTGGGACTCGATCCCGGGTCTCTAGGACCAGGCCCTGGGCTAAAGGCGGTGCTAAACCATTGAGCCACCTGGGCTGCCCATAAAAAATAATTTTAAAAAGTACATCTCACAGACGGAATTTCTTTCCTGCCCAGATCCTTCATTGGGTCTACCCAGGAGATGAATCACTCCCTTGTCAGCATAAGCACGGTCTTATTATAACAAAAACCGTTTTGTCCCCTTCTCAACTTGGATTACATTTCAAAGCTTTTTTCATTAATTTGACACTGAATGGTATCACTGAGCTATCCTTTCTTTTTTCTTAGTCATATAGTATGCATTTTGCTGTGTGGTAATTTTTAAAAACGTATTTTTAAATGCCAGCATACTACTCCTTTATGTTTCTGCTCCATACTGTATTTAATTATTCCTCTAATGTTTAATATTTAAACTGTGCCTATGTTTTGGTATTAAAAAATTTATAAGGATCATTTGGCATATTAAGATTTGTGCACACATCTAATTATTTCCCTAGAATGGCATCTTTAGCATCAGAATTAGAGGCTAAAAGGTACAATTTGTTTTTTATTGAGATGTTTTAAATTAAAAAGGAATTGTGAGTTTAAATTATAAAAGCAAAATAAACAAGGTACTAAAAAAAGTATAGAACATAGCAAATGTAGATCATTTCTGCCATCTCACCTCTCAGAAATCATAATTTTTATGAAGCTAATGTCTATTTTTAGTATGAACAATTTCAATGCTGTCGTTAGTATTGCCTAGTGCTCTCCCTGAGGATCAGCCATTTTATTTTATATATATATATATATTTTTTTAAAGATTTTATTTGTTTATTCATGAGAGACACAGAGACAGAGGCAGAGACATAGAGGGAGAAGCAGGCTCCATGCAGGGAGCCTGATGTGGGATTCGATCCCAGGTCTCCAGGATCAGGCCCTGAGCCAAACGCAGGTGCTAAACCACGGAGCAACTCAGGTGTCCCATTTTAAATTCCCACAAGCAGTTGATAAAAGTGCTGATCTCACTGCATACTCACCAACGTTAAGTATTCTTATTTATTAAAATTGCTCACATTTGATGAACAAATTGATATTGAGAGTTGCTTTTTTACATTAACATTAACATTACTGATTTTATATGTATGTTTATGATTCATATATGCACATTATATTTTCTTCACTTTTGTAATTAAAATTTTTGAAGTTTTTTTTAGGATTTATTTATTTGAGAGATAGAGAAAGAGTGCAAGTGGGGGGCAGGGTCAGAGGTAGAGAATCTCAAGCAGACTTCACGCTAAGTGAGGAGTCCAACATTGGGCTCAATCTCACCACCCTGAGATCATGACCTGAGCTGAAATCAAGACCCAGATGCTTAACTGACTGAACAACCCAGGCTCCCCTGATTTTTTTTTACTTAGAATTTTTAACTTTTTATGTAGTCACATTTATCAGTCTTTTCCTTTATGATTCATTTTTTCTTTCATATTTAAAAGTCTTTCCCTTCTCCCAGGAGCAGATAAATATTTACCTATATTTTCTTATAGTCATTTAATGTTTAAACATTTTTTAATGTTATTTATTTATTTGGTTTTATTTATTTATTGGAGGAGGGTAGAAAGAGAGGGAGAGAGAATCTCAAGTAGACTCATCACTGAACTTGAAGCCTGTTGAGGGGCTTGATCCCACAACCCTGAGATTATGACCCCAGCTGAAACCAAGAGTCAGATTCTCAGCCAACTGAACCACCTAGGTGTTCCTTTAATTTAAGTCATGATATAGTTCAAACATAAGTAAAGTATATGAATTTAATATAACAAGCACCCATTAATCAAACACACAGATTTAACAGATGCTAACATTTTACCACATTTACCTAAGTTTTTGTTCACAAATAAATAGTTACGGCTATAGCTAAAGACTAACCTCCATCCCTTTTCCTTCCCTGCCTCTGCTGAAATTTGTATATGTAATTTACTTGCACTTTGTATATTTTCTACATATGTTTACAACCGTACACATTATGAAGCGTTGCTTTGTGAATTTTAGAATTTTTACCTAAATAGAATCCTTTTTCAACTGACTTTTGTCATTCAAAATTATGCTTTCAGGATTTACCCAGATAGATGCCTGTGTCTCTAGGTCACATATTTTCACTAATTTGTCACATATAATTGTATAAATTTGGAGTTCTCTTTGTGAATTGCCTATTCATATCAGTTGTCCACTTTTTATTGCATTGTTGGATTTTTTTGAGTTATGAATTGTTGAGATTTTTTATTCTTGACCCAAATCCTTTGAGTTTATATATGTAGTAAATATCTGTTCCAAATCTGTGACTATCCTTTTAAGTTTATGACACTTTATGATACACACAAGTTTTTAATTTTAATGTAGCATATTTATCAAATATTGCCTTTATGGCTTGTATTGTTTTATGTTTTGTTAAAAAAATCACATCCTAATTCAATGATCTGAAAATATTTTCCATGCTCTAAAAAATTTTAAGTTTGTATTGTCAGATTTAAGCATTTGAATCACATGGAATTACTTTTCTATGTGATGTGGGCTAGGGTTTTCATGGTCTTTTTCCAAATAAATAGCAAATTATCACAGTACTATTTATTGAATAGTACATTCTGTGCACACAGGGTAGTCATGCTATCTCTATCATATATCAAGTTGCCATGTAAATATCAGTTTTTTTCTAGGTGTTCTATCCTGTTCAATTGTTTTATTTGTTTTTCCCCAATTCAAAAACCACTGTGTTAATTACTTATAGCTTTTTTTTAAGATTATTTATTCATTAGAGAGAGAGAGACAAAGACAGAGACAGAGAGAGAGGGAGAAGCAGGCTCCATGCAGGAAGCCTGATGTGGGACTCGATTCGGGGTCTCCAGGATCACACCCCGGGCTGAAGGCAGCACTAAACCACTAAGCCACCAGGGCTGCCCAATTACTTATAGCTTTATGATGAATCATGATACCTGGTAGGGAAAATTCTCATTTTTTAAAACCATTCTTTGACACTTTCTTGATTCTTTTTGGGTCTTTGTTGTCTCCAAATGAATTCCAAGGTCAGTTTGTCCATTTCTATGAAATCCCCTTTTAGAATTTAAATTGGAATTCCCTTGAAGTTATTGATTAACTTGGAAACAACTGTGACCTTTAAAATATTTTCTCCCTATGGACAAGCATGGTACAACTCTCTATATTGGTCATTCTTACAACATTGTCATCTATGAAAGATCGCAGTTGTGATTACTCATATTCAATTGTGATTTATTTTCCTTGTCTCTTTGCCCCAGTGAAGATCTCCAGTACATGCTTAATAAAAGCAACAGTATGTCATTCTTGTCACTTTCTCAACTTTAAAAGAATATTGCAGCTTGAATATTTTCCCAGTAAGTAACATGTCTGCTGTTTGGGGGTTGATAGCTCTTATCAGGTTAAGGAAGATCTCATATACTTCTAGTTTGCTAAAAGTTATTTCACTCGGGAGAAGAGGCAAGATGGCAGAAGAGTAGGGTCCCCAAGTCACCTGTCCCCACCAAATTACCTAGATAACCTTCAAATCATCCTGAAAACCTACGAATTCGGCCTGAGATTTAAAGAGAGACCAGCTGGAATGCTACAGTGAGAAGAGTTCACGCTTCTATCAAGGTAGGAAGACGGGGAAAAAAGAAATAAAGAAACAAAAGGCCTCCAAGGGGGAGGGGCCCCACGAGGAGCCGGGCTACGGCCAGGGCGAGTGTCCCCAGGACAGGAGAGCCCCGTCCCGGAGAAGCAGGAGCTGCACCAACCTTCCCGGGCGGAAAGGGGCTCCCAGGGAGTTGAGCAGGACCCCAGGAGGGCGGGGATGCCCTCGGACTCCCTGGGACACTAACAGACACCTGCGCCCCGGGGAGAGTGCGCCGAGCTCCCTAAGGGCTGCAGCGCGCATGGCTGGACCCGGGATGAGCTCGGAGGGGCTCGGGCAGCGGCTCCGCGGGGAGGGGGCTGCAGGGCGGGAGCGCGAATCCAACAGCGCAGACCCGGGAGCCCAGGGCGCGGGGACACAGCCCAGGATCCGGCCTCCCCCCGGGACAGGCAGAGGCCGGGAGCGCCCAGGACAGCGAGGACGCTCCTGCCCCGAGCTGAGCAGATCAGCGGCCCCGCCCCGGAGCCTCCAGGCCCTGCAGATGGAGAGCTCTGTAGTTCCTGTGGGAGATGAATCCAGGGCTCAGAGCTGGCCACGCCACTGTGGTTGTTCCTCCTGGGGCCTCACAGGGTAAACAACCCCCATTGAGCCCTGCACCAGGCAGGGGGCAGAGCAGCTCATTTTAGACAGAAGGACACCTACAACCTGAAAATAAAAGGTTGGAGAACCATTCAAATGGTTCTCAAAAGAAAGCAGAGGTAGCCATCCTTATATCAGATAAACTAAAATTTACCCCAAAGACTGTAGTGAGAGATGAAGAGGGACACTATATCATACTTAAAGGATCTATCCAACAAGAGGACTTCACAATCCTCAATATATATGCCCCAAATGTGGGAACTGCCAAATATATCAATCAATTAATAACCAAAGTTAAGGCATACTTAAATAATAATACACTTATACTTGGTGACTTCAATCTAGCGCTTTCTATGCTAATAGGTCTTCTAAGGGCAACATCTCCAAAGAAACGAGAGCCTTAAGTGATACACTGGACCAGATGATTTCACAGATATCTACAGAACTTTACATCCAAACTCAACTGAATACACATTCTTCTCAAGTGCACATGGAACTTTCTCCAGAATAGACCACATATTGGGTCACAAATCGGGTCTGAACCGATACCAAAAGATTGGGATCGTCCCCTGCATATTCTCAGACCATAATGCCTTGAAATTAGAACTAAATCACAATAAGAAGTTTGGAAGGACTTCAAACACATGGAGGTTAAGGACCATCCTGCTAAAAGATGAAAGGGTCAACCAGGAAATTAAGGAAGAATTAAAAAGATTCATGGAAACTAATGAGAATGAAGATACAACCGTTCAAAATCTTTGGGATGCAGCAAAAGCAGTCCTAAGGGGGAAATACATCGCAATACAAGCATCCATCCAAAAACTGGAAAGAACTAAAATATAAAAGCTAACCTTACATCTAAAGGAGCTAGAGAACAAACAGCAAATAGATCCTACATCCAGCAGAAGAAGAGAGTTAATTAAGATTCGAGCAGAACTAAATGAAATCGAGACCGGAAGAACGGTGGAACAGATCAACAAAACCAGGAGGTGGTTGTTTGAAAGAATTAATAAGATAGATAAACCATTAGCCAGCCTTATTAAAAAGAAGAGAAAGAAGACTCAAATTAATAAAATCATGAATGATAAAGGAGAGATCACTACCAACACCAAGGAAATACAAATGATTTTAAAAACATATTATGAACAGCTATACGCCAATAAATTAGGCAATCTAGAAGAAATGGATGCATTTCTGGAAAGCCACAAACTACCAAAACTGGAGCAGGAAGAAATAGAAAACCTGAACAGGCCAATAACCAGGGAGGAAATGGAAGCAGTCATCAAAAACCTCCCAAGACACAAAAGTCCAGGGCCAGATGGCTTCCCTGGGGAATTCTATCAAACGTTTAAAGAAGAAACCATACCTATTCTACTAAAGCTGTTTGGAAAGATAGAAAGAGATGGAGTACTTCCAAATTCGTTCTATGAGGCCAGCATCACCTTAATTCCAAAACCAAAGACCCCACCAAAAAGGAGAATTATAGACCAATATCCCTGATGAACATGGATGCAAAAATTCTCAACAAGATACTAGCCAATAGGATCCAACAGTACATTAAGAAAATTATTCACCATCTCCAAGTAGGATTTAATCCCGGGATCAATGCTGGTTCAACACTCGTAAAACAATCAATGTGATTGATCATATCAGCAAGAGAAAAACCAAGAACCATAGGATCCTCTCATTAGATGCAGAGAAAGCATTTGACAAAATACAGCATCCATTCCTGATCAAAACTCTTCAAAGTGTAAGGATAGAGGGAACATTCCTCAACATCTTAAAAGCCATCTACGAAAAGCCCACAGCAAATATCATTCTCAATGGGGAAGCACTGGGAGCCTTTCCCCTAAGATCAGGAACGAGACAGGGATGTCCACTCTCACCACTGCTATTCAACATAGTACTGGAAGTCCTAGCCTCAGCAATCAGACAACAAAAAGAGATTAAAAGCATTCAAATAGGCAAAGAAGAAGTCAAACTCTCCCTCTTCGCCGATGACATGATACTCTACCTAGAAAACCCAAAAGTCTCCACCCCAAGATTGCTAGAACTCATACCGCTATTTGGCAGCGTGGCAGGATACAAAATCAATCCACAGAAGACAGTGGCATTTCTATACACTAAAAATGAGACTGAAGAAAGAGAAATTAAGGAATCAATCCCATTTACAATTGCACCAAAAAGCATAAGATACCTAGGAATAAACCTAACCAAAGAGGTAAAGCATCTATACCCTAAAAACTATAGAACACTTCTGAAAGGAATTGAATAAGACACAAAGAGATGGAAAAATATTCCATGCTCATGGATTGGCAGAATTAATATTGTGAAAATGTCAATGATACCCAGGGCAATTTACATGTTTAATGCAATCCCTATCAAAATACCATGGACTTTCTTCAGAGAGTTGGGACAAATCATCCTAAGATTTGTGTGGAATCAGAAAAGACTCCGAATAGCCAGAGGAATTTTAAAAAAGAAAACCAGAGCTGGGGACATCACAATGCCAGATTTCAGGTTGTACTACAAAGCTATGGTCATCAAGACAGTGTGGTACTGGCACAAAAACAGACACATAGATCAGTGGAACAGAATAGAGAATCCAGAAGTGGACCCTCAACTTTGTGGTCAACTAATATTCGATAAAGGAGGAAAGACTATCCACTGGAAGAAAGACAGACTCTTCAATAAATGGTGCTGGGAAAATTGGACATCCACATGCAGAAGAATAAAACTAGACCTCTCTCTTGCACCATACACAAAGATAAACTCAAAATGGATGAAAGATCTAAATGTGAGACAAGATTCCATCAAAATCCTAGAGGAGAACACAGGCAACACCGTTTTTGAACTTGGCCACAGTAACTTCTTGCAAGATACATCCACGAAGGCAAAAGAAACAAAAGCAAAAATGAACTATTGGGACTTCATCAAGATAAGAAGCTTTTGCACAGCATAGGATACAGTCCACAAAACTCAAAGACAACCTACAGAATGGGAGAAGATATTTGCAAATGACGTATCAGATAAAGGGCTAGTTTCCAAGATCTATAAAGAACTTATTAAACTCAACACCAAAGAAACAAACAATCCAACCCTAAAATGGGCAAAAGACATGAACAGAGATCTCACAGACATAGACATGGCCAACATGCACATGAGAAAATGCTCTGCATCACTTGCCATCAGGGAAATACAAATCAAAACGACAATGAGATACCACCTCACACCAGTGAGAATGGGGAAAATTAACAAAGCAGGAAACAACAAATGTTGGAGAGGATGCGGAGAAAAGGGAACCCTCTTACACTGTTAGTGGGAATGTGAACTGGTGCAGCCACTCTGGAAAACTGTGTGGAGGTTCCTCAAAGAGTTAAAAATAGATGTTCCCTACAACCCAGCAATTGCACTGTTGGGGATTTACCCCAAAGTACAGATGCAATGAAACGCTGGGACACCTGTACCCCGATGTTTCTAGCAGCAATGTCCACAATAGCCAAACTGTGGAAGGAGCCTTGGTGTCCATTGAAAGATGAATGGATAAAGAAGATGTGGTCTATGTATACAATGGAATATTACTCAGCCATTAGAAACGACAAATACCCACCATTTGCTTCGATGTGGATGGAACTGGAGGGTATTATGCTAAGTGAAATAAGTCAATCGGAGAAGGACAAACATTATATGGTCTCATTCATTTGGGGAATATAAAAAATAGTGAAAGGGAATATAAGGGAAGGTAGAAGAAATGTGTGGGAAATATCAGAAAGGGAGACAGAACATAAAGACTCCTAACTCTGGGAAACGAACTAGGGGTGGTGGAAGGGGAGGAGGGGGTGTGGGGATGACTGGGTGGTGGGCACTGAGGGGTGCACTTGACGAGATGAGCACTGGGTGTTATTCTGTATGTTGGAAAATTGAACACCAAAGAAAATAAATTTATTTTTTTGAAAAATTTTTAAAAAATTAAAAAATTAAAAAAAAGTTATTTCACTCGAGTTGATTTTCTATTTTCCCTAAAAAAATCTGTATCCATATTATGATAAGACTTCCCCCCTTAATCTGTTAAAATTATGATTTTTAGCAATAAATATTTTAATGTTAAAATATTTTTACATCACTTCTTGTTCTTTTGGCTAATATCATGTATAATATCTGTTATCAGTTTTAAAGATCTTTGCACTCCTAGGTTAAGCTCACATTGTCATCATGTGTATTTTTTAAAGATTTATTTACTTATTTTAGAGAGAGAAAGACAGAGAGCACGCATGGGGTGAAGAGGGGCAAGGGGAGACAGAGAGAGAGAGAATCTCAAGCAGACTCCTTGCTGATATCAGAGCCCATCGTGGGCCTCATTCTCATGACCCTGAGACCATGACTTGAGCTGAAATCAAGTCAGATGCTTAACCAACTGAGCTACCCAGGCACCCCCATCATGTGTTTTTAATGCGTGTTTGATTTAGTTTTATACTATTTTCTTTAGAATTTTTGCTTCTCTATATAAATGAGATTGGTGTATGATTTTTTTCTTGTATTGTCCAAGTTGGGATTTTGTATCAAGTTTGTATTTGTCTCAAAAGGTGATTTGATATATATTTGCTTTACCTATTTATTATTTTGTTCACTAGTTCAGCGATTCCCAGATGCATATTTAGATTGCTTGGGGAGTTTTTGGTTTTTGTTTGTTTA
Organism: Canis lupus dingo; assembly: GCF_003254725.2. NCBI lineage: Eukaryota > Metazoa > Chordata > Mammalia > Carnivora > Canidae > Canis > Canis lupus. Next base: position 94,886,658 of record NC_064281.1, on the reverse strand, counting down.
TAAAATTATGTTCAGGATTTTTTTTGGCCTATACCAAATAAATCAGAATCTCTGGAGATGGATCCAGGCATCGTTATTTTAAAATGCTTCCCAGGTGACTATAATGTGAAACCAGGTTTGAGAACCACTGCTCAGGAACAATTTCTATATGATAGAACTCATCTATTCTTCAAGGGCATAAGAAAGAAGATATTTGTTCTGTGAAATTTAGGTAGAATTCGTCTGTGAAATTGTCTGGCCTGCTGATTTTGTATGTAGATTATAAAATGTTTATTCAGTTTCTTTATTCTTTATCTATGGTTATATAGATATATTCAAGTTTTTCTGTTATTTCTTAAGTCAATTTTAGTAATTATTTCTTAGAAAATTCATTTTTATTTTTGCACATTTATTGGCATAAAGTTGGTCATGATATTTCCATATGAATTTTTAGTCTCCACTGTATCTCTAATTATATCCCTGCTTTCCATTCCTTATATTTTTAACATGTTTTTTCTTTCTTTCTTTTTTTTATAAACCTTCACTATGTAGTTTCCATATTCTACTAGTCTTTCCAAAAGACCAGCCTTCGGTTTACTGGTTTATTTTCTATCTGATTTATTTCCTCTGTATTCTGATTTTAGTTTTTCTATTTTCCTTAGGTTTACTCTTCATTTTCTAACTTTTTGAAATTTTAAATAATATTTTCTAAAGCTTACTTATCAGGCTATAAATTTATTAGTTATGTACTGCTATATCTGTATCCCCTGAGTTATGATTCACAATGTTTTCATTGTTTTTCAATTTTAATTTTTTTCAAATTTTCATTATATTTTTCTTTGAACTATTCATATATATGTATAGTTATATACATATAGTATATGTATGCAGTGCATAGGTTGCTAACTATTCATATATGTGTGAATTCATGAATATCTCTATGCATATAGGCATTCAAATTATAGATGTTAGTAGTCCCTCTCTCCTTTTATTTTAATGCTTTCTATGGGTATTGCATTATGGTCATACAAACTATTCTGAGTGATATCTGCTTTTTTGTTTAAGTTTTTCATTTTGTCTTTTGGTATTTATAGAGATGAGGTTCAATCTAGTCATATTCACTGTTCATACATTACCAATAAACTTGAAAAGACTATTTTCTGATTGCTTTGTGTGAGGTATTATATATATCAGTTAGACCAAATTCTTGTTAATTGTGTAGTTCAATTTTTGGTAGCCTAATTATTTTTGTCTCCTTGATCTATCAGTTATTGAGGGAAGAATATTAAAATTTCCAATTATAATAGTGGATTTCTCAATTTTTCTTTTTAATTCCATCATTTTTTCTTCATATTTGTTTGAGACTATGTTTTTAGGTTCATGGAATTTAAAGATTATTATATCTTCTAGTGAATTACTCACTTTATTATATAACTAATCCTTTTTATACTGTATAATGCTGTTTACTATTTTGTGAGTTTTTATTTTAATTCCAGTTAGTTAACATACAATGTTATATTAGTTTCAGATGTACAGTTTAGTGATTCAACAATTCCATGCATCACCCAGTGTTCATCAGAAGTGTACTCCTTAATCCCCATTACCTATTTAATCCAACTCCCCACTCCCTTCCCCTCTGGTAACCATCAGTTCTCTATAATTAAGAGTCTGTTTCTTAATTTGTCTCTCTCTTTTTCACTTTGCTCATTTTTTTGCTTCTTAAATTCTACACATGAGTGAAATCATATGGTATTTGTCTGTCTGGCTTATTTTGCCTAGTATTGTCCTCCCTAGCTCCTGCATATAATTGTAAATGGCAAGACATCATTCTTTATTGTGGCTGAATTATATATATATATATTATATATATATATATATAATATATATTATATATAATATAGAGAATATACAAGAAATATAGAGAATATAAAGAATTTTTATTTATATATTTATAAAAAATATAGAAAATATAAAGAAGAAATATATATAAATATATATATATAAATTTCTTCTTTATCCTTTAATTGGTTAATGGAGACATGGGCTGCTTCCATATCTTGGCTATTGTAAATAATGCTGCTATAAACATAGGGGTGCATGTATACCTTTGAATTAGTGTTTTTGTATTATTTGGGTAAATACCCAGTAGTGTGATTGCTGGATCAAGGGTAGTTTTATTTTTAACTTTTTGAGGAACCTCCATACTATTTTCCAGCATGGCTGCACCAATTTGCAACCCTGAACAACAATGCACAACTGTTCCTTTTTCTCAACATCCTTGCCAATACTTGTTGTTTCTTGTGTTGTTAATTTTAGTCAATCTGTCAGGTATGAGGCGATATCTCATTGTAGTTTTTATTTACATGTCCCTAATGGTAAGTATGACGAACGTTTTTTCATGTATCTGTTGGCCAACTGGATGTCTTCTTTGGAAAAACGTCTGTCTTCTGACCATTTTTAATTGGATTATGTTATTTGGGTGTTGAGTTTTATAAATTCTTTGTATATTTTGTATACTAGCCCTTTATCAGATATGACATTTGCAAAGATCTTCACCCAATCCATAGGTTGCTAACTAGCTTTGTTGATTGTTTACTTCACTATGCAGAAGACTTTCAATTTGATGTAATCCCAATAGTTTATTTTTGCTTTTGTTTCCCCTGCCTCAGGAGACATATCTAGAAAGATGTTGCTATGGCCAATGTCAGAGAAATTACTGCTTGTCCTCTCTTCTAGGATTTTTTATGCTTTCAGGTCTCATATTTAGGTCTTAAATCCATGTTCAATTTATTTTTGTGTATGGTATAAGAAACTGGTCCAGTTTCATTCTTTTGCATGCTGCTGTCCAGTTTTCCCAACACCATTTGTTGAAAAGACTCTTTTTTCCATTGGCTATTCTTTCCTGCTTTGTCAAAGCTTAATTGAGCACATAATTGAGTGTTTATTTCTTGATTTTCTATTTGTTGTATTGATCTGTATCTATTTTTGTGCCAGTATCATGCTGTTTTGATTACTATAGCTTTGTAATATAACTTAAAGTCCACAATTGTGATGCCTCCAACTTAGCTTTTTCTTTTTCAAGATTGTTTTGGCTATTTGGGGTCTTTTGTAGCTCCATACAAATTATAGGATATTTTTTTCTAGTTCTGTGAAAAATTCTGTTAGTATTTTGATAGAGATTGCATTATATGTGCAGATTGCCTTGAGTAGTATAAACATTTGAACAGTATTTGTTCTTCCAGTCCATGAGCATGGAATGTCTTTCCATTTTTTTGTTTCATCTTAAATTTCTTTCAACAGTGCTTTATAACTTTCAGAATACAGGTCTTTTACCTCTTTGGTTAGGTTTATTCCTAGATATCTTATTACTTTTGGTGCAATTGTAAATGGGATTGTTTTCTTAATTTCTCTTTCTGCTGCTTCATTATTGGTGTACAGAGATGCAATAGATTTCTGTACATCAATTTTCTACACTGTGACTTTCTAGAACTGAATTAATCAGTTCTATAAGTTTTTTGGTGGAGTTTTCAGATTTTCTATATAGAGTACCGTGTCATCCACAAATAGTGAAAGTTTGACTTCTTCCTTACCAATGCGGAAGCCTTCTATTTCTTTCTGTCATCTGATTGCAATGGCTAGGATTTCCAGCACTACGTTGAATAGAAGTGGTGAGAGTGGACATCTTTGTCTTATTCCAAATCTTAGAAGAAACGCTTTCATTTTTCCCCCCATTGAGGATGATATTAACTGTGGGTTTTTCATATATGGCCTTTATCATGTTGAGGTATGCTCCCTCCAAACCTACTTTGTTGAAGGTTTTTATCATGAATATATGTTTTACTTTGTCAAATGCTTTTTCTGTGTTTATTGAAATGATCATATGGTTCTTATCCTTTCTCTTATTGATGTGATGTATCACGTCGATTGATTTGGGAATATAGAATCACCCTTGCAGCCCAGAAATAAATCCCACTAAATCATGGTGACTGATTTTTTTAATATATTGTTGAATTAGGTGTGCTAGTATTTTGTTGAGGATTCTTGCATCCTTGTTCATCAGGAATATTGGCCTGTAGCTCTCTTTTTTAGTGGTGTCTTTTTCCAGTTTTGGTATCTGAATGATGCGGGACTCAAAGAATGAATTTGGAAGTTTTCCTTCCTTTTCTATTTTTTGAAATAGTTTGAGAAGAATAGGCATTAATTCTTCTTTAAATGTTTGGTAGAACTTGCCTGTGAAGCCATATGGTTCTGGACTTTGATTTCTTGGGAGCTTTTCAATTACTGATACAGTTTCTTTGCTAGTTATCAGTCTGTTCAAAAATTCTATTTCTTCCTCTTTCACTTTTGCTAATATATATTTTTTCTGGGAATTTATCCATTTTTTCTAGGTTGTCCAAATTGTTGGCATATAGTTTTTCATAATATTTTCTCATAATCCTTTGTATTTCTGTGGTGTTGGTTGTTATTTTTACTCTCTCATATGTGACTTTATTTAATTCTTTCTCTTTTTCTTGATAAATCTGGCTAAAAGTTTATCAATTTTATTGATTTTTTTTCCAAAGAACCAGCTCCTGGTTTCATTGTTCTATTCTATTGTTTTTTAGTTTCTATATTGTTTATTTCTGCTCTAATCTTTAATATTTCTTTCTTTCAGATTATTTTAGTTTTTATTTGTTGTTCTTTTACTAGTGCCTTTAGGTGTAAGGTTATACCTTACTGCTTACTTGCTTCTTGAAGTAGAGTTGTACTGCTATACATTTTCCTTTCAAAACCACTTTTGCTGCTTCCCAAAGGTTTTGGACGATTATGTTCTCATTTACATTTGTTTCCATGTACTTTTTTATTTCTTTTATTTCCTGGTTGACTCATTCATTGTTTAGTAGCATGTTATTTAACCTCCATGTATTTGTGCTCTTTCCAGGCTTTATCTTGTGGCTAACTTGTAGTTCCATAGTGTTGTAGTTAGAAAAGATACATGATATGACTTTGGTATTCCTGAATTTGTTGAGGATGGTTTTGAGGGCTAATATGTGACCCATTCTGGAGAGAGTTCTCCATGCATAGGGAAAGAATATGTATTCTGCTGTCTTAGGACGGAATGTTCTGGATATATTTGTTAAATCCATTTATCCCAGTGTGTCACTCAAAGCCACTGTTTTCTTGTTGATTTTCTGTTTGAATGATGTGTCCATTGATGTAAGTGGGGTGCTAAAGTTCCCTACTATTATTGCATTATTATAAATTAGTTCCTTTATGTTTGTTATTAACTGTTTTATATATTTGGGTGCTCCCATCTTGGGTGCATAAACATTTACAATTGTTTTATCTTCTTGTTGGATTGTCCCCTTTATTTATTTGTTTTTCACAAGGCAAAAATGTTTATTAACTTTTGTGTTGTACAAGTGTAAAAACTACATAATCTGGATTGACTTTAAGTAACAATAATTTAAAAGATAGACAGCCTCTATTAGAGAAATTTTTAAATTGACTATTTGATAATTTATACAATAAATGAAGAAAACTGACAATAGAACAGGTAAGTGATCAGCCAACACAGCACAACATGTTAACAAATGTGGCCGAAGGATCAGTGCATATTATCCACCACCCTCCATGTAACATCCTGGTTGGATTTTGGAGGTTCGGGGGGAAGGAGAAGGCAGTGGTAACACACAAGCAAGTTGGTTGAAATTAGTCCTATTAAGTATATTATTTTATACTTCATTCTAAAATTACTATGTGAATAAGACATGTATTTATATAGCTCATGAAACTAGTTTTCAACTGAAGGTCAGGAATCCAAAAAAGTAATGCTCAGATTAAGGCAAACGCCGGAAGTTACTGCACTGAAAGCTATCTGCTTCGGTCATGAACTGCACTACTGGGCAATTATTTCAAAATATGAACCACACATATAAAAGGACAGGTACAGTAAAAGAAAAATTTTCTAATTTAAAAAAAATGTAGTAAATATAAGTGGATTAGGTCAACAGTACCTACTTACAAATTAAACCAAACTGAAATAAATGCTCAACTTTTTGGGGAGCCAACTTCAGTTCTGGTTGTGCCACTTAATTGGAGCAAGATCCTAAGTGGGTCATTTAATGCAAGGATGATTTAAATATCAATTTACAATATTATCTCAGATCCCATGGCTAAGGATCTAAGGATCTTTTGTAAGAACTCAAAGTTGGGAAAAATAGGATCTGAAAAATAAAAAGATGTTACTTCTCACACACCCCCAGGTGCCAGCAGACAGCCTGCATCACACTTCAAGCTCCAATGATTTAAATTAGAAGCTCCTTTCCCCTCTCTCTTATTCCACAATACTCAACCTGGCCTACAAAATATAAAACACAACTTCTTTGTCTTCTTTGTGGCACCAACTGGCTAATACGTAGGTATGTGCAGGACTGACTCTAAAGTTGATTAAGGAGCACATCAATTCATTATATAAAATTAAAAAATGGAAATAACATGCTTGATTTGCAAAGGTTTGGCTGACTTTGGTAACCTAGTAAATTCTACACTGGCTCCCATTATTGGTCAAAAGAATGCTTTGCATTTGGGCTAGAAACCAAATTAGTTTAAATCAGGCCTTTATTTCAACAGTACAAACTATGTTTATTTGTGTGTAAAGTGCCAGTTGTATATACAAAGCAGTAAGCAAACTTTAAAATCTGTTTTGAAGCACTGAGACTGACACCTCCCAAGGGCCTTATAGTAACTGACTGGATCAGACTTATTCCAGAGTCCCCACACTTTGAGACCAAACTGCCTCTAAGAGCCATGATGAAGTCATGGACAGCCAGCCTGTCTGAAAAAGCCAAACATGGCCAAGATCTTTCATGCAAATTTGAGTAGCTTTAGCCTATGCTTTTCTCTAGGTGAGATGACTAGCATCACCAATCAACAGGCTTGCTTATGAGGTAGCTACACAGTTTTAACAATACTATTCATGAACATTATTGATAATTCATAGTGTAACTGGTTTGATACACTTCAAGTAGCTGATTTTTTTATGGAAAAGGAAAAAAAATCAGCAAAATAAGAGCACATTCATTCACTTAGAAGTCAGCATCCAAGGTAAAAGAATTCTCTGTTGGATTTGACATCACTCTCATCCTGATACTTGCCTATTCTCTTCTCAAAGAAGTCTTCCCTTCCAGTGAAATATTCTCCATAAAGTCAAATGGATTTTCTGCTCTGAAAACCTTGCTAAAACCAAGCTCCAGCATAAGTTGGTCTGCCACAAATTCAATATACTGCTTCCTTAAAGTGCAATTCATCCCAATGAGCTTCACTGGCAAGGCCTCCATGAGGAATTCCTGTTCAATCATAATGGCATTGATAATTATTTCCTTCATTCTCTGCTCTGAAGTCTTGTGGACCAGGTCTTTGAACATCAGGCAGTCAAAGTCACAGTGTAAACCCTTAGCTCTGCTAATAAGTTCATTGGAAAACTGCTTCCATGGCAGCAAAGGCTATAATCCATTTTCCATAGGTGGCCTCTTTGCCCCCAATCCAATGCAAGGTCCGATCTGCTTTCTTCTTTATACAAGACATTGTCTCAATGGCATTGAAGAGAAATTCCCTTTCTTTAGAATCTTTAATATAAGTGACAATGAGGAGGCTATACATCTCAGAGTTGATGTTTTCCACAATTTGGAATCCATAGAAACAGAGGGCTTCTATAATCTGAACTTCTTGGATAAACCACTCCACCAAGTTATCCTTTTACTATGCCATCACTTGCCACAAAGAAAGCCAAAATATGGGGTATAAAATATCTCTCCTCAGGTTTCGAGGATTCCCAATGCTGAATGTCCTTGGAAAGATCCACCTCTTCAGCTGTCCAAAAGGAAGCCTCAGCTTTCTTATACATCTGCCAAATACCATGGTACTCGATAAGGAGAATGACAACGTGACAAGGGTTTTCTCCGAGTAGTGACTCATTCTCCATGCTAGGGGCAAATACCTCAGTTTTTGCTTGGCGGGCTGCTGGAAGATCCTCCTAGCCAGCAAGCTGTCCTGCTGAGGGCAAGGGACGTGTTCTCCTTGTCTGCCAAGCTGAGCCCCTTGAGGGGTGAGAGCTGGAGCTGCTGCTGCTGCAGGGCCACAATTGTGGGAAGCAGTAGGCAGATGGAGGCAGTGGTCGCATAGAAGAGGCAGGGCAGGTTGAGACATCATACAGGTCCTAGATTGTCCCTTTTATTATTACAGAGTGTCCTTCTTTGTCTATTGTTACAGTCTTTGTTTTAAGGTCTATTTCGTCCAATATAAATACTGCTACTCCAGCTTTCTTCTGACATCCATCCCCTCACTTTCAATCTGCAGGTATGTTTAGGTCTAAGATGAATCTCTTGTAGGTAGCATACAGATAGGTTTTTTTTAAATCCATTCTGTTGCCCTGTGTTTTTAGATCAAAGCATTTAGCCCCTTTACATTCAAAATAATTATTGATAGATATGTATTTATTGTCATTTTGGTTTTTTGTGATTGTTTCTGAAGATTATCTCTGCTCTTTTCTTGCATTTCTCTCTTTCATGGTTTGCTCCTTTTCTTTAATGATATATTTGAAGTTTTTTCTCTTTATTCTTTGTATATATATTAGTGGTTTTTAATATATGATTACCATTAAGTTTGTGTATAACCTTTTCTGTATATAGTAGTCTATGTTAAGTTGATGGTCATTTTTGTTTGAACCCATTCATCTCTCCTTCCCACATTTTAGGTTTACATTGTCATATTTTACATCCTTTTATGTTGTGAGTTCCTTAACTGATTTTTTACAGATATTAACTTTTCCTGATTTTATGTTTCCTACCTTCATACTGTCACTTTTGGTCTCTTCTTTCAATTCAAAGAGTCCCCTCTAACATTTCTTGCAGGGCTGATTTAGTGGTCATGAACTCCTTTAGTTTTTGTTTGTATGGTAAACTCTTTATCCCTTCTTCTATTCTGAATGACAGCCTTGCTGGATAGAATATTCTTGGCAGCAGATTTTTCCCATTCAGCACTTTGAATATATCAAGCCACTCTCTTCTGGCTTCCCAAGTTTCTGTCGAAAAATCTGCTAGCCTTATGGGTTTTCTCTTATAAGTTACAGACTTCTTTTATCTTACTGCTTTTAAGATTTTTTCTTTATCATTATATTTTGCAAATTTAATTATAATACATCTTGGTGTTATCTACTTTTGATTTTGATGGGAGTTCTCTGTGCAGCTTGGATCTAGGTGTTTGTTTCCTTCCCCAGATCAAAGGCATTTTCAGCTTTTACTTCTTCAAATAAATATCCTGCTCCTTCTTGTCTCTCTCTTCTTCTTCTGGGACTCCTATTATATGAATGTTATTACATTTGATGGAGTCACTGAGCTCCCTAAGTATTATTATTCTGTGAAATTAGTTTTTCTCTCTTTTCTCAGCTTGATTACTTTCCATTACTCTGTCTTCTAGGCCACTGATTTGTTCTTCTACTTCTTCCAGGTTGCTATTCATTCCATCAAACTTTTCCTTACTTTGTTTATTGAGCCCTTTATCTCTGCTGTTTTTCTTTATCTCTGTGTTAAGAGCCTCACTCATGTCTTCCACTCTTTTCTCAAGTCTAGTGAGTACCCTTATGATCACTGCTTTAAATTCTCTATCAAGTATGTTACTTATATCCATTTTGCTTAACTCCCTGGCTATGGCCCTGTCCTTTTCTGTCATTTGGGATCCATTTTTTCCTCCTCATTTTGTTGGCCTTTCTGTGTATTTAGAAAGTTAGCTATGTCTTCTGCTCTTGAAAGTAATGACTTTATGAAGAGGAGGTCCTGGAGTGACCTAGTATGCAATGTCCCCTGTTCACCAGAACCTGGCACTTCAAGAGAATGTCCTATATGTGTTCCTTAGGCCCTACTATTGTATCTGAGTCACTTTTGCTTTCAGTATAGTTGTCTTCACTGACTCTCTGCCTGTTGTGGGCTGTGCTTGTTCTCTGTGGTGTTTATGGAACCCAGGTAGGCCATCTATGAGTTTGCATGCCCACCAGGGAACTTGGGAGTAGAGCAACAGTGTTAGCACAATTTGTGCTGGACCACTAGTTTCTATACCAGATTCTTGAAAGTGCTACAGTATCTGGGGGCTCTGCACAGGGGTGGCTTGGGGCATGAGGCTGGGCCTGGTGTGTGGTGGCGGCTGGGTAGGATATGAGCAAGGCTTTAACAGGATTTGTCCTGAGCCCAGGGTTGAGCCTAACAGAATTTGAGTGGTAAATTCTCAGAAATTTGGCCTGGTGCACTGCTAGTGGGTTAGGTAGCAAGTGTCTGTGCAGAGCTGCCTCCTGCAGGTGGCTCTGTGTTTATGCTGGGGAGTGGGGGAGGAAAATGGCAACTGACAGCTCCCTTATTTTCAAAGTGCTTCAGTATGCTCCCAAATCAGTATGAACAGCTCTCTTTCCCGTTTGCCCCCAGTGTTGTGTAAATTGCCCTTTTAATGTTGCTTCTGTGTGCAGACTGCATCTTTAGGGTAGAGATCCAGCTATCACTCATCCCCCTGCCTCACTCCATGCTGAGTCAATTGATTTTTAAAAGCTCTAGGCTCCAAGTACCACTGATGTTACCAACTCATGGAATTCAGCCATTCTGGTTTTTAAAGCCAAACTTTGTAGAAATAAGTCTTCCCTGTGTGAGGATCCTGATATGAGGGCTCATTTCTCTGCCTTCTGTGCATGCAGCTCTCTGCCTCCTGTGAGCAACCTTCCTCTACCTTTCTGACCTCCCTAACTTTTTGGATATAGCTTCTTCTCTATATTTAGTTGTGGAATTTGTTTTGCTAGTCTTTGGATTGCTCTCCAGTTTGTTGACTTGGATGTGGATGATATCTAGTTGTAAATGTGAATGGAGTGAGCTCATGGTCCTCCTATTCCGTCATCTTCCCAAGCCCCTCCAATGCTGTTTGCTTTAAAGTTAACTTTTTTGATATATACATATGTGACCCACCTTCGATTTTGTGAATCATCCATTTTTATCCATCCTTGGCATTTAGTCATCATATTGCTAAAGGTGTTAGGCAAGTCTCTTGTAAATAGCATCTAGCTGGCTTTAAATAATTCCTTTTTATGAGTATCCATCTTTCAACCTGAAGTTTAGTCAATTTATATTTATTATGATTACTGGTATGCTTGAATTTATGTTTGCTATCTTATTTTATTTTTTATATTTACCATGCTTTTTAAATTTGCTCTTTTCACCTTCATGCACTCTATTGGATTGCTTAAATTTTTCTTATTCTCAAAGATTTCAGATAGTTAGCTTGTGAACCTATTGCATTCTTCTTGCTTCTGTCATCCATTTCTTTCTCTTTCTCTGAGAGTAGAGCCATGAACTTTTAAAAATTCCTGTTTCATTTTATCATTGAAATTAGCAAACCATTTTGCTAGAAGTCTGTAATTAATATTTTGATCCCATCTGTAATTATTCTTGGTGGATGATACAAACTAAGAAACCTATTTTTAAAAAATTTTCCAAATTGCCAACCAATTTTTTTTAACATCACCATTAAAGAATTCCTTCCTTTCTTTTTTTTTATAATAAATTTATTTTTTATTGGTGTTCAATTTGCCAACTTACAGAATAACACCCAGTCCTCATCCCATCAAGTGCCCCCTTCAGTGACCATCACCCATTCACCCCCACCCCCCGCCCTCCTCCCCTTCCACCACCCCTAGTTCGTTTCCCAGAGTTAGGAGTCTTTCATGTTCTGTCTCCCTTTCTGATATTTCCCACACACTTATTGAGATGGTGTTTTGCAGATACTCCATTCTCTAGATTAAGATCTGAGACCTTTAAAATGTCATATAGATATGTATGTTTATTCTTGTATTTTTATCTTATTATTCTAATTCTAATTAGCAAGTAATTTAACAGTCTCTTCATTATCTATCCTTTGCAAAATTTTATTGACTATTATTATGTTTGTTTTTCCAGCTGAATTGACAATTTCAAAGAAAAATATGTTTCAAGTTTTGTTGTGGGATAATAATTTCATTTTAAGTTATCATGTGTGAATATATTCCCATATGTACTTCAGTAAGGTCACACATGTGTGTTATATATATTCTGAATTCTTGTTTGTTGCTAAGCATTTTTATTATTATTTTCTAGATTAAAACTAACTTAAAATAAGATTTATGCATTTATTTTTATTTTTAAAATTGTATTTAAATTCAATTAATTAACATATAATGTATTATTGGTTTCAGAGGAAGAGGTCAGTGATTCATCAGTTGCATATAACACTCAGTGCTCATTACATCATCACCGTTACCCCATCCCTCCACAGCAACCCTGTTTGTTTCCTATGATTAAGAGTCTCTTATGGTTTGCCTCCCTCTCTGATTTCATCTTGTTTTAGCCCTATGATCTTCTGTTTCATTTCTTGAATTCAGATAAAATTTAAAAAGTGGAGTTTTGCTAGTAAGAAATAGAGAATAGATATTAATAGGCAACTAGCAGTGCTTGCTTCCTCCTATCATCTGTCACTGTTAACAGTTTCTGAATTTTGTTTTGTCTTTTGTCTTTTTTTTACTGATTTTTTTCTATGTGTATATAAGTATATACCTTTGTGTGTTCTATAATTTTAAACATCGTTTAACACTTGTTCTATATTTAGCTGAATTAATGCTCACGATCAGCCTTCTTTTTTTTTTTTTTTTTTGGTTTTTTTTTTACGATCAGCCTTCTTACATTGTTTTTTTTCCCCCATGGTTTTCTAGTTTGCCTTGATTTTGACTTCAAGTGTTTTTCAGAATTGCTCATGTCTACTCTATTTCTTGTGTTTCTACATGTTAGAAATGATTCACAGTTACCTTTATGTTTGAAAGATAGCTTGCATGGGCATAACGTTCTTAAGTCAAATTATCTTTCCCTGAAGATTTTTAAAAAATATTATTCTACTATATTTTAGCAGGAAGCTTGAGACCTTATTTCCACTTATGAACTCTTATTTCCATTTATAAGGAATTATTTTGTTTAAGTGTCAATAGAATTCTTGGTTTGATTTTGAAGTTAGGTAATTTTACAAAGATTTGCCTTGTTAATATTTCTATATCAGTCTTTCTTTGGAACACCATGGACCCATTCAATCTGTATACTCAGGTCTTGTTTTTATATATAAATTATCAAGTGGGCTGGACTTAATGAATATAATAACCAATTTTATTTATCTTTCACCACTGTCTTCAAGCATACTTTATTGGACATTTCTTTCTTGCACCCTAGTGACATATTGAGCAGATATAGTAGCTTTTTGGTCATTTTCAGTCATTAATAAAAACATATAATTTTTAATGTATCAAAAGATAATTAAGAGTCTCTTATGGTTTGTATCCCCCTCTGATTTTGAAAGGACTCAAACTAATCTAAATAAAAGTTCTATTTTACATCCAACTTAAAACTTACTCCCTTTCTTCAGCTCAGGCCCTGACCAAGCTTGGAAATTTGGATTAGGAAAGGGATCGTTCTACTGCTTCTGGATGGGGCAGAGAGAACGAATGAAAGGTTAAAATGTCTATATTCATACTCACTGAATGCCAGCAACACTCCCACCCCAGTCATTGTGACACTCTAAAACACCCCCACACATTTATAAATGTCCTCTGGCAGTGAGTATTTTCAATCCAAATGGTTTTGTTCTCTAAGTGACATTTGGCAATATCTAGAGACATTTTTGACTGTCTCAAATGGAGAGGCCAAGAATACTGCTAAATATCCTCCGGTGCACAGGACAGCCCCCACAACAAGGAATTATGTGGTACAAAAATATCAGTGTTGAGATTGAGAATCTCTGCCGTAGGGAGTAGAAGGTTATATTATACCCAGTTGAGAATCCCTAGAATACTGACTGGCTAGCAAGGAAGCCTGTGTGTTACAGGTCTCTGTGTAATTATATTGCAGAGCTAGCTGACTGCCAATGACCTTTTACCCCATCCCCCATTCCCTCATTCAGCCCTTATTCCTCTGCCATTCCACAGGCTTAACAGAGCTCAGGGACACAGTGACTATATTTAAGAAACTATTGGTTTGGACTGTAAGGAGGTGCATCCCTTTTTACAGAACCTTCCAAGTTACCAAAGATGTGCTGAGACTTGTGTTCTACTCTTGGTTTTATCATTCAACCAGTTCAAATTTTCTCTGCATTGGATAACTTTATTCATAGATTATGATTTGAAGTTTGCATGTATTTTACTTTTATTGAGAATGTAATTTTTTTCTACTTTTCACTTTTCTCATTGTTTTCAGCTGGTTTCAAAGAAAAGCATCTGAGAAAATTACCTTTGCCTTGACATCTGTAACCTCGTTATTTATATGTGATTATTAAATGTTTTTCTTACTATTTGAAATAAATCTTTTCCATAGTCTACTTTATAACTGGTTATTTCTGGTAGAAAAATATTTGTTTAGTGTGAAACTAGTTACCTTATTAAATCATTTAAGGGTTCTATTACTTTTCCACTGGAAACTCACTGTTTTTCTAGGTTGGCAGTGATCCAATACTGAGAGTTTTATCAGCTCTTTTCCAATTATTAAAACCTTTGTATCTTTTATTGTGTCTTCTGGAGTTGGCCAAAAATTTTAGAACTATATTATATTAAAATTTGTGGTAACAAAGAACACCCTTTCTTAACATTGAGAATTCCGCTAATGTTAGATTCAGTCATGCATTCATTCCTTCATTAACTATTTTTAATTACCTACCATGTAATAGCACTGTACTAGATACTGTGCATACAGTGAAAGTAGTAGTCTCTGCCCTCATGGGATAGATAGTCTCAAGGTGATATGAATGCTAAACAATCATGAAAATAAATTTATAGTAAATTCTGAAGTGATCTAATTTAAATTAGATATCAGGAAAATCTACTATAAATAAAAAAATATTTAAAGTGAGTCCTAAAGGATATGCAGGGTGTTGGTTAGGAAAATAGCATTCTAAGCAGAACAATATGCACCAAAGCCTTGAGATCTATTGTTTGAGGAACTGAAAGGAAGCTGGTAGGGCTGGATCTTAGTGAATAGGAAAGAGTGAGGACCAGAGATGTAGCTTGAGAGGTTATCAGTGGTTGATAATTCAGGGCCTTGTTAAGCCTTTTGCATTTTCTTTTAAGTTAATGAGGGACAGGTGGTACTATTTACAAAGACCAAGAACATTGGAAAAGGGACAGATCTCTTTTGGTGGGATAATAAGATTAAGTCCAATTCTAGACATGCTGAGTTCCATACACCTATAAGAAATTAAATGCCAAGTAAGCATATAAATATTCTGTACACATTTGTATCTCAAAGGAGAGGTCATAATAACAGAGGGAGGTGGAGGAAGAAACTGAGAAGGAAGAGTCACAAGGTTAGAAGGAAAACTAGGGAGTTTCAAATGTACAGAGTAGTCAACTCAGTCAAATATCAATGTCAAAAAGTCAAGTAAGATGAGAACTGTAAAACATCTATTAGATTTAGCAATGTGGAAGTCAATGGGGACTACTTAAGTAACAGATATTTCAGTGGAGTGATGAGGATTGAAGCCATGGAAAAATGAATGGGAAGTGAGAAAGTGGAGTTAGTGTATAGATAGCTCTTTGGGGAAACTTGACTTTGTTGAGAATAGACAGAGATCAATAACAGGAAAATAAGTGGGAGCAAGAAAAAATTTTATCTTAGATGGGAATTAATAAAGTATCTTTGAACACTGATTATAAAGATCCTGTAGAGAGGTGGGAAGAGATAGGAAGCAGAGCATGTGCAAAGGATCTGGTCTTTGTTAGCATGAGGACTATTTTCAATTATAATTAAGGGAAAAAGGAAGAAGATAATCACAGTTGCAAGATGGGGTAATTTCCGTCTGAGGGCTATTTTCAATATGAAATATGAGACAAGATCATCCTCAAGAGAAGGAAGTTAAGCAGTGGTGGAAAGTGAGTTTAGTGACTTCAGAGAAAGTTAAAAAAAATAAAACTAGTTCTTGCAGAAAAAGAGCAAACTTACTAGAGAAACATACTAAGACTTTTGCAGTGTTTAAAGCCAAGTTGATAACTTGTCATAAATTTGTAAGCAATGCCCAAATTTTATGGCTCTGGAATTTTCTCTATCAACCTTTCAATTGTAGGTACACATTATGGGAGTGGTAGGCTTCATTTTACTGGCGTTAAGAGAGAAGAGAAAGAAAGGAGCATTAACAGCATTTTCGAAAGGTCAGTAGTAATGATGAGCTATCACATATACTGAGTAGGGAGAAAGTGAGGTAGGGAGGAACTAAGAGGTAGAAAATGAAGAGGTCAGTGGAGATCTTAATGAAATGGAAGACCTGATTCAGCAAAACTATGTGAGCTAGTGACCTGGAAGAAGAAGTTGTGTTGGAGAGTGGGATGTCTTAATCCGTGATTTCAAAGAGGATGCAGGTTCTTATGACAACAAGGTAATTCTAAAATGTGACTGGGATTAGGTGGCTGAAATAGAATGGAGAAGAGTATGTTTCTGTTCTCTAGCAAAGGGAAATCGGAGGCCCAAAATTGTCCCTTTATGGGTGGTGAAAGATGCCTTTGGCAATTTACATTTTGCCTGCCAGTCATTTTACATTTGCTTTAAGTGGGTGGCAGCAAGTATCTTTGTTTCTAAGTGCCTGGACCAGATACCTTCTGCAACATACTTCAGATTATGCAGAAGATTGTTCCAATTTATAATTTCCTATGAAAACCCTGACACAATGAGTCATCTGCCTGATTTCCTACTTTGGGTCCTTTGAAATCTGTGTTCTAAATCTTTCTGTTCCTTCATGACTGACTTCTTGCTCTTTCATTCCATAAATTGGCCTGTTTTGCAAAAAATTGAAAAACGGTGGCACAAATTCCTGTTATTTTAAAAAATTTATCACAATGTGTAAAATTTCAGTATTAAAATGGTTCCTGCAGAATTTCCGGGAGTTCGTTTTCTTCCTTTGCTTAGCATAAACCAAACCCACTGCAGACTGGTGGGCGTTCTGGCAATAAAGTATAGGATTCGGCATTCAGAGACATTTCTCTGAGCCAGCGGAGCAAGTCACAGAACTTGAACTCTTCCTGAAATCTTGCTTCACAAGACCACAAGTACCAATGCCCTGGCTTACCATTTCATTAATTTTACTAATTTTCCTTTGAGGATAAAATTTGTTTCCCCATTTGAGGCCATAATAAAACTCTTTCCTCTTCCCTACTTCTTCTTAAAGGTAGCCTTAAAAAATGTCAGTAGAATTCAGGGTGGATGATTCTGCATGCCATAAGCTTCAGTAAGCCCTAAGTCAGGTCTCTAGCTCAATCTACTTTCTTCTCTTACAATTCTGCCCACATACATGGTTTTTCCTTTAATCCTCACTCTGCTGTTTCTGATACTTAACTCCACTACTACATTTATGTATACACTTGGTACATTTATGCAATTGCTCTCATATCATCCTTAAGTGGCTGTTTTAGTGGTTTCATGTCAAACCAATTTCTCTATTTCAGCTGGAATTCTCCCCCAGGACAGGGTCATGTTGTCCACATTTTATATCCCCATACACAATACAAACTGGAGGCAAATTGAATGGAATCTTTGTTATTTCACTTTCTTATAAATATGCTCTCTGCTTTGAGGAAGAAGAATCATATTATTAGAAAACTAGTTCACATCAGGGATTTAAGCAAATTCACAAATATGAAACCCTCCATTAATGTTTTAGGCTCAAGTCCTATTTGACACGTGTTCCTTTTCCTTTCCTGCATCTATAGTAGTTGATAGAGAATAGAGTCAATTTCCCACTTGGAAAACTAAGACTTACTTTGGCTTCATTGTTGAGCCTTTGTTTTACTCATTTGTGCTGCCCTGTCACGCTAGCCTGGGGCTGAAAAATGGAGAGGGAGCCTTTGGGTTTCACGAAGCAAAAGCTAGAAAATTCTATAGCTGTATACAACAACCCTATCCTCTCTTACAATTATTCAAAGACTATTATAATGCATAGAGTAAATAATGCCATCATTTTTAAGCTTGTCTATATAGAGGACAGGGACTGCTGGCTTCATCTATCTATTCCCAACAGATCAGCTAGTAGGGCTTCAGTAAATTCAAATTCATTTCAACCCATATTTATTGAGTATCTACTAGATGCTAGTTACAGTTTTAAGGCTTTAGACACAAGACTGAATAATAGAAGAGTCTTGCCCTCACTCAGCTCACAGTCTAATGAAGGAGACAGGTAAGCCACCAATTACAAAGCAGTGTGGTAAGTACTCTGATAAGGAAAAACACAGAATGCCTTAGGAACACAGAAGACAGGCATTTGACCTAGTGAGGGAGAGGTGATAGGTTACAGAAATCTTTAAGTGAGAAATTTTATAAGATCTATGAATCTGTGCCAACCTAATTCAGGCTCCACCAATAAAATCGTGTGACTTTAAGGAAATCATATAACCTCTGTGTGTGCCAGTTTTCCCATTGGTAAAAGTAGGCCAATAATATCCTCTCTGAATGAATCAAGTGAAGGGATATTAAAGTGCTTTGGAAAATTAATGTCAATTTATTTTCTGTTATTACTAAAGGTACTCACCTAGACTGGTAGGAATATAATGAATGCATTTTAGACTCAGTAGTCAGATATTGATGGATTCAAGGCCTGGTTCTGCCAATGGACAGATTTTGGGCAAGTTATTTCATCTCTCCAGGGCTCATTTTCATTATTTATAAAATAGGAATTCATGAGATTGTTGTAAAGATTAAATGAAATAATGTGTGTAAGTTGCTGCATACTAATCATTCAATGACTGTTTGATAATATTGATGATGATGGGGATGATTATAATGATGTAAAGTAATAAGTGTAGTACTTGGCACATAAAAGTTATTACAATTATTAGTGTTGGTGAAATGGGGTCCTAGATATTACTTTGATTATTTTATTTTGTCAGTGGCTAGAGGCTGCATCCTTAACCCTTGCTGTACATCATTTATTACTTTCTCATAGCTTGTGAGGGGACAGGAATCCTCCAAGATTCTGCCCTCTATTATTCTCTTACTATATCTGCTAAGCAATTGCCAACACTCCTATAGCTTCCATCATGACTTTCTGTATTAATCATAAATTTTCATCTTTAACTATTTCTCTGCCTATGTCAGTGATTCCCAAAAGTTGGTGCTCATTCAAATCACCTAGAGATCTCCTAAAACTCTTAATGCCAAGGTTGTGTACAACCTTGTGTACAAGGTTGTGTATTAATAGTAATAATTAAACATCATTATTTTAAAAGATGCCCCAAATGATTCCAGTGTGGCAAGTTTGGGAACCACTGACCTAGGTCCAGGTACATACTTAGAATGTTCTGTTAGAAATCTGGATGGCTCTTTATTATTTTTTTTATTGGAGTTCAATTTGCCAACATAGAGCATAATACCCAGTGCTCATCCCATCAAGTGCCCCCCTCAGTGCCTGTCACCCAGTCACTCCCACCCCCCGCCCACCTCCCTTTCTACCACCCCTTGTTCGTTTCCCAGAGTGAGGAGTCTCTCATGTTCTGTCTCCCTTTCTGATATTTCCCACTCATTTTTTCTCCTTTCCCCTTTATCCCCTTTCACTATTTTTTTATAACAAATTTATTTTTTTTTGGTGTTCAATTTGCCAACATACAGAATAACACCCAGTGCTCATCCCGTCAAGTGCCCCCCTCAGTGCCAGCCACCCAGTCACCCCCACCCCCCGCCCTCCTCCCCTTCCACCACCCCTAGTTCGTTTCCCAGAGTTAGGAGTCTTTATGTTCTGTCTCCCTTTCTGATATTTCCCACACATTTCTTCTCCCTCCCCTTATATTCCCTTTCACTATTTTTTATATTCCCCAAATGAATGGGACCATATAATGTTTGTACTTCTCCGATTGACTTATTTCACTCAGCATAATACCCTCCAGTTCCATCCACGTCGAAGCAAATGGTGGGTATTTGTCATTTTAATGGCTGAGTAATATTCCATTGTATACATAGACCACATCTTTATCCATTCATCTTTCGATGGACACCGAGGCTCCCTCCACAGTTTGCCTACTGTGGGCATTGCTGCTATAAACATTGGGGGGCAGGTGTCCTGGCGTTTCACTGCATCTGTATCTTTGAGGTAAATCCCCAGCAGTGCAATTGCTAGGTCGTAGGGCAGCTCTATTTTTAACTCTTTGAGGAACCTCCACACAGTATTCCAGAGTAGCTGCACCAGTTCACATTCCCACCAACAGTGCAGGAGGGTTCCCCTTTCTCCACATGCTCTCCAACATTTGTGGTTTCCTGCCTTGTTAATTTTCCCCATTCTCACTGGTGTGAGGTGGTATCTCATTGTGGTTTTGATTTGTATTTCCCTGATGGCAAGTGATGCAGAGCATTTTCTCATGTGCTTGTTGGCCATGTCTATGTCTTCCTCTGTGAGATTTCTGTTCATCTCTTTTGCCCATTTCAGGATTGGATTGTTTGTTTCTTTGCTGTTGAGTTTAATAAGTTCTTTATAGATCTTGGATATTAGTCCTTTATCTGATACATCATTTGAAAATATCTTCTCCCATTCTGTAGGTTGTCTTTTAGTTTTGCGGACTGTTTCTTTTGCTGTGCGAAAGCTTCTTATCTTGATGAAGTCCCAATAGTTCATTTTTGCTTTTGTTTCTCTTGCCTTCATGGATGTATCTTGCAAGAAGTTATTGTGGTCAAGTTCAAAAAAGGTGTTGCCTGTGTTCTCCTCTAGGATTTTGATAGAATCTTGTCTCACATTTAGATCTTTCTGGATGGGTCTTTAAATTACACTTTTCTGGGCAGCCTGGATAGCTCAGCGGTTTAGCGCTGCCTTCAGGCCAAGGCATGGTCCTGGAGACCCGGGATTGGGTCCCACGTCGGGCTCCCTATGGAGCCTGCTTCTCCCTCTGCCTATGTCTCTACCTCTCTGTCTCTCTGTTTCTCATGAATAAATAAATAAAATCTTTAAAAAAATAAATTACACTTTTCCAAGATTCATCTCATTATCTCTCTCCCTACAATCTGCTATTTCTCTCAAATTCCACATTTCTATATGTTACCCAGGCCTCAAATTTAGAGGATATCAGTCAGCTGAACAACTACTATAGATTATATTTCTGATATAGAAATAATTTTGACCTCTCCTTTTCTACTCCCATTACCACCAGGTTCACTCAGGGTCCCATTTTATATCATTTAAGTAATCACAAGATTCTGGAATCACAAATTTTAGACAGTTTAGGTTATAACAGTCAGTGCATAAGACAAACACTTGAAAACTCTCTTAGGAACACATCACTTTGGAAACTGACATCATGTTGCAAATGATCCAGTGCAGCCAATAGTTGCTTTAGGATTAGAATGGCTCACTCCTCTTTGAGCACTAGATAAAGCAATTGTCTTGAGTTTAGGAACAATGTTACACCAAAACAAAATGCATATGTTTTAATTATAGAATCATGCTCAGTATGGTGAGATACTCATAATATGAGAGTCCCAGAAGAACTGAGAAACTTGCCAAGTAAACAGCTTACTCATGTTCCTATCTCATACTCACTCCAGGTTATAAATTTCTTGAGTCAAATGGTGTACAAAAAAATATCACAATGTTTTAAATATGTTATTTTCCTTTTTCTATTGAGTGTATAATTAAATATGTATAGGTTAAAGGTAGGTGTGTGTGTGCATGTGCACATGCCTATGTGTCTGTGCGTGTATGATGTGCCTCCACTTTAGTTAACAGTGACTTTCTCCCCCTCCCACACATATTTCTTCTCAACTCTAATCCATTATATACACTGCTGCCGGTTAACCATCCTAAAGCACAGTCTCATCACATGACTTTACAGTTCAAAAATCATCAGTGGCACACCATAACTTACTGTAACAAGTTAAAATTCTTCAATCTGTCGTTCAGAGAATTCTGTGATCTGGTTCTGAGTCTGCTTTTGTAGTCTTAACAACTACTACTCTTCTTCATGGATCATATTCCCCAGCCAACCTGAAGTATTCCCTTTCATTTGCCACCTTGACACTTTTTTTCATGCTGTTTATTCCCTTTGTCTGAAATATTTCACCACTGTCCTATCTAGACTGGATGAAATACTATTTTTCCTTCAAGAACTAGTTTGAATGGAAATTTGGAAACTTTTCTGGATTTTTTCTGTCATTTCAATATATATATTGAAGACTATATATATAGCTTTTACTGGAGAACTATGACTGTATTTTCCTCATATGATTCTGTATCACTGACTATGCCTAGAACTGTGTCACTTGTAATAGACATCAGGTGAATAAATAAAAAAAATTAAAGCATTTAAACCAAAAATAAATTCATGATTCGTCCTCCTTTCTCTCTCTGACCTCTGCCATTTATTCATTATACAGTGTCATTCAGTGTTATTTTAACAACCATGTTAGTAGTTCCTTTATGAGATGACTCAGATTTTTAGAGGAAACGGAAACTCAAAGCACAGCAATTATATGAAGAATTGAGGATGGGGGGTGGGGTACAAAAGAAACTAATTAAAGTTAATTTAATTACAGCATAAGAAAGAACATAGCTTAAATACCACCATTAGGCCCAAATATGCTGAGTCCTTTTGAAGGAAATCTGAGCATTGAACACCCTTACTTTGCTTTGCCCAATGAGAATAGTTAACACTCAAGTAGGTAAAGAGCTATAATAAATGGGCCAATTTGCCCCTAAGAGTAAGTGGGAGAAAAAAGAAATACATCCTGTCACATTCATTGTCCATTTTGGGACTCCAGGATACTTTTGCATGGCATTTGTAAATGTGCATTGGAATTTCTTTACCAAAACTGACTCAAGCATCAAAACAGTGGGGACAGAGTACAATATTAAGCCATCTGGGAAGCCTCCAGATGTCATGATGGAAGTAAAATGCTCAATGAGTATTTTATCATTATCTGTCTCATTAGTAGAATTTGTTGTATTGGTGTCGGTGTTGAGTAGCAGTATAAAAGTAAAAATGAGTCTGAGAGAAACAGGTAAACAAAACCTATCCTGTGAAGAAAAAGTAAATTCAGGATTTTGGTCAGAGTCATATACCACAATAGGAAAAGAAATCATCATGTTTGAGTTGGCAACATCCATAAGGAAATACACAGGCATTACAAGGAGGTAAACACAAACCAGAAGTTTGAGAGATGGACTTCTCTGCTATGAGTACCTCGCCAAAAAGCCTTGAAAGCATGACTCTCAATTCTTGGAAGTGTGTTTTGCTCAATAGAAGGAAAAAGGAGAATGGAGTAAAGGCACACAGTGCAGTAATAACTATAGCATCTATGTAATCAAAGTATCTTTGAACAGCTTGAATCTTGGTTAATAAAGACATGCTAAATATCTTTCTCATGAGAGAAGTTTCAAAAAAAAGTCTATCATGATGTCAGAAAAGCAGAGACTTTTAAAGGATAGACAAATGAACCAGTGTTGGAATGGTTTTCTTTATCACTGTATTTAAGTATTGGCATTGGATGCAAGTATTACAACCACAGTAGAGCAGTTTTATCAGTCAATTGATAGTTTGAGGCTGATTGTCTTAATGGTTAGAGTATAATGATAATGAAATCCAGAATACATATCTCCATATAAGCTTTACTTTTTATTGCCGGTCAGGGATTTCAGCCCTAATCTTGACCAGCCTCTGGACAAATATACCGATGCTCATAATGGAGACTAGTTTAGATACCATGAGACGTTTCATAATGGCACATTTCTACAACTTCAGAAATATCTTAAGATGTATGATATGCAGATGGAAGAGTTTATATTAGTCAGGATAGGCTAAGTATGTTGCAGTAACAAGCAAGATCATAAATATCAGTGGCTTAATACAACAAAACTTTATTTCTTATTTAGACAGAATCCACTATGAGTCCTAGATGATCCTAAAGGTATTTTTCCCCCATATGATGATTCTGTAATTCAGGTGCTTTGGTCTTTTGGCCTTGCCTTCTCAAGGCCTCCTTCATCAGTGTCATGGCAGGGAAGAAGAGGTACCGGAGAATTACACATGATTTTTAATTGCTTGAGACCAGAAGTAATACAGTATTACTGCTCATATTTTATTTTCAGATGGCTCTATCCTATTACATAAAAGCTGATAAATGCAGTCTTTCCCTTCTCTGTTCAGAAAGAGAAGCTAACTAGATAGTGGTGACCTGTAGTATAGCAGACACTTGCATTGTCCTATTTAACATCCTCACAGCCCACCTGATTTTAGCACAGCTATAATAGGAAGTTTATCTCATCCCAAGCACTCTGTAGAGCTTCTCTACTTTTGCACCTTGGAGGTATCTCCAAAATGTTGGAAGGCTGCTCAACTCACACAAAGGTATAGCCTGGGAAGGCGATGAAGTTTAAAGGCTTGAGGCTAATCCTTATCAAATGGGGTATAGGAGGTCAGTGGACAGAAGTTTCAACCATCCAGTCCTTCGGAGGGAAAACTATGAGATGCTTTCTAAATGGTTTCTCACAAGGTATCTAAAGGGATTGAGCCTCACCTTGTTCATAGGGTAACCAACTCAATAACATAACACTTTATTGGCTTCTGAGGATCACTTCCCACATAAAGTATCTGTATCTGTTCTTACCTCAGGCTTCCCTATCAGGATAATCCAAATTAAGACAACTAGTAATGTCTACCACAAAGCTAATGCTTCATGGAATGGATTGGGTGCCAGGAGGTTTGTGTTTCAAGCTCAGTCCACCATTCACTAACTTCATGACCTTGGGCATGTCAATTCTCATGACAGCCTCAGTGGGTTTTTTTCATCTTTATAATGAACTCTTCAGATTAGCAAATCTGTAATACCATTTCCAAATCTGATACTCATAATCCTGGGATTAAATTCTGACTCTGTTAAAGATTACTAAAACAATCATGGAGATCAGTGATTCTTCATCATCAATGAATAAAGAAGAGGAACTTATTTTAAATGTTATCCAGAGGGTGCTCAATTAGATCCAATAAAGGGCTGCTTGAATATAGAAATTTTACTAATTATTTTTAAGATTGAAATTACTGCATATATCTGAAAATATCTAACTAGGTGACTCTTAAGTGCTCTCCTACTTTGATGCTATAAAGCTATTGGGGCTGTGGCAAAAATAATTTACTGACAGATTTAATGATTTTGTTGCCATATAATGGCCGCTCCATCCCCCTTTTTCAAAGAAATCAAAGAGGCAAATATCAATAAATAAATTCATTTCAAGGATTTGGTTGAAATGGCATTCCAGGGGATATCCATGTTTAGCTCCTGCTCTTATATTAATAAAATTAGCTGATATTCAGTACTATATGCCAGATATTGAGTTAAGTGCTTAATATCAATTATATTATTTAATGTTCACAAGGATAAATGAAATTAACACTAATATAAAATACATTTTACTGATGAGAAAACTAAAGCCCAGAGAGGTTCAGTTTATCTTTCCAGGATCACATAGCTAGTGAGTGTCATAGCAAGAACTCAAAACAAGGTGTGTCTAATTGTATTGCTTGAGCATCTAACTATATTGCCACATGGTCATGCCAACTGTAGAGTAATCATTGATGATCCCAGTATAAAACTTAAGGTCTTACGTGAACATTAACAACAAAGCAAGCAAGCAAGCAAGCAATAACTCTTTAAAATCTCTACTTATTGAAGCAGACATGTGCACCTATGAATTTAGAAAATTCCCTACCACAATTAGGAGACATGAAGGTAATTTCTATTTCCTACCCATAGACTTCTGATTATTTGTAGTATCACTTTACTGATGTGAAAGTACTTGAAAATCTTAATGACTTGGAGTTGGGGTTAACCTTGGAAAAAATTTCCAAAGCTTTTAAGAAAATGTTCTTCAAGTACATACAATTATTTTGTCTTTTGATAAATATATATTTATGTTCAAATTCTCAGACTTATTTATTATATTTCACAAATAAAAAGTGAAAAGATTATTCTTTGTTTACTTAAGAGATCTAAAAGGATAAATGAACAAAGAGAAATTCACTGAATACATTTGCTTTCAGGCTTTACATCATGCAACTATAGAATGGGCTGATGCTCTCACTTCTTTGGATCCTCTATTCTGGAAAGAAGGTAACATGTGCTGAACAAGTTGTTTGAGGAAAGATGGTTGGATGAGACTAATTAGAAACCAGAGCCGGGGGCATCACAATGCCAGATCATCAAAGCTGTGATCATCAAAACAGTGTGGTACTGGCACAAAAACAGACACATAGATCAATGGAACAGAATAGAGAATTCAGAAATGGGCCCCCAACTCTATGATCAACTAATATTCGACAAAGCAGGAAAGACTATCCACTGGAAAAAGGACAGTCATGTGTTGGGAAAATTCGACAATAAATGGTGTTGGGAAAATTCGACATCCACATGCAGAAGAATGAAACTAGACCATTCTCTTACACCATACACAAAGATAAACTCAAAATGGATGGAAGATCTAAATATGAGACAAGATTCCAACAAAATCCTAAAGGGGAACACAGGCAACACCTTTTTTGAACTTGGCCACAGAAACTTGCAAGATACATCCATGAAGGCAAGGGAAACAGAAGCAAAAATGAACTATTGGGACTTCATCAAGATAAAAAGCTTCTGCACAACAAAAGAAACAGTCCACAAAACTACAAGACAACCTACAGAATGGGAGAAGATATTTGCAAATGACGTATCAGATAAAGGGCTAGTATCCAAGATCTATAAAGAACTTATGAAACTCAACAGCAAAAAAACAAACAATCCAATCATGAAATGGGCAAAAGAGATGAACAGAAATCTCACAGAGGAAGACCTACACATGGCCAACAAGCACATGAGAAAATGCTCCGCATCACTTGCCATCAGGGAAATACAAATCAAAACCACAATGAGATACCCCCTCACACCAGTGAGAATGGGGAAAATTAACAAGGCAGGAAACCACAAATGTTGGAGAGCATGTGGAGAAAGGGGAACCCTCTTGCACTGTTGGTGGGAATGTGAACTGGTGCAGCCACTCTGGAAAACTGTGTGGAGGTTCCTCAAAGAGTTAAAAATAGAGCTACCCTATGACCCAGCAATTGCACTGCTGGGGATTTACCCCAAAGATACAGATGCAGTGAAACGTCAGGACACCTGCACCCAATGTTTATAGCAGCAATGTCCACAATAGCCAAACTGTGGAAGGAGCCTGTGTGTCCATCGAAAGATGAATGGATAAAGAAGCTGTGGTCTCTGTATACAATGCAGAGACTACTACTCAGCCACTAGAAAAGACAAATACCCACCATTTGCTTTGATGTGCATGGTACTGGAGGGTACTATGCCAGGTGAAGTAAGTCAATTGGAGGACAAACATTATATGGTCTCATTCATTTGGGAAATACAAAAAATAGTGAAAGGGAATAAAGGGGAAAGGAGAGAAAATGAGTGGGAAATATCAGTGAGGGTGACAGAGCATGAGACTCCTAACTCTGGGAAACAGACAAGGGGTGGTGGAAAGGGAGGTGGGTGGGAGGTTGGGGTGACTGGGTGACGGGCACTGAGGGAGGCACTTGACGGGATGAGCACTGTGTGATATGCTATATGTTGGCAAATTGGACTCGAATAAAAAAATAATTTTAAAAAAAGAAGCCTACCTTTTCTGGTATCACAGGGACCTATCTGCATAGAAAACTACCTTTTTATGAATTCTCCAGAAGTGTGAATGTCTTATTTCTAAACTAGAAGCAGGCTGGTCATGTGTGTCCTTCTTTTGAACAACTTGTTGAGAAGGCATTGCATTTTGAGCCTGCCTAGCATCCACAAAAGAGAGTTGGTTGAGATGTTTGTGCAAATACTTTGAAAGTATGAATTTATGTGTATAAATGTTAGTCACGGTTATTCCTTCTTTTGGTAAGAACAATTTTCCCTCTCTTTTGACATATTATGTGCATATGAAGTCCCAGATTTTTGTAGAACGGTAATTGTCCCCTCAACTTTTAAAGAGCATCTCCTTTAGGAAAGTATTGAATCAGTAGCACCATAGAAATAATTTTTTTAAAAAGGCATGGCAAAGACAGACACCTTTCATGGCCAGTAAAATTGGAGTCTTTTTTCTTTTTATGGTCAATTTACATTTAAATGGAGAGACCCTTTAGTGCTGATGTAGGTGATGGGGGAAATAGTGTCTGCATCCTGAATAATAAACATCAGGGGGAAATGTCAGTTTTTCAGCCCACTGGCACATTTTGTTGCTATGACAACAGAATGCAAAGTGTTCTCTTAAAGGGAAACATGACAATTTGTTGGGGATTAAAGCAAAATTCACTTAACATAATATATTTAAATATATTTTGAGATTCATAAGTACCAAGGATATACTGAAAAGAACTTAGAGTTCTCTGATTTTGAAGAGATGAAATTATGAGAAGAGCCATGCTGAGGGTAGTAAGGAGAAGCATTAAGAACTTCTCTGTCTCTAATTACTCTTAGAACCCACAGAACCACAGCCATTAGTAGGTCCATCTGGTGTGGAACCAGAAATTGGCACCAAATGGAGGTAGACATTTAAGCAGGCTGTGTTTTAACGTTCTCACTGCATACATAATTTTTCTATCTGAGCCCATGTTAATTATTTTTTAAACCATTAAACATGGCTTGAACTCAACTAAACTGAAAATTAAAATTTTCCATGTTACAAAGTGGCACCTGCCTACCTGTTAAAAGACGCAATGCTAAAAGATGGTTATGGAGATTCCCCATTTAAAATTCAGTAAATGTAGGGGATAAGAATTTCCCAGTGGTAGAGAATATATTCTACTGATTTATATTTTAGCTCAGGTGGGGTTCAGATGTTTGATCTTAACACTATCAGTTCAAAATCGTCCTTGGAGAGCTTTTGCTTCCATACCCAGATAAGATGTTTGTAGCCCATGGCAGATATCACTTAATTGATCATGGCACTCTTTTATGCCAAGCCTGGAAGCAGTTTCAGCATCCTTCTCAACACAGTGCTCTAGGCAGCCAGCAGCCACTATCTATTTTTTGGAATTAGCACAAGAGATGAAACCAATTTACTAACTCTGCTTGATTCTATGAAACAACTATAACTCCTGTCTCTTATTATGGGTTTGGGGATTCAAAAAGTCAGCTCAAGTCTTCCCTCTTCCAGTAAGTTTTCCTGATTGTTCCAATCCATATTCATTTTTTTTCTTTCTTGGAAAACCTTATTAACTTTATAGTTAGTATCACATATTATAGCCCATAGTTACACCATGGATTTTAATTCTCTCCACAAATATGTATTTGGGAGGCTTTCCAAAATGACAATTATGGCAGAGCATTTATCAACAGTGCGATTTATGCCTCCTTCTACATTGGCCATGACACTAGAATGTCAAGATTGCTGATTTTCTATCCACAGCTATAGAGGTTGCTGGCTATTCAAGAAGGGGAAAAAGAAATGGTTGAGAGAGGCATTTCTTGTTTGGCTCAGTGACTGTGATCAAAATGAGAAGTAGTTTTTCTTTGGTGTCCTACAACAACCCATTATCCCATTTCCATACGTGGGACCCCATTCCTCCTATAGCAGAAGAACAGTATCTCATACATTGTTTTTTTTTTTTAAGATTTTCTTTACTTACTCATGAGAGACACAGAGAGAGAGGGGCAGAGACATAGGCAGAGGGAGAATCAGGTTCCATGCAGGGAGCCCAATGTGGGAGTCAATCCTGGAACTCCAGGATCATGCCCTGAGCCGAAGGCAGATGCTCAACTGCTGAGCCACCCAGGTGTCCCTCTCATAAATAAATTGTGATATGGAATTTCATGTTACTCTTCTGAAAGTATTTTCATTCTTAAATAGGAGCAATACTTAATCCAAATAATATATCTTCGGTGAAAGCATTCCAGACATTATGATTTTAGAGGGTATAGGGGAGAAAATATTTGGGGGCAGGATGGCCCAAATCATGACATTTGAATAACCACCTACTCTAACTATACATAAGGCTAATGTTGGTAAATGAATGGCAGCTCTACTCATTCAGTTTGATCTATATTGGCATAATGCCATAGCATGCTTTATGACTTGGACACCTGCATTTGGTTATTGAAAGCTGTTATCATGTGATGAACCAATGGAAAAAGTTGCTATTGAATTGTCACTAGTCACACTGAAACGACCATGGAAACAAATTCATTACCCCAATTTGCAACTAGTCATTGCATGTTAGTCTAGAAAAATAAAACTGTATGCTGGATGATCAGACCTCAAAAGTGCTACATCCTTGGTATTTCTTTAAGCACAGTCAATCCTATGCAAAATTATAAAGCAGACAGTTTGTCAGAGGAGGCTCTAGACTCCCTGAACTCCTACAGTTTTGGAGACATCTCCCTCACTCTCAGGGGCTTGAGCACTTGCCCTTCATTTCCTTAGCAAACCTACTTCTCTTCCTTTACCCTTGGTGTCAGTCACTGAAACAACACAGATGACTATTTCTCAAGCTGGTGTTCTGTTGGAACAAATTTGTTAAAGTTCCTGTGGAAAGATACATTTAGGAAACCTGTGTTTCCATAGTACCTCTTGGAACTTTGCCGTGCATTTTAACACATTAAAAGCTTGGAAAAGTTCAATAGCGAAGAAATCTGTTTAACTTTGCTTCACTCAGCATCTTGCCAAACTAATTTAACCCTTTTGTCAGATAACAATCCTTCAAAAGAAATCCCTCAGTATTAACATTCTATGGACCAAAATTTAGAGAATTCTGGCCCACATAATGTGATCTTTAAGGTTTCTTTTTTTTCTTTTTCACTTCTATAAAGCATTAAATGAAAAAATAAATTCATAAGGGTAGATTTTTAGCACTCCTCTGGGGGTTGAAAACATCAAAACTTTCCCAAAGACCATTAACTTTTTATAATATAAGCTTACAATGTTTGAGGAATAGAATATAATAGAAGTTATACAGGCTTTGGAATTGGACAAACCTACCTTTAAATACAGTTAATTCATTAATTAGTTGTGTCATCTTTTGCAACTAAATTAGTGTTCTTATAACCTCATTTTCTTTACTTGTGAAATGGGGGTGATACTGATAACACAAATTTGTTTTGAGGATTAAATGATATAATAGGAATAAAGGTCTTGGCACAGTGAATATTTAAATTATCCTCCCTTTCTCTTTGCATCTTCATCACATGAGTAAGTTTAACCCTTTCTAAGTATGCTCTACTAGTAAAAGAATATCTCAAAACCTTTGTGTATTTTCACCAACACATTGTTAATTTTTAAAATGCAGTGTTAAAAAATAATAAATAAAATGAAGTGTTTATCTTTTTGTAAAATTAAAAAAGTAAAATTTTTCATGCAGTGTCATGTATATATGAAGAGCCATCCTTTTTTTGTACTAAGAAATTCCAAGTCTAAAAAACTAGTAAGTTGTAATGACCTTGCCAGCAATAGCTCAAGCTCTTGCTATTAAATGTGGGATGCCTCACATACCATCCCAAAATATTGGCTTTAGCAACGAATGAATTATTAAACGTCAAATTGTTATTTCCCGTGACAGTTTCCAAATGTACTGGGTCTGCACTAACAAGTAGTGAAATGTGCCTCCAGCCGCCTCGCAGCTGTGGAAGAAACGGATCGCAACTCCAGTGGACTCATTTTACCTGGCAGCAGAGCACTGGAAGGCTCGCCCATCTGTCAACACACATTTCTCTTCCAATCTCCTCAAGCCCCTTCTTGAATTCTTTCTTGTTTAAAGAGAAAATCAAGTAGCTATTCAAAGTAGTAGCTTTTTATAAGGACATTTCAAGTACAGTTAAGTCCAGATAGTTTACTTATAAGGTGTCCATGTTATCAATTAAAATCTTTTGATTCTACTTATTAACTTGCCAGCATTATTTTTGCTGTTTCACCCTCTGAATAAGCCTATTGAAAAATAACAGATTTATTAATTAAATTAGTCATAAGCCAAACAGCATTCAATATTTCCAAGCAAAGAACAAGCCAAATACAAAGTACCTTAACATAGGCTCTGTTTGTATTTCCAATAAGAAGGAAAATAATTTCTTAGATGAAGTTAAATGTTTTATGACTTGTTGTTGATGAGGAAGTTTTACTGGTATGTAGGTCCTCCCTCTGAAATGTGGGAGGACATTATCACTTACTCATGGCTTTCAAATGGCATGAATAAAGGCTGACATCTTACTAAACACAATAAAATGATTGCCCATACTATTCTTATTAATTGGGACCACATGGGATGAAATTGTCAATTGTTAACTGTTAATAAACATCAGCCCTGTAGAATTCCCTGCATCTGTAGGCACATATATCTAATAGGTGATTACTGAAGTATTATTATTAACGCACTCTCCCCAGTATTCTTTCTGAGTAAGAGGTGAACTAAGAGGGTTAGTTCAAGCACCACTTAGTGATAATAACCATTGTGAGCATTTTATGATTACTTCCATTAGTGGGGTAAAGATGTTTAGTTTATTCAATATCATTACAGCTCCTCAATTATCATCCAAGAACTTGGGTTTTATAAAGAAAGCAACTAAGCAAGCAGGAAGGGAGGGAGGGAAGGAAGAAAAAAAAATCAGCGGTCAAGAGTATTGTATTATTTGCTTGCTAAGATTTTGAGTCCTCGAGTAGCTATAGATCATCTGCAAAGAACATGTTCCAAGTTATACCACTCTGCAGAAGCTCAGACAAAGGAAGCACTGGTGAAAGCTGTTAATCATCCTGATTGTTCAAAGGGAGGGCTAGCAAAGTTATTTTTTTTAATTTGAATATAGTTGACACACAATGCTACATTAGTTTCAGATATACAACATAGTGATTCAACAAGTTTATACATTATGCTATGCTCACCACAAGTGTAGCTACCATCTGTCACCATACAATGCTATTACAATACCATTGACTATATTCTGTATGCCAGCAAAATTATTTTGTCAATAGATCTATCATTCTATTATCAACAATGTCCATGTAGATTGTTTCTTATCTTCCTCTGGTAACTTTTATGATGGATGACTATTGGCCGCAGGTGCTTTGGGAAGCATTAAAATATATAGATGCCCAAACTTCTGTAGGATCAAGAGGTACTTAGCAACTTATTACTTTATTTTTATCACCCATCTTTCCTTCTTTAGCTACATCTATTTGTTGGCTTTTCAGTTAACAAAGCATACAATAAGTAGTAAAGAAAGTAAGCTAGTACTTCTAGCTTTGCTAGCTGGCATGACTAGGACCACTTACAAAGACTACAGGCCCTGAAATAAAAATAAATGCAAAAAAATGAATGAGGCTTTAAGGAGGCTGCATGGATCTTCATGAAGGATATAGGGGTTTTTAATATCTAAATCTTCAATGATGTCAGCAAAAGTGGTGGAGTAATGACCTCCAAAAATTCTCTCCTCCATAAATTTTTAAAAATATTTTATTTATTTATTCATGAGAGAGAGAGAGAGAGAGAGAGAGAGAGAGAGAAGAGAGAGAGAGGCAGAGACACGGGCAGAGGGATAAAGAAACAGGCTCCATTCAGGGAGCCCAATGTGGGACTCAATCCCGGGACTCCAGGATCATGCCTTGGGCTGAAGGCAGGAGCTAAACTGCTGAGCCACCCAAGGATGCCCTCCCCTCCATAAAATTAAGAAGAACACTGATAAACACTGGGGATCCTGGGTGGCTCAGTTAGTTAAGTGCATCTGACTCTTGATTTCAGCTCAGGTCATGACCTCAGGATTGTAAGATTGAGCCCCACGTGGGGAATCTGCACTCAGTAGGGAGTCTTCTTGAGATCTTCTCTCTCCCTCTTTCCCTCCCCCCTTGCATATGCACATTCTTTCTCTGTTTCTAAAATAAATAAATCTTAAAAAGAAACACTGAGAAACATTGTCAGAATCAATTTTTGCTAAACTGAGAATTAACCAAAGGCATGCAATAATCCAGGGGGCATTTACTCAGGAAAATGGATAAATCTCCATAAGAACAGTGGTCTTTATGGCATTTTAATATACACTGTTCCCATCCCATCCTCTCCAACTCTGTGGTAGCTTTGAACACAAAAGGATTGCAATCACAGGGAAAACTAATGGCTTAATTTCCACTTGAGGGAACAGAATAGGATTAGAGCTTCTCCAAAACCTCATTTCCAAAAAATTAACATTATTTCATTTGTCTGGAGGCTCCCTGGTAGATTCCACTCACAAGGCTGATTTTATATGATCTGACTCAGACCTCTCCCAATAAAAACAGTCTTTTACCCAGGCATGTTTGTGGAAAACAATCAGAAGCAAATTTTGAACACTATGGCTTACTGAGGCAGTGGATAACAGTTGGGTCAAACCGTATGTTAATCAAAAAAGCTTTAAAGGAAAAGATAGAAAATGATATGTTTATAAGAAGCTTTAAAAATCTCTTAACAACAACAAAAAAATGTCTTAACATATTCCTAGGAGTCTAGAAGGTCACAAACACGTGTAGAGCTGTGAAAATGCCTATGACAAAACCAAAAAGGCTCCAAGGTTTCATCTCTGGCTGATCATGGGGCTGTGCACAAGGAAGAAGTGAAGACAAAGGTGGAATTGTAAGATGCCTGTGTGCGTGTTGAAAATAAGCCCAAATATGCACACACAGAGTTCCTCAGCAAAGACTGGGAGACATATGAGTTAAAGGCTTTTTTAAAAAAAGACTATGTATTCATGAGAGACACATAAAGAAAGAGGCAGAGACACAGGCAGAGGGAGAAGCAGGCTCCATGCAGGGAGCCTGACGTCAGACTCGATTCCCGGGTCTCCAGGATCATGCCCTGGGCTGAAGGCAGCACCAAATCACTGAGCCATCAGGGCTGCCCAAGTTAAAGGCTTTTGAGGAAATCTTTGTATAATCATTATTTGACCACCTAGCTAACTAAGCAGAAGCATCACCAGCCACATATACGAAGAATAAAAAATTTACAGAATTAGTTCAGAAAAGTCAAAAGAAAATAAATAAAACAGCTACAAAAACAAAACCCTTGGAAAGGGACAATCTGATGTCTAGTTGCCATATTATAATATTTAAAGTGCCAGTTTTCAACAAAACATTACAAGACATGCAAAGAAACAAGAAAGAATAGCCTATACACAGGAAGAAGTAGTCATTCTAATTTGTTCCAGAACTTGGGATTGCTACACAAACACTTTAAATCACCAATTTTAAATATGTTCAAGGAATTACAGGAAATCATGTTTAAAGAACTAAAGGAAAACATGAGAACAATGTCTCACCAAATAGAGAATACCAATAGGCAGATATAAATTAGGAAAAAAGGAAGACCTGATAGAATTTTTGGAGTTGAAAAATAACAATAGCTGAAATAAAAAATGTACTAGAGAAGCTCAACAGCAGATTTGAGAAGACAGAATAGTCAGAAAAGCTGAGATAGGTCAACTGAGATTATCCAGTCTAAAGAACAGAAAGAAATAAGAATGAATAAAAATGAACAATGCCTAAGTGACCTCTGAGATGCCATAAAGTATAACAACATAGGTATAAATGTAAGTCAAAATGGAGATGAGAGAACGAAAGGGAAAAAAAGAATATTTGAAGAAAAAAATGGATGAAAACTTCCCAAATGTGATAAAAACATTAATTTATACATCCAAGAAGCTCAATGAATTTACAGAAGAATAAACTCAAAGAGATCCATACCTACACACATTATTAAGACAAACACAAAGAGAGAATCTTGACAACATCAAAATAGAGACAACTCATTCCACAAAGAGAACCCTCAATATATTAACAGCTGACTTCTCATCATAAACCATGTAAGCCAAAAGGCAGTAGTATGATACATTTTCAAAGGGCTCAAAGAAAAATACTAACCAGGAATTCTATGTTCAGCAAAAACTATTCTTCAAAAGTAAAAGAGAAATTAAGACATTCTCAGGTAAACAAACCTGAGAGAATTTGCAACTAGAAAACCTACCCTCTGAGAAATACTAAAATAAATTGTTCAGGCTAAAATGAAAGGGCTCTAGTGAGTAAAATCTATATGAAGAAATAAAGATCACCAGTAGAGGTAAATATAAATTAGCATAATGGATTTTTTTAGAACTTTTTTTCCTTCTAATTTAAAACACAACTATGTAAAGCAACAATTCTAAATCTGTATTGATGGGCAAAAAATGCATAAAAATAATTTGTATGACAATAACAGCAAAAAGGATAGAAATAAAGTATTTTTTTCTTTTAAATTTTAATTCCAGTGGTTAATATACTGTGCTATATTAGTTTCAGGTGTACAATATAGTAATCTGATAGTTATATACATTACTAGTGCTGATCAAAACAAGTGCACTTCTAATCCCCTTCATCTATTTTACCCATTCCCCCCAATACTTGCCCTCTGGTAGCCATTTGTTTGTTTTTTATAGTTAAGACTGTTTTTTGGTTTAAAGTTTTTATAGGGATGCCTGGGTGGTTGAGTGTCTCAGTGGTTGAGTGGTTGAGTGTCTGCCTTCAGCTCAGGGTGTGATCCTGGAGACCCAGGATCAAGTCCCACATCAGGCTCCCTGCATGGAGCCTGCTTCTCTCTATGCCTATGTCTCTGCCTCTCTCTGTATGTGTCTCTCATGAATAAATAAATAAAATCTTAAAAAAAGTTCTTATATATAACTAAGTTGGTATTAATCTGAGTAGGTTGGTATTAAGATGGTAGTGATAATCCCTTGGGTAACCACTAAGAAAGGAATTTATACATACAAACTTGTGTATATAAATCTTTATAAAATTGTATTATAAACATATATAGTATATAATTGTATATATATGTATAAGAAACAAGGGAATTAAAATGGCACACTAGTAAATATCTATCACAAAAAGTGGCATTATAGAGGAAAAGAGAAATAAAAGAGTATATAAGACTAGCAGAAAACAAACAGCAAAATGACAGATGTAAGTCTTAACTCACCAATAATTATATTTTATGAATATAAATGAAAACTCCAAGTAAAGGGCAGACATTGGCAGAATGGGCAAGAAACATGATTCAACTATGTGTGGTCTGTGAGAGATACTCTTCAGATTCAAAAACACAAATAGATTAAGGTAAAAGGACAGCAAAAGATATACCATACAAACAGTAGCTAGAAAAGAGCTTGAGTGGTTATATTTATGTAGGTAAAACTGACTTTAGAAAAAAGTTGCTAATAGAGACAAAGCAGAATATTTTAGAATGATACAAGTGTCAATCCATCCATTAGATATAATACTTATAAACATGTGTGCACCTAACAACACAGCCCTCAAATACGTGAAACAAAAGCAGAATTGAAGGGAAAATAGATTAATTATAGTAGTTGGGGACTTCAAAAAAACTCACTTTGAATAATGGATAGAACAACTAGGAAGAGGATCTAAACTTAAACATAAGATTTGTACAACACAATGAACCAAGTAGACATAAACAACTAAAGATCCCTCTACCCAACACAAACAGAATATACATTTTTTTCAAGTGCACATGGAACATTCTTGAAGATAAACCATATGTTAGTCAATTAAACAAGTCTCAATACCTTTTTTTTAAATTTTTAATTTATGATAGGCACACAGTGAGAGAGAGAGAGAGGCAGAGACACAGGCAGAGGGAGAAGCAGGCTCCATGCACCAGGGGCCCTACATGGGATTTGATCCCAGGTCTCCAGGATCGGGCCCTGGGCCAAAGGCAGGCGCTAAACCACTGGGCCACCCAGGGATCCCAAGTCTCAATACCTTTAAAAAGAATTAGATCATATAAAGTATGTTTTTCAACAATAGTTGAACAGAAATCAACATCAAAGGAAGAAGGAAATTTGGTAAATTCACATATATGTGTATATTTTTAAAAGACACTCATAAATAACCAAGGGTTAGAGAAGAAATTACAAGGAGTATTGGGAGGCAGGCAAGATGGCAGAACAGTAGGGTCCCCAAGTCACCTGTCCCCACCAATTTACCTAGATAACTTTCAAATCATCCTGAAAACCTACAAATTCGGTCTGAGATTTAAAGAGAGAACAGTTGGAATGCTACAGTGAGAAGAGTTGGCGCTTCTATCAAGGTAGGAAGACAGGAAAAAAAAAAGAAAAAAGCATCCAAGGGGAGGGACTCCCGTGAGGAGCCAGGCTAAGGCCGGGTGGCGAGTGCCCCCAGGACAGGAAAGCCCAGGCCTGGAGAAGCAGGAGCTTCACCAATCTTTCCGGATGCAAAGGCACTCACAGGGAGCTTGGGCAGGATCTCAGAGGGGCAGGGAAGCCCTCAGGCTCCCAGGGGCACTAACAGAGGACCTGCGCCCTGGGGAAGAGCGCGCCACACACCATGGCCGAGCTCTCTAAAAGACTGCAGCGGGCGCCCAGCGGGGCCCCAGGAGCAGGGCTGGGGGCGGCTCAGGCGGCGGATCTGCACGGAGGGGGCTGCGCAGGCTGGGCGCACAATCTCAGCAGTGCAGGCCTGGGATCCCAGGGTGCTGGGGGACATAGCCCAAGATCTGGCGCTCCCCCCAGCACAGGCAGAGGCTAGGAGGACACAAGACATCAAGGATGCTTCTGCCACTGGGCGGCCCTGGAGCTGTGCAGATCGGCGCCCCCGCCCCCGGAGCATCCAGGCCCCTGCAGACTGGGAGCTGCAGTAGTTACTGCGGGAGCTGACTCCAGAGCTGGAGAACTGGCCGCCACCGCTCTTGTTGTTCCTCCTGGTGTCACATTGTACCTGGGACTGAGCATGGGCCTCACAGAATAAACAGCTCCCACTGAGCAGTGCACCTGGCAAGGGGCTCGGCAGCTCCCCCAGGTGCACACACCTGATAATCTGCACAGCAGGCCCCTCCCCCAGAAGACCAACTAGAAGGACAAGGGAAGAGCAAGTCTTGACCAAGCAGTGCTGGAAAGTTCCAGGGGAAGTCAAGGGATTTACAGAATATAGAATCAGAGGATACCCCCCTTGTTTTTTGTTTTCTGTTTGTTCCCCCCCTTTTTTATTTTTCTCTCTTTTTCTCCTTTTACCAGTACAACTTATTTTTAGCCACTCTGCACTGAGCAAAATGACTAGAAGGAAAACCTCACCACAAAAGAAAAAATCAGAAACAGTCCTCTCTCCCACAGAATTACAAAATTTGGATTACAATTCAATAGCAGAAAGCCAACTCAGAAGCACAATTATAAAGCTACTGGTGGCTCTAGAAAAAAAAACAAAGGATTCAAGAGGCTTCATGACTGCAGAATTTAGATCGAATCAGGCCGAAATTAAAAATCAATTAAATGAGATGCAATCCAAACTGGAGGTCCTAACGACGAGGGTTAACAAGGCAGAAGAATGAGTGAGTGACATAGAAGACAAGTTGATGGCAAGGAAGGAAGCTGAGGAAAAAAGAGAAAAACAATTAAAAGATCATGAGGATAGGTTAAGGGAAATAAATGACAGCCTCAGAAGGAAAAATCTACGTTTAATTGGGGTTCCAGAGGGCGCCGAAAGGGACAGAGGACCAGAAAGTGTATTTGAACAAATCACAGCTGAGAACTTCCCTAACTTGGGAAGGGAAACAGGCATTCAGATCCAGGATATAGAGAGATCCTCCCCTAAAATCAATAAAAATCTTTCAACACCTCGACATTTAATAGTGAAACTTGCAAATTACAAGATAAAGAGAAGATCCTTAAAGCAGCAAGAGTCGAGGGATCCCTAACCTTTATGGGGAGAAGTATTAGGTTAACAGCAGGCCTCTCGACAGAGACCTGTGGAATTAAAGTGCTGCTGCTAAGGCTGAAGTGTGTCTGTGTGGGGTTCCAGGGATTGGTGAGCTGAATGAGGGTGGGTCTTTTTCATGGAGCTCTCTTGGCATATGCTGGGAGCAGGGCGGAAGGGGGTCCCAGGCATCCCCCGCAAGTGTATGGTTCCTGTTCTCAGGCAGCACTGACATGGGGCCGGAGGCTGGAGGGGGGAACACGTAAGAGACACAGATTGAGTCTCAGAGATCCAGTAAAAGCAGAAACACAAGCAAGGTGTCCCGGTACCGAAAGGGAAGGGGCTGAATTCTGAGATCTTGGAGGGGACATGTAGGGGCTGGCTGAACTGGACATCTTGGCCCAGGAGGAACTGGAAACGCTGGTTGCTCCATTCCTGACCCCGTTTCCCACATTCCCCCAATCAGTGTCCTATTGGTTCCAACCTCTCCAAGCTTCCTGTCCACAGTTCACATGGTAAGTTCCAGGAGCCCCAAGCCATAGCCGGGACCATTATAGAGATCACAGAAGGAACTAAAAAAATAAAAATAAAAAATAAAAAAAAGCCAGAAAGGACTGGCAGGATATATTCAGGGTCCTAAATGAGAAGAACATGCAGCCAAGAA
The DNA here is from genome assembly GCF_003254725.2 of Canis lupus dingo. Lineage (NCBI taxonomy): Eukaryota > Metazoa > Chordata > Mammalia > Carnivora > Canidae > Canis > Canis lupus. The sequence continues at coordinate 94,846,262 of NC_064281.1, read as the reverse complement.
TACTCTATCCAACAAGGTTCTCATTCAGAATAGAAGGAGAGATAAAGAACTTCCAATATAGGCAGAATCTGAAAGAATATGTGACCACCAAACCAGCTCTGCAAGAAAGATTAAGGGGGACTCTGTAAAAGAAAGAGGAAGTCCAAGAAAACAATCCACAAAAACAGGGACTGAATAGGTATCATGATGACACTAAATTCATATCTTTCAATAGTAACTTTGAATGTGAATGGGCTTAATGAACTCATAAAAAGGCACAGGGATTCAGACTGGATAAAAAATCAAGACCCATCTATTTGCTGTCTACAAGAGACTCATTTTAGACGTAAGGGTACCTACAGCCTGAAAATAAAGGTTGGAGAACCATTTACCATTCCAATGGTCCTCAAAAGAAAGCAGGGGTAGGCATCCTCATATCAGATAAACTAAAGTTTATCCCAAAGACTGTAGTAAGAGATGAAGAGGGACAATATATCATACTTACAGGATCTATCCAACAAGAGGACATAACAATCATGAATATTTATGCCCCGAATGTGGGAGCTGCCAAGTATATCAATCAGTTAATACCAAAGTTAAGGCATACTTAGATAATAATACACTTATACTTGGTGACTTCAATCTAGCGCTTTCTATGCTCGATAGGTCTTCTAAACACAACATCTTTAAAGAAACGAGAGCCTTAAATGATACACTGGACCAGATGGATTTCACAGATATCTACAGGACTTTACATCCAAACTCAACTGAATACACATTCTTCTCAAGTGCACATGGAACATTCTCCAGAATAGACCACATACTGGGTCACAAATCAGGTCTTAACTGATACCAAAAGATTGGGATCATCCTCTGCATAGTTTCAGACCATATGCTTTGAAACTATAACTAAATCACAAGAAGAAGTTTGAGAGGATTTCAAACACATGGAGGTTAAGGACCATCCTGCTAAAAGATGAAAGGGTCAACCAGGAAATTAGGGAAGAATTAAAAAGATTCATGGAAACTAATGAGAATGAAGATACAACTGTTCAAAATCTTTGGGATACAGCAAACACAGTCCTGAGGGGGAAATACATCACAATACAAGCATCCATCCAAAAACTGGAAAGAACTCAAATACAAAAGCTAACCTTTCACCTAAAGGAGCTAGAGAAAAAACAGCAAATAGATCCTACACCCAGCAGAAGAAGAGCGTTAATAAAGACTCAAGCAGAACTCAATGACATAGAGACCAGAAGAACTATGGAACAGATTAACAAAACCAGGAGTTGGTTCTTCGAAAGAATTAATAAGATAGATAAGCCATTAGCCAGCGTTATTAAAAAGAAGTGAGAAAAGACTCAAATTAATAAAATCATGAAGGAGAAAGGAGAGATCACAACCAATACCAAGGAAATACAAACGATCTTAAAAATTATTATGATCAGCTTTATGCCAATAAATTAGGCAACCTAGAATAAATGGACGCATTTCTGGAAAACCACAAACTACCAAAACTGGAACAGGAAGAAACAGAAAACCTGAACAGGCCGATAACCAGGGAGGAAATTGAAGCAGTCATCAAAAACCTCCCAAGACACAAAAGTCCAGGGCCAGATGGCCTCCCAGGAGAATTCTATCAAACGTTTAAAGAAGGAACCATACCTATTTGACTAAAGCTGTTCCAAAAGATAGAAATGGAGGGAATACTTCCACACTCGTTCAATGAGGCCAACATCACCTTAATTCCAAAACCAGACAAAGACCCCAACAAAAAGGAGTATTATAGACCAATATTCCTGATGAAGACAGATGCAAAAATTCTCAACAAGATACTGACCAATAGGATCCAACAATACATTAAGAAGATTATTCACCATGATCAAGTGGGATTTATCCCCGGGATGCAAGGCTGGTTCAACACTCGTAAAGCAATCAATGTGATAGATCATATCAGCAAGAGAAAAAACAAGAACCATATGATTCTCTCAATATATGTAGAGAAAGCATTTGACAAAATACAGCATCCATTCCTGATCAAAACTCTTCAGAGTGTAGTGATAGAGGGAACATTCCTCAGCGTCTTAAAAGCCATCTATGAAAAGCCCACAGCAAATATCATTCTCAATGGGGAAGCACTGGCAGCCTTTCCCCTAAGATCAGGAACAAGACAGGGATGTCCACTCTCACCACTGCTATTCAACATAGTACAGGAAGTCCTAGCCTCAGCCATCAGACAACAAAAAGACATTAAAGGCATTCAATATGGCAAAGAAGAAGTCAAACTCTCCCTCTTTGCCGATGACATGATACTCTACATAGAAAACCCAAAAGCCTCCACCCCAAAACTGCTAGAACTCAGACAGCAATCTGGCAGCGTGGCAGGATACAAAATCAATGCCCAGAAATCAATGGCATTTCTATACACTAAGAATGAGACTGAAGAAAGAGAAATCAAGGAGTCAATCCCATTTACAATTGCACCCAAAAGCATAAGATACCTAGGAATAAACCTAACCAAAGAGGTAAAGGATCTATACCCTAAAAACTACAGAACACTTCTGAAGGAAATTGAGGAAGACACAAAGAGATGGAAAAATATTCCATGCTCATGGATTGGCAGAATTAATATTGTGAAAATGTCAATGTTACCCAGGGGGGCAATTTACATGTTTAATGCAATCCCTATCAAGATACCATGGACTTTCTTCAAGAGAGTTGGAACAAATCATCTTACGATTTGTGTGGAATCACAAAAGACCCCGAATAGCCAGGGGAATATTAAAAAACAAAACCATAGCTGGGGGCATCACAATACCAGATTTCAGGTTGTACTACAAAGCTGTGGTCATCAAGACCATGTGATACTGGGACAAAAACAGACACAAAGATCAATGGAACAGAATAGAGAATCCAGAAGTGGACCCTCAACTTTATGGTCAACTAATATTTGACAAAGCAGGAAAGACTATCCACTTTAAAAAATACAGTCTCTTCAATAAATGGTGCTGGTAAAATTAGACATCCCCATGCAGAGGAATGAACCTAGACCATTCTCTTATACCATACACAAAGATAAACTCAAAATGGATGAAAGATCTAAATGTGAGACAAGATTCCATCAAAATCCTAGAGGAAAACACAGGCTACACCCTTTTTGAACTTGGCCACAGCAACTTTTTGCAGGATACATCCATGAAGGCAAGAGAAACAAAAGCAAAAATGAATTATTGGGACTTCATCAAGATACAAAGCTTCTGCACAGCAAAAGAAACAGTTCATAAAACTACAAGACAACCAACAGAATGGGAGAAGATATTTGCAAATGACGTATCAGATAAAGGGCTAGTATCCAAGATTTATAAAGAACTTATTCAACTCAACAGCAAAAAAACAAATGATCCAATCATGAAATGGGCAAAAGGCATGAACAAAAATTTCACAGAGGAAGACATAGACATGGCCAAAAAGCACATGAGAAAATGCACTGCATCACTGGCCATCAGGGAAATACAAATCAAAACCATAATGAGATACCCCCTCACACCACTGAGAATGATGAAAATTAATAGGAGAGGAAACAGCAAATGCTGGAGAGGATGTGGAGAAAGAGGAACTCTCTTGCACTGTTGGTGGGAATGTGAATGGTTGCAGCCACTCTGGAAAACTGTGTGGGGGTTCCTCAAAGAGTTAAAAATAGATCTGCCCTACGACCCAGCAATTGCACTGTTGGAGATTTACCCCAAAGATACAGATGTAGTGAAACGCTGGAACTCTTGCCCCCCAATGTTTCTAGCAGCAATGTCCACAATAGCCAAACTGTGGAAGGAGCCTCGGTGTCCATCGAAAGATGAATGGATAAAGAAGATGTGGTCTATGTATACAATGTAATATTACTCAGCCTTTAGAAACGACAAATACCCACCATTTGCTTCGACGTGGATGGAACTGGAGGGTATTATGCTGAGTGAAATAAGTCAATTGGAGAAGGACAAGCATTATATGGTCTCATTCATTTGGGGAATATAAAAATTAGTGAAAGAGAACAAAGGGGAAATGAGAGAAAATGAGTGAAAATATCAGTGAGGGTGACAAATCATGAGAGACAGCTAACTCTGGGAAATGAACAAAGGGTGGTGGAAAGGGAAGTGGGCGAGGGGTTGGGGTGACTGGGTGATGGGCACTGAGGGGGGCACTTGACAGGATGAGCACTGGGTGTTATGCTATATGTTGGCAAAATGAACTCCAATTAAAACAAATACAAGGAGTACTGGGCAACACTTTGAAATAAGTGAAAATGAAAACGTAGCATGTCACATCTTATTGAATGTTTTGAAAGCAGTGCTTAGAAGGAAATTATAGCATAAACACCTATATTAAAAAAGAAGCAAGATCTCAAATCGAAACATAGGTTTATGACTTAAGGAACAAAAACACAAGAAAATAAACACAAATTAAGCAAAAGAAAGGAAATAATGAAGTTATAGGAGAAACAAATGAAATAGAGAATAGGAAAAACAATAGAGGCAAGAACACTAAAAGTTCCTTTCTTGAAAGTATCAACAATATTGACATTTTAGCAAAAATGATCAAGGAGAAAGAAAAGATTTAAAATTAATAGGAGAGGAAACAGCAAATGCTGGAGAAATGAAATGAAAAAGGGACATTAGTCCAGAACTTACAGAATTTTTTAAAAGGTAGTATAAGGGAATACTATGAAAAATTGTATAACAACACATTAGCTATCCTAGATAACCTGACGGATTGCTAGAAACTTTCAAAGTACTGAATCTGATACAAAAATCAATAGAATATTAGAGCACACATATAATAACTAAAGGCATTGCATCAGTAATTAAAGAATTTACTATGAAGCTAGCCCAGAAACAGATGGTTCCATTAGTGACTTCTACCAAAAATTTAAAGAAGAACTAAGGGGTGCCTGGGTGACTCAGTCAGTTAAACATCTAACTAATTTTGGCTCAGGTCATGATCTCAGGGTGAAGAGCCCATGTTGGGCTCCACACCCTGCATGGAGTCTGCTTGAGATTCTCTCTCTACCTCTCCCTCTGCCCCTCCCCTCGCTTACATACTCTCTTTCTTTAAATAAATAAACAAATAAATAAAATTTTAAGACAAATCTTTAAAGAACTAATATCAGTTTTTCTCAAACTCCTTTAAAAGGAATAGGAGGGAATACTTACTAGCTCATTTTGAGGTCAGTATTAGTATGATATCAAGCCAAATAAAGACATCATAAGAAAACTATAGACCAATATCATTGATTAATATAAATGCAAAAGTATTCAATAAAGCATTAGCAAACTGAATAAGGCAACATATAGAATGGATTAAAAACTATGATCATGTTGGGCAGGTCTTCTAGCTACAAAATCCCTCATGTTCAGTTTATCCAGGAATATCTTCATTTCTCTCTTGTTTTTTGAAAGATAGTTTGCAAGTTGTAGAAATATTAATCTTTGTGTTTTTTTTCCTTTTAGCACTTTAAATATATCATTTCACTACCTTCTGACCTCCATAGTTTATTTTTTAAATTGGAATTTGGAGAAGAGAGGAGAGGGGGAGAGAGGAGGGGAGGAAAGGGAGGAGAAGCAAAAGAAAGGAATGGAAAGAATAGGAGAGAAAGGAAGGGGAGGAGAGGAGAGGGGAAGGGAATGGAGGAAATAGGGGAGTGAAAGAAAAAAAGGGGAAGGAAAAGAAGGGAAGGGAAGAGGGAAAAGAAAGAAGAAAAGGGGAAGGAAATGGGGAGGGGAGGGAAGGAAAAGAAAGAAAAGGAAAAGAAATGCTCACATAGTCTTTGCAGATTAGTTCTGTGTTGGGCCTTCCAAGGTTTATCCAGGTCATGTTATATCCAAGTTTTTAGCCTTCACTCGCTGGTTTCACTGAGCTGAAAGCTCAACTGGTAGTGAAAGCACAGATTCTTATCAGGTCTTTTCCCAGCTTGCATCTTGTCCTGGCTATGAATTTGGCTTTCTAGACTCCCTGGTATATTTTCAAGGCCCTTATCCCCCAAAGTGTCTCTCTTCAGGCTTTCTTCCCAGGCTCTCTGTGTGTCTGTTATTTGCCCCAACTATAATATGCTGCCCCAGGTTTCATAGAGTAAAAATGAAATAAAAAATATTAGAGGCTACCTATTTTATTTGCTTATGTAGCCAAATGACAATTCTCAGGGGCTCCTTTGACAGTTTCTCTAGTATCAGAAAACTCTAGGAAAGGAATTAACCTGGGCAAAAGGAATATTGTGAAGAAGATGCTAAATCTTGATGACTGTTCTTTCAGGTGGGAAGTAGCAGTGGCTTATTCTTTTACCCTTCAACATTTTTAAGGAATACCTCTGCTTATCCACTTTTCCATCCTGAAAAGGTTCTGAGTTAGACAAAACAAAGGCAAGTGCCTTGCATCAGTCCTTCAAGGAGCCTGCAGATAGGTCAAAACAGAAAAAAAAAAAAAAAAACAATTACAGCAAAGTCTACTTTGCTCCTTCCAGAACCAGAGACACATACTGGGAAATTGGGATGCCATCTTCAGGACTGTCATTAAACTGGAAAAGCTGTGGGGTGAGGGTATTTTAAAAATCCACAATGCTTTCCTACCATGTTTAAGTCATCTTTTTCCTTGATTCAACATTTGCTTGGTTGATGTAGCCTTTGCTTTCCAGAGTTCTCACAGCAGTTCATTTTCAGAGTTCTTTTTGCTCATTTTCACTGTTTCTGTAGAAGGCCTTAGAGCTTCCTATTTTATCTTTTCACTGATACATGGAGTTGATTTTGTAAACTTTTAGGAGATTAATTCTTCAGAATCAAAAAAGGATAAATGGCTGTTGCCCACCAACCATGTAAAATTCTCCTTATCCATGTGGAGTAGTAAAGGAAGTGACACAGGAAAGAGGACAGAAGAATTATTCTTGTGGTGATATTACCACATGGAAATAGGAAAAATAGGGAATAGTATTCCCTTTCAACACTGGGAAATATAGAATTTATTTTGGTGAGAACTTAATCACATATGCTTCTAGCTCTTCTCTTCTATGCAAAATGCCAACTTATTTTATTAAGTGTCTGGTAGCAAGGTGTTGATAGACCTGTGCTCTGAAGAGAATTATTTTTTTTCAAGATTTTATTCATCCATTAATAAGAGACACAGAGAGACAGAGACATAGGCAGAGGGAGAAGCAGGCTCCCCACAGGGAGCCTGATGAGGAACCTGATTCCAGGACCTCAGGATCATGATCTGAGCCAAAGGCAAACCCTCAACTACTGAGCCACCCAGATGCCCCTGAAGAAAAAGAATTCTGATGATTTTTATGTTGCACAAATGAGAAACTTGTGAATCTTAGAGATTTAGTGAGTCACTCAAGCTTACAGACTTAAGAAAATGTAGATCTATGAATTTAACTCAGGTTTCTGACCTTAAGAAATTTCAGTCAAACATTGCCTTAATGATTTTTTAAAGTTAAAGACTTTAAGTCATATATGGGCTTAAAAAAAGAATAAGTATTTCCTGTTGATTATAGAAATTAAATAAAAGAATGAGAAATTAATTGATGAATTTTCAAATTGTATGACATTGTTGAAGACATCAGACAAACCTGAGTATGAGCTGTAACTATAGTAGGTGTTGATAATTGCCTACCTAGCTTATGCACTCATTCTCCCTTGCTTACAGTATCTGCATTTTCATTCATCATCCTTTCCCCTTGATGCACTCTGGGGAGGAGTTGACTTGAGCACTAGAAGCCAATTAACACATTTTATTATCCTGACTTGCCCAAATCATTGGTTCTGGATTTGGCATGTCATCTAACTGGGTCATTCAGGATGAATTTCAATATTCTTCCTTGAAATTCTAAGTATAAATACTCTTTTCTCTTGACTGGTATGTATGTGGATTTAAAGTCTTAGCTAGTACAACAATATTACACCCATGATAGAAAACAGCTTTAGCATCATACTAAGACTATTGCAGAATGGAGAGGCAGAAAGAAACCAGATGCTTCACATTATTAAGACACTGAATCAAATAATCCTGTTGTGTCTTTATTTTGGGCTTGCAGATTCATTACCCAATAGATCTTTTTAATGATTTACACCATCTTGGGTTTTTAGTTGCTTAGAACAGAATGCATAAACTGATGTAGAAATTTCCAGAAAATAAAGGGGGTAACCTGATGATTTTTTATATAGGACTGAAAATTAAAAACATACTAGTTGAAATATGGTCTATTTGTGGCCCGAGGATCCATATGATTTTTCATGCCATAGAACACATGCCTAACATCCAACACATCTTTACTGAAGTCTCTCAGAACATTCTAAAGAGGGTTTCCATTCATAACCCCTAGTAAATTTTAACAAATCCTCCTCAGCCATCTATGCACAAAAAACCCACTTATCTTAGCAAAGCAGATGACCATAATCCTTCCACTTTTCTTCATAAATACCTTAAATTTTTTTCCCTCAAAACCAGTAGCTGGCATTAGTCTTTTCCAGAATATCTCACCCTGCTTTCCCCTTTTCCATTTATACTTTTCTCTTCCATAAGAAACTCTCAGCTCATTTAACAATTTGGCAAGTTAATCAGTCTGGTTTTAGTCTTTTCATTCATCCATTAACCTGCTCTATACCACAATGGCCTAGCAATCTAGCTAGCAAAGAAATAATATTCCTTCATTGTAAGAAGTTAAATATTCTATTGTTACTTTCCCCTATTATACTCATAATATGCAAGTCTTAGAATTTTAGAACTTTAGATCTAAAAGGGTCCTTAAAGCTTGACAAATTAATTCTGGCCGGTTTGTTTTTACAGAATGAAAATGAAAAAAAAGGCCATAATAAATAATTAAAGTTTATTTATTTTTACTTGTTTGAGATATTAAATGATCTTTTCCAGGAATCCCTTGTCCATTTTATGTAGTATTGGAAGGTTGTGGAAAAGGAGCAAAACTACTGAAAAGAAAAAGTTTGAAGTAGATGATAACTCTTGATGAATCTATTCCTCTTCTAGTGATTTTTGTGTACCTTATTCCTAATATCACCTGTCATCCTCCCTTCATCTCAGCAAATGCCTGATGCTTTCATTTTAACCAGAAACAAAGGGCTCAAAGACATAACTCTACTGTAGTTAAGATTCTAAATTTTCTACTCAAGCTTGTAAGTAGCAAAGTTACAGTAAACTACAATTCAAAAGAATAAATCCTTGATGATTTTTCACAATATCTCACCCTAGATAGTTAACTAATTGTACTTTCAATATTAAATATTGGTTAAAGTTGTATATATGGCAGTTTTATCTAAATCAGATGCTAGTTAAGGTCTTTGTCCTTCAAGATCTAGGCAAGAGAGGGATAATATCAGTGGATTAGGAAGCTTCATGCCTTAATTTTCCCAAAGAAACATAAAAAATGAAGAAAAGAAATCACCAAAGATAGGTAAAATTTGCTTATAGGAGCTACTCTGGAAAACAGTCAGAAGTCTACAACTACAAAAGGAAGGGAATAATAAAGGAAAGTGAAGAAAAATAAAAAACAATAGAGAAATTCAACAAAACCAAGAGTTGGTTCTTCGAGAAGATTGAAAAATTGACAAATCTTTAGCTAGATTGACTAAGAAAAGAGAGAACTCATTACTAAAATTAGAAATCAAATTGGGATATTACTACTGATTCTACAGAAATAAAGTTTATGAGAAGTACTATGAATAATTATACTTTAATAAATTGAATAACTTTGATGAAATGGACAATTCCTAGAAACATATAACCTACCAAGGCTGAATTATGATGAGACAGAAAATATGAATATACCTATAATTAATTATATTGAATCAGTAATCAAAAACCTCTTGACAAATTCATGTCCTGGACTAGTGGATTAATTAGTGAAATCTACCCAAAATTAAAAAAAAATTATTGACATCAATGCTTCTGAAACTCTTCCAAACAATTAAATTGGTGAGCAGAATTTCCTCACTCATTCTATTAGGTTAACATTATTCTGATACCAAGCCAGGGAGGAAAACTACTAGAAAATTATAGACTAATATCCCTTATGAATACTGATGCAAAAACTTCAACAAAATACTAACACACTGAATTCAGCAGCATATTTGAAGGATTATACATCAAGACTAGTGGGATATATTCCTGGAGTGCAAGGATGGTTTTGACATATGAAAATTAGCCAATGTAACATTAACACAATGAAGAAAAAATTCATATAGTAATCTCAACTGATGACTGATGCAGAGAAAGTACTTGATAATATACAATACGTTTCATGACAAAAACATTCAACAAACTAGGAATAGAAGGAAACCTTCCCAACATAGTAAAAACCATATATGAAAACTGCAGCTACGGAAAGCCTTTACCCTAAGATGAGAAATATGACAAGAATGCCTGTTTTATCAATTCTGTTTAGCAGGGTGTTGGAAGTTTTATCTACAATAATTAGAAAAGAGCAGTAAATAAAAGGCATCTAATTTGGAAAGGAAAAAATAAAATTATCATTGTTTGCAGGTGATATGATCACATATGAAGAAAACTCGAAAGATTCCACAGAAAAGCTATCTGAACTAATAAACAATTTTAGAAAAATTGTAGGATACAAAATTAACACGCAAAATTCAGTTGTGTTTCTATTCATTAACAATGAGAAAATTTAAAGGGAAATTTAAAAAACAACTCCTTTTATAGCAGCATCAAAAGGAATAAAATACTTAAGAATAAACATCACTGGGGCACCTGCATGGCTCAGTTGGTTAGGCATCTGACTCAATTTCAGCTCAGGTCATCATCTCAGAGTTGTGGAATTGAGCCTTGTGTGGGTCTCTGTGCTCAATGGGGAGTCTACTTGAGGATTCTCTCTCTCTCTTTCATTGCCCCTCCCCCAATCACATTCTATTTCTCTAAAATGAAAATAAATAAATCTTTAAAAAAAAATAAACATCACTGGAGAGATGAAAAACTCATACACTGACCACTACAAAGCATTTGCTGGAAGAAATTAAAGAAAATATAAATTAATGGAAAAACATCCCATTTTAGTGCAAAGATTTCATATTGTTAAAATGTCAATACTATCTAATACAATCTACATATTCAATGCAATTACTTTTTTTATAATAAATTTATTTTGTATTGGTGTTCACTTTGCCAACATGCAGAATAACACCCAGTGCTCATCCCCTCAAGTGCCCCCCTCAGTGCCCGCCACCCATTAACCACCACCCCCCGCCTTCCTCCCTTCTACCACCCCTAGTTCGTATCCCAGAGTTAGGACTCTTTATGTTCTGTCTCCCTTTCTGATATTTCCCACACATTTCTTCTCCCTTCCCTTATATTCACTTTCACTATTATTTATATCCCCAAATGAATGAGAACATATAATGTTTGTCCTTCTCTGATTGACTTACTTCACTCAGCATAATACCCTCCAGTTCCATCCACGTTGAAGCAAATGGTGGGTATTTGTCGTTTCTAATGGCTGAGTAATATTCCATTGGATACATAAAACACATCTTCTTTATCCATTGATCTTTCGATGGACACCTAGGCTCCTTTTGGCTACTGTGGAAATTGCTGCTAGAAATATGGGGGTGCAGGTGTCCCAGTGTTTCATTGCATCTGAATCTTTGGGGTAAATCCCCAACAGTGCAATTGCTGGGTCGTAGGGAACATCTATTTTTAACTCTTTGAGGAACCTCCACACAGTCTTCCAGAGTGGCTGCACCAGTTCACATTCCCACCAACAGTGCAAGAGGGTTCCCCTTTCTCCACATGCTCTCCAACATTTGTGGTTTCCTGCCTTGTTAATTTTCCCCATTCTCACTAGTGTGAGGTGGTATCTCATTGTGGTTTTGATTTGTATTTCCCTGATGCCAAGTGATGCAAGCATTTTCTCATGTGCATGTTGGCCATGTCTATGTCTTCCTCTGTGAGATTTCTCTTCATGTCTTTTGCCCATTTCAGGTTTGGATTGTTTGTTTCTTTGGTGTTGAGTTTAATAAGTTCTTTATAGATCTTGGAAACTAGCCCTTTATCTGATACGTCATTTGCAAATATCTTCTCCCATTCTGTAGGTTGTCTTTTAGTTTTGTTGACTGTATCCTTTGCTGTGCAGAAGCTTTTTATCCTGATGAAGTCCCAATAGTTCATTTTTGCTTTTGTTTCTTTTGCCTTCGTGGATGTATCTTGCAAGAAGTTACTGTGGCTGAGTTCAAAAAGGGTGTTGCCTGTGTTCCCCTCTAGGATTTTGATGGAATCTTGTCTCACATTTAGATCTTTCATCCACTTTGAGTTTATCTTTCTGTATGGTGAAAGGGAGTGGTCTAGTTTCATTCTTCTGTATGTGGATGTCCAATTTTCCCAGCATTATTTATTGAAGAGACTGTCTTTATTCCAGTGTATAGTCTTTACTCCTTTATTGAATATTAGTTGACTATAAAGTTCAGGGTGCACTTCTGGGTTCTCTATTCTGTTCCATTGATCTATGTGTCTGTTTTTGTGCCAGTACCACACTGTCTTGATGACCACAGCTTTGTAGTACAACCTGAAATCTGGCTTGTGATGCCCCAGATATGGTTTTCTTTTTTAAAATTCCCCTGGCTATTCGGGGTCTTTTCTGATTCCACACAAATCTTAAAATAATTTGTTCTAACTCTCTGAAGAAAGTCCATGGTATTTTGATAGGGATTGCATTAAACGTGTAAATTGCCCTGGGTAACATTGACATTTTCACAATATTAATTCTGCCAATCCATGAGAATGGAATATTTTTCCATCTCTTTGTGTCTTCCTCAATTCCTTTCAGAACTGCTCTGTAGTTTTTAGGGTATAGATCCTTTTCCTCTTTGGTTAGGTTTATTCCTAGGTATCTTATGCTTTTGGGTGCAATTGTAAATGGCATTGACTCCTTCATTTCTCTTTTTCAGTCTCATTCTTAGTGTATAGAAATGCCATTGATTTCTGGGCATTCATTTTGTATCCTGCCACGCTGCCAGATTGCTGTCTGAGTTCTAGCAATTTTGGGGTGGAGGCTTTTGGGTTTTCTATGTAGAGTATCATGTCATCGGCAAAGAGGGAGAGTTTGACTTCTTCTTTGCCATATTGAATGCCTTTAATGTCTTTTTGTTGTCTGATGGCTGAGGCTAGGACTTCCAGGACTATGTTGAATAGCAGTGGTGAGAGTGAACATCCCTGTCTTGTTCCTGATCTTAGGGGAAAGGCTCCCAGTGCTTCCCCATTGAGAATTATATTTGCTGTGGACTTTTCGTAGATGGCTTTTAAGATGTCGAGGAATGTTCCCTCTATCCCTAAATTTTGAAGAGTTTTGATCAGGAATGGATGCTGTATTTTGTCAAATGCTTTCTCTGCATCTAATGAGAGGATCATATGGTTCTTGGTTTTTCTCTTGCTGACATGATGAATATCATTGGTTGTTTTATGAGTGTTGAACCAGCCTTGTGTCCCAGGGATAAATCCTACTTGGTCATGGTGAATAATTTTCTTAATGTACTGTTGGATCCGATTGGCTAGTACATTGTTGAGAATTTTTGCATCCATGTTCATCAGGGATATTGGTCTGTAATTCTCCTTTTTGGTGGGGTCTTTGTCTGGTTTTGGAATTAAGGTGATGCTGGCCTCATAGAATGAATTTGGAAGTACTCCATCTCTTTCTATCTTTCCAAACAGCTTTAGTAGAATAGGTATGGTTTCTTCTTTAAAGGTTTGATAGAATTCCCCAGGGAAGTCATCTGGCCCTGGACTTTTGTGTCTTGGGAGGTTTTTGATGACTGCTTCCATTTACTCCCTGGTTATTGGCCTGTTCAGGTTTTCTATTTCTTCCTACTCCAGTTTTGGTAGTTTGTCGCTTTCCAGGAATGCGTCCATTTCTTCTAGATTGCCTAACTTATTGGCGTATAGCTGTTCGTAATATGTTTTTAAAATCGTTTGTATTTCCTTGGTGTTGGTAGTGATCTCTCCTTTCTCATTCATGATTTTATTAATTTGAGTCTCCTCTGTCTTCTTTTTAATAAGGTTGGCTAGTGGTTTATCTATCTTATTAATTCTTTCAAAGAACCACCTCCTGGTTTTGTTGATCTGTTCCACAGTTCTTCCGGTCTCGATTTGTTGAGTTCTGCTAGAATCTTAATTAACTCTCTTCTTCTGCTGGGGTCCATCTGCTGTTTTTTCTCTATCTCCTTTAGGTGTAAGATTAGCTTTTGTATTTGAGTTCTTTCCAGTTTTTGAATGGATGCTTGTATTGCGATGTATTTCCCCCTTAGGACTGCTTTTGCTGCATCCCAAAGATTTTGAAGGGTTGTATCTTCATTCTCATTAGTTTCCATGAATCTTTTTAATTCTTCCTTAATTTCCTGGTTGACCCTTTCATCTTTTAGCAGGATGGTCTTTAACCCCACGTGTTTGAAGTCCTTCCAAAATTCTTGTTTTGATTTAGTTTTAATTTCAAGGCATTATGGTCTGAGAATATGCAGGGGACGATCCCAATCTTTTGGTATCGGTTCAGACCCGATTTGTGACCCAGTATGGGGTCTATTCTGGAGAATGTTCCATGTGCACTTGAGAAGAATGTGTATTCAGTTGAGTTTGGATGTAAAGTTCCGTAGATATCCGTGAAATCCATCTGGTCCAGTGTATCATTTAAAGCTCTTGTTTCTTTGGAGATGTTGTGCTTAGAAGACCTATCGAGTATAGAAAGAGCTACATTGAAGTCACCAAGTATAAGTGTCTTATTATCTAAGTATTTCTTCATTTTGGTTATTAATTGACTTAAATATTTGGGATCTCCCACATTCGGGGCATATATATTGAGGATTATTAAGTCCTCTTGTTGGATAGATCCTTTAAGTATGATATAGTGTCCCTCTTCATCTCTCACTACAATCTTCGGGGTAAATTTTAGTTTATCTGATATAAGGATGGCTACCCCTGCTTTCTTTGGAGGAACATTTGAATGGTAAATGGTTCTCCAACCTTTTATTGTCAGGCTGTAGGTGTCCTTCTGTCTAAAATGAGTCTCTTGTAGACAGCAAATAGATGGGTCTTGCTTTTTTATCCAGTCTGAAACCCTGTGCCTTTTGATGGAGTCATTAAGCCCGTTCACGTTCAGAGTTACCATTGAGAGATATGAGGTTAGTGTCATCATGATATCTATTCAGTCCTTGTTTTTGTGGATTGTTCCACTGGACTTTTTCTAAAAGGGGAATTTTAAGAGTCCCCCTTAAAATTTCTTGCAGAGCTGGTTTGGAGGTCACATATTCTTTCAGTTCCTGCCTGTCTTGGAAGCTCTTTATCTCTCCTTCCATTCTGAATGACAGCCTTGCTGGATAAAGTATTCTTGGTTGCATGTTCTTCTCATTTAGGACCCTGAATATATCCTGCCAGCCCTTTCTGGCCTGCCAGGTCTCTGTGGAGAGGTCTGCTGTTACCCTAATACTCCTCCCCATAATAGTCAGGGATTTCTTGTCTCTTGCTGCTTTAAGGATCTTCTCTTTATCTTTGGAATTTGCAAGCTTAACTATTAGATGTCGAGGTGTTGAACGGTTTTTATTGATTTTAGGGGGGAAATCTCTCTATTTCCTGGATCTGAATGCCTGTTTCCCTTCCCAGATTAGGAAAGTTTTCAGCTATGATTTGTTCAAATACATATTCTGGCCCTCTGGCCCTTTTGGGGCCCTCAG
Organism: Canis lupus dingo; assembly: GCF_003254725.2. NCBI lineage: Eukaryota > Metazoa > Chordata > Mammalia > Carnivora > Canidae > Canis > Canis lupus. Next base: position 94,830,561 of record NC_064281.1, on the reverse strand, counting down.
GAACCCCAATTAAATGTAGGTGTTTCTTCCTCAGGCTGTCGTTTATTTCCCTTAATCTAACCTCATGGTCTTTTGTTTGTCTCTTTTTTCCTCAGTTTCCCTCTTTGCCATCAACTTGTCTTCTATGTCACTCACTCGTTCTTCCACCTCGTTAACCTTCGTCGTTAGGACTTCTAGTTTGGATTGCATCTCATTCAATTGATTTTTAATTTCTGCCTGATTGGATCTAAATTCTGCAGTCATGAAGTCTCTTGAGTCCTTTATGCTTTTTTCTAGAGCCACCAGTAGCTGTATAATAGTGCTTCTGAATTGGCTTTCTGACATTGAATTGTAATCCAGATTTTGTAATTGTATGGGAGAGAGGACTGTTTCTGATTCTTTCTTTTGAGGTGAGGTTTTCCTTCTAGTCATTTTGCTCAGTATAGAATGGCCAAAAACAAGTTGTATTGTGAAAAGGAGAAAAATAGAAAGAAGAAAAGAAAAGAGAAAAAGAAAAAAGAAAAAAAGGAAGAAAAAAAGAGAAGAAAAAGAGAAAGAGAAAGAAAAATAATGAAAGGGAAAAAAGGGTGGGGGAAGCAAACAGAAATCAAAAAGAAAAAAAAAAACCGTGGGGGAGTATCTTCTTATTCTGTATACTTTAAGTCCCTTGACTTTCCCTGGAAGTTGTCCGTCTAGCTGGTGTTCTGGGGGAGGGGCCTGTTGTGCTGATTTTCAGGTGTTAGCACTTGGGGGAGCTGCTGTGCCCCTGCCTGGTGCAGGGCTCATTGGGGGTTGTTTACCCCGTGAGGCCCCAGGAGGAACAACCCCAGTGGCAGCAGCCAGGTCTGGAAACCTGGATTCAGCTCCCGCAGTAACTCCGGAGCTCTCCGTCTGCAGGGCCTGGAGGCTCCGGTGCGGGGCCGCTGATATGCTCAGCTCCGGGCAGGAACATCCTTGCTGTCCTGGGCCCTCCTGGCCTGTGCATGTCCTGGGGGGAGGCCGTATCATGGGCTGTGTCCCGGCGCCCAGTTCTCCCGGTCTGCGCTGTTGGATTCGCGCTCCCAGCCGGGCAGCCCCCTCCGCGGAGCCGCAGCCTGAGTCCCTCCGAGCTGCTCCGGATCCCGCTGTGCACGCTGCAGCCCTTAGGGAGCTGGGTGCACTCTCCTGGGCGCGCAGGTGTCTGTTAGTGCCCCTGGGAGCCTGAGGGCATCCTCGCCCTCCTGGGGTCCTGCTCTAACTCCCTGCAGGCGCCTTTCCGCCAGGGAAGGTTGGTGCAGCTCCTGCTTCCCCGGGATGGAGCTCTCCTGTCCTGGGGGCACTCGCCCCGGGCTTAGCCCAGCTCCTCACAGGGCTCCTCCCCCTTGGATGCCTTTTGTTTCTTTATTTATATTTCCCGTCTTCCTACCTTGATAGAAGAGCAAACTCTTCTCACTGTGGCATTCCAGTTGTTCTCTCTTTAAATCTCAGTCCGAATTCGTAGATTTTCAGGATGATTTGAAGGTTATCGTGGTAATTTGGTGGAGACAGGTGATTTGGGGACCCTACTCTTCAGCCATCTTGCCCCTCCTCTGCAATTACTTTTAAAATCACCTTTTTTTTTTTTTTAGAAATATAGAACTCTTCTCTCTCTTTCAAATAAACAAAATCTTTAAAAAAATAGAAAACTCCATCCTAAAGTTCAAATAGTCAAAACAATCTTGAAAAAGAACCAGGTTGAAGGTCTCACATCTCCATGATTTCAAAAGGTACTACAAAATACAGTAATCAAAATAATGTGGTACTGATATAAATATAGACATATATAACAATATAATATAATGCAGACCTTAGAAATAAAACATCACATATATGGTCAGATGATTTTCAACAAGAGTGCCAAGACTATTCAATAGGGAAAGGATAGTCTTCAACAAATGGTATTGGGGGAACTTGATATCCATATGATAAAGAATGAAATTGGACCTTTAACTTAGATCATATACAAAAATGAATTCAAATTAGATCAAAGACTCTAACATAAAAGCTAAAACTTTTATAAACTATAAAACTTTTGGGAAAAAAAACAGTAGGGAAGTTTCAAGGCATTGGATTCAGCAGTGATTTCTTAGATATGACACCAAAATCACAGGCAACAAAAGAAAACTAGATAAATTATACTTAATCAAAATTTAGAACTTTTGTGCATCAAGGACACTATAAACAGAGTGAAAAGGCAACACATATAATGGAAGAAAATGTCAGCAAAATGTACATCTGATAAGGGATTAATACCTAGAATTTATAAATAATTCTTACAACTATAATAATAAACTTGATTTTAAAACTGGGTAAAGGATTTAAATGGACATTTATTCAAGGAAAATATACAAATGGCCAATAAGCCTTTGAAAAGATGTTTAACATCTCTAAATCATTAGGGAAATGCAAATCAAAACCACAAGATGTCAACTCACATCTGTTAGAATGGCTATTATTAAAAACCAAACAGAAAGTAACAAGTGTTGGTGTGGATATGGAAAAATTTGGACACATGTGCATTGCTGCTGGGAATGTAAAATGGTACAACTGCTGTGGAAAACAGTATGATGATTCCTCAAAAATTAGACACAGAATTACCATATGATATATACTCTTCTGGATATATACCAAAAATGAATTGAAAGCAGGTTCTTAAACAGTTATTTTTTTTTAACAGTTATTTTTATACCCATGTTCATAGCAGCACTATACACAGTAGCCAAAAGGTGGAAACAACTTAAGTATCTGTTGATGGATGAATGGATAAACAAAATGTGGTAAATACATACAATGGAATATTATTTAGCTTTAAAAAGTAAGTAAATTATGATACATGCTACAACATAGATGAAACTTGAAAACATTATGCTAAGTGGAATAAACCAGTCACAATAGGGCAAACATTATATGATTCCTCATATCTGAAGTAGTCAAATTCATAGAGACAGAAAGTAGAATTATTGTCCCCAGAAATGGGGAAGAAGGAGTGGGAAATTATTTTTTAATAAGTATGAAGTTTCTGTTTGGGAAGATGAAAAAATTCTGGAGATTGGTGGTGTTGATGGTTGCACAACAAGGTGAAATGTACTTAATGTCTCTGAATTGTACACTTACAATGATTAAATTTTATGTTTTTATTTTTTAAATTAAATTTTTATTAAAAAATTAAATGATAAATTTTATGTTCTGTATATTTAGCATGATAAAAAGGAATGAAATTCTGATATATGTTACAACATGGATGAATCTTGAAAACATTTTGCTAAGTGAAATAAGCCAGACACAAAAGGACAAATATATAATCTCATTTATAATCCCATATATAATAAGAAATGGAAAGTAGACTAGTGGTTATCATGGCCTGGGTGGAGAGAGGATGGAGAGTTATTGTTTAAGGGATATGGAGTTTAAGTTTGGAATGATGAAAAAGTTCTGGACATGGATTGTGGTGATGGTTTCACAGCAATGTAAACATACCCAATGCCATTAAATTGTACACTCAAAAATGGTTAGAGTGGTAAATTACATGTTATTTATATTTTACCACAATAAAAATATCTAGGCAAGGTTAGTTCCATGTGCCATCTAAAATTTCTTAAAGGAAAAGTCTCTACCTGGCACTGTGCTGATCACCCCTTGGGCTAGAACCTGTAGTCCCCTTAGAAAGGGAAATTATGATTGGCCCAGCCTGGGTCACAGACCACCACTGTGGCCACATGGAATGGGGTGGGATAATATGACTAAATCAAAAGTACCACAAGAAATTGGGGGAAGGCAATTCCCCCAAAGGAAAGTGGAATTAAGGCTACCAGAATATGAGGATGGATACTTAAAAATAAAAAATAACCTTACTCTTTTTCTGTTCTTTTTTTCCTGCCTCTGATTTCTGGCTTCTGTCTAGATTTTGTTTTCTATATCTTGCATTTCTTTCTTAAGCCAACTCCATACTGTCTCAGATTTGAAGTGCAATTCCTTTTCCTTGATTTCCAGACATTCACACAAGGTATTTGAGGAAAAATTTTCTGAAGGATTGTAGAGATTGAAGGGTGTCTTATTTCAGCAATGTAAGGAATTTTATTTATTCTTTCTCCAATTTTTATTTTTATTTTTTTCTTTCTCCAATTTTTTATTTAAATTCCAGTTAATAAACATACAATGTAATATTAGTTTCAAGTGTAGAACTTAGTGATTCATCATTTACATACAACATCCAGTGCTTATCACAAGTGCCCTCCTTAATACCTATCACCTATTTAACCCATCCTCCTGCTGACCTCCCCTCCAATAACCCTCAGTTTGTTTTCTATAGTTAAGAATTTGTTTCATAGTTTGTCTCCCCCCATCATGTTTATCTGTTTTATTTCTTAAATTCCAACTATGAGTGAAATCATATGGTATTTGTCTTTCTCTGACTGATTTCACTTAGCATAATACTCCCTAGCTCCATCCATGTTGTTGCAAATGGCAAGAATTTGTTCTTTTTTATGGCTGAGTACCATTCCATTATATATATAATATATAATAACATTATATATTAATAATAAAAATACTACAAAGCTGTGGTCATCAAGACAGTGTGGTACTGGCACAAAAACAGACACCTAGATCAATGGAACAGAATAGAGAACCCAGAAGTTGGACCCTCAACTTTATGGTCAACTAGTATTTGACAAAGCAGGAAAGACTATCCACTGGAAACATGATAGTCTCTTCAATAAATGGTGCTGGGAAAATTGGACATCCACATGCAGAAGAATGAAACTAGACCATTCTCTTACACCAGACACAAAGATAAACTCAAAATGGATGAAAGATCTAAACGTGAGACAAGAATCCATCAAAATCCTAGAGGAGAACACAGGCAACACCCTTTTTGAACTTGGCCACAGCAACTTCTTGCAAGATACATCCATGAAGGCAAAGGAAACAGAAGCAAAAATCAATTATTGGGACTTCGTCAAGATACAAAGCTTCTGCACAGCAAAAGAAACAGTCCACAAAACTAAAAGACAACCTACAGAATGGGAGAAGATATTTGCAAATGACATATCAGATGAAGGGCTAGTATCCAAGATCTATAAAGAACTTATTCAACTTAACAGCAAAGAAACAAACAGTTCAATCATGAAATGGGAAAAAGGCATGAACAGAAATCTCATAGAGGAAGACATAGACATGGCCAACATGCACATGAGAAAATGCTCTGCATCACTTGCCATCAGAGAAATGCAAATAAAAATTACATGAGATACCACCTCACACCTTGAGAATGGTGAAAATTAACAAGACAGGAAACAACAAATGTTGGAGAGGATGTGCAGAAAGGGGAACCCTCTTGCACTGTTGGTGGGAATGTGAACTGGTGCAGCCACTCTGGAAAACTGTGTGGAGGTTCCTCAAAGAGTTAAAAATAGAGCTACCCTAGGACCCAGCAATTGCACTGTTGGAGATTTACCCCAAAGATACAGATGCAGTGAAAGGCTGGAACACCTGCCCCCCAATGTTTATAGCAGCAGTGTCCACAATAGCCAAACTGTGGAAGGATCCTCGGTGTCCATCGAAAGATGAATGGATAAAGAAGATGTGGTCTATGTATACAATGGAATATTACTCAGCCATTAGAAATGATGAATACCCACTATTTGTTTCGAGGTGGAGGGACCTGGAGGGTATTATGCTGAGTGAAATAAGTCAATCGGAGAAGGACAAACATTATAGGGTCTCATTCATTTGGGGAATATAAAAAATAGTGACAGGGAATAAAGGGGAAAGGAGAAAAAATGAGTGGGAAATACCAGAAAGGGAGACAGAACATGAGAGACTCCTAACTCTGGGAAACGAACTAGGGGTGGTGGAAGGGGAGGAGGGTGGGGGGTGGGGGTGAATGGGTGGTGGGCACTGAGGGGGGCACTTTATGGGATGAGCACTGGGTGTTATTCTATCAGAAAGGGAGACAGAACGTGAGAGACTCCTAACTCTGGGAAACGAACTAGGGGTGGTGGAAGGAGGTGGGCGGGGGGTGGGGGTGACTGGGTGACCGGCACTGAGGTGGGCACTTGACTGGATGAGCACTGGGTGTTATTCTATATATTGGCAAATTGAACACCAATAAAAAATAAATTTATAAAAAATATTCTATATGTTGGCAAATTGAACACCAGTAAAAAATAAATTTATATATAAAAAAAAGAAATTACAAATACCCACCATTTGCTTCAACGTGGATGGGACTGGAGGGTATTATGCTGAGTGAAGTAAGTCAATCAGAGAAGGACAAACATTATATGGTCTCATTTATTTGGGGAATATAAAAATTAGTGAAAGGGAATAAAGGGGAAAGGACAGAAAATGAGTGAAAATAACAGTGAGGGTGACAAAACATGAGAGACACGTAATTCTGGGAAACATACAAGGGGTAATGAAAAGGGAGGTGGGTGGGGGGTTGGGGTGACTGGGTGATGGGCACTGAGGGGGCACTTGGCAGGATGAGCACTGAGTGTTATGCTATGTGTTGGCAAATTGAACTCCAATAAAATTTTTTTTTAAATATATCCATAACATTCCATAAATATGTACACACACACACACACACACACACACATGCACACATACACACACACATCTTTATCCATTCATCAGTTGATGGAAATTTGGGCTTTTTCCATAATTTGGCTATTGTTGATAATGCTGCTATACACATTAGGGTGCATGTATCCCTTCAAATCAGCATTTTTCTATCTATTGCATAAATATGTAGTAGTTCAATTGCTGGGTCATAGGGTAGTTCTATTTTAACTTTTTGAGGAGCCTCTAGAGGCTATACCAGTTAGCAATGCAAGGGATTTTAAATTGAGTAATTAATAACCCTCATCCCCTTTTTTTAAAGTTCCTTGGCTTTTTCAAATAGCTCAGGCTTCAGCTTCCTACCTTGTTTCTTATTTCTTCTACTTCTTCTGCCCTCTCAGGACTGGTTATCCTTTCCTCTCAAGAGTAAATATACAGACAATATTACCCATTGTCTCATTCAGAACAAATACTATCACTAGGTACAGAGCCTATTTCAGGCTTATCCTTTCACAACCAAATGGCCTTTTCAAGTTATTTTGTCTCTGACTTAGAATCACATTTTTTAAAAATCTGTAACTCTTATCGATATGATAGTAAACACTCATCAACATGGTAATAAATGCTATGAAAACAGTTTTATCTAGTATAGAAAAAGGATTACTGGGAAGAATATTATAATATGATCTATAATGCATTCATCTTCTCCCCAGTCATCGGATGCCATGAACTCTTCTAGTACCCATCTCTGCCTTGGTAGCACGTTCCTAAACAGCATGCATAGAAGCTACAGAGAAATAACCTCAAAATTTCTAGATCTATAAAGCCAAACCTTAAATGGACAACAAATACTAGAAATTCTGTGAGGATCTCTGAAGTTCTCAAAGGCTGCATTGCTGTTAAAAAGTCCTGTGCTTTAAGTTCTGGGAATATATACCTCAGTGTATATTCTTGGAACTGGCTAATGTCCAAATGCAATCTGAAGAGTAACTGAGCATACCTATCTTCATCATTCTGTATGCAAATAAAATAGCTTGTCTGAATTTGTGCCTATTAGCTCATTGCAGAAGCACAGATTAGACTCAGAATATTACAGCTGGCGAGGACATTAGCGATTATCTAATACAACTGTCCTCAGTTTTATCTGAGGAAACTAAGGACCAGAGAATTTTGGTGACTCCTTAGGCATTATGTTCATACTGAATTGGATCTAAAATCTAGGTCTCCTGACTTTTAGTCTATTGCTTTTCTAGCTACATCAGCCAAGAGACTACTTCCTCTAAAGCTAGTTTTGCCCAGAGCCCTAGCTCAAATATTTTAGATATCTTAGGACATTTTTCTCCACTGTGGCAATCAACACAGTTTTAAGGGCAATAATATATACATATATATTCTTACATCAGTAGAACCAGAATACACTATGAGAATGTTCATAGTATTACAGTCTGTCATTCTGCTATTTTGTATTTAAGTAAGTAGGAGAGCCTGTGGGAGCAACTTGGGGTAATAAAGGTTAATCACTGGGAGCTTAAGGGTGCTTATTCTTAATTGGTGGGCGATTAAAGATGTTCAAGGTTAATAGCTGTGTTTTCAAAGCCAGTAATTCCCTTTATAGAAAGCTTCCCCTGTGGCTTTGGCATACCTATCAATCAGTTCCAGCCCCAAGCCAATAAGAGAGCAAATTTAGGAGCATAACCCCAAGGGGATTTAGGAGTGAGGATGACTATCTGAACCATGTCTGTAACTTTACTTTTCTTTAACGAGTTTGGTCATCTCAAAGTGCTCCATTATTTCCTATTTATACATCCCAATGGTTTTGGTTTTGCTATCTAGATAAAACACCAAAAGGTACTTTTCCAAAGAGCCATATAGCTGATAAAAAATTAAGTTTACTACTTAGTTTCAAGGCTAGTTGCTAATTTTCAAAATTATTTAATTAGGCATTTCAAAGATTAGTCAGTACAATCAAAAGCAATTTACTGACCAATATGGAATAAGAGGTAGAAACTAGCTAGTGACCAAATATGTTCAATATATAAGATAAAGACTTTAAATATTCAAACTGGAAGGCACCTGTGAGAATCTCCACTCATTTTTTTTATTTATATGTTTTATTAGAGTTCAATTTGCCAATATATAGTATAATACCAGGTGCTCATCCAGTCAAGTGCCCCCCTTGTGCCTGTCACCCAGTCACCCCATCCTCCCCACCCACCACCCCTTCAACTACTCCTTGTTTGTTTCCCACAGTTAGGAGTCTCTCATGTTTTGTCACACTCTCTAATTTTTCCCACTCATTTTCTCTCCTTTGCCCTAAAATCCCTTTCACTATTTTTTATATTCCTTGTATGAGTGAAACCATATAATAATTGTCCTTCTCTGATTGACTTACTTCACTAAGCATAATACACTCCAGTTTCATCAACATCGAAGCAAATAGTGAGTATTTGTCATTTCTAATGGCTGGGTAATATTCCATTGTATATATAGACCACAACTTCTTTATCCATTCATCTTTTGATGGACGCAGAGGCTCCTTCCACAGTTTGACTGTTGAGGACATTGCTGCTATGAACATTGGGGGGCAGGTGTCCTGGCATTTTACTGCATCTGTACCTTTGGGGTAAATCCCTAGTAGTGCAATTCCTGGGTTATGGGGTAGCTCTATTTTTAACTCTTTGAGGAACCTCCACACAGTTTCCCAGAGTGGCTGCACCAGTTCACATTCCCACCAACAGTGCAAGAGGGTTCCCCTTTCTGCACATCCTCTCCAACATTTGTTGTTTCCTGTCTTGTTAATTTTCACCATTCTCAAGGTGTGAGGTGGTATCTCATTGTGGTTTTGATTTGCATTTCCCTGATGGCAAGGTATGCAGAGCATTTTCTCATGTGCTTCTTGGCCATGTGTAGGTCTTCCTCTGTGAGATTTCTGTTTATGTCCTCTGCCCATTTCATCATTGGATTGTTTGTTTCTTTGCTATTGAGTTTCATAAGTTCTTCATCGATCTCAGATACTAGTCCTTTATCTGATATATCATTTGCAAATATCTTCTCCCATTCTGTAGCTTGTCTTTTAGTTTTGTGGAGTGTTTCTTTTGCTGTGCAGAAGCTTTTTATCCTGATTAAGTCCCAATAGTTCATTTTTGCTTCTGTTTCCTTTGCCTTCATGGATGTATCTTGCAAGAAGTTTCTGTGGCCAAGTTCAAAAAGGATGTTGCCTGTGATCTCCTCTAGGATTTTGATGGAATCTTGTCTCACATTAAGATCTTTCATTCATTTTGAGTTTATATTTATGTATGGTGTAATAGAATGGTCTAGTTTCATTCTTCTGCAGGTGGCTGTCCAATTTCCCCAGCACCATTTATTGAAGAGACTGTCCTTTTTCCAGTGGATATTCTTTCCTACTTTGTTGAATATTAGTTGGCGATAGAGTTGAGGGCCCATTTCTGGGTTCTCTATTCTGTTCCATTGATCTATATGTCTGTTTTCGTGCCAGTACCACACTGTCTTGATGATCACAGCTTTGTAGTACAACCTGAAATGTGGCATTGTGATGCCTCTGGCTCTGGTTTACTTTTTCAATATTCCCCTGGCTATTTGAGGTCTTTTCTGATTCCACACAGATCTTAAGATTATTTGTTCCAACACTCTAAATGAAGTCCATGGTATTTCGACAGGAATTGCATTGAATGTGTAAATTGCCCTGGGTAGCATTGACATTTTCACAATATTAATTCTTCCAGTCCATGACCATGGAATGTTTTTCCATCTCTTTGTGTCTTCCTCAATTTCTTTCAGAAGTGTTCTGTAGTTTTAAGGGTATAGATCCTTTACCTCTTTGGTTAGGTTTATTCCTAGGCATCTTATGCATTTGGGTGCAATTTAAATGAGATTGACTTCTTAATTTCTCTTTCTTCAGTCTCATTGTTAGGGTATAGAAATGCCACTGATTTCTGGGCATTGATTTTGTATCCTGCCACGCTGCCAAATTGCTGTCTGAGTTCTAGTAATCTTGGGGTGGAGTCTTTTGGGTTTTCTATGTACAGTATCATGTCATCTGCAAAATGAGAGGCTTTGACTTCTTCTTTGCCCATTTGAATGCCTTTTATTTCTTTTTGTTGTCTGATTGCTAAGGCTAGGACTTCTAGTACTATGTTGAATAACAGTGGTGAGAGTGGACATCCCTGTCTTGTTCCTGATCTTAGGGGAAAGGCTCTCAGTTTTTCCCCATTGAGAATGATATTTGCTGTGGGCTTTTCGTAGATGGCTTTTAAGACGCTGAGGAATGTTCCCTCTATCCCTACACTCTGAAGAGTTTTAGGAAATCAACATCAAGAATGGATGTTTATTTTGTCAAATTCTTTCTCTGCATCTATTGAGAGGATCATATGGTTCTTGTTTTTTCTCTTGTTGATGTGATCTGTCACATTGATTGTTTTACGAGTGTTGAACCAGCCTTGCATCCTGGGGGTAAATCCCACTGGGTCATGGTGAATAAGCTTCTTAATTTACTGTTGGATCTTGTTGGCTAGTATCTTGTTGAAAATTTTTGCATCTGTTTTCATCAGGGATATTGGTCTATAATTCTCCTTTTTGGTGGAGTCTTTGTCTGGTTTTGGAATTAAGGTGATGGTGGCCTTGTAAAATGAATTTGGAAGTATTCCCTCCATTTCTATCTTTCAGAACAGCTTTAGTATAATAGGTATTGTTTCTTCTTTAAACGTTTGATAGAATTCCCCTGGGAAGCCATCTGGCCCTGGACTTTCATGTCTTGGGAGGTTTTTGATGGCTGTTTCAATTTCCTCCCTGGTTTTGGCCGGTTCAGGTTTTCTGTTTCTTCCTGTTCCAGTTTTGGTAATTTGTGGTTTTCCAGAAATGCATCCATTTCTTCTAGATTGCAAATTTTTTGGCATATAGCGGGTCATAATACGTTTGGAATCCTTTGTATTTCCTTGGTATTGGTTGCAGTCTCTCCTCTTTCATACATGTTTTTATTAATTTGAGTGTTTTCTCTTTTCTTTTTAATAAGGCTGCCTAGAGGTTTATCTATCTTATTCTTTCAAAGAACCAACTCCTTGTTTTGTTGATCTGTTTTACAGTTCCTCTGGTCTCTATTTCATTGAGTTCTGCTCGATTCTTTATTATCTCTCTTCTGCTTGGTGTTTTATTTGCTGTTAATTCTCCAGTTCCTTTAGGTGCAAGGTTAGTTTGTGTATTTGAGGTTTTTCCAACTTTTTGAGTGATGCTTGTATTGTGATGTATTTCCCTCTTAGGACCTCTTTTGCTATATCCCAAAGATTTTGAATGGTTATATCTTCATTTTCATTAGTTTCCATGAATCTTTTTAATTCTTCTCTAATTTTCTGGTTGACCCAGTCATCTCATAGTAGGATGCTCTTCAACTTCCATGTGTTTGAGATTCTTCCAAATTTCTTCTCATGATTAAGTTCTAGTTTCAAAGCATTGTGGTCTGAAAATATGCAGGGCACAATTCCAATATTTTGGTATCAGTTGAGACCTGATTTGTGACCCAGTATGTGGTCTATTCTGGAGAAAGTTTCACATGCACTTGAGAAGAATGTGTATTCAGTTGCATTCGGATGGAAATTTCTGTATATATTTGTGAAATCTATTTGGTCCAGTGTATCATTTAAAGCTCTGGTTGCAGGGCAGCCTGGTGGCTCAGTGGTTTAGCAACACCCTCAGCCCAAGGCTGATCCTGAAGATTGAGTTCCCATGCTCCCTGCATGGAGCCTGCTTCTCCCTCTGCCTGTGTCTCTGCCTCTCTCTCAGTGTCTCTCATTAATAAATAAATACAATTGTTAAAAAAAAATAAGGCTCTTTTTTCTTTGGTGATGTTCTGCTCACAAGATCTGTCATTTGCAGAAAGTGCCATGTTGAAGCCTCCTAATATTAGTATATTATTATCTAAGTATGTCTTTACTTTGGTTATTGATTGGTTGATATTTTGGTAGTTCCCAAGTTCGGGGCATAAATATTCATGATTGTTAGGTCATCTTGTTGGATAGACCCTTTAAGTATGATATAGTGTCCCTCTTCATCTCTTACTACAGTCTTTGAGATAAACTTTAATTTATCTGATATGAGGATTGCTACCCCAGCTTTCTTTTGAGGACCATTTGAATGGTAAATGGTTCTCCAACCTTTCATTTTCAGGCTGGAGGTGTCCTTAGGTCTAAAATGACTCTTTTGTAGACAACATATAGTTGGGTCTTGCTTTTTTATCCAGTCTGATACCCCGCGTCTTTTTTTTTTTTTAACCTGCGTCTTTTGATGGGATCATTTAGCCCATTCACTTTCAGATTAACTACTGAAAGATATGAACTCGGTGTCATTTTATTTTATTTTTTTTTAAATTTTTATTTATTTATGATAGTCACACAGAGAGAGAGGCAGAGACATAGGCAGAGGAAGAAGCAGGCTCCATGCACCAGGAGCCCGACGTGGGACTCGATCCCGGGTCTCCAGGATCACGCCCTGGGCCAAAGGCAGGCGCTAAACCGCTGCGCCACCCAGGGATCCCTCGGTGTCATTTTAATACCTATTCAGTCCCTGTTTTTGTGGATGGTTTCTTTGGGCTCCCTCTTTCTTTAATAGGGTCCCTCTTAACATTTCTTGCAGAGCTGGTTTGGTGGTCACATATTCTTTCAGTTTCTGCCTCTCCTGGAAGCTCTTTATCTCTCCTTCTATTCTGAATGAGAGCCTTGCTGGATAAAGTATTCTTGGCTACATGTTCTTCTCATTTAGCACACTGTATATATCATGCCAGCCCTTTCTGGCCTGCCAGATCTCTGTGGAGAGGTCTGCTGTTAGTCTGATATTTTTCCCCATGTAAGTTAAGAATCTCTTATCTCACACTGCTTAAAGAATTTTCTCTTTATATTTGAAATTTGCAAGCTTTACTATTAAATGTTGTGGTGTTGAATGGTTTTTATTGATTCTTTGGGGGTGTCCTCTCTATTTCTTGAATATGAATGCTTGTTTCCTTCCCCAGATTTGGGAAGTTCTTAGCTATGAGTTGTTCACATATACTTTGTGGTCCTTTCTCTATCAGTATCTTCTGGAATCCCAATTAGATGTATATTCTTACTTCTCAAGCTATCATTTATTTCCCTAAGCCTTTCCTCATGGGATTTTAATCATTTTTCTCTTTTTTCTCAGCTTCTTCCTTACCATCACCTTGTCCTCTATGTCACTCACTCTTCCATCTCATTATCCATAGCAGTTAGAATATCCAGTTTGGATTGCGTCTCATTTAATGTATTTCTAATTTTGGCCTGATTAGATCTCAATTCTGCAGTAACAAAGTCTCTAGAGTCCTTTATGCTTTTTTCCAGAGCCACCAGTAGCTTTATAATTGTACTTCTGAATTGAATTTCTGACATCGTATTGAAATCCAAATTCTGTAAATCTGTGGCAGAGAGTATTGTTTCCGTTTCTTTCTTTTGTGGTGAATTCTTCCTTCTAGTCATTTTGTCCAGTGAAGAGTGGTTGTATGAGCAGGCTGAGTCAAAAATATCAACCACGACCTAAGTAAACTACACCCTAGATGATTCTGAAGAGATCAGAGACCAGAAAATAAAAGAAAAAGAAGAACAGAACACAATAAAAGAAAGGGACCACTAAAGTGGGAAACACATTTTAAAACAAAGTGGTAAAAATAAAAAGCCAAAAACCAAAAACAAAGAAGAAAAAAAGAAAAAAATTAAAGAAATGAAGAAAGAAAAAAAAGATAAAACAAAGGGGGGGATAGTGGTGGTGAGGAAGTGGTAGTGGAGGGAGAATGTAGTCTACCTGAGGGGTCCTAGAGGGTAATCTTCTTGGTTCTGAGTGTATTTTGTTCCATATGTTAGAAGATGCTCAATCCCAAGTGTATTTAAACCAGCAATACTTATATATAAAGCTCCAACATTGACCACAGAAACATAAACATTATAACGGAGGAGGGAAGAATGGGAAGGAAGAGACAATATAATCTGACAGAATGGATCAACAAGTGTTCCTCTTGTTTCTGGGTGTATGTTGATTGTGTGTTAGAAGGTAATAACCTCCACCATTGTAAAACAAAACAAGGCAGAAAAATAAAAAAATAAAAAACAAATACCCATATCTTGTATATCTACCCAAATTGAATTGAATACATTGAAGGGAATCCAGAAGTGAAAAATGTATCTAAGACATGTAATGGTAGAAATATGAAAGTCAAAAAGGGGAAAAAAAACCTTAAAAATGAAGAGGTGGTAAAATATTGTGGGTAGCAGGGAGAAGAGAAAAAAAATTGGATATTTTTAGTCTGATACAAAAAGTTGTAATGGAAGAAGGGAAAAAAAAGAAAAAAAAAAAGGACCCTCTAGTTCTATATACTATTTTCCCTCAGTCCTGGAGCTTTCCAGTGCTGCTTGATCAATATACTTGCCCTTCCCTTGTTCTTCCAGCAGTTCTTTTGGGGGAGGCTCTTTCTGTACTGATTCTCAGGTGTCTGTGCCTGGGCGGAGATGCCAGCCCCACCTCCCCCCACCTGGTGCCGGCCTCAGCATGAACTGTTTATTTTATGAGGCCTTTGTTCCCTAGGGACTCTGCCTCTCCCAGGCACAAGTGAAACAAAGTGGAAAAATAACAATGATGGCGGCCAGATTTCCAGATCTGGAGTTGAGCTCCCTGCAAGTAACAAACTGCAGTCTCCCAGTCTGCACTGGCCTAGATGCTCCTGGGGCAGGCATGGGTGTACTGATCTGCACAGCTTGTGGTGTGCCCAGTAGCAGGAGAGTTCTTGTTTTCTTGTGCCCTCCCTGCTTCCACCTGTCCCAGGGGGAGTGCAGGATCACTGGCTTTGTCTGCTAGAGCACCTTGGGATCTGGGACCCTATGCCACTGGAACAGTGCCCCCAGGGGCTACTTCTCCTGAAGGGAGAATGGGGTACAGCCACCTCCGTCCAGAGCTGGCCCACCTGACTGGCTTCTCCCAAATGCTCTGGAGGGCTGTGGTGCTCCAGACCTTTACCAATATCCAACTTCGGTTTTTGGTGAACTTTCCCCCAGGCATACCTCCTCTTTTAGTGACTCTGGGAATCTTGAAGCTTCACTGCTCCTCCTGGGATTTTGCTCAATTTCCCTGCTAAGCACTTTTCTGTCGGGGGAAAACTCTAGCGTGAATTTTTAAAGTTCCCAGTTCTCCAAGGCTGGGCTTTCCTGCTCCCGAGGCTTTTGCCTCTCTGCTTTAGCCTGGCTACTCGTGGTACCCCCCCTACACTTTATTCTTTTTTTTTCACCTTCCTACCTTGTTAGAAGTGAAAACTTTTCTCTCAGCATTCCAGCTGTTCTCTCTTTAAATCTCAGGTTGAATTCGTAGGTGTTCAGGATGTTTTGAGAGTTATCTAGGTAAGTTTGTGGGGCCAGGTGAGTTGAAGACTCCTACTCTTCCACCATCTTGCCCCTCCCTCTGGCAACTATTTACCTATGCTTCACCCATGTTTTTTTTCTGAGCCAAATATTACAGTTTCAACTTAACATGTGTATAAAAAAATCATCAATATGATGACCAGGAAATCAGGGTTGGGTTCATTTGGCAAGCTTGTGTTTTTAAAGTCTACAAAGAAGAAAAAGACTTATAACCAAAAAAATTATTTTTTAAAAATGCTATTATGTGAGAAGTACAAGAAATTTACCCATGCACTAAAATCAGCTATCCTTCTCATCAAATCCCGATTGCTTTGTTATTCCTTACTAATGAATTAACCTTTGATAAATCCCATAGAAATCAGACATCAATGATGTAAGGATTATTATATAGGTGGATATGGAAATTGTCTATACTACTCATTGACAAAATTTGAAAATTTTGTCACCAAAAGAAGTTAGGAGTGTGTGTGTACAATTGTCATTTATTTCCTTTTGTCAATAATAACTTGTTTGCACAGTAAATGAAAACTGAGTCCAAAGATTGATTTATTTAAAATTGCTCAGTGGAGAAATTCATTCCCATGTGCCAATTCCCTCCTTTTAATTCTCTTACCTTGCTGTGACTGGTCAAAGAAAAAGAGAGGAAATATATTGCATTCCTAATGCAACATTTAAGTAATGTGTTTAATTAATGGAAACAGATTTTTCATTTTATTCTGATTATCCAGAAGGTTTAAGCAACATGAGATTTATGCAGAGCATGAAATTGGTGGCACGACCCAAAGAGGTCTATTGGAAAATACTGTCATGGCTTCTGGCATGATGCTTCATGGCAAGCTCAGGGTTCTCACTATATGGATGTGTGTAAGCATTTCCAGTAGGCTGCAGCCATAACTCACAGGTATGCTTTCAGAGTAATCCTTATAATTAAGTAGGAAATTACAAAAGAAAAACCCAAGTGCTATTTAAAAACCAAACCCATTAGTTTTTGGCTAATTGTGATGAAATAATAGTCGCTGTGAGCAATTTCCCATTTCCTAATCTCACCAGTCTTGCTAAATCCTCAGATTTGTTCATAGAAGAATAATTATCACCACTTGTAACCCAATCAAGAATCAGAAACTGTTAATAGCTTAGGTTCAAACTACTGAATTTTTCCTTTTTGATGGTCTGATTATTTGACTTACACTTGACTCAAACTCATTCTATTCTCTAAAAAACTAATTGAAAAAATATTTTTTCTATACTCTGAAAATTAATCACAGGGAAAATCAAAATGGGAGAGGAGTACTCTGCTATAAATGTGACTCTAGCAGCTACTTCTAGTGAGTTTAATGTCATGATCTAAGAACATGGGAGCAAAGTGATATGGAAAAAATTTTTAAATAAGGCTTGTTTTTTATTTTTTCAAAATTTTGAAATAGAATCAGTGAATGTAACATAGAAAGAGCTGTATTTTGGCTCAATAAAGATAATAATTACTTGGTGATTAGAATTGAGAACAATAAATTGGGGATACTTCTTAAAGCAGTAGGCTTTCTGCTAGTGGAGGTGTTGAAGCAGAGGCTGGAGGCTTTATGGTTCCATTTTAGGTATGCTGAAAAGTACAATATACCTGCATCAGGAATAGACTAGACTATATGCCTTTTACGGTTTCTCTTAATTGTAAGACTCTAGATTTAAAATTTATTTTCTCAGCTCTTCCCATAATTCACATAAAAATTATTATCCAACAAGTGTTATTACACGTCCTAGGTCATATCAATTTAGGATGTATGATTCTAAAATGAAGGGTAACCATTGATTCCTAACCTTATTAGATTTATATTTTGTAGGTAACTTCTATATTTTAATCTAAAAGAAAAACTGAAATGCATAATTCCATCCATTAGAGCAGGCTGTTGAAAGTCATATTTTGGACAGGTCTTGTACTGGGGCTTCCCTGCAGCATCTATAAAATTATATCCTCTGGATCAGAAATCCAAGAATTCTAAATTTCTCCATTTTTACATGAAACTTCCCTCAGTCCAAAATTTGACACAAAATGAAACAATGAAATATAGTGGATATATGTTTGTGTGTTGAACAATGGATTAAATAAAGTTAAGTCATAAATCAAGTGTCCAAAGAACAATGAAAAGGATTTATCTTTTATCCTTTTGAAATATCTCATAAGTTGATATGCACAGTAGTGAAGTACATATTGGAGGAGACCCTTATTTCATTAATGCTCCATTGGATCTTCTATTTGAATTATAGCCTAATTCTATAAAAGAAGTAACCTTGAGCTTCTCTGATAAGAGATAACTCTCATTTAAAAACAAAAAAAAAAAAAACCAGCTTTGGCTCTTACCAACCATTTTAGTGTACAGGTTCCTCCTATAATCTCAATGTGTAAAAAGAGAATAAAAATTTGTATGAACTTTGCCCATGAAATCTGAGGATCTCCTAAAAATGAAGGAGTAAAACATACCCTCATAGTGATAATGGAGGCCAGGATGATTATATTATTGACTATAGCAGGATGGTTTTAGCTGCTCTTCTATTTTTCTTGAAACCATAAACCTCCTGATCAAACCTCCTTTCATTTCCTACCTTTGTTATAAACTGGTGTATGGAATGCCTGAGTGGCTCAGTGGTTGAGCGTCTGCCTTTGGCTCAGGGAATGATCCTAGTCCTGGGATCGAGTTCCACATCAGGCTCCCTGCAAGGGGCCTGCCTTTCCCTCTGCCTGTGTCTCTGCTTTTCTCTCTCTCTGTGTCTCTCATGAATAAATAAATAAAATCGTTAAAAACGATTAAAATAAATAAATAAAATCATTAAAAATGATAAACTGGTGTAGATAAATAATTCTCAGTTATTAGAAAAAAGTCAACTGTGAAATTACAATGATAAATGGCATTTGACATTGGGCCTTAGTGATAAAAACAGTAAAAAACGGTGGGGACTCAAGTGGAATGGAGAGCTCATAGTGAAAGGGAATATAAGGGAAGGGAGAAGAAATGTGTGGGAAATATCAGAAAGGGAGACAGAATGTAAAGACTGCTAACTCTGGGAAACGAACTAGGGGTGGTAGATGGGGAGGAGGGCGGGGGATGGGAGTGAATGGGTGACGGGCACTGGGGGTTATTCTGTATGTTAGTAAATTGAACACCAATAAAAAATAAATTAAAAAAAATAAAGGTGGCAGCTAGTATTCAGCTAAGCAGGAATGTGAGTACAGTGATGTCAGATCTTCCAAATTTTCAAGATAACTAGAAACCCAGGTTTTTATATGACATTTCCTGATTTTAAAATATTGTCAGCTAATAAAAATATTTTTAAAAAACACTATAGGCCAAACAAAACCCATCTGTAATTCAGTTTTGTTTCAAGTTTTCTTTAAGCACTCTGAATGAGTATACCAGATCAAGTTTGAGGCCATGTATTAAGAACATATAAAGATTACAAGCAAACCATACCAGTTGCAATCCCTAGTGGCTAGTCTTGCTTCTCTCCAGTCCCTGAGACCGGGACTCATTGAAATGTCCACTTGCTCTTGAAAGAAAGGAAAGGGTACATTTTTTTAGAAAGAGGGTCTGAGAAAGCTTCTATTCACTTATACTAGTCATCATGGTAATTGCTATTTGTTGAGCATGTATTGTGGCTGGGATATCTTTTCAGATATTATTTGTTCCTCACAGAAACTTTATAGTATAAATATAGCAATTTCTGTTTGTTGTGGCACTTTACAGATAAAGGGTAGATCCTCACCCAAAATTTGGTCCAGATGTAGAGACTGATACACAAATACCAAGAGATTAAACAAAATTTTATTAGTTACATAATAACTTCTAAGGATAGTAGGGCAGGCTTCCCAAGCTGGTCTGAAAATGACCTGGGAGTAGGGAAAGGAGATTGGTTTGGATTTTTATTGTGGTGAGGAGTGGGCTTGTGTCAGGGTCCTACTCCTGGGGCAGGAGCTTACATAGTTTCACTCTCCTGTTGGCACCAAAGGAGGGAGCACTTTAGCTTTCTTATTAGCTTTTCCAGATGTGGGGCAGAAGGAGAAGAAAGAAAGGTGTTAGCATTCAAATATCCAAAAAAACGAAGTCAGACCCTTTATTAAAATATTTTATAGATGAGAACCTTGAGACTCAGAGAGTTTATGGATTTGTCCAAGATTGTATGGTGGTAGAGCAAGGGTTCAAACTCAGGTCTAGTTCCAAAGTCACTACTTCCTTTCAGTACAATACTAGTGGACTGATTTAAAATGTAAAGAATTAGTTGCTTACAATTAAGAATTTACAAAAAGAAATCAGGTCTAAATTACCATATATATATAACCATCTAGTGCTGAACAGGAGCTGCCTTTCTAGACAATACATGTACTCTACAGTTCACCACAGTTCCCACTACTCCTTATTATTCTTGAGACTGCAGCAGAATATCACTTGAAATTTCTAATCAGAAATAATCATTGTTTTTCAAATTTTTGTTTGAGATATCATTTAGCTTCTTCAGTCTGAAAGCTTACGTATTTTGCCAAATTCAGGAGGTTTTCAGCTCCACTCTTTCCTCTCCTTCTGGAATTCTGATAATAGAAACTAAATCCTCTTTCATTGTCCGTTAGAACCTTGAGGATCTGTTCCCCCACCCCCAGTCTGTTCATTCTTTCTTTTGTTCAGATTGGATAAATTATGACTACAAGTTCAATGACTTTATCCTGGGTCATCTTTATTATTGAGCCAATCCAATATTTTGTTTTGTTTTTTTTTTTCCCCAGTGATTGTATTTTAACATTTTTGGTATAATTTCCACTTTTAAAAATAAATTCCATTTTTGGTTGAGATTTTCCATTTTAACATTTATTTCAAGAGGATTTGTAGTTGCTTTTTGAAGCATTTTTATGATGGCTGCTTTAAAAATCTTTGCCAGATAATTCCAGCATCTGGCTCATCTTGGGTATTGGTATCAGTTCATTTGATTTTCTCTCTCAAATTGTGATTTTCCTGGTTTTTGTATGATGGCTCATTTTCTATTGTATCCTAGACATTTTGACTATTATGTTAGAGGACTCCAGGTATTATTTTAATCTTTTATTGTAGCAGGAAGCCACTCTGTTTATCTTTAGCACACAGGTCCTGGCCTACTTTTGTGGGTTGTACTTCCAATGGCAATTTAATTTTCTGAGCCTTTGCAATGATATTTTGGTTTGTTTGGTTTGCCTGAAGGGAATCTCCAACCTACAGAGATAAAGAAAACTTCCCTGCCAGTATCACTCAGAGTCTCTAGGTAGGGGAAGATAGTCTCAGGATCAGTAGGTATAGAGACTGCTTCATGGACTGGACCACTTATTATGGTGTGATCCCTACTGCCAGTGCCACTCAGGTGTCTAGTGTTTTTCAGTAGGTGAAGGAGTTCTCTGATTTATTTAGACAAAAACCACTGCCTACCTGGGCATTGTTATGGCAGGATTCTCCCTGCTAGTGCTGCCCAGCCTCCTGGTGTCTCTGCACAAGAGAGGGGAGTATCTGGCTCAGCAGGGTAAAAGAGTACTTCCCCTCGATGCTTATTATTGGGGGGTTCTTGATCTATCCCCCTTTATGGTACCGATGGGAGTGTCTGCTATTGTTAGGACACCTGTACCATCATGCAGGGAAGAAATGAACCTATTTGAACTACCTGTTATTTCTAGGTAAAAGGTTGGAGGATGCTGTACCTGGATTGCCCTTTTCTATTGAGTGGTATCTTTTTTTTTTTTAAAGATTTTATTCATTTATTTATTTTAAAGAGAGGGAGAAAGCAAGTGCAGGCAGGGGAAGGAGCAGAGGGGCAGGGAGAGGGATGGGGAAAGAATCTCAAGCAGACTACACACTTAGCATGGAGCCTGACACAGGGCTAAATTCCAGGACACTAAGACCATGATCTGAGTTGAAACCAAGAGTCAGACATTTAACTGAGCCACCCAGGTGCCCCTGTTGAATGGTATCTTAAAACACTTTGCTGCCATTTATTTCTTCAATCTTACTGTCCTCAACCACCTTCCTCTTTCCATATTTCAGATTTCTCTTTGGGTTTGTAATTTCTTTTCATACATTGATACACCCTGTCCAAGGTATGTAGATGGAAAAACGGGGAGATGAGTCTATGCCATTTTGTCTAGACTGCACATTGCTTTTCTTATATCTGATCCATTTTACTTATATACATTAACCTTCCCAGTATCTTTGGCCATTCTAATTTTTATCCTCTACTAAACTCTATCCAAAAGACAAAAATCTGTACACCAAAGTGCTCTCTGTGCTAAGGAGTTTATATTCCACCTATCCTTCTCCAGCCTTATCCAGATATTGGTTCTGTGATTTCCTTGAGAACAGAACTTTGTCTTGAGAACAATGTCTTCTATCACTGGTAATATGGTACTGTGCTGCATAGCAGCAGAGCACTTCCAAAGATTTAGAATATGTGCAAAACAATGTTTGAGATTTTCCATACTCTCTTTTCTTATTCAATTGTATCCATAAATAGCCTCAAGAATACTCCCCAACTCCTGACCCCCAAAAGCTTACAGCCAGATAATCTAAAATTCCTTAGCCAGACAATCTCCTAAAAATCTTTTGCCAGAAAACCACAGACAAATAAACCACTAACCTTCCCTCACATCCTATAGGCTTTTACAAGCCTCCTCTCAAATATTTATTCCCCAGATTTCCCGCTATAATCTGAATCCAACCTACATTTCTAGCTTTGTTGCTTATTGCTGTCCCCTTTTGTATACTCAGTTACTTAAGTCCATTGTACTCCTCTTACTTGCCTTCAGGCCTTTACATATTTTGCTTTCTTGGTAACATTTTCCACTCACCATACCTCTTCACTTAAAAAAATGACTTACTCTTCACAGCTTAGACATTAGTTCCTCTATTGAAGTTTCTCTGACCCTTTCTTTCATTCAAGACATCAGGTAAACCTGTTTTGTACCCTTTGTTATAGTTCTGTACTGTCCTCTTTATGTCTCATACTACTTTTAAATTCTTTAGTTTTATTTCATTGCAAACCTAAAGAAAAGCTGCAACGATTCACACTTTACCCATACTGACCAATTAATTTACATTTTGCCCTATCATTTTATCATTCTCTCTCTACTATTTGAGACTAAGTTGCAGACATTGTTCTCCTTTACCCATAAATACTTTAGTATACATTCTAAAGAATAATACATTATTTTACATAAATATAATTATAAAAGTCACAAAACTTAATTTTGATAAAATTCTATTATCTAATTCTTAGCCCATAATCAAATTTTGTCAATAATTTCAATAATGTCTCTGTAGTTATTTTTACTAGTCCAGGATCCATTTTAAGATCACATACTGCATTTAGTTGTCATATCTCTTTAGACTGTTTTAATTTGGAATAGTTCCTAAGCCTTTGTCTTCCCTGATCTTAATATTTTTAAGAGTACAGGCCAGTTACATTGTATAATCAGTATCTATTTGAGTTTCTCATGATTCAAATCCAGTGATGTATACATAATGGTTGCCACTTTCATGTCCCCATAGTATTTCTGGGAAGAATTTACTCATCACCTCTTGCAAGAACCAGCCAAATGTCCTTTATTGTTGAAAACCCTTCACTTCTTTATTTAAAATAGTGGCCCACTAACAACATTAACAACTGAAAGAGTCAGTCCTGGGTCCCTGGAAATTCTCTGTCCAATCTTTTCTAACTTCTTTGTCCTACCCTAACAAGGTTGAATGTGTATATGAAGAAATATCATTGAGCATCTACAGTGAATCTTCAGATCAGCTATGTGAGGTAAGAATTATTTCCCCATATAAGAAAGTGAAGATTTCAGAGATAGAACAGGTATTTAAGGCCAAGTTTTTTTATTTTAGCATTCATTCTTTTTGGCAGAGATTAGATTCTTATACACATCTCTTATAATCTAGAATCACATAAGTGTAGCTGAATTCATTCCAGTTCCCTCTGTTTTGCCTCCCCACAACGCAGGAGGGCTTCACAAATTTAGGCCTTTATATGCACACCTCAGAAATGTAAAGGTGCTGTTTTGTGCTTATGGCTCCATTTGCAGAAGAAATGTGGTTCTAAATAGAAATTGTCATTCCACTGCTCATTATCAAGGAAGGTACTAGCTGGAGAAGATATGAGGTAGTTGGCATATTTTATACATTCAATGGAGTCTGTCTCTGAACAATCAACTGTTCTCATGTTTTTTTTTTAATTTTCCACTCTACATCTGTATGTCAAGTTCAGTCCTGGCTTTGGTCAAAGAAATGGTAGGCATCAAGAATCAGGGAACTCCTCTGCCTCAATGAAACCCAAATAAACACCAGCTCATTTTAAGAGGAGGTCACCATAAGGATCTTAGGAAGGTGTCAGTATAATAGGAGGACCCTAGGCTCACATCATCCCATGAATTCAACTAGACAACTATCAAATAATAACAAATACCCCAGAAATTCTGAAGACTGGCAGAACAAACTCCACAACCAAAGGTAGAGAAGAGGCCACATTAAAGAAGGTAGGTTGTGTGGCACAGAGACTTAGACAAAATGATAAACAGAGAAATTTATCCCAAAAGGAAGAACAGGACAAAGCCACAGCCAGAGATTGGAGAAAAACAGATCTTCTCTATTAGAGAATTTAAAGTAATGATCATAAAGATACTCAGGGGACTTGAGAGTGGAAGACATAGTGAGACCCCCTAACACAGAGATAAGGAATAACATAGCAGAGATAAAGGGATCAATAAACAAAATGAGAAGCATGCTTGATGGAATGAACAGTAGCAGGTTGGAAGAAGCAGAGGAAAGAAATAATGACCTTGAAGGCTGAGTAATGGAAAGAAGTTAAGCCGAACAAAAGAGAAAAAAAGAATTTTGCAAAATGAGAATAGACTTAGGGAACTCAGTGACTCCATCAAATGTAATAACATTAATATCATAGGAGTCCCAGAAGAAGAAGAGAGAGAAAAGGAGGCAGGAAATTTCCATGAAGAAATAATAGCTGAAAACATCTCTAGTATGGAGAAGGAAATAGATATACAGATCCAGGAGGCACAGAGAACCTCCATAAAAATCAACAAAAGCAGCTCCACCCCAAAACATATTGTAATTCAACTTGTAAAATATAGTGGTAGAGAAAAAAAAAAGTTTTAAAGCAGCAAGACTAAAGGAGACAGTAACTTATAATGGAAAACCCATAAGACTAGCAGGGTATTTTTCAGCAGAATCTTTGTAAGCCAAAAGAGAGTGGCGATATATTCAAAGTGCTGAATGAGAAAAATCTACAGCTAAGAATACTGTATCTAGCAAAGCTGTCATTAAAACTAGAAGGAGGGGAGGAGGGGCAAGATGCCAGGAGAGTAGGGTCCCCAAGTCACCTGTCCCCACCAAATTACCACGATAACCCTCAAATCATCCTGAAAATCTACGAATTCGGCCTGAGATTTAAAGAGAGAACAGCTAGAATGCTACAGTGAGAAGAGTAGCTTATATCAAGGTAGGAAGACGGGAAAAAAGAAATAAAGAAACAAAAGGCATCCAAGGGGGAGGGCCCCCACGAGGAGCCCGGCTAAGGCCTGGGCAAGTGCCCCCAGGACAGGAAAGCCCCGCCCCGGAGAAGCAGGAGCTTCACCAATCTTCCAGGGAGGGCGGAAAGGCGCTCCCAGGGAGCTAGAGCAGGACCCCAGGAAGGGCGGGGATTCCCTCAAGCTCCCTGGGACACTAACAGACATCTGCGCCCCGGGGAGAGTGCAACGAGCTCCCTAAAGGGCTGCAGCGGCACCCTGCTGGACCCAGGAGCAGCTTGGAGGGGTTCGGGCCGAGGCTCCACGGAGAGGCGGGTGCGTAGCAGGAGCGGGAATCCAACGGCGCAGGCCCCGGAGCAAAGGGCGCCAGGGACACAGCCCAGGATCCGGCCTCCCCCCGGGACAGGCAGAGGCCAGGAGGGCCCAGGACAGCAAGGACGCTCCTGCCCTGAGCTGAGCAGATCAGCGGCCCCGCCCCCGTAGCCTCCAGGCCCCTGCAGACGGAGAGCTCCTTAGTTACTGTGGGAGCTGAATCCAGTGGTCCAGGGCTGGCTGCCACCACTGTGGTTGTTCCTCCTGGGGCCTCACGGGGTAAACAACTCCCACTGAGCCCTGCACCAGGCAGGGGGCAGAGCAGCTCCCCCAAGTGCTAACACCTGAAAATAAGCACAACAGGCCCCTCCTCCAGAAGACCAGCTAGACGGACAAGTTCCAGGGGAAGTTAAGGGACCTAAACTATACAGAATCAGAAGATACTCCACCGTGTTTTTCTTTTTTTCACTTTTTGATTTCTGTTTGCTTTGCCCAGCTTTTTTTTCTTTCTTACTTTTTCTTTCTCTTTTATTCTGTTTTTCTTTTTTCCTTCCTTTTTTCTTTTTCTCTTTTCTTTCCTTCTTTCTTTCCTCTTTTTCTCCTTTTCCCAATACAACTTGTTTTTGGCCACTCTTCACTGAGCAAAATGACTAGAAGGAAAACCTCACCTCAAAAGAAAGAATCAGAAACAGTCCTCTCTCCCACAGAGTTACAAAATTTGGATTACAATTCAATGTCAGAAAGCCAATTCAGAAGCACTATTATACAGCTACTGGTGGCTCTAGAAAAAAACATAAAGGACTCAAGAGACGTCATGACTGCAGGATTTAGATCTAATCAAGCAGAAAATAAAAATCAATTGAATGAGATGGAATCCAAACTAGAAGTCCTAACAACGAGGGTTAACGACGTGGAAGAACGAGTGAGTGACATAGAAGACAAGTTGATAGCAAAGAGGGAAACTGAGGAAAAAAGAGACAAACGAGTAAAAGACCATGAGGATAGATTAAGGGAAATAAACGACAGCCTGAGGAAAAAAACCTACGTTTAATTGGGGTTCCCGAGGGCGCCGAAAGGGACAAAGGGCCAGAATTTGTATTTGAACAAATCATAGCTGAAAACTTTCCTAATCTGGGAAGGGAAACAGGCATCCAGATCCAGGAAATAGAGAGATGTCCCCGTAAAATTAATAAAAACCGTTCAACACCTCGACATTTAATAGTTAAACTTGCAAATTCCAAAGATAAAGAGAAGATCCTTAAAGCAGCAAGAGACAAGAAATCCCTGACTTTTATGGGGAGAAGTATTAGAAGTATTAGTATAGAAGAACAGCAGACCTCTCCACAGAGACCTGGCAGGCCAGAAAGGGCTGGCAGGATATATTCAGGGTCCTAAATGAGAAGAACATGCAACCAAGAAGACTTTATCCAGCAAGGCTCTCATTCAGAATGGAAGGAGAGATAAAGAGCTTTCAAGACAGGCAGGAACTGAAAGAATATGTGACCTCCAAACCAGCTCTGCAAGAAATTTTAAGGGGGACTCTTAAAATTCCCCTTTAAGAAGAAGTCCAGTGGAACAATCCACAAAAAGAAGGACTGAATAGATATCATGATGACACTAAACTCATATCTTTCACTAGTAACTCTGAATGTGAACAGGCTTAATGACCCCATCAAAAGGTGCAGGGTGTCAGACTGGATAAAAAAAAGCAGGACCCATATATTTGCTGTCTACAAGACACTCATTTTAGACAGAAGGACACCTATAGCATGAAAATAAAAGGTTAGAGAACCATTTACCATTCAAATGGTCCTCCAAGAAAGCAGGGGTAGCCATCCTTATATCAGATAAACTAAAATTTACCCCAAAGACTGTAGTGAGAGATAAAGAGGGACACTATATCATACTTAAAGGATCTATCCAACAAGAGGACTTAACAATCCTCAATATATATGCCCCGAATGTGGGAGCTGCCAAATATTTAAACCAATTAATAACCAAAATGAAGAAATACTTAGATAATAATACACTTACTCTTAGTGACTTCAATCTAGCACTTTCTACACTTGATAGGTCTTCTAAGCACAATATCTCCAAAGAAACAAGAGCTTTAAATGATACACTGGACCAGATGGATTTCACAGATATCTACAGAACTTTACATCCAAACTCAAATGAATACACATTCTTCTCAACTGCACATGGAACTTTCTCCAAAATAGACCACATACTGGGTCACAAATCGGGTCTGAACCGATACCAAAAGATTGGGATCATCCCCTGCATATTCTCAGACCATAATGCCTTGAAATTAGAACTAAATCACAACAAGAAGTTTGGAAGGACTTCAAACACGTGGAGGTTAAAAACCATCCTGCTAAAAGATGAAAGGGTCAACCAGGAAATTAAGGAAGAATGAAAAAGATTCATGGAAACTAATGAGAATGAAGATACAACCGTTCAAAATCTTTGGGATGCAGCAAAAGCAGTCCTGAGGGGGGAATACATCGCAATACAAGCATCCATTCAAAAACTGGAAAGAACTCAAATACAAAAGCTAACCTTACACCTAAAGGAGCCAGAGAAAAAACAGCAAATAGATCCTACAACCAGCAGAAGAAGAGAGTTAATAAAGATTTGAGCAGAACTCAACGAAACCGAGACCAGAAGAACTGTGGAACAGATCAACAAAACCAAGAGTTGGTTCTTTGAAAGAATTAATAAGATAGATAAACCATTAGCCAGCATTATTAAAAAGAAGAGAGAGAAGACTCAAATTAATAAAGTCATGAATGAGAAAGGAGAGATCACTACCAACACCAGGAAATACAAACGATTTTAAAAACATATTATGAACAGCTATACGCCAATAAGTTAGGCAATCTAGAAGAAATGGACGCATTCCTGGAAAGCCACAAACTACCAAAACTGGAGTAGGAAGAAATAGAAAACCTGAACAGGCCAATAGCCAGGGAGGAAATTGAATCAGTCATAAAAAGCCTCCCAAGACACAAGACTCCAGGGCCAGTCCAGGCTTCCCAGGGGAATTCTAGCAAATGTTTAAAGAAGAAATCATACCTATTCTACTAAAGCTGTTTGGAAAGATAGAAAGAGATGGAGTACTTCCAAGTTCATTCTATGAGGCCAGCATCACCTTAATTCCAAAACCAGACAAAGCCCCCACCAAAAAGGAGAATTATAGACCAATATCCCTGATGAACATGGATGCAAAAATTCTCAGCAAGATACTAGCCAATAGTATCCAACAGTACATTAAGAAAATTATTCAGCATGACCAAGTATGATTTATTCCCGGGATGCAAGGTTGGTTCAACATTTGTAAAACAATCAATGTGATTCATCATATTAGCAAGAGAAATACCAAGAACCATATGATCCTCTCATTAGATGCAGAGAAAGCCTTTGACAGAATACAGCATCCATTCCTGATCAAAACTCTTCAGAGTGTAGGGATAGAGGGAATATTCCTCGACATCTTAAAAGCCATCTATGAAAAGTCCACAGCAAATATCATTCTCAATGGGGAAGCACTGGGAGCCTTTCCCCTAAGATCAGGAACAAGACAGGGATGTCCACTCTCACCACTGCTATTCAACATAGTACAGGAAGTCCTAGCCTCAGCAATCAGACAACAAAAAGACATTAAAGGCATTCGAATTGGCAAAGAAGAAGTCAAGTTCTCCCTCTTTGCTGATGACATGATACTCTACGTAGAAAACCCAAAAGCCTCCACCCCAAGATTGCTAGAACTCATACAGCAATTCGGCAGTGTGGCAGGATACAAAATCAATGCCTAGAAGTCAATGGCATTTCTATACACTAACAATGAGACTGAAGAAAGAGAAATGAAGGAGTCAATCCCATTTACAATTGCACCCAAAATCATAAGATACCTAGGAATAAACCTAACCAAAGAGGTAAAGGATCTATACCCTAAAAACTATAGAACACTTCTGAAAGAAATTGAGGAAGACACAAAGAGATGGAAAAATATTCGATGCTCATGGTTTGGAAGAATTCATATTGTGAAAATGTCAGTGCTACCTAGGGCAATTTACACATTCAATGCAACCCCTATCAAAGTACCATGGACTTTCTTCAGAGAGTCAAAACAAATTTTTTTAAGATTTGTGGAATCAGAAAAGACCTCGAATAACCAGGGGAATATTAAAAAAGAAAACCATAGCTGGGGGCATCACAATGCCAGATTTCAAGTTGTACTACAAAGCTGTGGTCATCAAGACAGTGTGGTACTGGCACAAAAACAGACACATAGATCAATGGAACAGAATAGAGAATCCAGTAATGGACCCTCAACTTTATGATCAACTAATATTCGATAAAGGAGGAAAGACTATCCACTGGAAGACAGTCTCTTCAATAAATGGTGCTGGGAAAATTGGACATCCTCATGCAGAAGAATGAAACTAGACCACTCCCTTTAACCATACACAAAGATATACTCAAAATGGATGAAAGATCTAAATGTGAGACAAGATTCCATCAAAATCCTAGAGGAGAACACAGGTAACACCCTTTTATAACTTGACCACAGTAACTTCTTGCAAGATACATCCACGAAGGCAAAAGAAACAAAAGGAAAAATGAACTATTGGAACTTCATCAAGATAAGAAGCTTTTGCACAGCAAAGGATACAGTCAACACGATTAAAAGACAACCTACAGAATGGGAGAAGATATTTGCAAATGACGTATCAGATAAAGGGCTGGTTTCCAAGATCTATAAAGAACTTATTAAACTCAACACCAAAGAAACAAACAATCCAATCCTGAAATGGGCAAAAGACATGAAGAGAAATCTCACAGAGGAAGACATAGACATGGCCAACATGCACATGAGAAAATGCTCTGCATCACTTGCCATCAGGGAAATACAAATCAAAACCACAATGAGATATCCCCTCACACCAGTGAGAATGGGGAAAATTATCAAGGCAGGAAACAACAAATGTTGGAGAGGATGCAGAGAAAAGGGATCCCTCTTACACTATTGGTGGGAATGTGAACTGGTGCAGCCACTCTGGAAAACTGTGTGGAGGTTCCTCAAAGAATTAAAAATAGTCCTGCCCTACGACCCAGCAATTGCCGTGTTGGGGATTTACCCCAAAGATTCAGATGCAATGAAACGCCGGGACACCTGTACCCCGATGTTTATAGCAGCAATGTCCACAATAGCCAAACTGTGGAAGGAGCCTCGGTGTCCATCGAAAGATGAATGGATAAAGAAGATGTGGTTTATGTATACAATGGAATATTACTCAGCCATTAGAAATGACAAATACCCACCATTTGCTTCGACATGGATGGAACTGGAGGGTATTATGCTGAGTGAAGTAAGTCAAACGGAGAAGGACAAACGTTATATGTTCACAT
Organism: Canis lupus dingo; assembly: GCF_003254725.2. NCBI lineage: Eukaryota > Metazoa > Chordata > Mammalia > Carnivora > Canidae > Canis > Canis lupus. Next base: position 94,799,319 of record NC_064281.1, on the reverse strand, counting down.
TCATTTGGGGAATATAAATAATAGTGAAAGGGAATAGAAGGGGAGGGAGAAGAAATGCGTAGGAATATCAGAAAGGGAGACAGAACATAAAGATTCCTAACTCTGGGAAATGAACTAGGAGTGGTAGAAGGGGAGGAGGGCGGGGGGTAGGGGTGAATGGGTGACGGGCACTGAGGGGGACACTTGATGGGTTGAGTACTGGGTGTTTTTCTGTATGTTGGCAAATTGAACACCAATAAAAAATAAATTTATTATTAAAGAATAAATAATAATGAATGAATCATAAGAAAAAAAAACTAAAAAAAAAAAAAACTAAAAGGAGGTATAGGGGCACCTGGTGTGACCTGTTAGTTTGGTGTCTCATTCAGGTCATGATATCAGGGTCCTGAAATCGGGTCACACATTGGGCTCCATGCTCAATGATGAATCTGCTTTTCCCTCTCCTCCTGGCCCTCCCCTGGCTTGTTCTCTCTCATTCTGTCTCAAACAAATACATAAAAAACTTAAAAAAAAAGAATAGAAGGAAGGATAAAGAGTTTCGCAGGCAAATAAAAACTAAAGGAGCTCATGAACACTAAACCAGCCCTACAAGAATTATTAAAGGAGACTCTTTGGGGATAAAAAAGACCAAAAGCAACAAACACTAGAAAGGAACAGAGAACATCACCAGAAACAGCATTTACAGGTAACATAATGGCACTAAATTCATATCTTTCAATAATCACTCAATATAAATGGACTAAATAATCAAAAGATATAAGGTATCAGATTGAATAAAAAATAAGACCCATCTATATGCTGCCTTCAGGAGACTCATTTTAGACCTAAAGACATCTGTAGATTGAAGGTGAGGAGATGGGGACACATCTATCATGGAAATGGATGTCAAACTAAAACTGGAGTAGCAAAGTTTACATCAGAAAAAGTAGACTAGCACAAAACAGACATACAGATCAAAAGCACAGAATGGAAAACTCAGAAATGGACCCACTATATGATCAACTAATCTTCAATAAAGCAGGAAAAATATTCAAAGGTAAAAAGACAGTTTCCTCAACAAATGGTGGTGGGAAAACTGGACAGCAACAAGCAGAAGAATGAAACTGAAGCACTTTCTTGCACCATGCACAAAAATAAATTCTAAATGGAAGGGTGCCAACTTGGGTCAGTCAGTTAAATGTCTGTCTTCAGCTCAGGTCATGATCTCAGGGTCCCCACATCAGGCTCCCTGCTCAGTGAGGAGTCTGCTTCTCCTTCTCCTTCTGCTCCTCCCCACCAGGCGTGCTGTCTCTCTCTCTGTCCATCTCTCTCCCAAATAATAAATAAATAAATTATAAATAAATAAATAAATAAATAAATAAATAAATAAAATCTTTTAATAAATAAATTCCAAATGGCCGAAAGACCTAAATGTGAGACAGGAAACCATCACAGTCCTAGAGAACACAGGCAGCAACCTCTTTGACTTTGGTCATAGCAATTTCTTACTAGACATATTACCAGAAGCAAGGGAAACAAGCAAAAATGAACTATTGGAAATTCTCAAGATAAAAGTCTTCTGTACAGTGAAGGAAACAATCAACAAAACTAAAAGGAAGCCTATGGAATGGGAGAAGATATTTGCAAATGCCCTATCTTATGAAGGGCTAGTATCCTAAATCTATGAAGAGTTTGTTAAGTTCAACACCCAAAAAACAAATAATCCAGTTAAGAAATGGGCAAAAGACATGAAAAAAGATTTTTCCAAAGAAGATATCCAGATGGCTAACCAACCTATGAAAAGATGCTGAACATCAGTCATCATCAGGGAAATACAAATCAAAACCACAATGTGATACTACCTCACACCAGTCAGAATGGCTAAAACTAACATCTTGGGAAATGATAGATGTTGGTAAGGATGCAGAGAAAGAGGAACTCTCTTGTATTATTGGTGGGAATGCAACTGGTGCAGCCACCTGGAAAACAGTATGGAGCTTCCTCAAAAAAGTTAAAAGTAGTACTACCCTATGATCTAACAATTGCCATACTAGGGTATTTACCCAAAAGATACAAAAATACAGATTCAAAGGGATACATGCACCCTTATGTTTATATCAGCATTATCAGCAATAGCCAAACTATGAAATGAGCCTCAGTGTTTATCAACTAATGAATGGATAAAGAAGTTGTGGTATACACACATACATGTACAAACACAAAATGGAATATTACTCAGCCATCTAAAAGAATGATATCCTGCTAGTTGCAGCAACATGAGTGTATTGTGCTAAGCAAAATAAGTCAGTCAGAGAAAGACAAATATCATATGATTTCACTCATATGTGGAATTTAGGAAATAAAACAGATGAATGGAAGGGGAAAAAAGAGAGAAGTTGAGAGGGGGAGGCAAACCATAAGAGACTCTTAATGATAGAGCACAAACTGAGGTTGATGGAGGCAGATGGGTGGGAAGATAGGCTAAATGTATGATGGGTATTGAGGACACTTGCTATAATGAGCACTAAGTGTTATAAGTAAGTGATAAATCACTAAATCTACTCTTTAAACAAATTTTAAAAAGACAGAGAAGTACTGAATTCAATTGATGATTAAAAAAATAAAAGGTATTATTTGATAATGTTTTTAGAAATGGTGAGCTGAGAAACTAAAGCTAGACTAGTATATGTAGGGTTTTTTAATCAGTATTATTTTTTGTCGTTGATTTCCACTGAGAGTGAGAAATGTAGCAAAATAGATGGTGCTGATGCTGCTCTGGGAGTCTCTCTAAATAGAGAGGCTCAGTACTCAGCAGTGAGAAGTCCCAGGTGTCAGGGTCCTGAGCTACAGATGGCTGGCTCAATGTAGTTTCACAAGTATTCTTTATGGGCCCATTCTGAAATGACAATGAATATGCTCTGGGGCATATACACTATTCACACCAATTGCTTTGCTTGAATTTAGTCAGCTCTTCCCCTCAATGGACTGGATTTCATAAAAAAATAAAAAAAGATTTTGAGGGCCTGCAGAATGACAAAAAACATCTTTTTTGCTTTTCTCTTTTCTGTAGGTTTTAGCAAACTTTTAAGTGCTTCTTCTGGACCAAACCTCATTTTGTGGAGCTACCAATAAGGCATTAGAGCTATAGCTGGCATAAACAAGAAAAGCTCTTCATGTGTCTCAAGTTACTCCTACCAGGAGTATAGACTATTCAGGACCCGAAATTCCCACCATTAAGGTTAACCAGTTGAGTTTAATGAACACTTATGGATGGTCAGTCAATATTTAAGACTCTACGGTAAATACTAAAGTACAGATAAGAATATGACATTGCTCTGTCATTATGGAGCTCACAGTCTGATGGAAGAGGCATATGTGTATAATTAAGGACATTACAACATGCTTATTATTCATGCTTTGCAGGAAGTGTGGTGGTACAAGGGGAGGAGCCCAAGTCACTCTGCCTGGGAAAGTTAAATGAAGGAAATGTCAAATGTCAAATGTCATTTGAGCAGGAATAGGAAAGATGAGTGAATATGTATTGTTAGGGTAGAAATAGAGTAGAGGAAACAGAATAAGAAAAGACAAGTGGATATCTGTCTGAGTGTGAAAGGCATTTTATAGCATGCCAAGGAGTGGAATGATTAGAAGGGAGGGGTTGGGAACAATTGAATATTTATTGGGTGCTGTTTATGTGTGAGGCACTGTGCTAATTGTTTTACACATATTTTATCCTAATAACTAAACAAGACAGAAATTATTGTTGCTTCACAGGGCAATGACTGAGTTGTTCATCAAATACTAATATACTTCATTCCATTATCTAGCCTCCCTTTCAGTGGATTTGGGCAATAAGACTAGGTTTTGGCCAACAGGATATGTGCTAAAAATATGTAAGCTACTTCCTGTACTAGGCCTCTTTTTCCCTTCTATGTTACCTTAGAGGCCACCTGTTCCAGATAACAATGTCTACAAGATAGAGGAAGTTATTCTCATCTATAGTATATATAATATGAGCAAGAAATAAACTTTATGTTCCATCTCTAAGATTAGAGAATTAATTTGTTACCACAAGATAGGCTATCCAGGGCTTGCCAAATTACAGCCAGTGATCAAAAATGACTTGTCACTTGTATTTGCAAATAAAGTTTGATTGGAAGACAACCACACCCAAATATTTATGATGATGACTACGTTCATGCTACAGTTGCAGAGTTAAATGGTTGCTACAGAAACTGTCGGGTGGGCAAAACCTAAAATATTTGCTATGTGGCCCTTACAGAAACAAAACAAACAAACAAACAAAAAAACAAACAAAAATGTTGCTGACCTCTGTTCTAATTAACAAACAAGGAAACGGAAAAACAGTAGTCGGTAGTGTTGGGATTTGAAGCCAGTTCTTTATTTGATGTTATTCTCAGTTTTTTGTTTTTCTGGGTTTTTTTTTTTGTTTCTTTTTTTTTTTTTTTATTGCCACTGGTTCTTTAATCTCCATTTGTTCCTGTACTTTAGTTATAATTCTCCTGTTGATTTACCCACACCACACACCATATGGATTCACAACCCATTCTGGAATCATTTTTCTGGCTCAATATTGGCATGTCTTTGGGGGAATAACTTATATAACTTGTCTCCTAATACCTAACTTCTCCCACTAGTTTCACCTTAGCTCCAAGGGACTGGCAATGAGAAAAGGAAGAATCAAATGTAACTCTAAGGACTTAGTTTGTACTACTGGATGGAAGTAGGATAAATGGGTTAAGAGCTGATACAGGGATGGCGTAAGGACTGGAATGGGAGAGAAGTTTAAGATTAGACATGTTGAGTTTAAGGTTTCCCTGGGAAAAAAAAGAAAAGAAAAAAAAGAAGAAAAAAAAAAGGTTTCCCTGGAAAAATCCAAGTGGAGATGTTTTATAGGCAGGTAGGTAGATAGGTATGAAGCTCAAGAAAGAGACCTGGGTTGGAGATATAGTAGAATAAATTATACTGAATCATCTATTCTCTCAGAAATCTTACTATGATTAGTGTTAGAGCTATAAGATGGCTAACCAAGGTCAGGGATCAGTCTGAAACCAGGCTTGTATTCATTCTATGATCACATAAAAACAAAGGTAGTAGACACACCTGGAATATCTGTGCCCTTGACCTTTTAAGCAACAGATCTATCTCTCCCCATAAGATAGCATGCCATGTCTTGATGGTATGACCAGGCTGCTTCTTGCTTCCATGTCATGTAAGATTCTGTTTGCGACTCGGGAGCTTCCTCTCAGAAAGATAACCAAAGACTTTACTGCTTCTACCAAGATTTCACAAGAACCAGTGGCAGGCTCAGTATCTCAAGGCCTTTTTTTTCCCTCTCTGAAACAATGGTATGAATTATTCAGTATGCCATGGGAAGGCCATAAAGTATTTGAGCATTGCAATTTAACTGTAGTCGAATCTAGGATTGCTAATGCAGTATAGTGATTAATTCTCAAGATATACAAAAATGGAGATTTTTCCTCCTCTCAGGAGGGGCTGTGGGCCAGGTACCTGAGTTCAAATTTACTCCTGTCAAACATATTTGATCTTCTCACCACTGTCTTCAGAAAAATCCCATTTAAGGAAAGAACAATAAAAAAAAAATACTAAAAATCCAATGATGACAACACAATGTGGGGTTTTTTGTTTTTTTGTTTGTTTTTCTAATTTTATTTATTTATTCACAAGAGACAGAGAGAGGCAGAGACACAGGCAGAGGGAGAAGCAGGCTCCATGCAGGGAGCCTCATATGGGATTCGATCCGGGGTCTCCAAGCTCTGGAGGCAGCGCTAAACCAGAGCCACCCGGGCTGCCCTGTTTTTATTTTTGCTTTGTAGTTTGCTCCTTGTCATGGCCCTTCCACACCGTGATTCACTGAAAATAGATGCTCTGAGGAAAGTACACGTCTGATATATGAACTTACTCAGAGGCATCTCCTTTAAAAACCCATATGTTGCACCAGAATCTGTTTCATGGGCCTGAGTCTTATGCTATGCAATAGGGCTATATGCTCAGAAGAATCTCACTGTTCGCTAAATGCTCTCCTGTCACTCTCTTGAACTTCTTTTTTTTTAATTTTTTTAAATTTATTTATGATAGTCACACACACAGAGAGAGAGAGAGGCAGAGACATAGGCAGAGGGAGAAGCAGGCTCCATGCACCGGGAGCCTGACGTGGGATTCGATCCCGGGTCTCCAGGATCGCGCCCTGGGCCAAAGGCAGGCGCCAAACCGCTGCGCCACCCAGGGATCCCTTCTCTTGAACTTCTTAATACTTTTTGACCAATGGTCTCACATTTTAATTTTGCAATGGAGACCTACAAATTACATAGCTGGTTTTGTCTTACTTGACTTTGGTGTCCTACTGCCTGACCTTAGCCACACTTGAGCCCTTTAAGTGTTCTCAGGCCAAAAATGCAATGAAGATACTTGAATAAATTCTGTGCTTCAATGTGTATTATAATAAGTGGGGTTCTGCTGTTAATATGCTCATTGGCAGATATCTGGCCTGGGTCTGCATTTTCCTATCTTGAACCTTGGCAAGATAGTGCTTGGCTGATTTCTGAGACTTTGGTAGGAATAGGGACAAAGGAAAAGCTTTCCAAACCTGGATATCCATAGATGGATAGGTGCTCAGTCTCTCTCAATAATATGGACCACAGAAAGTCCAGGGATTCCATACGGATGGCTGATTACTGTTGAACATGTTTAAGGCAATAGTGCTGAGCATGTCTTCTTACTTTTCTTCTTACCTATTTCTCTCCCACTTGCAGGCACTATTACCTACTTTGTAAGGTTTACAATTAAGAATAAAAGAGGCAGCATGTCCATCTTTGAGAGAATTTAAGGCAATGTGTTGCTTCATCCAGGGCTCTTTGCATTTGAACTCTTCTCTCAGTAAGAGAAAAGAGTATTTTCTAATGAGTGTGAAAGAGCTGGGGGCAGTGGGCTTTCTTGAGTACCTCTTAAAACTACATCACTCTGGATTTGCATGCTGTATCCATGAAAGGCCATCTATTATTTCAGCCTTCAGATATTTCTGTAAATTCATGATTCCTTCTTGACCATCCAAACCATATACCCCAAAAGCCTAGCGCCAACAGGGTCGTAGGAATTTTGTCACTGAATTTTTGCTACCCTTGGCTCCTTTTCTGAATTCAGTTTCCTTTTTTCCTCTTGGTGACCTTTTTGTAACCTTCTTTTGATGTCATAGATAGCCAAAATCTAGATATGGGACAAGCTAATGGTAGAGATATTCACTGTGACTTGGCAAACTTTCTCCTTGTCGGTTGGTGACTCAGGCAGGAGGGATGGGAAATGTGCTGTCAGTGGCAGAATCACTCCTGCAATAAGACATTAGTTTGAATCCCAAATTAAAATTTAAAAAGGATGGGGAGGAGGAGGAGGCCCATCCATACCCTCAGTCTTTATTCACCTGGTTAATGACTCAGGCTGTTCATTAGGCACTAAAGAAGCAAGCTTTATCATTTCTCCAGCTTCAAAAACTAAAATGCCTACATTCAAATTACACCAACATGCTCCAAGCCTCTTTAATTGAAAGTATGGGATGGGATCTGATGTAACATTTATCTTTCTGCAATTGACATGAGAGGAAGAGGTAAGGGGTTTAAGGAATATTTTATTTAAAAAACAGACTTGAAGAGGTTGTGGGAGTGATTGCCAGCTTATCAGGTGACTCACTGACACCTGGAGAGAACTTCTTGTCATTAGACAATCTGACTCCCAATATGGCCCAGGACAATTTAGTGAAAACTTTGTCCCTCCTTTATCTCCACCTCGCTATCCCACCTTCTCTCTCCCTGGAAGTTTTTATCTCCAGTAACAGATAAAAATTAGCACTCAACACCTACTGGAAACATTCACTACATAATTGATCCAATTATAAGGCCTGTATTGGGAACTTATATATTCATGATGCCTTTCCATCCCACAGACAAGTAATGCATTTGTGTTCACAGGAATCAGAAGTATTCGGAGTGCAAAGAACTGGCATTCAAAAAGAAGCCATGGGGAATGTCAGGTAAGCATCCTGTTTAGCTTTTTGGATTTAGTCATGCACAGCCCACTGTCCTGGGAAAAATAATTTTGTATATCAATTTCCTTTTTTTATGGGAGGAGATATTCTACTTATTTCTGAGGGAGGCTGCAGGTGGGACTGGTAGGAAAATCTGTGGTACAAAAAGGATTTTGGGAAATCCTTTCAAGTTAATTCTACTTAGGGGTAGGTGTTTACATGGAAGTATCTCTTCATAAATCTCAGCTATTGTGAAAGCATATCAGCATCATTATACATTAGGTATATGTATATATATATATATATACATACATATGTATATGCTTTGAGACCCCCAGTGGATACCTGAAACTGAGGGTAGTACTGAACCCAATTATACTGCTTTCTTTTCCTTTACATTCATACCTATAACAAAGTTTAATTTATAAATTAGGCACAGTAAAAGGTTAAGAACAATAACTAATAATAAATAGAATAATAACAATGCACTGTAATAAAAGTCATGTGAATGTGGTCTCTTTCTCTCAAAATCTTATTGTAGTGCACTTACCTTTCTTCTTGTGATGACGTGAAATGGTAAAATACCTGCTTGATAAGATGAAGTGAGGTGAATGACTTAAGCATGATGATGTATTTTTAGGCTACTATTGACTTTCTGACCATACATCAGAAAGACCATCTGCTTCCAGACTGTCGTTGATCACCAGTAACTGAAACAGTAAAAAGCAAAACCAAAGATAAGTGGGGGATTACTGTGCAGAGATTGAAAACAGTCCCAGTGTGGTTGATTTGTAAATTCTGTCACTCTTAAGGATAGGATTTTCTTTGTTTCTTATTTCTCAAATCCTTTTTTTAATATATAAATTTATTTTTTATTGGTGTTCAATTTGCCAACATATAGAATAACACCCAGTGCTCATCCCATCAAGTGCCCCCCTCAGTGCCCGTCACCCAGTCACCCCCATCCCCCACCCACCTCCTCTTCCACCTCCTATCAGTTTCTTCATGTTTGCTCACTGTGGATTTTTTTTAATTTTTTACTTTGAAATAATTATGGAAATTCACAAAAATTTGCAAAAAATGTACAGAGAAGTCACGTGTACTTTTCATCTAGTTTTCCCCAAATGTAGATTGATTTTATCCTGCTATTAGTCACATTTATTTGAAACAAGACCTCTCGACTGCCTCATTCTTCTAATATACCCTACATAGGGCATTTGGGAATACTTATATGACATAGGGAATTCCATGCTATTAATGTATAAGTAATTGTCTAATATGTCATTAATACTACCCATTACATATCTTTTTTAAAAAAAATCTTTTATTTATTTATTTGACAGAGAGAGAGAACACTCATGCGTATAAGCAGAGGGAACAGCAGAGGGAGAGGGAGAAGCAGGCTCTCCATGGAGCAGGGAGCCCAATGAAGGGCTTGATCCCAGGACCCTGGGATCATGACCTGAGCCAAAGGCAGATACTTAGCCAATTGAGCCACCCAGGACTCATACTCATTACATATCTTTAAGTTATCTTATGACTCAGCTCATAAAGAGATAGCAGTAAAGGAAACAACACACAAAAATATGAGACTACCTTGAGGGTATTTTCAAAGAGGAGTATGTTTCATGAAATCTTAACATATACCTCACATGAGTGGCTTACACATCATTGTGACTGTTAACTGAAATAATTTTTGAAACTCAGGATAATACAGACTCTTAAAGTAGGAAATTCTATTAATGTAGCCTCTCATTGTTATGTAATACCAGATTCCTTTCCTTGGTGACAGCATTCTCAAATTTCTTATTTATATTTGTGCATCTCTCCTCTAATTCCATATTGCGAAGCTTGACAATCAAGATCATTCTCCCTATCTCCTTTAATGAATTTAGGACTATCCAATACTTTCTCAGTCCTAGTTTTTCTAGATTAAATAGAGTTCATCCTAGTAATCAATCTTGGTGAATAGGCTCTTTCTTGGTCACGTTAGATATATTTCTCTAGGCCTACTCCAACCAATATATAACCACCCCTGCTGCCAGAAATAGATGTACTGTACATTTGCTCCTTGGCTCCAAATCTGTGGGTGGAGAAATGTTCTGAGTATGAGCAGAAGTGTGTGTGTGTGTGTGTGTGTGTGTGTGTGTGTATGCACGTAGGGAGGTAGTTATGGTGGTGGGGGCTTTAATGTCACCACTTAAAAAAATATTCTGGTTACTCAGGGGAAAATACAAAAAAAGTAGAAAAATTGCTTTGGATTCTCTGCTATTCTGCTGAAAACATGCTATTTCATTGGAATTATTCAAATACTTTAAAAAATTTTCACTGCACATATTTAATTTTCACTCATGCATTTGAAGGTATGCATATATTAGTATTCGTGACAAATTAGGAGGCTTTGCATGAATGCACATATATACATGGGTGAGTCAGTCATTCAGTGGTAGGCATCGCTTCCTGTGATTCCATAATATCAAATACTGAGGAAATGAGGTGGGAATATGCAAAATAATATTTTCTCTTGAATATTACCAGAGACATGCCTGTGAGAAAAAATAAGGACAACACTATTTGCTATTTCATTGAGATTTGAGGCTAAATTAGACTTTGTATAAAGCTTTTTAATAAAAAATTTAAAAAGGTAACAAGGAAGAAAAGAATTTACTAATGGAGCTAGTTAGAAAACAAATGTTAAGATCTCTCTCCACTTTTTAACTTCCCTTTACTAGTAAATGTTCTTGAGATATCTCCATTCATCTCTGTAGTTTTCAAGGTTGAGTGTTAGGGAAAGTCCTTGCACACAGTTTTTCTCCTGCAAATAGCTGTCTTCTTATCAAGAATGAAAAATAATAAATTGGAGGCTTGGGGTTTAAATTTGGAACAAACTTTTTCCAATAGGCAAACATTGGATAAATGAGGACTCCTAAGATGCTCTTGACATCCAACATCCAACATCCAACAATCTTAACAATTAACCTTCCTGCTCCTTCACATCCAAACTTCTAGCCCTCAAACATAATCACTCTCACCCTACCTTGATTCTCTTTCTTTCCTTTTTCTCCTTTCTCTCTTTTCCAGTCTACCAACTATGGTTCATAAAAGAAATGCCTACCAATATTTTTTAATTCTTTTGATGTCTCCAAAGAACTAATTGTGTCCTGGGGCAAAAATCATATCAGGAAGAATCTGATGAGACTTCCTAAAAGAAAAGTATAGAGCTCTCATTCATATATGGCAGATTATTAACTTTCTGGAAAACTGGCTAATGAGTTTCAGCCATAATGCTATTGAGACTAATTGGATTATAGATGTTTTTAAACTGTTAAGATACCCTAGAGACTAAACAATCACTGTATCATGGACGCCCAGAGAGGGAAGGGATCTTAAATGTCATCTAGTCCATATTACCCAATGGATGTTTGAATTCCAGTATAACTTCCCAGCCAAGAGGTTACTAAGCTCCTATGTAAACACATTTAGTGATAAGGAACTCATTAACTAATGAAGTTGTCTATACCTTCTCTGGATTGCCCTTATTTATCTTTGTAAAATTTTGCTCACTCTGATCCAAAATCTGTTCTGTAGATTACATCTATTATTTCTAGTTCTACCCTCTCGAGGGCACACAAAACACTTGTTCTTTCATCTTCATGATAGTCCTTCAACTATTTGATGACAACTTCCATCTTTTTCATGGGTCATCTCTTCTTTAGACTTTTATGTTTTTTATATGATGTTGTTTTAAGTCTCTATGATACTTGTGGTTATTCCCTTTTAAAAACATGGGGTCTGGTATCCTATTCTATATAAAGGGGAAGATAGAGATGCAATCTAATATGGAAAGGTTAAGAAAATAAATTTAAGTACAATATACATAGTTACATCTAAAAATAAAAATGTGACTAGCAGAGTTTGCAGGGTGATTTGGGAGGAAGTGGGGGAGGAGAATGAATTAATTATTTATTGGGAGGAAGCTATTATGTTATTTTAAAAGTTTATAAATACAGAAAGAAATGTATAAACACATATTTTATGTTGTGGTGATAACCAGCAGGAAACCCCCAAACAAAAATGATTAAGAGTAGTTACTTCTCTGAAACTAAGACTAGGGATGAAGAGAGAGAGAGTTCTTTTCTCCTTTTGAGCTTTTCTGTACTGTTTGAATCTTTCTTATTATGGACATAGACATTTCCATGATTCCTTATATGTAATTCAGAAGTCCAAAAACTCTGAGAGAGAAAGGTTTTTCATTTCTTTTGGCTACTAGGCCTGACTTAATCTGAATAATTTGGCAATTATTCAGCAAAATCTGAACTGTTGTAAAGCTCTTTATAATCTTTATTATTACCAGGTAGTATGTATATTCATTGATTTTGCTCCTGAATCTGGTATTTCCTAGAGATGTTAGTTTGGGAAAGTCATTTAATCACTCTGAGCTCATTTTGTTTGTTCACCTATAAAATAAGCTTTATAATACTAAGCATAACATAAAGAGTTACATATTCTCAGCCAGAAATAGTTGCACAAAAAAGTATGTGTTACTATTATTCTAAATAATAATAACAACATAAAGCAGTAGTTCCCAAACTTTGGTGTCCATGAGAATTATATGGGGAGCTTTGAAAATTCCTGATGACCAAGATGTATCCCATATTAATTAAATCAGAATAGTTTAAGGTAGGAGCCAGGTGATTACAATGTGTAGCAAAGTTGGGGAACCACTGATTTAAAGTGAGAAATCTTAACAGTTGCCACCAGAAGATAGACTTGTTGTTGTCATATTAATTTACTTGGCCTCTGAAGTTAATAGCCTCTCTTAATAGCTTTTCCAAATCCCAGTATAGCAAGTTTTTGTTTGTTGTAGTAATTACCTACATGCTTTTGGAAGTTCGTTTAGTCTCAGGAAGCTGATCCTTGCAAAAATGGTGAGCCCATTTTCATTATAAAGTGGATTTCATATTAAGTTTCTTCATGTCGGAGGGAGGAGCAAGATGGCGGAAGAGTAGGGTCTCCAAATCACCAGTCTCCACCAAACTACCTAGAAAACCTTCAAATTATCCTGAAAATCTATGAATTCGGCCTGAGAATTAAAGAGAGACCAGCTGGAACGCAACAGTGAGAAGAGTTCGCGCATCTATCAAGGTAGGAAGACGGGGAAAAAGAAATAAAGAAACAAAGGCCTCCAAGGGGGAGGGGCCCCGCGAGGAGCCGGGCTGAGGCCGGGGCGAGTGTCCCCAGGACAGGAGAGCCCCGTCCCGGAGGAGCAGGAGCTGCACCGACCTTCCCGGGGGAAAGGGGCTCGCGGGGAGGTGGAGCAGGACCCAGGAGGGCGGGGATGCCCTCGGGCTCCCCGGGACAGTAACAGCAACTGCGCGCCCAGGAGAGTGCGCCGAGCTCCCTAAGGACTGCAGCGCGCACGGCGGGACCCGGCGGGACCCGGAGCAGCTGAAGGGGCTCGGGCGGCGGCTCCGCGGAGGGGGCTGCGCGGCCCCGGGAGCAGCTCGGAGGGGCTCGGGCAGAGGAAGAGGCTCCGTGCGGAGGGGGCTGCGCGGTTCCAGGAGCAGCTCGGAGGGGCTCGGGCGGCGGCTCCGCGGAGGGGGTTGCGCGGCGGCGGCCCGGGAGCGCGAATCCACCAGCGCAGGCTCCGGAGCACAGGGCGCCGGGACACAGCCCAGGATCCCGCCTCCCCCGGGACAGGCAGAGGCCGGGAGGGCCCAGGACAGCAAGGACGCTCCTGCCCCAGCTGAGCAGATCAGCGGCCCCGCCCGGAGCCTCCAGGCCCTGCAGACGGAGTTCCTGCCGGAGCTGAATCCAGGTTTCCAGAGCTGCCCCGCCACTGGGGCTGTTCCTCCTGCGGCCTCACGGGGTAAACAACCCCCACCGAGCCCTGCACCAGGCAGGGGCACAGCGGCTCCCCCAACTGCTAACACCTGAAAACCAGCACAACAGGCCCCTCCCCCAGAAGATCAGCTAGACTGACAACTTCCAGGAGAAGCCAAGGGACTTAAAGTACACAGAATCAGAAGATACTCCCCTGTGGTTCTTTTTTTTTTTTTTTTTTTTTTGTTTTGTTTTTGTTTTTGTTTTTGTTTTGTTTTGCTTTTTGATTTGTTTCCTTCCCCCACCCCCTTTTTTTCTCCTTTCTTTTTCTTTCTCTTTTTCTTCTTTTTTTTTTTCTCGTTTTTTTTTCTTTTCTTCCCTTTTTTTTTCTCTTTCTCTTTTCTTTCCTTCTTTCTCTCCTCTCTTTTTCTCTTTTTCCCAATACAATTTGCTTTTGGCCACTCTGCACTGAGCAAAATGACTAGAAGGAAAACCTCACCTCAAAAGAAAGAATCAGAAACAGTCCTCTCTCCCACAGAGTTACAAAATCTGGATTACAATTCAATGTCAGAAAGCCAATTCAGAAGCACTATTATACAGCTACTGGTGGCTCTAGAAAAAAGTATAAAGGACTCAAGAGACTTCATGACTGCAGAATTTAGAGCTAATCAGGCAGAAATTAAAAATCAATTGAATGAGATGCAATCCAAACTAGAAGTCCTAACGACGAGGGTTAACGAGGTGGAAGAACGAGTGAGTGACCTAGAAGACAAGTTGATAGCAAAGAGGGAAACTGAGGAAAAAAGAGACAAACAATTAAAAGACCATGAAGATAGATTAAGGGAAATAAACGACAGCCTGAGGAAGAAAAACCTACGTTTAATTGGGGTTCCCGAGGGCGCCGAAAGGGACAGAGGGCCAGAATATGTATTTGAACAAATTCTAGCTGAAAACTTTCCTAATCTGGGAAGGGAAACAGGCATTCAGATCCAGGAAATAGAGAGATCCCCCCCTAAAATCAATAAAAACCGTTCAACACCTCGACATTTAATTGTGAAGCTTGCAAATTCCAAAGATAAGGAGAAGATCCTTAAAGCAGCAAGAGACAAGAAATCCCTGACTTTTATGGGGAGGAGTATTAGGGTAACAGCAGACCTCTCCACAGAGACCTGGCAGGCCAGAAAGGGCTGGCAGGATATATTCAGGGTCCTAAAGGAGAAGAACATGCAACCAAGAATACTTTATCCAGCAAGGCTCTCATTCACAATGGAAGGAGAGATAAAGAGCTTCCAAGACAGGCAGCAACTAAAAGAATATGTGACCTCCAAACCAGCTCTGCAAGAAATTTTAAGGGGGACTCTTAAAATTCCCCTTTAAGAAGAAGTTCAGTGGAACAGTCCACAAAAACAAAGACTGAATAGATATCATGATGACACTAAACTCATATCTCTCAATAGTAACTCTGAATGTGAACGGGCTTAATGACCCCATCAAAAGGCGCAGGGTTTCAGACTGGATAAAAAAGCAGGACCCATCTATTTGCTGTCTACAAGAGACTCATTTTAGACAGAAGGACACCTACAGCCTGAAAATAAAAGGTTGGAGAACCATTTACCATTCGAATGGTCCTCAAAAGAAAGCAGGGGTAGCCATCCTTATATCAGATAAACTAAAATTTACCCCAAAGACTGTAGTGAGAGATGAAGAGGGACACTATATCATACTTAAAGGATCTATTCAACAAGAGGACTTAACAATCCTCAATATATATGCTCCGAATGTGGGAGCTGCCAAATATATAAATCAATTATTAACCAAAGTGAAGAAATACTTAGATAATAATACACTTATACTTGGTGACTTCAATCTAGCTCTTTCTATACTCGATAGGTCTTCTAAGCAAAACATCTCCAAAGAAACGAGAGCTTTAAATGATACACTGGACCAGATGGATTTCACAGATATCTACAGAACTTTACATCCAAACTCAACCGAATACACATTCTTCTCAAGCGCACATGGAACTTTCTCCAGAATAGACCACATATTGGGTCACAAATCGGGTCTGAACCGATACCAAAAGATTGGGATTGTCCCCTGCATATTCTCGGACCATAATGCCTTGAAATTAGAACTAAATCACAACAAGAAGTTTGGAAGGACCTCAAACACATGGAGGTTAAGGACCATCCTGCTAAAAGATAAAAGGGTCAACCAGGAAATTAAGGAAGAATTAAAAAGATTCATGGAAACTAATGAGAATGAAGATACAACCGTTCAAAATCTTTGGGATGCAGCAAAAGCAGTCCTAAGGGGGAAATACATCGCAATACAAGCATCCATTCAAAAACTGGAAAGAACTCAAATACAAAAGCTAACCTTACACATAAAGGAGCTAGAGAAAAAACAGCAAATAGATCCTACACCCAAGAGAAGAAGGGAGTTAATAAAGATTCGAGCAGAACTCAACGAAATCGAGACCAGAAGAACTGTGGAACAGATCAACAGAACCAGGAGTTGGTTCTTTGAAAGAATTAATAAGATAGATAAACCATTAGCCAGCCTTATTAAAAAGAAGAGAGAGAAGACTCAAATTAATAAAATCATGAATGAGAAAGGAGAGATCACTACCAACACCAAGGAAATACAAACGATTTTAAAACATATTATGAACAGCTATACGCCAATAAATTAAGCAATCTAGAAGAAATGGACGCATTCCTGGAAAGCCACAAACTACCAAAACTGGAACAGGAAGAAATAGAAAACCTGAACAGGCCAATAACCAGGGAGGAAATTGAAGCAGTCATCAAAAACCTCCCAAGACACAAGAGTCCAGGGCCAGATGGCTTCCCAGGAGAATTTTATCAAACGTTTAAAGAAGAAATCATACCTATTCTCCTAAAGCTGTTTGGAAAGATAGAAAGAGATGGAGTACTTCCAAATTCGTTCTATGAAGCCAGCATCACCTTAATTCCAAAGCCAGACAAAGACCCCGCCAAAAAGGAGAATTACAGACCAATATCCCTGATGAACATGGATGCAAAAATTCTCAACAAGATACTGGCCAATAGGATCCAACAGTACATTAAGAAAATTATTCACCATGACCAAGTAGGATTTATCCCTGGGACACAAGGCTGGTTCAACACCCGTAAAACAATCAATGTGATTCATCATATCAGCAAGAGAAAAACCAAGAACCATATGATCCTCTCATTGGATGCAGAGAAAGCATTTGACAAAATACAGCATCCATTCCTGATCAAAACTCTTCAGAGTGTAGGGATAGAGGGAACATTCCTCGACATCTTAAAAGCCATCTACGAAAAGCCCACAGCAAATATCATTCTCAATGGGGAAGCACTGGGAGCCTTTCCCCTAAGATCAGGAACAAGACAGGGATGTCCACTCTCACCACTGCTATTCAACATAGTACTGGAAGTCCTAGCCTCAGCAATCAGACAACAAAAAGACATTAAAGGCATTCAAATTGGCAAAGAAGAAGTCAAACTCTCCCTCTTCGCCGATGACATGATACTGTACATAGAAAACCCAAAAGTCTCCACCCCAAGATTGCTAGAACTCATACAGCAATTCGGTAGCGTGGCAGGATACAAAATCAATGCCCAGAAGTCAGTGGCATTTCTATACACTAACAATGAGACTGAAGAAAGAGAAATTAAGGAGTCAATCCCATTTACAATTGCACCCAAAAGCATAAGATACCTAGGAATAAACCTCACCAAAGATGTAAAGGATCTATACCCTCAAAACTATAGAACACTTCTGAAAGAAATTGAGGAAGACACAAAGAGATGGAAAAATATTCCATGCTCATGGATTGGCAGAATTAATATTGTGAAAATGTCAATGTTACCCAGGGCAATATACACGTTTAATGCAATCCCTATCAAAATACCATGGACTTTCTTCAGAGAGTTAGAACAAATTCTTTTAAGATTTGTGTGGAATCAGAAAAGACCCCGAATAGCCAGGGGAATTTTAAAAAAGAAAACCATATCTGGGGGCATCACAATGCCAGATTTCAGGTTGTACTACAAAGCTGTGGTCATCAAGACAGTGTGGTACTGGCACAAAAACAGACACATAGATCAGTGGAACAGAATAGAGAATCCAGAAGTGGACCCTGAACTTTATGGGCAACTAATATTCGATAAAGGAGGAAAGACTATCCATTGGAAGAAAGACAGTCTCTTCAATAAATGGTGCTGGGAAAATTGGACATCCACATGCAGAAGAATGAAACTAGACCACTCTCTTTCACCATACACAAAGATAAACTCAAAATGGATGAAAGATCTAAATGTGAGACAAGATTCCATCAAAATCCTAGAGGAGAACACAGGCAACACCCTTTTTGAACTCGGCCATAGTAACTTCTTGCAAGATACATCCACGAAGGCAAAAGAAACAAAAGCAAAAATGAACTATTGGGACTTCATCAAGATAAGAAGCTTTTGCACAGCAAAGGATACAGTCAACAAAACTCAAAGACAACCTACAGAATGGGAGAAGATATTTGCAAATGACATATCAGATAAAGGGCTAGTTTCCAAGATCTATAAAGAACTTATTAAACTCAACACCAAAGAAACAAACAATCCAATCATGAAATGGGCAAAAGACATGAACAGAAATCTCACAGAGGAAGACATAGACATGGCCAACATGCATATGAGAAAATGCTCTGCATCACTTGCCATCAGGGAAATACAAATGAAAACTACAATGAGATACCACCTCACACCAGTGAGAATGGGGAAAATTAACAAGGCAGGAAACAACAAATGTTGGAGAGGATGCGGAGAAAAGGGAACCCTCTTACACTGTTGGTGGGAATGTGAACTGGTGCAGCCACTCTGGAAAACTGTGTGGAGGTTCCTCAAACAGTTAAAAATATACCTGCCCTACGACCCAGCAATTGCACTGTTGGGGATTTACCCCAAAGATACAAATGCAATGAAACGCCGGGACACCTGCACCCCGATGTTTCTAGCAGCAATGGCCACGATAGCCAAACTGTGGAAGGAGCCTCGGTGTCCAACGAAAGATGAATGGATAAAGAAGATGTGGTTTATGTATACAATGGAATATTACTCAGCTATTAGAAATGACAAATACCCACCATTTGCTTCAACGTGGATGGAACTGGAGGGTATTATGCTGAGTGAAGTAAGTCAGTCAGAGAAGGACAAACATTATATGTTCTCATTCATTTGGGGAATATAAATAATAGTGAAAGGGAAAATAAGGGAAGGGAGAAGAAATGTGTGGGAAATATCAGAAAGGGAGACAGAACATAAAGACTGCTAACTCTGGGAAACGAACTAGGGGTGGTAGAAGGGGAGGAGGGCGGGGGGTGGGAGTGAATGGGTGACGGGCACTGGGTGTTATTCTGTATGTTAGTAAATTGAACACCAATAAAAAAATAAATTAAAAAAAAAAAAAAAAAAAAAAAAAAAAAAAAAAAAAGTTTCTTCATGTCTTGTAATTTTTTGTTGAAATTTGGATATTTTAGGCAAAAAAATGATAGCAACTCTGGCTAATCATTTTTCTCTCCATTTGTGGGGACTTGTATTTGTTGTTGTTTTATTCTTTGCTTACTAACTTAGATATTTGAATGAAGTCTAATTCCCCAGCAATGTGAAGCCTTTGATGTTGTTTCTCAGAAGATGTAGCTTTGGGCATGCACACATTCATCCTTCTACTCATGGCAATCACTAATATATTTTTCATTTTTATAATTTTATCATATAAAGAATGTTATACAATTAAATCATAGAGAATATAGCCTTTTATGATCTCTCCCACCCTCCATATTACTCTCATAAGAGTAATCCAGGTTTGAATAGACATTTTTACAAAGAAGACATACAGATAGCCAATAGGCACATGAAATGATGCTCAACATCACTAATCATCAGGGAAATGCAAATCAAAACCACAATGAGATATCATCTTACACTTGTCAGATTGACTTTTATCAGAAAGAAGAAAAAAAAACAGTGTTGGTAACAATATGGGAGACAGGGAACCCTTGTGTACCGTTTGTGGAAATGTCAATTGGTGCAGCCATTATGTAAAACAGTATGGAAATTCCTCAAAAAATTAAAAATAGAACCATCATATAATCCAGGAACTCTATTTCTGGGTATTTATCTGAAGAAAATGACAACACAACTTCAAAAAGATATATGTGCCCTTATATTCATTGCAGCATTATCTACCATAGCCAAGATATGAAAGCAACCTAAGTGTGCACCAATAGATGCTGAGATAAAGAAGACATGATATACATATACAATAGAATATTATTCAGCCAGAAAAAGAATGAAATCTTACCATTTGAAACAACATGGATGGACCTAAAGGGTATTATGCTAAGTAATATAAATCAAAGAAAGGCAAATACTGTATGATTTCACTTCTATGTGAAATGTAAAAAACAAAACAAACAAAACAAAACAGAAACAGACTCAAATAAATGAAGCAATCTGTTGGTTACCAGTGTGTGTGTGGGAAGGGAGCAAGTGAAATAGGTAAAGGGGATTAAGAAATACACACTTACAGTTATAAAATAAATTAATCATGAGAACATAATGTACAGCACAGGGAATATAGTCAATAGCATTGTAATAATTTTGTATGGTGACAGTAACTACACTTATAATAGAGATCACTTCATAATATGTAAAAATATTTAATCACTATGATGTATACCTGAAACGAATAGGATATTTTATGTTAATTATAATTCAATAAAAAAGGAATATGCCCTTTAAAACTGGGAACCAGGAAAAAAGAGAATAATCCAGGTTGTTGTGTGTATCAATAGTTTATTCCTTTTTATTGTAGAGCAGTATTCTGAATGTACCAGTTTGTTTAACCATTCCCCAATTGGATATCATCTGGGCTATTTCCAGTTTGAGGCTATTATGAATAAAGATGCTATAAACATCTGCATATGAGTTTCTGCATAAACATAAATCTTCATTTCTTTGGGGAAAATGTCCAGGAATGTAATTGATAGGTTGTATGTTAGTTGCATATTTTGTTTTTTTAAAGAAACTGAAAAATCTATTTTCTGGAGTGACTGTGCCATTCTGTGTTTCCACCTGAAATGAATCCAATTTCTCTGTACCCTTGCCAGTATTTGGTGGTGCAACTATTTTTTATTTTATTCATTCTTTATATATGTGTAGTAATCTTGCTGTAGCTTTAAGTTGCATTTCCCTGTTGGCTAATGATACTGAATATCTTTCCATGTGTTTATTTGTTATGTGTCTATATGTTCTCTGCAGTGAAATGTATGGTCATGTCCTTTGCTCATTTTCTAATTGGATTGTTTTTTACTGTTGACTTTTGAGTGTTCTTTATATATTTCAGATACTAGTCCTTTGTTTGATAAGTGGTTTGATAATATACTCTCCATGGCTGTAGCTTGTATTTTCATCCTCTTAACTGGGTCTTTCACCAGGCAAAAGTTTTAAGTTTTGATAAAATCCAATTTATCAATTTTTCCTTCAATGAATTGTGCTTTAGGTGACAAATCTAAGAACTTTCTTCCTAGCTCTAGATCCTTAAGATTTTCTTCTACTGAAACTTTTATTTCAGTTATTGTATTTTTCAGTTCTAAAATTTTCATTTTCTTCTTTATATTTTGTATTTTTTACTGATACTTTCTATTCCTTTACTAAAAGCCTTCATCTTGGGACACCTGGGTGGCTCAGCGGTTTGCCAACTGCCTTCAGGCCAGGGCGTGATCCTGGAGTCCCAGGATCAAGTCCCACATCGGGCTCCCTACATGGAGCCTGCTTCTCCCTCCGCCTGGTCTCTGCCTCTGTGTGTGTGTGTGTCTTTCATGAATAAATAAATAAAATCTTTTAAAAAGGAAGTGCAAGCTTTGGGTGGAGAGGGGAGATACTTTTTTTATTTGTGCCTGTTGGTGTTATATTGCCAGTCTCTTCAGCTCCAACTCAGGATACATAAACAAAAGCATATCTAGATAACTTAACACTGTGTTATTCCTTGTGTCCTGAGATACGTAGCTTGTTTGTCTTCTTCTCTCTACCTTTTATATACATCTTATGCTTGTTTTATATGTAATTAATGTCCAAAGTTTTTAGTTGTGCTTGGTGGAAAAAATAGGGGAAAGTACATCTACTCCATATTTCTGGACATAGAGTTGACCCAGCAATTTTACTTCTAGATATGTGCTTAAGATAAATGAAAACATGTACACACAAAGACTTATGCATGAATCTTCATAGCAGCTTTGTTCATAAGAGGCAAAAAAAACTAGAAGCTACCAAATGCTCATCAATGTGAAGGAACAGTGGTATATAAATAATGTTGAGTATTATTTAAAATTAAAAGATATGTCTGGTAATATTGAATGTAAGAAAAAGTGGAAGGAAAAGGGAACATTTAGACACAGTGGTAGAAATATAAATTGTTATAATTGCTTGGGAAACAAATGGAATAAAGTTAAATTTGAGTAAAATTGAAAACATGCATTTCTACTTCTGGATATCCTAGAAAGTGTCTTGTAAATATATATAAGAAGATGTGTACAAAGATGCTTAATATAGCACTGTTTGTAACAGAAACTGGAAAAAGTCTAAAATTTCCATCAATAAGAAAGAGATGAATTATAATATATTGGATAATTAATCCAATTAGCCTATAAATTGAAATTTAAAAACTTGTTGAGTGAACAAATGTTAGTTGCAGAGTTACATATACAAATTATACTAGTTATATAAATTTTAAATCATGCAAAAGAATTCTATAGCTAGTATTATGGACACAAATATATGTAATACATGTATAAAGACTTGAATGAAAAAATACATCTGGAATTTACATGTGATTGCCTCTCATCTGAGAACAGTTTAAGGAACTTAAACACAAAGGATCTCTTTTTTTTAAATAATAAATTTATTTTTATTGGTGTTTAATTTGCCAACATACAGAATAACACCCAGTGCTCATCCCGTCAAGTGCCCCCCTCAGTGCCCGTCACCCATTCACCCCACCTCGCGCCCTCCTCCCCTTCCATCACCCCTAGTTCGTTTCCCAGAGTTAGGATCTCTTCTTTTTAACATTTTTTCCTAGGTTTTAAATTCATAGACATTTTCTATGTTACTCTCTATAATGTGATTTTACTTTTATTTTTTTGTTGTTTGTTTCAGAGGTAGAATTTAGTGATTCATCAGTTGCATATAACACCCAGTGCTCATTACATCAAGTCCCCTCCTTAATGCTCATCACCCAATTACCCCTGCCCCCCACCTATCTCCCCTACAGCAACCCTCAGTTTGTTTCCTAGAGTTCAATGTGTCTTATGGTTTGCATCCCTCTCTATTTTTATCTTATTCTATTTTTCCTTCCCTTCTCCATGTCCATCTGTTTTGTTTCTTAAATTCCACATATGAGTGAAATCATATGATATTTATCTTTCTCTGACTGACTTATTTTGCTTAGCATAATTCCCTCTAGTTCTATTCACATCATTGCTAATGGCAAGATTTCATTCTCTTTGATGGCTGATTAATATCCCATTGTATATATATGTACCAAATCTTCTTTATCCATTCATCTGTTGATGCCCATCTGGGCTCTTTCCACAGTTTCGCTATTATGAACATTGCTTCTAAAAACATTGGGGCGCATGTACCCCTTCAAATCACTATGTTTGTATCCTTTGGATAAATAACTAGTAATGTAATTGCTGGGTCACAGGGTAGCTCTATTTTTAACTTTTTGTACTGTTTTCCAGAGTGGCTGCACCAGTTTTCATTCCCACCAACAGTATATGAGGGTTCCCCTTTCTCTGCATCCTCACCATCATCTGTCTTATCCTGAGTTGTTAATTTTAACCATCATGACTGGTGTGAGGTGGTATATCATTGTGGTTTTGATTTGTATTTCCCTGATGTCAAGTA
Source organism: Canis lupus dingo (assembly GCF_003254725.2). Taxonomy (NCBI): domain Eukaryota; kingdom Metazoa; phylum Chordata; class Mammalia; order Carnivora; family Canidae; genus Canis; species Canis lupus. The sequence goes on along the minus strand of NC_064281.1, from coordinate 94,775,490 downwards.
ATGTTGAATATTTTTTCCTGTGTCTGTTGGCCATTTGTATGTCTTCTTCTGAGAAATGTCTTTTCATGTGTTCTGCCCATTTTATGACTGGATCTTTTGTTTTTTGGGGGTGTTGAGTTTGACAGGTTCTTTATAGATTTTGGATACTAGCCCTTTATCTGAAAAGACATTTGCAAATATCTTCTCCCATTCCATAGGTTGCCTTCCTTGTTGACTGTCTCCTTTGCTGTGCAAAAGCTTTTTATCTTAATGAAGTTCCAATAATTCATTTTTGCTTTTGTTTCTCTTGCCTTTGGAGATGTGTCCAGCAAGAGGTTACTTTTCATATTCAAAAAGGAAAGCAATTAGAAAATTATAGCTAGACCAGGCTGTCCAAAAGGGGAAAACACATGTGCAAAAATGATGAAGCATACTTGGGAAACTATAGGAACTTTGTAAAGGCTCTGTGAGGGCCAAACAAGCCTTGAGTCACAGATAAAGAGCAGATCATGAAGGGCCTTGCAATGTCATGTTGGATGACATGCATGTGGATTTTTCTTGAAGGCAATGGAGAACCAATGAAGGCTTTGAAGAATGGGAGTTACATGAATGCATGCATGCAATAAGTGCATATTTAAGTGCAATGGTATTAGGGTTGTGGAAAGGGAAAAGACTCAAAGAGAAGTGGTGACAAATTATTGTCACAAATAACAGTAAGTTCTAAAAATAAAGCTTTTTTTTTTTTTTTGGCATGCGGGCTCTGTGAGGGCAGGAAACATGTCATTTCCTTAGTATGTGCCCCAGAGCAGACTAATGTGGATGAAAAGATACACAGTAGTGTTAGTGGCTGACTACTACGAGAATTAATGATTGAGCACATTACATAAGGCGGATCGTTATTGGATTAAACAAATTTATATTTTGACAAATATTTGAGCCCAATCAACAGTCACAGTAGTCTGTCTTGGTTGCATGTATTGAAATGAAGATTCACTGGGTAAACAGTTAGAAGCAATATTTTGTTTTACTCATATCTAGAAAGATGTAGAAGTTCATCTCTAGGAGATTGAGGCCAAGCAATTTGATATCCTGCTCTATTTTTGTTCCCATTCATAGTACATTTGTTCCGCATAATTCTATGATTTTTAAACTTATCCTTCAAAATAGAAGAAAATCTCATTAGTGAAATTGGACTAGGTTCATTATGATGTTTCAAATAATATTTGGAAACTGATTAGTCCATTTATGCCATAAGCTATCAATGAATGTCCAGTTTGGGGCTAGACTCTAGGAATTAGCATATGAACTCTGAGACAGAGTCCCTGTTCCTGTAACTTAACTTCATGATATATTTAAAATTGGGGGGATCCCTGGGTGGCTCAGCAGTTTAGCAATAGTTCTTAATTTGAAAAGTTACTATGTAATTTAATTTACATAGTAATTACATATACCCACATATATATGTAAATATATGTATATATACAGGTATAGATATGTAAAAGTTACATAGTAAAGTTACATATAAAGTTATATGTAAAGTTACATAGTAACTTTTCAAATATATATATATATTTGTATATATATATATTTTTGGACTGGAATATAGGAAGTATCTAATTAGTGTTTATTCTTTTCGCTTTCAAACCCTCAATGAGAACTTGGCAGACACTTGAGGAGACAGAAGTGAAACAATCTGATGATTTCTCCATGCAGAGAAATTTTTAAAATACAGATTAAAAATGTTTAAATTCATAGTTATGCTAATGACTTTGTATATCTCTTTGTTCCCCAATTAAACAAAATGTGTGTGTATAAGCCTGTATATGTACATGTGGGATAGATCATACTGTGCATACTATTTTATCACCTGCTTTGTTTTACTTAATGATCTATTGTTCATATTTTTTATATCATTAACTATTCTTTCTCAATAGATAAATCATTTCCCATTCCTCCACAGACCTTTTGCATAATGCCTAGTATTTTATTGTTTGACAGTATGAATACAGTTTTCTCACATTTTAACCTTCCCTTTATGTAACTACCATTAATTTTGCTCTTGATTTACTAAATGAACTTTCCCAAGGAAGCAAAAAATTTCTACTGCAAGTATGTCCTTCTCTAATACTTAATCACAGTTCTGGAGACATTTCATATAGACATATTGCATTTAACTTGTTGAATGACTCTGGCAACATTCAGGAAGCTAGTATTTAATATTAATAATATTCAGAGTATTTAATACTAATAAAAATACATATTATTGGGTACCTACTATGTTCCAGGTAGTGTACTAAGTGCTTTACATAGATCTAATCCTTGCAACCTTAATACACATACTATTTGTATACCTATTTTAAAGATGAGAAAACTAAGATCATAAAGTGAAATCATTTATTCAAATTTACATAGCTAGTAAACAATGTGTAAGTAAGGATTCCAATGTTGGCAAACAAATTGTAGTCCTAACTACTACAGTATATCATAATCTGCTTAATTTACTGGAGAGGAAGTCAGAGAACAGGTATGCAACTGAGAGCTCATGGATTCCGCAATTCTTCCATGTTACCCCTCCTGTGAAGCCATGCATTTTCCACCTTTCAGCATTTGCCATGTTACAATCATGTTCTTAAATGACAGTGAAGTCTAACTGAATTTCTAATTTGACTGTGGTGTTTGCATGTTTGTGTGGGTCTGTATGCATTTCCTCTCAGCTCTGACATTTTTTTAATTCAAAGAGGGAATCTACAGCAACCCCTGAAAAGGTGTCTACAAATGCAGGGTTTGTAAGTCATTTGCCATTCCTCCACAAGCTCATAATTTCAGACTTGCTTACTTTTTATTTACAACATTTTGTTATAACACAGTTCCTACAGCTGCAACTTAAGTAATTTTGCTCTTTCTTCTCAGTTGGCTACCCTCTCCCCAAGTACTCTCTTTCAGTCAGTGATCTGTGAGTGAACACTTCAATTCACTAGGAGAGATCACTGTTTAAAGTTATCCTGTGGTTAATCTTTTTGTCAAGACAGAATCCAGTAATGGGACTAATCACTCCCAAATTGATGTTTTTAAAATTTGGATTTTTTTGGTATGTCATTGTTTTAAAGCAGCCCCATCTGCGATCCGTGTTTGCAGGTCCAGCTGTCAACCATAGAAAAGACAAAGGCAAGCTGGAAATAGAGGTAAATGCATTTGGGCCTGTGTGCGTAGTCACACTCCTTCTAGCCACATCATTGAAAGAAAAGTATGTTTATGAATATTCTTCTGGCACTTGAGGAAGATAGGATTGTGTTGACTCTCAAAGTGAGTCTGAAATCAGCTCTGTAAAAGCAATGGTTTATTTTACCTGAGTACAAAATATTTTTTCTAAGATTTTTTTGCTTTTCAGATCTACAAGAAAGGAAGGCTTAAATCTTCTACATAGAACATGAGAGAAGTAAAATATCTCAGCACCCATTCTCTCCAGGTCAATGTACTTGGCTAATTTTTATAGCAGCTGGCTAAAGTAGGCCTCGTTATCATCAGAGAAGTTAGGCAAATTGCCCAAGGTCACAGAACCAGTAAGTGGTAAAGATAGAACACTACATAAAATAGAGTCAGATAATACATAATAAAACAACACTAGCAAACAATTTTTAAGAGCTACCCATGTTCTAGGTACTAGATACTGTGGTAGCTTTTCAAAAAAGATAAAACCAGGTGATGAAAATAGGTTGAAAACTAAGCTCAACCAGTAGAATATATGTGATGGCTGAGACTCCCCCCACTCCAATAATAATGATAAAAGCTAAAATCAATTTAGCACTAAGTGCCAGGCTCTGAATAAAGTACTTTATATTCATTATCTCATTCAATCTTCACAGCAATTCTTTGAAGGAACTTACAGTCTGGTGGGAGAAGCAGATAATAATCAAATAATCTCATAAATAAATTAAAATCGCAACTGTGACAAGTCTTAAAAATGGCTACAAGAATGTTTAATTAGGGGGATTGCCCTAGTCATAAAGATCAAGGAAGACTTCCCTGGGGGAGTGAGAATGGGAAATAGCATGTGCAAAAGCTTGTAGGAGGGGGAGCATTGGGGCTTTTGGAAAACTGTAAAAGTAGGCCAGTGTGGTGGGAACAGAAAGAATAAGCATGAGCTTGTACATGGAGGATGGAGAGTTAGGGAAGTGCCAAGTGTGTTAAGGATTTGGGGCCATAAGAGGCCAGTGAACTCTTGTAGAGGAGAATGATGCATTCAAATGCATGTTTTAAAGCAATCATTCTGGCTGATTGGAGAATATTATTAGAGGAGGAAGAGAGTAGTTGCAAGGAGACCATTTCGGAGATGGCCTTTTAGGCCAAAGGTGACCGTGAGAATTTGGATGAACTGGTGGTGGTAGATGTGGAGTGAATTCGATTGATTAAAGATAAATTTAGTTCATTACAGAGGACAGGTCTTGGTGATGCACAACAGAACACAGAAAATTTTCATTAGCCACTGAATTAACTAGCCATTAAATTAATGGAATAAATATTAATAATTACTTAGTTATAAACCAAATTATGCCCCCCCTCAAAAAAAAAACCTCACAGGTTGAAGCTTTTAACCCCAGTGTGACTATATTTGGTATTTGGTAAATAAAGAGGTATTTAAGGTTAAATGAAATCATAAGGGTGGGGTCCTAATCCAATAGGACTAGTGTCCTTATAAGAAGAGGAAGAGACACTAGGAACATAGAGAGGAGGCAATCATTTAGAAGTCAAGGAAAGAGGCTTTTCAGGAGAAACCAAAGCTGCCAGCCCCTTGATCTCAGATTTTTAGCCTCCAGAACTATGGGAAACAAATATCTATTATTTCAGCCACCCAGTCCATAACATTTTGGTATGGTAGCCTCAGCTAATACATACCCCTAGGTTTCTGGTTTGAGCAACTCATTAGTTACATTATGGTAGTAGTTACTAAGAAAAGGCACACCAGAAGAGGTCAAAGTTCACAGGAAAAGATGGAGAAAATGAGACAAAGAATTTTAAATAATTTATACATGTTTTCTAAACCAAAGCCTGATTCCAAAGCCCATGTTTTTAGCCAATATTTTAGTTTAGGGTAAGTAGGGCAAAAAACAATTCAGTCCATTATTAACCCGAGAGCTAAATTATAATTTTAACTTTTAAAAGCATGTTCCCAGTTTAATTATATAATGCAAAAAAGAAAGTCACCTGGACAAGTAAGTGCTGCTGCCTTTGGTATTACTGCCCTAGAAACATGAAATTGGGCTTGCTCAGCTTTAGAGAGCATAGCCCGCAAGCTAAACCTGACAACGTGTTTGTTTGTTTTTTTTTTTTTTATCGAAGTGGGGGAATCTGCCTTCTGGTTAATGATTTTCTCAGAGCTTCTGCTAACCATTGTTAACATGCTTGTGACCTCCTTTGAAGTATTCCTAACCCCTGAAGGCTATACTCACAGCTGCCAGATATTATGAACCAGATTGACTATAAACCCAAGCCAGTATGGAAGAAGCTGTGGCTAATACTGGATAATATAGATGAGCAGCTGTGTTAGGTTTGAACTCTGTCTACTTTTTCAATCAAATCTCACATACACCATACACAGAGTGTTATCTGTTTCAAAACTGTCAACCTGTGGAAGAGAAAACATTTGACACGAGGTGTCTGACTTTCCCTCTTTGTGTCCTGGTGTCTCTGGTGCCTGGAACTCCCAAGCCAGCTCTTCACAACAGGATCTGTATTTCCTGGGCTATTGCTCCAAACTGTAACCCTTCTATTTTATTTTATTCTACCACAAAATGCTCTGCCCTCTCCAAGGCCCAATCTTGCCTACTGGTAGATGATAAGATGCTAATCTGGTATTATTACCAGTGTCAACAGTAGTGGCTTTCTGTGTCCCGTTGTACGCGGAACGTAGTTACATTTTGTTATAAGGTCTTCAGTTACCTGGGCACCTGGGTGGCTCAGCTGGTTAAGCATTAAGCATTGATTTTGGCTCAGGTCATGATCTCAGAGTTGTCAGACTGAGCCCTGCTTTAGGCTCCATGCTGTGTGGAGCCTGCTTAAAATTCTCTCCCTCTCAAACGAACTAGGAGTGGTGGAAGGGGAGGTGGGCGGGGGGTGGGGGTGACTGGGTGACCGGCACTGAGGGGGGTACTTGATGGGATGAGCACTGGATGTTATGCTATATGTTGGCAAATTGAACACCAATAAAAATAAATAAAATATTCTCTCCCTCTCTCCCTCTACCTTTCCCCACCACTGCATTCTCTGTCTCTCTCTCTCTCAAAAAAAAAAAAAAAAAAGGAAGAAAGAAAAATTCTTCACTAACTTTATTTTTAAAAACTGATTTTAATGGTGGTAATTCCATGAACAGGGCTTTGGCTACAGTTTCAAGCCATCTCCAAAACTGCTTAGGTGTAACATATGCCTTACTAGAGGATATTGTTAAAAATTCTGAAGTGCCTGGAAATACAATTTTGGGGGGAAATAAATAGAACATACAACTCATCTGTTGGTACTATCTCTGCTATAAAGTGTTCCAATCTAATTATGCTTGTGCTGCACCACATAGAAAGATGGCAGGTTTTTTGAGATATCCTTGGTATAAAATGGAAAGAAAAAATACACAAAATACCTGACACACAGGCTGTCACATCCCATTTTCACACCAGTGGTAGAAAATGCTTTATCAATCAAAACATTCTGTACCACTGAACCCAAACAAGGCCTCAGAATTCTACACAACAGCCAGCCAGAATCAATAGAACAAAGATGGGCCTTGGGATGAAACCTATGCTATTTCTAGTCCAGATGGTCTGAGAACTCTTCCAGCTGTTCCCTGATAATTGCATTTCAACTTTTGGTTAGAAGTCATAAATATCATTTTATAACTGAAGAAGGCAAAGACCTGAAAAAAAGAAGAGAATCTCTTCAGGGATGTGGGGGAAATGAGTGAGAAAGCCCAGTAAGACTGAATCTTTGCATATAACAAGTAGGCAATTTCTTGAGTTGTGTATTGTGCTTACCATAAGCATCTATGGTTACTATAATTAGCATCATTCATTTAACACACAGAGAACCCTAGTAAAAGAGAAATATATTTTGGAGATGGTAGAGATGGAGGGATAGTTGGTATTGCCAATCAAATTAGCTTTATGAAACATAGAAGAGAGGAGAAAAAAGAAGGAATGCTCTGGAACATGGGGTAAGTGGGAAGGGAAGGCCTGGAGAAAGGCTCTCTCAATGGGCAGCCAAGGACAGTATGAGGTCATTCAACATTTTTGAGAAGGTGGATTTGGGCAAAGAAGGCAGACATGCACAGGGAGGTGTCCTCAATCAAAGACAAGCTTCTTTATTCAACTAGTCATCCTATCTCCTTGTGCTGTTGAGTGAGTGTGAAGTGGTCCTTCAGTGGGTATCCTCCCTCACTGGATAGGAAATACGGAGCTTTAGAATACTATTTACTAGGGTTGCGTTGGCTGACAGGGTATTTTACTGGTCCCTAAGCCATGAGCTCTTTTGATTTATAACTCCAGTAAATCCCAGCCCTCACTCCAAGAAGATTTGTGTCCATGTGAACTGGGGCAGAATGGGAAAGTAGCTGTGCTTGTACACTTTTCACAAAGAGCCAAACATGGGTGTCAGAGTCCATTTACATCTCAAGAACATGTCACCAAAGGAAGTAATCACTGTAATTTAGAGAGGATCTAATTAACATATTTGTTAGATAACTACAGCAACTTTACAATTACATCCTAATTAATGAATAATATCCTGTGTATTCATAGGGAGAATTTGGCCAAAATTAAGTTGCTAATGAAAGAAAAAAGGCTTCAATTGCACCTGATACTTGTGAATAAACTTACAGCCTGCCCCATACACTAGGGTAAAGCTACTGTGGTTTTCAGCTCATATCTTCTTTTTAAATGTCTCCCTCTTGGCCTAGAGAATAATATATATTTTCATACTAAACCCATGCCAAAAAAAAAATAAATAAATAAAAAATAAACCCATGCCAAGGCAACAATATTATGTGTGTTATTAACAATGCCTACTATGGCAGTTTAAACAGCCATGGCTACATTAAAATATAAGGCAGTCAGAAACTTTATACCCATTAAGGCCAGAATTGGGTTTTCCTTAAAAACTAATATTGTCTGGTATCTGTATGTACTTGTTATTTGAGGATAGACTATTTTTATTATGATTGTCTACTGGGAAATGACCCATTTTTCCAGCTAAGGTACAGAATGGAACTGGAATAAATGTATCAAGAGAATGCAATATATCTGGCTCAATTCATTTGAGGAGTACAATATTTAAATAGAAAGATTAAATTATTATCTATCTTGGGAAGGAAGGATAATCTAAAAGAAGGGTTAATGTTTTCTAGAACCTGTAATAGTAACATGTTAAAATTTTTTGTCCCTGAAGTTTCCAAATAAATTTCAGAACCTCTGAAATATTTTATAGAATCTTAATCGGCACAATACCTATGTATTAGGTAGTGGAGAAGGAAAAGTAAGAGACCAGTTCTTTTATTCCTATTTTCCAGAAGAGGAAGCTGAGGAATAAAAAAAGCAAAGGAATTATTGGAGAAGCACAGGATAGCAGCATAAAAGCCAAGATTTAATATTGTATAATGTGTAAAGGGTTTCCAACAGGTCGTAGCACAATCTACCATATTACCCTATTCTCCTCCTTCCAAGATTGCTATCATGAGAATGTGATGTGATGGGGACTTGTCCAGAAGGAAGGACTCCCCAGGTAGTCACAGGTAATGGTAGAATGAAACAAATGTGAAAAGAAAATTGACAATTTCAACCTATTTTCACCTGAGATGTTCATGAGGATGCACACAAGCACATAGGCATACACGCATGAGCACATGTGCAATATCTCTGGGCCTGATTAGGTTGACCAATAAAGTCTGAGTGGCATTTTCCCAGGTGGAAACACGATGTGGTTTGGATTTCAAGGTCAGCCTGGCAGGGAGCCCACAGGGTCCTTTAATGAGCTGGCTAGCCAGGGCCTACTCCATAGATTAGCTGTCAGGGAGTGGCAGCTGTCTCCTTCCATGTATTACAACTAGTCTAAAGTACTTCTTTGTTAGAAGCTGTAGACTGAAACAGGCAACAAGCCCAACAGATCCAGCCTAGAATGAAAAGAGGTAGGGATATAATATTGCAACTAGAGTGAGCCAAGCTTCTGGCCTACATGTATTGGCTTATTTAATGGCCTCCTATAGGATAGCTGAAGCCTCACAGTTTAGCTTCCCTCTTTTCTCTTCAAATACTATAAATTATTTTAAGGATGAGATTGTGTCATTTGTTTTCATCTCTTCATTCCTTTGCTCCTGTTCTTCCCCTTTTCTCCTTTTCCCACCTGATAAATTTCTTATTTATCCTCTAAGATACAGCTAACATGAAACTTCCCCAAAACATCTTGTGTATTAACTTGGTCAATTATAAGACAATTATCTGTTCACATATGGCTTTCTCCTCTATTAGGTAGTGAATTCCTGATGGGCAAAGGTAATGCCTTGCTTATTCTTCATCTCATTTGTAATAGTTCTGTTCATGACAAGATAACTTCGTATATCTACATACCAGACATTTTCCTAGGTGTTAGAGATTCAGCAGAATCCTGCTATCAAGCTTATATCCTAGGAGAGAAGGACAGATGATAAATATGTAAAACAAACAGAAATTCAGAGAGTACTAAGGGTTAGAAAATAAATGAAACATGTTAGTTGAAACTGTGGAAGTAGATGTGTTTCGAGGAAACTGTATAGTATGTGAAGAATGCTAGGCCTAGGATAGAATCCTTGGTAATACTAATTTGTTAAGGCCAGTCAACAAATGAGGAGTGAGAATGGTCAGAGTAGTCAGGGAGAAACAGATGAGAGTGGTAGTCCCTCCTTTTTTGTCTCTTCCCTCCTCAAATCACTATGCTGACTCTCACTCATTTGTTGACTGGCCTCATTTGTTGGAGGAGTGGAGGAAAGCACACACAGGGGATCAGAAAGGACTTTCTTGACTAGTACTGATGTCATCTGATATTAATGCCCTCCATGTATGGCCAGTATCCAAAATGCTAATTCTTTCTTTTTGGGTACATTTGCATGTTTCTCTAATATTCTTCAATGGGGGAGATCCAGTTACAGTTTCCTACAGGATAGCTCCATCATCCTGGCTGAGGTCACCTTACACCTGGCAGGAATCCTACTTTAATAGTATCCTTTTACAGTATAGTTCACAGCTGGCTACTTTTTGTGGGCTTCATATATGGCCTATAAGAAGATTATTGTAGGAAACAAGCTACAGCAACTTTTCCCTGTCATTGATGAAAATACAAATTGCTCTCAATGCAGTACTGTCACCAGCTAGACCACAAGAACTGACTTTTACTGCTCTCCTGCTTGCACTCACTAACCTTTGTCCCACATACTTCCTTAAGCTCTTCTTTTTGCTCATCTCTTAACTTAGGCAAAAGACATGACAGACATAACATCCCATGATGAAAAACAAAACTACCCCTCAAGCAATGACTGCCTGGACAGAGAGCTCTGGCAACCCAGCCCACCCAGACCAGTTTGAGCTTAACCCCCCAACTCATGCCACAGATGAACCATGGAGTCACCTACAGTGTGACCAACAGCTACCTTAACCTCACCGTGACACTAAAATCTCCACCCAAGGAGGAGTTTAAACCTCATTACATAACATACAATGTATATATAGGCAGGTTTTCTTAAGGTGCATGTGTGATCTTATGCCCACCTCTACATATGATGACAAGGCTCCTCTTTCTAAATATACACCCTAACCCTAAATAAAAGGAACCCATTCACCCTTGCTCAGCATGGCTTTGGAAATTATTCCCTTAGATCTCCTTAACCTCTGCAAATGAAATTTTCCTTGTGTAACAACTCCACCTGGTGTAGTTTCTACCTGTGACTTACTAAGGAGCAAACTTAAATTAGTTGGGTTACAGTACTTTCTCATTGTATTCCGCCAATACTAGGCTTCTTTAGCCACAATATTTTGATTTTAGATATTTTTTAAGCACATATCAGATAACAGTCCTTACAATGCTCAAATTCAAGGTGATACATACCAAGATCTTAAGGGTGCTTCACTCTAATTTGGCTTGAGATGGTGGCAGGGGAGGGAGGAGAGACCACTACCTTCCATAATGTAAAAATTCTTGGATTGTTACCTTTGGTTCAAAGCTTCAGTTTAAATATAAAATTGAGCTGGAAAGAGTAATAGATCAAATTGTCAGCCATTAACACTCCAGTGAGAATAAAAAAAATAGATGGTTCTTAATCACCTATAAAGGTCTTAAATAAATAAGCCACAAAGTAAGTACCTATGTGTTAGGGAAAAGTGTAGGAAAAGACAGTCCAGAGTGTGGGAAGAAAGGCCTTGTGGAAGAGAATAGTACTGAAAAGATAGAGAGGGACAGAAACAGAGAAAGAATTCTAATTCTCTGCATTTTCAATTTTGCCTGAGATAATTTCCTAACAGACGTTTCTCTCTTTTAAATATATAATTCCTTTTTTGTATACATATTATAAAAAGTGCTATTAGAAATATATTTTTCCACAGTTAATGGCATACACGCATGAGCATATCTTTAGTATAAATATTTAGAAATGGAATTGGGGGGTCAAAAATACATCTGTGATGGTTAATTTTATATGCCCAGATATCTGGTTAACATTACTTTAATGTACTGAAAAAAGTAGTTTACCCTTCCCAATGTGGGGTGGGCATCATCTAATCCAGTGAAGGACTAAATAGAACAAAAGATGGAGAGTTGAATTCTCTATCTCTGCATGACTACTTGAGCTGACAAATTTATCTTCTCCTGCTTTTGGACTGGGATTTATATCATCAGTTTTCCTGGTTTCCTGAGTCTCCAGCTTACAGATGACAGATCATGGGACTTCTCAGCCTCCATAATAGCATGAACCAGGTTGTTAAAATAAATCCTATATTTATATATAGGATTGTATATATGTAAAAATATAATTATATATTTACAAATAGGGAAACTTCATTACAAATAAGAGAACTTACTTTTCCATAAGTTAAAAAGAGTTGTTACACACCAAATATTGGTGTTTGTAGTTTGTCATCACATATATTAAGATGATTCATTTTACATAAAGGTTCTAATCTCTAGAGAAACCGCAAACTCCAAAAAAAAAAAAAAATCAGGCTTAGAAGGGACAATTTGAGTTTGAAATGGAATGGGTCTCCACATATATATGAAACCAACAGTTCAAAGTGATTGAGGCAAAATCATGTTTTTAATGAATGGAGAAAATCTTTGAGAGATTACAAAAATCAGCTGCATCATTAGAGTATACATAGTGTCTGTGTATATATGGGCATCTTTCTCAATTGTTTACTGATTCCATACTCCAGATTTTAATGGTGGATCCAGATATGTAGGCCTGATGGAAAAACAAAAACTTTCAAAAAATTTGTTTGACTTAGTGTGATTTGAAAAAAAGGAAAAGAAAGCAAAAACAATATCAAGCACAAACAAAATAAATAATAGTGGCATTTAACTAAAGCAAAAATATGTGTTTATTCAACAAATATTTGAGTACCTACTACATGTCTGACAATAGACTTTGGGCATATAGCAACTAACTAGAAAGACAATGTCCCTACTCTCTAGCATGCAGGAAAAAATATATTAATGGATTAAAAAGGAAAGAGAAAAGATGTACTTGAGATTAAGTGGCCAGAGTAGGTTTATATGAGAAGGTGACATTTAAGGTTGGACTGGAATGGCAATAAGGAACCAGCTCTGTGTAAATATGAGGCAACAGATTATAGGCAAAGGGAGAGAAAAGTGCAAAGGTTCTGTGGTTGTAATATGCATGGCCATTTGGAAAAATGTAGAGAAGGCCATTATAGTTGCAGTGTAGTCAATGGGGAAAGAGTGTTATAAAATGAGGTTGAAGAAGTAGGCAGAAATTAGATATGAATTATCTTCTATATCCTTAAGTTGATATGAAGTCTGACTTTATGTACAGTGATAATTGGAAGTTGTTGGTTTGTTTTGAATAGCAGAGTACTATGTGAATTATGTTTTTAAAATATTACTGTTTTACTCTATAGGGATTAGAATATAGGGAGTCAAACATAGAAGCAGAGAGAATATTAGGGTTCAGTTGCAGTAGTCCAAGTGAAAAATGATGGTGGCTTGGATTGGATGGTAGACATCAAGATAAATGGTCAGACTCCATTTATCTTCTGGAATAAGTAAGCAGGACTTGATGAATTCAATGGGAAGAAGATGTGTGAGGGGAGAGAAAAATCAATAATATCTAGGTTTTGCTTGAAACCTAGGCATAAATGGCATAAAGGTACCATTTACTATGAAGAGGACTGACAGGAGGTGCTTTTTTTTTTGAAAGAAGAAAAATCAAGTGTTCACTGTTGGAAATGTTAAATTTTAAGTGACTAATTTTAATTAGGAAACTATATTAAATTTGAATACAAATCATTGTTCATATCTCCCTCACCCCCTAGACACTTTGAAACACTTGTATTGCTATGTAGGCACTATTTTTAGTAATACATACATATATATATATATATATATATATATATATATATATATATATAATATTCCAATATATAAATATATAACCTCTTCTTTATCCATTCATCTACTAAGGGACACTTGGGCTGTTTCCATAGTTTGGGTATTATAGATAATGTTCCTATAAACCTTGGGGTGTATGTATTCCTTTCAATTAGTACTTTTGTATTCTTTGGGTAAATACCTAGTAGTGTAATCGCTGGATCATAAGGTAGTTCTATTTTTAACATTTTGAGGAGCCTCTATACTGTTTTCTAGAGTGGCTGCACCATTTTGCATTTCCACCAACAGTGCAAGAGTGTTCCCCTTTCTTCACATCCTTGCCAACACCTGTTAATTCTTGTGTTGTTGATTTTAGCCATTCTGACAGGTGTGAGGTCACATTGTGCTTTTGGTTTGTATTTCCCTGATGGTGAATGATGAACATCTTTTCATGCATCTGTTGGCTATCTGTAGGTCTTCATTCAAAAAATGTCTGCTCATATCTTCTTCCCATTTTTAAATTGGATTATTCATTTTTGGGGTGTTGAGTTTTTATAAGTTCTTTATATATTTTAGATACTAGCCCTTTATCTGATGTATTATTTGCAAATATCTTCTTCCATTTCATAGGTTGCCTTTTAGTTTTGTTGATCATTTCCTTTGTTGTGCAGAAGCTTTTTATTTTGATGAAGTCACAATAGTTTACTTTTGCTTTTGTTGCCCTTGCCTCAATTCTTCAGTTTCTACTCATAAACCATTGACTAGCCAACCAACATTTCCCCCTCCTTATCAAAAACATCAATATACATTTTCAGCTAAAAACCATTGGTTTTGCTTGAGCAAAAAGGCTGTTTTTATAAATACCCAGTGTGTCCATAAATTAGGCACAGTAGACTTATATAATGTACAGATAACATTGGCAATAGGTAATCTCTAAGGCCATGCCTTTTATAATAATAAATACTTTCACTATCTTTGCCTACTGATCATTTGGTCTGAAACTCATTGCTTTCTTTCTTTTTGCTCTTTATGCTCTTTTTGGAACCATTTATAAAACCACACATGTTCCAATTACTATCTTCTGTAAGTCTTCCCAGAAGTACACTGAAAACCTTGGATTATCAAATTACCCAAAATGCAAAATTTTTAGTCAAAATGGCATAGAGGGTGGAGAAATAGTAGGTCTTAGCCTCTGTGAGTGACTAATTAAAGAAGAATAGAAATAAATGAGGTAATACTATAGATGAGTTTTAAGCATGCTCTCCCATTAGATGCTATATTATAGGTTCTTATTTTTTTTCTTTCATTAGTTTGAAGTCACATTAAAAGATGTTTAAAATCCATGTTTTATACTGTGTACTGATAATCTTGTGAA